>NC_081850.1:67559354-68263354 GCF_963259705.1 Myotis daubentonii | reverse complement strand
CAAATTAATATGGATGAAACACACCCTATTATCAAGACTAAGGTTTTAATCTAAGACCTTATAACATAGTAACTCTTGGCTCAGAAGTCTTTATTTGATTAATTCTACCAAATATTTAAGAAAAAATAATAACAATATGTCACAATGTCTCTTAAACTACAGAGGAACATGAAATAAAACCCAATGCATTGTATGAGATTAGCATAACTTTTATACCCACAAAGACATTACAAAAAAATTACAGACCAATTCCCTTCATGAGCATAGACACAAAAATCCTTAATAAAGTGATTGTATTATTAAGTCAAATACAATTCCCAAACAGGATAATTTACCATGCACATAAAGGGCTTGTCTCAGGAATGCAAGGTTGATTTTACATTCACTGAATTGTTCACTTTAAAATGGTTGATTTAATGATATGTAAATTTCACCTAAATAAAAATAATCAAAGCATGTAGTTCACCATATAAACAGAATAAAGGGGGAAATCCTACAATCATTTCAATAAATGCAGAAAACACTGGTTTTTACAAAATCTAGCATCAATTTATGATAAAATTTCTCAGAAAATACAATATACAAGAAAACTTCCTCAATCTATATAAGGGCATCTATAATACTGAGAGACATCCTTAATGGTATTGTATTGACCACTAAGACCAGAAACAAGATGAGGATTCCCACTTTCACTACTTTTATTCAACATTGTACTGGAGATCCTGACCATTTTCAATAACAGTGAAAGGATGTAAAAGGCATAAAGATCAGAAAGGAAGAAGTACACTATTTGGAAATGACATGATTGTTTACAAAGATAGCCATAAGGAATCTAAAAAGTTATTACAAGATGAAATATGTAAATTTAGCAAGATTGTAGGACTCTAGGCTTTCTTTAGAAATCAATTTCATTGGTATATGTACAAATATGCCATTGGAAAATAAAACTCAAAAACAATTTCCCTTATAATAACATAAAAATGTAAAATATTAGGAAAATATTTTTGAATACATGTATCACATCTGTATTCTGAAAACTAAAATATATCATTAAGAAAAAATTAGGAAGACCTAACTACCAAACTCTATGGTACTGGCATTGGAATTGACAGGTCAATGCAATAGAATGTCCAAAAATAGGCCCACATTCATCTTATTTTTGTTTTAACAAAGGCACCTGAGCAATCCAACAGTAAAAGAAAAAGACTTTTCCACAAATGGTAGTGAAGAAATTGAATATGCACATGGGAGAAAAAAAAACACCTGAATGTCAACACTTACCCAAAAGGCATCTGAAGTAATAAAGACATTATTTTCAAGATCAGGAATAAGCAAAGTTTTCTTAAACAGCTCATAGAAATCATAGCCATAAAAGAAAAAAATGTGATAAATAAGACTTCAAAACTTAAAAATTTTGCTCCACAAAAGATACCATTAAAAAAAAATGAATGGACAAGCCATAAACTATGAAAAAAATAATCATAGAGACTCAAAGGGTTTTATCTAGGGCAAATAAAAAAATTCTTATAACTCAACAATAAAAAGACACACAATAAAGAGCTAGCAAAGTATTTGTCGATTCTTCACAAAAGAAATGTACAAATGACCAGTGAGCAAATGATGAAGAGTTCATTATTGTTAGTCATCTTGGAAATGCAAACTAAAACCACAAAAAGAGATGTAACCATACACCCATCAAAATGGCTAAAATGCTGACAACATTAGACATGATCCAAGACGTGGATCAACCAGGTTCTCTTACATTCTCGGTGGCACAACTACTATGGGGGAAAGTTCTGACAGAGTCTGAGAAAGAAAGTATATACTCACCATATGATCCAGCAAATCCATGAAAAGAAATGAACTACTGATAGCTCAAAACATTAGGCTGAGTGAAAGAAGCCTTACCTTTTAAAAGTACAGACCGTGTAAGTAATTTCATAAGAAATCTGGAACAGGCAAATCTAATCTGTAGCGGGAAAGAACCCAAATAGTGGCTGCACCTGGGAAGAGGGTGAGTTAAGAGACTGGCTGAGAGTGGGCATGAGGAAACTTCTTGGAATAATGGGAATGTTCTATCTCTTGACAGGGATTTGGGTTGCACAGGGAAATGCATTTGCTAAATCTCAGTGCATGCCTCAAGATCTGTGCACAGCTTTGCCTGTCAATTTAAAAACAAAAGAAAAAATTATAAGTAAATACTGAATCCTGTTAATGCCATGAATGCTGAAGTCTTTAGAATGAATGTACTGATGCTTGCAGTTTCCTTAGAAATGAAAAAAAAAATCAATTAACGGACGGATACATATTTTATAGAACAAATATAGTAAAATGTTATGGTGCTTTGAAAATAGTCTGGCAGTTCTTCAAAAGGTTAAACATAGAGTTACCATATGACCCAGCAATTCCACTCCCAGATCTAAACCCAAGAGAAATGAAAACAGATGTCCACACAAAAAGATGTATACAAATGTTCTTAGCAGCATTAGTCATAAGAGCCAAAAAGTGGAAACAACCCATATGGCCATCAACTGATGAAAGGATAAATGGAATGTGGCACACCCACACAATGGAGCATTATTCTATATAATAAAAGCCCAGCGACCAAAATGGCAGAACGACCAGAACAACCAGAGACTAGAACAACCATGGCCCCTAACACCAGCCAGCTGCCCCCCAGTGAGTGGTTAGGGGTGATCAGGCAGGCAGGTGAGCAGTTAGGGGCAATCAGGGAGGCAGGAGAGCAGTTAGGAGCCAGTGGTCTTGGACTGCGAGAGGGATGTCCTAAACTGGCAGTCTGACATCCCCTGAGGGGTCTTGGATTACGGGATGGGGATGCCAGGCTGAGGGACCCCCCCACCCCCGCATGAATTTCGTGCACTGGGTCTCTAGTTGGATAATAAAAAGCAATGAAGTTATGATCCAGGCTGCAGCATGGATGACACTTAGAGATTCTGCTAAGTGAAAGAAGCTAGTCACAAAAGGTTACATATAGTATGATTCTATTTACATGAAAGGACCAGAATATGCAAATCTTAAGAGACAGAAAATAGACTGGTTTCCTAGGGCTGCGGGATGGTGACAAGTCATGGGAACTGGGAGTGGGAAGGGGAGTGACTGATAATGGGTGTGGTTTTTGTGAAGTGATAAAAATATTCCCAAATCAATTGTAATGGTTGCACAACTCTGTGAATGTGCCAAAAAGCACTGAATTGTATATTTTAAATAGATTACTTGTATGGTATGTGAATGGTATCCCAACAATGCTATCATACAATGAATTAATAATAAAATGCAGGTGGTGGGTATACAAACTTATTTTAACTCTGCTACATATTTGAAAACTCTTTTTTTTTTTTTAAATATATTTTATTGATTTTTCACAGAGAGGAAGGGAGAGAGACAGAGAGCCAGAAACATCGATGAGAGAGAAACATCGATCAGCTGCCTCCTGCACATCCCCCACTGGGGAAGTGCCCGCAACCCAGGTACATGCCCCCAACCGGAATCGAACCTGGGACCCCTCAGTCTGCAGGCCGACGCTCCGTCCACCGAGCCAAACCGGCCCCGGCCATATTTGAAAACTCTTAAAACAATCTTAAGATCTTGATTGGAACTGTTACAGGTTTGGAGATTACTATGGAAAAAAATGGTTTTTGTTCACTATTGAGACTTTCCAGTTAGAATAAGTCCTTTGCTGTTTAAGTCCCTTTTCAGCACCCATGATGTATATAATCTCAGGCCACCTCCAATGAGTGTGATAGGGGCCACTATGCCACCACTGCCCACCATAAATGGAGCACGTGTGTGAGCAGAAGAGATACATGCAATATGCATGCCCACCATTCTTTGCCATCCCGTTTACAGACATCATTCAGATGCCCCAAGAGCACAGGATTCCGAGGACTCATGATGCATGGATGTTCAGGAGACTCAAAGCAAGTACAAGACATGTGTGTTATACCTACCACGGAGCAAGCAGGGACACTGACAGTCCTACGTCCACACATCCCCAGTCCTGCAGGCTTTACATGCCTGACTTTTTCATTTGCATGATCCTGAGACCCTTCACTATCTGCAGTACCTTCCTCTTTAAATCTTCAGTTTCTCCCAACCTCCCAGGTATAACAAGAATGGAGCAACATTGCTCAGGTAAGGTCTTACCAGGGAGGAATAGAGAGGAATTATTCTTCCTCATCCAAAAGATTTTACTTCTATTAGTATACTCTAGAATTACAATAGCTTTCCCTGGAAGCCACAGCTCACTGCTATGGAACTTAAAAGCGGTTAGTCTATTCCCATGTGTTACCGAGTACACTATTTTTTTTTCCATCTTTACCTAAAATGACCCCCTTTTTTTGTAAACTAAAGGACTTTCCTCAGCATGTGTGTTCAGAGTGCTAAGTGTCTGACTGCCTGGTTTAGTGGCCACCTCGCTTACAGAGAGCTGCTTCTCTGGATTTGCGTCACTTTCATGATGAATAAAGCATAGAGAATCACTCTCAGCTGGCGGCGATATTCATAGACTTCCCAGATTGGAAGAGACCTTAAAAGACCATCTTGTCCCTCCTCCTGTCACCAACCACCATGACATCTACACCAATGCTCTTCAGAGAGAGGGCAGCAGCTGTCACCAATCCACCCAGATCTATAGGCTGTCCCTCCGTGACCCAGCCTCAGGTTAGCAGATTCCTGTTGATTAACAGTTTTGAGAGCCTTGGATGAATACAGTACTGAAATTAGCAGGAAGTCATGGAAATAATTCTCCTGCACTCAGCTTCTTGTGCCGACAGCATCTGACAGATGAGGCAAATGTGGACAGGCGGAGATGCTGGGATGGCCAAGGGTGATGGGGGGCTTGGAGCTGCCTGCAGCGAGGCCGATAATTACTGACTCCCAGGCATCCACTTGGAGAAGAGGATGCTATGCATATAACTTCGTCTCAGCACAGGCTGCTCTTAGACGATGAAGGGAGAGATTTTCCAAGGAAAATGGGTTGAGGGTCACTTCTGCCCCAAGACCTAGGCCCTCTTCCCGGTGAGTGACCTGCATTCGGAGGGCAGGGAGATTTATCTTTTTCTTTTACATTCCTGCCAGCCTCGTGGAATCACAGATCTGGAGACAGGATGTATGTGGGTCATGGGTTACCAAAATCGGTCCTTGAGTTATGGGATTCAAACAGCATTGGCTACTCAAAAATGCTTATTAACTACTATGGGGGTTTCAATGTGTGTCCCTAATTTTTTTGAGACTTCTCCCTCCAGAGATGGAAATTTACTCCCCTCCTCTCAAGCGTGGGCTGGATTTAGGGATTTGCTTCTAACAAGTAGAGCGTGACAAGGGAAAGGTGCTAAGTTCACAATGGAGGGAACTGGCAGGCGCCCCCTTAACCAAACGATTAAGGGTAAACAGTGAGGTTGATGTCAGGTAGCAGGGCCAGCTTCTGGGTGGGCGTGCAGCCTGTGCAGCCACACACGGCTCCGCCCTCTGAGGAGCCCCACCCTTCTTTCAGCTCGGCTTTTGGCATATAGAAATCCTTAATGCTTTTCTCTTAGAATTTGTGTTTTGTAAATTAAGCCAAATGGAAAAACGAAGCATGTGTGTGAGCAGAAGAGATACATGCAATATGCATGCCCACCATGCCTTGCCACCCTGTTTACAGACAGCATGCGGATGCCCCAAGAGCACAGGGTTCCAAGGACTCACGATGCGTAGAAGTTCAGCGAGACTCAAAGCAAGTACAAAGCACATGTGTTACACCTACGACTGAGCAAGCAGGGACACTGACAGCCTTTAGAAGTCACACTTCCCATTGGAACCAGACTTGCTTTGAAGGAAGGCAATGGTTCTATAAAACATAAATCACCAAGAAACCCTATCCTATCCTTTCTTACTCATGTTACTTCCCTGTTTCAGTCTATTATTAACATTAAAAATGGTAACAGAAGGAAAGTGAAATACAAGGCCACCACTGTTCCTTTTCTGTTTAGTCTTATCGTATTTATGAATGAGCAGAAGGGACAGAGTGATGGAAGAATCACTCTGCTCTTTGGGTAAGAACAAAACACGTGTGCAGACTTCAAAATACAAATTGTGCAATTTTGATGAATCTGCATGCAAGTTAAATGTTCTTATATTTTTCCTTAAAACTGTCATTGCACAATATAAACATAAATGATAATATTCATGTCATCGTGTAAAATGTTATCTTTCCTTCATTTAGGGTGTCATTAAATATATGGCAAATAAAAGTTAAGAGGGAAAATGTAGAGAAAAAGGGAAAGCTTTATATTTTAGTACCTTTAACATTTTTTTTTTTGCCTTTTGAACACACAGCTTCACTTTTTCATTCTAAACTGAGCCCTGAAAGTTACATAGCCAGCCCTGCATATACCCCAATATGGTGTGAACATTTCTCATATTCTTCCCCTAAATCCTTACCTCTAGTCTAATCACAAGTAAGAGTCAGGTAAACTCAATTCAGGGACATCCTCAAAATACCTGAACAGCGTTCTTCAAATGCATGTCCACCATTCCCTGTGTGCATGTAATGAACAGGAAGAAAAGACCAAGACCCTGTCGCGTGGGGAGGAGAAAAGAAGACATGACAACCAGATGCAACATGGTCCTGGACCAGGTGCTGAGCCAGGAAAAGGTGCTGAACCAGGAAATCCAAGTAAGCCTGTAGTTCAGTTAAGCACACTCATATTAGATACGCACGTTTACGACTTAGTTTTGATATATGTACCATCCTATATAATAAATAGGTAATGTGCAAATTAACCCTCACACCCTCACAAGATGGCTGCCTACGACCAGGCTTGCAGGGGGGTTAGTGAGGGACAACCAAACGACTGAACAGGCAGGCTGCATGGGGCAACCAGGCCAGTAGGGGGGGCCATGAGGGGCAACCAGGCTGGCAGGGAGGGCAGTTGAGGGTGACCAGGCTGGCAGAGGGGGGCAGTTGGGGGCGATCAGGCTGGTAGGGGGGCAGTAAGAGGTGACCAGGCTGGCGGGGGATGGAGGGTAGTTAGGGGCGACCAGGCCAGCAGGGGGCATGCAGTTGGGGGCAATCAGGCCAGCATACAGAGGCAGTGAGGGGCAATCAGGCAGGCAGGCAGGTGAGCGATTAGGAGCCAGCAGTCCAGGATTGTGAAAGGGATGTCTGACTGCCGGTTTAGGCCCGATCCCTAAACCGGCAGTCAGACAACCCCCAAGGGGTCCCAGATTGGAAATGGTGCAGGCTGGGCTGCGGGGACCCACCCCATGCATGAATTTCGTGCACCGGGCCTCTAATCAGTATATAAGATGTGAACACAAGGGGAAGAAACCAGATGGCAGGTATATGGGAACTCTATGTACTATCTTTGTTACTCTTCAGTAACTCTAAATTATTTCAAAATTATTTCCTTTTTCAAAAAAAGTATCAACTCAGGGTCTACTATGTGCAGAGCACCACTAAAGGTGTGTTCACATTTTTATTCTTCTTTAATCTTCATAATAGCACTATGAAGTGAATATATATTTACTAGAGGCCTGGTGCACAAAATTCGTGCACTGGAGGGGGTGTCCCCTCAGCCTGGCCTTCGCCCTCTCACAGTCTAGGAGCCCTCAGGGGATGTTTGACTGCCACAGAGGTAGGAGAGGCTCCCACCACCGCCACTGTGCTCGCCAGCGGTGAGCCCAGCTTCTGGCTGAGCGGCGCTCCCTGTAGGAGCACACTGACCACCAGGGGGCAGCTTCTGCATTGAGCATCTGCCCCCTGGTGGTCAGTGCACATCATAGCAACCGGCTGTTCTGTTCAGTCGATTTGCATATTAGCCTTTTATTATATAGGATGTGTGTGTGTGTGTGTGTGTGTGTGTGTGTATTTTCCATTTTACAATAAAGAAATTGAACTCAAAATGCCAAAGTGGTCACCTGAGATCATAAATATCTAAAGCGGTGAAGCCAGGATTATACCAAGCCCAATTATCACTTTTTTTCTCTAACATCATTGTTCCTCACTGCCTCCCAGATAACATCCAAATTCTAAGCCTTGTAAACCAAGGTCTCCCTTCTCTTGCTTTAGTTCCAGGCTTATATTATTTTCCACTGTGTTGCTTCACACATATAACTTCCCACCAAATTTAGCTTCTTTCTGATCATAAGGCACAGACTGCATTTTCCCTACTTTATGTCCAGATTCACACTGCTTCCCTTGCCTACACGCCCCTCGCTCCCCACCTGAATTATCGACAAATCGAATCTTCCTTGTTATTTAGGGCCCAGCTCCATTGCTTCTTTCTCCTTGAAACCTTTCCTTATCTTTCTTGTGGAGTGATCTCTCTCCTTTTCCTCAAATGCACAGTAGTGTGTGAAATTCTGTATGATGAATAATTAAAAATAGCAATAATAAACAATAGCAATGTGAAACATTTTCCATGCCAGGCACTGTCCTGAATTCTGTGCATGTGCCATCTCATTGTGTCCTCACACATAGCAGTCCTCTGAGGTAGATGCAACTGTCTCATCTATTTTACAGATTTCAAACAACAACACTGAGCCCAGCTGGTGTGGCTCAATGGTTGAGCAGTGACCCATGAACCAGGAGATCACAGTTCAATTCCCAGTCAGGGCACATGGCGGGGTTGCGGGCTTGATTCCCAGTAGTGGGCGTGCAGGAGGCAGCCAATCGATGATTCTCTCTCATCATTGATGTTTCTATCTTTCCGTCTCCCTTCCTCTCTCTGAAACCAATAAAAACATATTTTAAAAAAACACACACACAAGAAAACACTGAGATTTATAGAATTTAAGTAAGTCACCCCAGGTCACAGAACTACTACTCATAATACCGTAAAATTATGTAATTTCTGAATGAAGGATTTCTTAAAGGCCAACTAACTCAACCGGTTACCCAGTGCTTAAACTTTCATTAGCATATGAGGAATCTAGATCCAGAGACATTACAATGGCTTTTTACAAAACAGGTCCCTGGAACAAACGGGTTAGACAGAACCCAACAATCCTAACACAGGGCTGTCTCCATCAGGCCACGTGCAGCTTCACACATCTTGCCCAATGAATATCCTTGGCCCATTAGGAGCCCAGGCAGGACATCACGGCAACTCAAGGATGAAGAAGCCTTCCCACAGTTCTTCGGAGAATCTACGAATGGTCTCTGCTGTGGAGCATGATGACCTGTGGATGGAAGTCGTCCTCAGTCTGCGGTACCCAGACCAGCAGCATCAGCATCTTCTAAAAAAAAATCTTGTTTGAAATGAAAATGATTGGTATGAAATGAAAATTATAAACCCAAGACCAACTAAATTAGGAACTCTGAGGATGGGGTCCAGGATTCTGGTTCATGAGCCTTCCAGGAAATGCTGCATGTTAAAATTTGAGAACTACTGTACTAGGGTGAATGGTAAGGCACAGATGGAGATGTATGTTAGCACCATGGCAATGCCGTGAGTTTTCCGGGCTACTGTGTGGATTGAATCGTTTGTTTGATAAGGCCCCTGGTTTTCTTTTTTCTTAATAGATTCACTTGTCCATAGCATCTGAATCAGGAAGAACAGGTGAGAGGAATCCTTTGAGGTGGACAAGGTCAGTATCTTGGTTTATCTCAGATCTATTCTTCTCCTCTCTCTTGGGTGAGAGTTATCACATGGGTCCTCCATATAAAATAGGAATGAAAAAAATGTCAGGGATTCCTCTTATGAATGTGAGAGAGCTTTCTTCAGGTTCTTGTTAATGCAGCTGTGGCTTGATGTTCTGCCCCTAACATGGTAGATTGAGTTATGTTTTCAAGCTCTTAATTCCTCTATATTAACAATGATTCCATCCACACACTTTGCCTTTGTAGTGTCTCCCTTTATTGGTGGAATACATTTCTCTGTCTCACCAATGCTGACCTTGGCATACTGACCTGGTTTTTGCCAGTGGAGTGTAAGCAGATGTGACATGAGCAGAGGCTTTACACTTGCTAACATAACAGGGGCCTATTGACCATCTTAACCCATTGTAAGAAGAGCAAGCCCCAGATAACCAAAGAGGAGGATGGAGCATGTGGCTCATACTTGAATTCAATCCTTTGCCTAATGCCAAGCTCAGATGACACCAGCTGACCCACAGCCAACTCAAAGGTTCATGAATAAGAATATAAATATTTGTTGTAAGGCAATAGGAATTTGATGTGTGTTACCAGCAATAACTACTACGCTAAGATTATCTCAGAGCTACCAGAAACTCTGCAGCCACCCTTCACAAGAGAAGAAGAAATATAAGCATCCCAAGTACCTCCAGGAAGAGATCTGAGAATATGACCAAGACACCAGAGAAAATTCTGCTTCTGCTTAGGATGGAGGAGTTCAAGACAGACTACTGCTCCCAGAACTAAAATTATCAGGAAATATCATATACCTTTTAAAGACATTGGAGGATTCTAGACACTAAGAAGTCTAAAAGAATTAAATATCAGGGAGAGTTGAGCCTTTCCTACATGAGCCAAGAATACTGGCTGCTTTTCTCTCTGGTAGCATCTGCCATGTTTAGGCAACAGAGGGTGGAAGGCTCAACCCTTCCATAAGCATAGGTTTTGTAAGGGGTAATGATAAGTTAATGAATACTTTCATTGTCATATGATGAATCGAAACTTGTAGGACTCCGCACCCCAAAACAGCACTAGTTCTCCTGGGCACCAATTCCTCCCCCAAGGGCTTCAGCTAAGTACATGATGTCGTTCCAGAAGGTTGAGGGCTGGACTGGAAAGAGAACACTTTCCCTTCACTTAATGGTCCCAAGGGCTAAAAGTTCTACCAGAGAAAGGGGCCAGTAATACACACAGGATACATCTTGATCTTGGATATTTGAAACCAGAAGTGAACTGAAACTAAATAAAGCTACAACTCAGATGTGACCTAACCCAGTGGTCGGCAAACTGCGGCTCGCGAGCCACATGCGGCTCTTTGGCCCCTTGAGTGTGGCTCTTCCACAAAATACCGACTTCTGCGCATGGGCCACGAAGTTTCAGTCGCACTGTATATGCGTGCCCGCATGTGGTACTTTGTGGAAGAGCCACACTCAAAGGGCCAAAGAGCCGCATGTGGCTCGCGAGCCGCAGTTTGCCGACCACTGACCTAACCCAACTCATGACTGAATCTAATTGAAGTCATCAACCCCTTATTCTTCCTCACTGAGGAATTTTGTCTCTCTGGGGTAAGAGAACATTTACTCTAGTTTCAATGGTTGTTTAGAACACAATATGTGGCATACATTGAACTGTCAAAGTCTGCAAAGAAGCAGGCAACTGCTACCCATAAACCAGAAGAAAAATAGTCAATAAATACAGACCCACAGGTGACTCACAGATGACCGACAGGTACTGGAATTAACAGATGATTACTTTAAGAACTTAAAATTGTGCAGTAAAAGAAGAATTAAAAGATAGGTAAAAATGAGAATTGTAATGGAGAAAGAGAATCTGTAAAACAGTTCAAAATAAACACTCTGAAATGGAAAAGTAAATTATCTGAAAGAAAGAATTAATTGGATAGGCCTAACATCAGACCTGACACAGTTGAATAAAATAACAGTGAATCCAAAAACAAATCAATAGAAATTATGCAACGTGAAACACATAGAGAAAAAATAGTAAGAAGGTACTTGCAAGACAATAACAAATGATGTAATTGGAGTCCCAGGAGGAAAGAATAGAACAGAAAAAAATACTGGAAAAGTGAATGGCCAAAGATTTTCCAAAATCGATGAAAGGTATCAAATTGTAGATTCAAAAATATCTCTGAAACTCCACTGGGTTGATGACCCCTTGCACCAGGGTCTGTTTTCCCTTTGCTCACTCTCATGGATGAATCTCCTGACTTTAATGCCTACTCTAGGGGCTCTCAAACTCTCTCAGGGAACCCTCACTGTACTGAAGAAGTCCAGCTTGAGATGCCAATGCCTCCATTTCTCTCGGCCTCAGACTAATCTCCCCACATCAAGCCGCCAAGGCAAGCGGTGACTGGGTGCTCTCCGCATCGACATGCTGCTTGTACAGTGAACCCCTGACCCAAAGGCAGCTCCTTTATCAGACCGGTGATGTCTAATTTTTTATGAAGTCAAGTTTCTGCCCAGTAGGAATACTTTTAATTAGCTAAGCAAATCTCCAGGAAAGAAAATTGAAGGGCTTGGTAAATCCATAAGAAGAAAAGAATGAAGCATTAGGTGTAGAGATGAAAAGCCAACATGATAAGGAGATTGTGTGAGGCTTGGAGAGAAGGTCCCTGGAGCCACCTTGGATTATGCGTTCGTTTAATCTGTGCGAGATGCAGAGCACTCGAATTTCATTGGCAGGTCTGCAGCAAATGCTAAGAGCAGCGGTTCTCAACCTGTGGGTCGCGACCCCTTTGGCGGTCAAAAGACCCTTTCACAGAGGTCGCCTAAGACCATCCTGCATATCAGATATTTACATTACGATTCATAACAGTAGCAACATTACAGTTATGAAGTAGCAATGAAAATAACTTTATGGTTGGGTCACAACATGAGGAACTGTATTTAAAGGGCCAGAAGGTTGAGAACCACTGTCCTAATGGTTGTGACCCCTCTCTGTCCTAGTTCATTCCACCCTTACCCTCCTCTACCAGTCTCCTCCTCCTTTAGATATGGCTGTTAGGAGTTTGTTGAAATCAACAATTATTAACCAGACACCAACAATGTGCAAGCCACTATGCTACTTGTAATAAATAGATACAGCAATAGTTTTGGATGTTTTTTTGTGTTTTGTTGTTGTTGTTATTGTTGTTTGCATGAAAATTAATCAATACGGGCAGTTAAGGGAGCTTTGTTATGAAGGATTCTGAGGCCTTTTCCAAGCAGTATGGTCAGGAATGTGGTGATCAATGTCTGCCTGGAGCAAGGAATGAGGGTGAGGCCGCACATTCCATACCTGACAAACTGCTGAAAGGGAAATAAATGTGTGTTAAGGGAGGCCCTGTCCCAACGAGTCTCTCCATCTACTGGAAAGACAGACAAATATAAGTTGCTAAATCACAAACACCCAAGCCAACAGTGAAATATCAACAAATGCTATGACAACACATGTGGGAAGGGCAATTTATCTTAACAACAAGGACTGGGAAAGGTTTTTGTAGAAGGGGAGGCGTGGATCTGAGCTCTGCCTTAAATGCAATTAAAACATTTGTGAGTCCAAGTCAAAGTTATAACTACAAGTGGCTTTTGGCCATTTAATTTTGAGCCACTTCTTTTTTTCTTTTCAAACCCAGCACTTCATTTTGGACATTGTGAGCTTGATGCCTGGTCTTATTTGAGTTGGGGAAGCCAATGTCAAGCATGATCTCCTGGTTCCTTCCGGAGTTCCTTGAAGGCAACATTTCATGGCCTCCGGCTCAGGCTATGCACAATCCCACTCCCAACCTGCCCAACCTGCAGCACATTAAGGGCTGGGATCCATGGACAGAAGACGATTTCCATTGGCTGACAATATACCCATTGTCATACTCCCGTGTTAGTTGCCTTCCTTGAAGTATTACATTCTCCTTTGTGCAAATGACACAAAGGACTTGGAAATAAAGTAGTATTTCTAAGTTTAATTTGTCTTTAAAAAAAAAAATAAGAGACTGTCTGGTGAGATTCAAATCTGTCTGATGAGAATCAAACAAAGTTAGGTTCTCCACTGTATGAACAGAAGGAGAGGGATGGCTGGATCTACTGAGGAGGTAACCCCTGATGCAGCCATTTGCAAGGGTGAGCAAGTAACTGACCATATAGTACAAAGGAAGGGCAAAAGCCAGGGCCACACATGAACAAGGAGTTTTCTACACAGTAACCCTGCCCACCAGCAAAAAAGGCTGCCTGCAATGAATGTTCTGGGCAGGACTAGGAAGGAGTGAGCAGATGGGCAGAGGCATAGGAAAAGAAGGAAGTTCCCTCCTCACCTATCAGTTTTAAAGGTGCTCCCCAGACTCAGTAACTGCTTAAGAACCTGGCATATCAGGGCTAAACTCAGCAGTCATCTTCCTTGTGAAAGCATAGGACAACCACCGCCAAGACAAAGCACTGTATGAATCATTTGAGAATAATAATTCTGACTAGTTATAAATGTATTTGGAGTTCAGAGAAGAAAGGTAAACATGATCTGAAAAGATTAGAAAAACCTCCTGAATGAGGCTGGATTTGGACTGACCTTGGAGAATAGGTAATATTTCATAAGGTAATAATAAGCTTTAGAAAAGTGGGGGTTTAGATATGAATACATATATCCATTTAACAACAGGTAGAAAACAAGAGAATACATTTCAAGAAAGGTAAGAACATAAGCAAAGGAGCAGGAACATGATTCAACATGACTTGCTTGGGGATGAGAAAGCTAATTTTTTAAAATTTATCTTTACTGTTGAAAGTATTACAGATGTCCCTTTTTTCCCCCCATTGACCCCTCCATCCTGCCCCCGCCCAGCCTCCAGACCTACCGCACTGTTGTCTGTGCCTATGGGTTATGCATATATGCATATGAGAAAGATAATTTTTATTTGACTGGTGAGCAGGTAACATAGGAGATGTTTGCATGGGTGGGAAGGAGTCAGATTTGGGAGGGCCTTCAAATCGGTGAAGTTTGGACTTAGGTCAGAAGCCAGCATTGAGATTTATCAATAGGCAATAGGGCACAGAGGAGTGGCAATGGAGTGCAAGATTTGAAGAAGATAATTCTTATAGCTCAGGAAAGAGGAATTGGCATTGGGGGGCTGGCTTGGAGACTGTTGCAGAACTCCAGCCAGAGGCACTGAAGACCTACAACATATGGTTAGATGCTCAAAAATAGCCATAAACTGAATGGATGAAACCTAGATTGGGGGAAACGGTGGCAGGAATGGAGATAAAATGTCAACTCAGAGAGGCAATTCAAATGAACCGATGTCAAGTCTCCATGACAAACTGGATACACAGGTGAATAATTTGAAGAAAGAGCTCTCTAGATATACATGTCTACCTTAAATGACTTCCTATGTAATTTCCTCAGGGAAAATAATACATCATTCCACTTTGGAATTAGATTTCACTTCAGGTCTAATTCAGGCAACAAGGATGGAAAGA
Source organism: Myotis daubentonii (assembly GCF_963259705.1). Lineage (NCBI taxonomy): Eukaryota > Metazoa > Chordata > Mammalia > Chiroptera > Vespertilionidae > Myotis > Myotis daubentonii. Next base: position 68,248,255 of record NC_081850.1, on the reverse strand, counting down.
CTTTCTAATGCAAGCTTTCGCTCCAGCCAATGGCGGGGATGCCAACAAAACCCATCACGAAGTCATTTAAGGATGGTTCTCACCCAATTTGGCAAACTCCATCTTAAAATTTCTCAAGGAATCCACCAAATCTGCGTCCTGTGAGAAGGGACTGACCTTCCCTGAGGGCCTCCCCAGGTGTTTCTATGCATTTAATCCTCACATCAACCCTGTTGATATTGCACACAACTCTTCCCCCTTAACAACAAAGACACAGTGGCAGGAAGCAGCAGCTGTAGGCCCTGGGGTTCCAGCCTGCCTATCTCTGAACACTTCCATCCACGCTATGCAGGGCCTATGCTTCCAAACCCGAGGATATTTTCATTCTTTGATTCAAAGCAACAGGTTGTAAATAGCTTTTTCTTTCCAAGTGCCCAGGTCAAAAACAGTCTTTATAAGTTAAAAAGAAAAAAAAAATCATGGCAAGTTCTCTGAAGACAAGCCTTCTCTCTCTAGTGTGACTTGATTCAAGATAAAGTCGAAAACAGAGCTTTTGTTCCCAAAAGAGCTTTTGTTAAGAATGTGCACGTTTTGTCTTCCAGGCCTCGTGTATGCCTGTTCCACAGTCACCTCTATTCTCTCCTTCTCTCAGTGGATGCATGTTCTGACTTTGCCTGGCTGATGCCTCGGATTGCACATGCAGACTCAGCTCACAGCTGGATTCAGGGCACTTGTCTTACACCCCTCCTAAGGCAGCACCTATTGACCTGCAGCACCCGAAAGGCCACAGACTCGATGCTAGTTTGAACTGCTGCAAGGCCATCTTTGGGGTCTCCATAATTCCCACTTCAGCTGCCTATTTCCACTTCCAAAGACTCCTGAGATGTCATTGCTATGACCTGAGGGAGAGATACAGAGAGATAGGCTGGGGCAATGGCAAGTGCCCTGGCAAGAGATGGGATCTGAATAAAAAAACATATCAAGCCCTAGCCGGTTTGGCTCAGTGGATAGAGCATCAGCCTGCTGACCGAAGGGTCCTAGATACAAGTCCAGTCAAGGGCACGTTACCTCAGTTATAGGCTCCTCCCCACAGGAGGCAACCATCTATGTGTTTCTCTCACATCCGTATTTCTGTCTTTCCCTCTCTCTTCCACTCTCTCTAAAAATCAATGGAAAAATATCCTCAGGTGAGGATTAAAAAAAAAAAAAAAGAAAGCATATCAAAACCTTCCCTAGGACTTATGAAGACTGAGCTTCCATCAGAACACGTGAGTCCATTTCAGCTGGCCAGTGAACACACTTGTCGGGGGACTGGGGAATACAATGGATGATCCTAAGTGCAGGCTGGAAAGGAAGCTATGAACACCTCTGCTGATGAATGTATGTGAAAGGGGAGAGGCATGAGCAGGGTCCGGGAATGATTAGGGTTTTCATTCATAATACACATGCACTGACTCCTTTTTGAGTGCCAGATAAAGTGCTAGTTGGTAGGATGAAGCACAGCAGACAGAATCTATGTCGGAGGCTGGCACACATCATGAGATCACATAATGCATATATTGCAAACTGCTTAATGAAGAAAAATAATCCTTGGCATTATGAGAGTCGATAAAAGGGGCCCTGACCTAGTCTAGGGGTGCGAACTGTCGCAGGCAGTAGAGGCTCAACGTGTGAAGGTCCTGAGAGGGAAGCAGTCCCGTGTGCTCTGAGCCCAGTGTGTACGATGGGGCCAGTGTGGCTGGGGACAGAGTGGCACGGCCCAGGGATGGAGAGAAGTGAGAATCAACGTTGGCAGAACGCTAGGGGCTTCACAGAATTGTGATGTCTGGTTGACAGAGAACCTGTTTTGCTCACTGCCTGTTGGGCACCATTGACTGGGTGTGCGTGGGCAAGTGAAAGGACCAGATTTGCAGTGGTTAAAGATTCTCCTGGCCACATGGAAAGAACTAGAATGCTGAAAGCTCCCAAAGGGTCTCTGGTTTCTTGTGAGATCTGCTGAAGTGGGGATGGATGTAGGAAAGAAGCCAGTTTTTGCTGAGTGTCTTTTACAGACCAGGTATTAATGTGACAGGAGTTTAGCAATTCTCATTTCATTTCATCTCCATGAAATTGTTGTGAAGTAGATGGTACTTCTGCTGTTTGATACGCGAGGGGACTATGTACTTTAGAAAAAACACAGATCCATCCATCAGCTAATTTAGTCACTTACCAAATATTCTGTGGAGCACCTACAATGAAGGTACCTAGCTAGGCACTGGGATTACATTTGTGAACAAGACATGGTCCCTACTCTCAAAGAACTCATAGACAAATGGAGAGACAGATGAGTACATGGGTGATTATAGTTTAGTGGAGAACGTTCTACGACATGGGTAAGCCCATTGTGGTTGGAAGAGCAAAGGCAAAACACCCATCCTTGCCATGGCAGGTCAGAAATCTCCAGCAGGTCTTGCCAGTCAGGTCATGTCAGAGCCAATTCTCACATCTATGTAAATGCACCTTCATCTGAAACCCGTGTGCTTTTCATAAATATGATGTGAGCAGTCACTTTGGATTTTGGTAACCTTTCTGAAAACACATGACACATGTTTACTAAATCCCGCGGGAGGCTGAGCTGGGAAGCACTGTATAAACAAGCTCAGCCCAGCTGGCAGACCGTAGCCACCTCCCCCGAGCTGCCCGCCTGGGCTGCAGCCAGGCCGCTCTGGAAGCACGCAGCACTGAGGCCTCTGGAAGCACGTGCCCAGGACAGGCTGTGCATTAACGAGTTCTGCCATGGCAGAGGGGCACTTGGCACCTCAGCCGATGGAAATGGCCCCTCAGGCCAAACACAAATGAAGTGCACAGGCTGCCAGCGTGTGGGAGCATGAGAGAAAGAAATCTGGGTTGAGTGAGGATGAGCTATTAATTATAATCTCAGCTCAGGCCTAAGAGTGGTGAGAAGTGCTTCTTCCAAAGATCACTTGTCTCAGAGAAAAGGCGAGTGCTGTCACCCATTCTGTCCCAACTCACAGGCCCACAACACGATGTGCACATGCGCGCACACACACATACACACAATCTCACACATTCTCACACACATACACTCATGTACACTCACAAATACATACTCTTATACATACACACATAATTCATGCACACTCAAACACACTCACACACATACACTCTCACACACACACATACACACACTCACATACATACACACAGTCACACATATACTTACATTCACACACATACACTCACACACACTAATACACTTACACACTCACAATAAACACACTCACATCCTCATATACACACACACTCATGAACAATCACATACACTCACACACACACAAACACATGTACATACACTCACACACATATTTTATGAAGCACTAATTATGTGCCAAGCATGGCAGTTAGTGTTTGTCTGCATTATATTTCATTTCATTCCTATAATTACCCCTCATGATTATGTCTTAATTAATTATTACATATTCCTTATCACTAGACCAAAAATAGAGAGCCCCCCACCTCCATGCTCCATTTGACTTTCTAGGCTCTTTTCTTATTTTAAACAAATTTATGAAAAAAGACAAGTTACTTAGAAAAGATACAACATTGCATCAGCTTCTTGTTCTCCACTGGGACCCCAGGAAGGGAGCTGACATTTATGATGTGGGCTTGGAGGGGGCTCATGCTGTGTCACCCCAGGAGACCACAGGAAGAGGGGAAGTGGTCCCTTTTGGGGAGTGTGGAGAGAGTTTCACAGGGATGAAGACATGGAGCCTGAGCTGCTCCTACCTAGAGAGGAGATGCAGGCGGGTGGCAGACCCTGCCTGGCGGACACCCTGGTAGGAAACGGGAGTGGGCTGCCACATCTGTGCTCCACGAAAAAGGCCACTGGGCAAGGCTCCTCAGGGCAGAACCCTCTGGAGTAGCTGCACCTTGGACCGAGGAGGCCAGGATCAACACCTGCAGCCGAAGGACCAACCATAGGGGATAAGGCACCCAATGCACCACCGGAGGACCTGTTCCCTCTCCTGATTTCCAAAACTTACCCCATCCTCAGGGCATAGAAAGGCCTTCCTGGAGGGCAGCCTGCATACTGCATACCATCTCCAAAGACACTGCCCATTAATCCACAAAATAGGTCCCTCCCCTTATGTTATGTAACTCAGCATTAAACACAGTGCTTCTATCATGCACTCTTTTTTTTTGCATTAACTGATTTCTAGTGCCTCCAGGTGCATGCTCGTGCATGTGTATGCATGCATGCTTGTGCGTGTGTATGCATGTGTGCATCTATGGGTGGGCACACATGCAGAGGCAGGAAAACTGGGGGCCATCTGAATGATTCTCTTAGAGCTGTGCATGAAAGTAATGCACTTCTTACAGACTCAAATTAACATTATTGAGTGGCACAGAATGAAGGAGAGAGGGAGGGAGGACGGCAGGCAGCAAGCGAAACCTCCCTGACTAGGGGCCAGCATGTCTTTCCCCACAGGAAACAGCAAGGCCAGGCTCAGAGCTCAGGCAGACTGGGCAGCTGCCTGCCTGGCATGGTTGAAATCCCCCGTCCATCCCAAAGTCTCCCCTCAGTAATCCTTCAGCACACTGGATCTCCTCCCATATGTCACTCTTTGGGTCTTGGCAAAGCCCTCATTTTTAAGCAGGGATGAGGAGGCATTTACATATGAACTCTGTGTCAGTATAATGAGCTACTTACAATCATGGCCCAGAGATGAGATTGAATAAAGTCTGCATCACTATCTGGTGATTTTTGGCAACATCTTGTACCTCTTTTTGCTTCAAACTTCTCATGCATCAAATGTTTTTCTGTTGGTGGTGGTGGTAATTTTTTTGTGGTTGGCGTGGTGTATCTACAGTATGGTGGAGAGAATTAATAAATGAAGAGATGCAAGTGAAGTAAATGGCTTAGTCAATGCTAACCTCATCACCACCACCACCACCATCACCATCATCGCCATCACCATCATCACCACCATAGTCACTACCACCATCATCACCACCACCACCTTCATCATCATCACCATCATCATCGTCACTAGCTATTCATATCCTATGCAGGATGTGGTTTAAGATTGACCAGCTTTGTAACTGAGTAACGTGAAACACAAGCAACAGCAGGGACATGTTTTGATGTGGGAGAGTGAGGGGGAACTGCCAGGGAGGAGGAGGTTTTGTCAAGATAAGCAGCACCGCACAGGGTCCCGAGCGGATGGTGATGGGGGTGCACCCTCACATGTGTGTGGCTGTGGAGCCAGATGGGCTATGATAGCAGCAGCTCCTTTAGCCCCTTCAAGCTTGATGGGAGGAGGGCTAACTGCAGAGACCAGTCAAACATCCCCTGTCACCAGCGCTGCCCTCTCTAGGGCGCTGCCAGAGTCCTGCGGTCTTGCAATGTGAGAGCTCACACAGCCTCCAGTCATCTGCAACACCAAACCGTTCATGGTCCAGAGGGGAGCAATGCAGCTCAGAGAGGAAGAAAGCTCACCCCAGGTCACAGAGCAGGACAGCTCTGGATTGGGGATTGATACTCATGCCACTGGGCTCCCGCTCCAGCACATCTTTCGATGCCTACAATGTCTCAATTCCAAGTTCAGCAGTAGCCTGTGACAGATATTTATCACGCAGCTCCCTTGTAGCTTCTTTCGGTCCTAACTCAGCCCCTTGCTAACTGTGGTCTTTAGGGGTACCCTTCCCCTCCCTGAATTTGTAAATGGGGTGGCTTCTCTGGTTGGTTTCTAAAGTCCCTTTAGCTTTGATGATCTGTGCTTCCACAGCTCACGAGTCACAGAGGCTGTCAGATGTCCGAGTGGGAGGAGGACAGAGCATGACAGGTGGTGTCCCTGACTCTGGGTGGTGGGGGGCTGGGCAGAGCTTCCTCCTCCTCTGGTGGGGAGGGTGGGCGCTGGCAGGAGGGCCCACCCACTTTGGACAAAAGCTATGATTCACCCAGTGGCAGAAGGAAAGGAGGGTGGCATATCAGCCAGTAGGAGAAGACTCCACAAGAGATACACCAGTGATCATCCAGGCCCTAGACCCACTTGCATCAACGGCCTGGAGCTGACTCAGGCAGACCCAAAAGCTCGAATTTACAACTCTCACTGAGATTCAAGGAGGCCACTATTTGGGGGACAACGATATTTCAAGATTATGCAGCCAGTTTTAGTGACTCAGTTCTTCATGGCTCAGCCAGAGGGGTCTTTCTAAAATAAAAACTAGGTCATGGCATTTTCTTGCTTAAACCCTTGTAGGGACTTCCCCAATCCTGGCCATGGCCTCTAGAGTGGTTAGATGTGGCCTGTGCTGCCTTTCTGGCATCCTCCCAGCCTGCACCCCCTCCACCACGGCCTCACTCCATTCCTATTGGCCCTCTCCTTTTCCAAAGGACCCTTGCTCATTCCCTCCTCCCTCTTCTGGATATGCTGTTCCCACCTCAGAAATGCTGTTCACTGTCCTCCTCTACCATCCATCCCCAGTCCTTCTTCAGGTCTCTGAATACATATTAACTTAGCAGAAAGGCTCTTCTCACCATCCCCAATCTAAATTATGATCCCTTCTGATATTCTTGCTCATAATAACATCAACTTTTTCCTCTTAGCACTTTCTGCCATTTGTAGTTATATATTTGCTTGGGAGTTTTGTTGCTCTCGCCCCCTTCCACTATTCTCAAGTTCCATGAGACCAAGACCCATGTTTATCCATTACCTCTTTAAAATGCCAGTCCCTAGCACAGTGCCTAGCAAACGACACACAGGAAAATTTTTTTCTTTCTTTTAATAAAAGGAACGTGTATGAGACCCACATTAGGAACTGTCCTAAAGTGTGAACTGCCCACAGCTCCTTCCCAAGTGCCCTCAGGGGACGTGTGTGATTACGTAAATCACTGCTTTGCATCACTCTTCTGGGGGAGAGCAGCTTTAGAGCCATAAAAATGTCAAGGCTGGACAGAACTCTAGAAAGAACATCTCAGCCAGTGGCTGCAAATCCTCCCTTAGCAGTGGAAGCTGTTTTCTGGCTAAAGCTTTCTCCAAACCCCAATAGATAAACCACATGAAGGCCAAGTTTCTAACTACAGTGGGGGGGGGGGTTAGAGGCACAGGGGAAGAGGTTCCTAGATTACTCTCCACTAACGGGGTCCCTAGCGTGGAATAGTGAGGGTGGTCCACCTTGGGTGTAGTCAATAAGGGGGTGCCTTGCCCTAGCCGGTTTGGCTCAGTGGATAGAGTGTCAGCCTGCGTGCGAACTGCAAGGGCCCAGGTTCGATTCTGGTCAAGGTCACATGCCCGGGTTGTGTGCTCAATCCCCAGTGGGGGACTTGTAGGAGGCAGCCAATCCATGATTCTCTGTCATCATGGATGTTTCCACCTCTCTCTCCCTCTTCCTTCCTCTCTGAAATCAATAAAAATATTTTTTTTTAAAAATAAAGGGGTGCCTTGCCTGTAGAGAATTTAAAAACAATGCAATCAAGCAACAAATATAAAACAGTAATGTGGACATAAAACAACAGATGAGGTAAAGTTTGGTCAGCTTTCCATGAGGCAGCTCTAGATAATGTCAGTGATAAAATGCTCCTTGCCAGGACAGCTGGCCCCCCCTCCTTGGGTGCTGAAGATCCTCTTGGTCTTCCTCCAGGGCCGTGGTCGGCAAACTGCGGCTTGAGAGCCACATGCGGCTCTTTGGCCCCTTGAGTGAGGCTCTTCCTAAGCCTTAGGAGTACCCTAATTAAGTTAATAACAATGTACCTACCTATATAGTTTAAGTTTAAAAAATTTTGCTCTCAAAAGAAATTTCAATCGTTGTACTGTTGATATTTGGCTCTGTTGACTGATGAGTTTGCCGACCACTGCTCCAGGGAATATCACCCAAAGCCCTCATCACGGAAGGAACTGACTTCGTCAAACAGCAAGGCTTCCATGTCGGGCAAATTCAGAATGAGGGCACCCAAATGGAATGAAGTCACCCTAAGCACTAGCTCAAACGGCTTTGTGCTACCCCTGTGGCCACTCCCAGGACAGAGGCTTGCGTCTTTGAGAGGCAGGACTGGGTAGGGCTCAAAGGCACAGACTCTGTAGCCATACGTCATCGGTTCAGATCCTAATCATGCCCTTGCCTAATGTGCTGAACTTGGGTACTTCACATTTTTGAGCTCAAGTTCTCATCTATAAAAATGGGGATACTAAATGACCTACTGCAACGTACCACTTTGAGGATGAGAAAAGACAATCTGCTAATTATTTGGCAAGGGAGCAAGCACACGTAAATGCCAGTTTCAGTCATGGCTTGGGATTTACATGTCTGGGGTCTTCTTTATCTTGGTGCATCGTTGATGGTTGTTGGGGAAAAACACGGGGTATTAGATATATCCTTGCCGCCAGCATTGTAGGGACACCTTGGTCTCTTTGGGGGTGCTCGTTGGCAGTGGCTGAATGTGCAAAATGTTTCTGTCAACAAAAAGCAGCCCAGAGTACTGGTGAAACCCCCACAGTGATCTGCCTGATCTTGATAAACTAACAAATGAACTGGGTGAGGGAGGCCGGGGTGACTGCTCTCTGCACAGGCCCATTAGAAATCAAGCTTTCTTCTAGACCTAGAGCTCTATTGCTCTTTCTGCTCCCATAATCCCACAAGCTTCCATAGACCCAAATAATTTCTCCTCTGTGTCTGGGTAAGTCACTTTTCATTTTGCATCTCATTTCATCCCGGCAATAATCTTGTAAGGTATTTCCATTTGGAAAATGGAAGCTCCAGAAGTAAAGCAACGTGTCCAAGGTTGCCCATCTCACCAGGAGCAGAGCAAGTATGAGAACCCGGGCCCACGAGAATCTGAAGCCTCTACTATTTCCTCCATGCTACTCTGTTTCTCTTTCCATGTATTTATTTCTCAAGCATTCATTCATTCCTTCATTCATTCACTCATTATTATGCCAGCCTTGGAAATCAGGGGTCATCGTGCCCATTTTTGAGGGGGGAACAGAGCTTTAGAGAGACCACAGTGATTACCCATTGTCACATAATTTTGAAGGTGCAGCTATGAATCTAAAAGGTATAGACTTTGGGGCTCATCCAACTCACTCCCGTGTGCGTGCGAGGATCCCCCATCCTCTCCAGCTCCCTCGTAGCTTTCCTGAGAGAAATGCAGAAAGGAGCAGGGAAGGCATGTAATTCTTCCCAGGCTGTGCAGTAAACTGTTTCTCAGTCCTGCCTCTGTAGGGCTTTGAAGAATCTCCCTGAACAAGCTCTACTTCAAGATTTTCAGAAACAAAAGCTTTGTTCTGGATCCCGGTAGCATCAACTCTCTGGTAGAGTGGAATTTTCCACTTACTGAGAGAAACTGACTTCTGAGTGACAACATCCTCCCACCCAGAGTCCTGGTTCAGTCCCTGGCTTTAAGTGTCAGAACCTGCCATGAAATTCCTGAGCTTGCTTCTCATGGGGCTGGACTGTCATGTCTGGCGTGGGCAGCTGTCCATGCTGAGGCCCATCGCGGAGCTGAAGGGTGCATCCACTCTGATGGGAGCCCACAGAGAAACCCACTCCATCCTGCAGCCCTGTGAGGCAGAACTGGTCCAGCCCAGGAGCATATTAGTCATGGGGATGACTACTGCTGACTTGAGTGCAAGATGTCCCCCACGACCGAGGAGGAGGCCCTGGGCATAGTCCAGGCCAGCCCACTAATTTCCTGATAAGGAAACTAAGGCCCAGTGGGGAGCAGTCATTCATCTAAGGCCACCTACTGAGTCATGACTAACAGGAGCATCTGCTCGCTCTGAGCAGGGCCTAAGGAACCTGAAGGGTGGAGGTGGCCAAAAGCCCCCAAGACGTATAGACACCTTTTGGAGACTGGTTCCATTAGTGTCCGGGAACAATGCTGGCAGATGCTGGGCTGGGCGGCATGATCGAATCATGAGTCCCCCATCCCTTCCCCATCCTTCGGACTCTGCCTATAAGGCAGGAGGCCCAGAGGCTGCTCAGGAAAGCCTCTGGTACAGACACAGTATTTACAAAAGATGATGCTGAGGTCAGGGAGGCGAAGGACTGACTGCACGTGGGGTCCAGAGCTGAGCGAAGCACCCTGGACTTACACATATGTGGCTGCATCGGGAAAAAGCTGGCTAGGCTCCTGCCCACCACTTGCACGTGCCACCTAGCCATTGTAATCACATTCATGCACTCATTAAACAAATACATAGAGGGTGCCCACGTGTGCCAAGCACTGTCCTGGGTACAGGAATATAGAAGCAAATTAAACAAAGTCCATGCTCGTATGGAGCCTGTAATTTACAGACTCATCTCAAATGTCACCGCCTTGGTGAAGCCTTCTCAGGTCACCCCAGACAGAAACGATCCCTCTTCCCATCCTTTTATCAGCATACAAAGTCAGGAACTCAGGAACCTTAACATAGGTTTCTTGAATTATTTAATTAGCTCAGTCAGCCAGTCATCCATAAACACTCACTAATGAGTTTTATGGTTTTCAGGATGTATGTCTTATCTTCTCAAATACCACACAAACTCGCTGACAATGACAGGGACTATATGTCACCTGTCCATGGATGGTAGACATGAAGCTTACTGGAGGCGAAATAGTCACTTAGTACCTGCTATCAGTAGGAGGGAGGGGGGGTGACTAGTAATTAAAACTCTCTGAAGCTTCCGAATTAAAGACAATATTGCCACTATTTCAAGATTAGGAGTAAGTTTCCTAGGAAGGTCAGACTCAGAATTAGGATTAAAGTCAAGGACTTCTGACTATGGGCCTGGGTAATACATAGGCTGTTAGGGTAAATTTAGGAACAAGAGGTCTCCAAGGGTCACCACCTAGCCACCTCCAGGCTAGGTCCAGTGAAGAGAGCTTCACTGTAACTTGGGTTTGAAGAGGGGGTAGCAGTTGAGCCAAGCCCTGAAGGATGATTGATGAAGAGGAGAAAGAAGGTTGAGGAAACCGCATGATCAAAGGGCTGGACCATTTTAATGAATGCCGTGTGTTCCGATGCAGTCGGAGCAGATGAATATAAGGGGCGGCAGGACTTGAAGACCTAGATTCATCCACTTGTAGGACATTTCAATACCATAAGAGTAATATGAACTTTTCTTTCCATTCTTTTTAAAAATATATATTCTTACTGATTTCAGAGAGGAAAGGAGAGGGAAAGATAGAAACATCAATGACGAGAGAGAATCACTGATTGGCTGCCTCCTGCACACCTCCTACTGGGGATCAAGCCCACAACCTGGGCACATGCCCTGGCTGGGAATTGAACCGTGACCTCCTGGTTCATAGGTCTATGCTCAACCATGAGCCACACGGCCGGGCTGAACTTTGTTTTTCAAATGTCAGGGAGCCACTGAGAAGTTTTGAGGATGAAGGTGGTATGGTCTGACCCAAGACTGGATGGAGATTTCAAAGTCAGATGCACAGGGATGACGGAAAGAGGAGATGCTGACAGAACAGTGAGGAAGTACTGTGGTAGTTTAGACAAGAGGCAATAGCCTCTGCATCCCAGGGGACACCCACCATCCCTTGCCACAGACAAATGACCTGCATACGCTTGACCCCGCCTACCCTTCTCACCTCCTTTCCTATTACTCTAGACCAGGGGTCCTCAAACTATGGCCCGCAGGCCACATGCAAATACAAATGTCGTATTTGTTCCCGTTTTGTTTTTTTACTTCAAAATAAGATATGTGCAGTATGCATAGGAATTTGTTCATAGTTTTTTTTTAAACTATAGTCCAGCCCTCCAACGGTCTGAGGGACAGTGAACTGGCCCCCTGTTTAAAAAGTTTGAGGACCCCTGCACTAGACCTTAATCACTGCACTCCCGACGGACTGACACCTGATCCTGGAAGATCGCAGGCAGAGCTAAATCTTGGGGTCCTTACATGTGCTTTCCTCCCCCATCTACCCACGTGGCTTGGCTCCTTTCCATATGTCACCAAACTATCTAAATGGCCCCCAGTCATTTTTTAATCTCCTCATCCTGGTTTATTTTTAGTCACGAAATACACCATCATTATGCATACCCTTACTTGTTTGTATCCTTATTATTTGTTTCCTTGAGGGCAGGGAACATACCTTTCTCATTCTTGCCTATGTATCCTCAGTGCATACCCACCACATAAGAGGCACTTGGCTCAGATTTGTTGAATGAAAAGCCTTCCTTCGTCCCTAAATCACAGTAATTTCTCGCCAACGAAGGCATTTGGTGGGGGGACAATCAAAAAAGAAAACGATTCTTGTCCTTGAGGATCTTACTAAATGTTGCGAAATGTTTACACACATGTGAACTCTGAGAGCTCATGGCACAAAGAAAGAGTGTCAATGTGGTGGAAATAGTCACTTGGAGGCAGAGATTTCTGGGAGAATAGGGAATAAAATTTTAAGGATGGAGACCTCGTCACGCTCCCAAGGACCTAGCACAGGACTGGCCCAGAGAAAGCTCTCAGTAAACACTGGACAAATTACTGAGCGAGCAGCATGTTTTGCTAAGCTCCTTCCAACACGTCCATGCCTATTTTAAGTGGCAAGATGGAACACAGAGTAAAATACTGGCCCAGAGGCCAGAATAGAGCTGAGCGCAATGAGGGAGGATGGAGCAAGCACACACTTTTATTTATGAAACTCCATATAGACCATTTTCCTCTCGCAACCAGGAGCGCTCCTATTATGTGGTGTTACAAATGCTGCAACAACAATACCTTGTATTTATGGAGTGGCTGCCTCTGAGGGGCTCAGACCTTTTTACAGACATGATCTCATTCTTGCTGTCTCAGGTCTTATATTCAATTACAGAATGGTTCATTGTTCCAAACGATGCAAACTATTTCTTTTAGAGGCACTCTTAGAATTATCCACTCTCCTGTTACAGGTTCAGAGATTTACAAATCACAACCAAATGGCTCCAGAATTGCTACAGCAGGAAAGGTGGTGGGCGGAAATGGAAATTTTCTGAATTTATAATTTATGAAGTCTTCAAATATTAGGAAGGCACTCTGTATACTCGTCTTAAAAACCAGGGAAAACAGCCTATGACTTAGTTGCAGTCACATCATGTAATAATAAAAAGAGGAAAAAGGAATATTAATCCTCCATAATGTTAGCGAGAACTATAAAAATAGGACTGAACCACTGTGGCTAAGAAGCAGGGTAATTATACCATAATAAGCATAAAAGCAAGTGGTGATATGGACATATTCCCAAGCTAAGGGGAACAAGTAGTGGGTTCTTCTCTTGCTCTGCTAGGGATTACTGTGTGGCCTTAACCTCCTGACTTTTCTGGTCTTGGATGCCTTATCTAAGAGTGGAGGCAATTGGATTAGGTTTTCACCAAGTCCCTTCCATCAGTGAGATTTCACACATCTGTGTGGTTCTGCTACCCCCACTATCACCATTCCCCACTGTAACCACCCCCACCATCTTCACTCCAACCATCACCACCATCACCACCCCCACCGTCACCTTCCCGCTCCTACTGTAACCCCCACCATCTCCACCCCCACCATCACCACCATCACCACCCCCACCGTCACCTTCCCCACTACTACTGCTGCATTCGAACATGTAACCTGGAACACACTGGATACTCACCATGTGTTGAGTGGATGAATGTGTCTAGTTTTCAGTAGTTTGCATACAAGGCTTGATTTAATACATATTTGGTGAGTGCCTATGATGTTCCAGACACAAAGATGGTGCTGGGGCATCAAACCTCATGGAAAAGATCATCACTGACATACACGAATGCCGTGACAGGATCCAAAATGATTAACTTTGAGTCAGTAGGGGCTTCTTGGAGGAGAAGCTGGGTTTAAATGGATAATTCATAAGAGTTCACCAGATGAACTAGGAAGGGAAATGATAGGAAAGGGAAAGGCATGGCAGTCAGAGGGAAGAGCATGTATAAAGACTCAGAGGTACAAAGGAGCTTGGGGAAATGTGAACGAAGTGTGAGAATGGATCGTTAGGAAGCCAGGCTGAAGAAGTAGGCATGAGTCACATGATCAAGAACCTCAAAACCTGGCTATGAATCTCAGACTTTGTAGGCAACTGTGCCATCGAAGGGCTCCTAATAGGAGATGGTTGTATTTGATTTTCAAAAGAAACATTAGACATTACTTTACCATATACTTCATTCCAAGTAAAGCATGGACTGGATATTGTCCTTGTTTCACAACGAGAGAAACTGAGATTTAGATAGGATAAGGCAGCTGCCCAGAACCAAACAGCCTAAAGCAGCAGGAGATTCTTTATAAGTGGCAAGAGGGAACCTACACAAGCCCATGGTAGGAGAGAGCATGATGTATTAAGGGACAGAAAGGAGGCCATCGTCATCAGCCAGGACACAATGGGACAAGCAACAGAAACTGACTCTGATGAAATTTAAGCCCAATGGAAAATTATCAAAAAGATATTGAGAAGTTCACGGCTTCCCCAGGAAAGTCTAGGGAGCAAAAAAGTCTACACAACCAAAACCCATAAGAAAGATCATGGCAAAAAAAAAGAAAAAAAGAAAGATCATGGCACATAAGCAATCTAGTAGGGATACTGAGGGCTCCATTGTTTTAACGTTGGGCTCTATAGCTAGCATCATCCACACCCTCAGTGCAGGGCTCTGGCACCACCTCTGACACCATCATCACTTTGCCCTGGAAACAGGCACATGACACTGCTGCTGCCATGATGATTTTCCCCCCAGTCCTTTTTACCCCACGACACCACCTCCAGTCAGGCACCTCTGGTTGGCTTGCCATGCTCTCATTCCCTGTGTAGCTGGGAAGGTTTACAACTGGCTTTTTCTGGTCCTATAGTGAGATGTAGACTATTTCTCATCAAGGTTCAAAAGGTGGAAAACTCCCCAAACATGAAAAAGAAGGTCCAGGTGCTGGGCGCACGACAGCACAACTGGAGGATGAGCGTGCCCATAAAATCTCTAATTGTCTTCTTTGTTTTCCTCTCATCTGCCAAACTGTGTTAGGATCTCCTTTGGGGAAGTGCCCAGGCTTTCTTCCTCCTCAGCTCAGACATGACTGACGGTCCTGGCCACATATTCCCCGCTCAATAAATTCTTGTTGACTTCAGTTTAGTTCATTCTGCAAAGGTCATTTCATTTGGCCTTAGCTGGAAGATGGTTTTCAAATGTAAAATATGAATAACTTGGCCCTGGAGTGAGTAACATCTGCAGATAATTATGTCATCTGGCCATGCAGAACCTCTGGGCATGGGGACGATTTCTGGAATGAGAGGAGATATGGAATGAAATCTGCTAACTGATGTACCCATCACTTCTCAGGGGCTTATTCCCTCTAGGGCAGTAGAGAAGCTCATGTCTTGAAAATGCATCTGGGCAACCCTCTATTGGGTATGGGTTACTTAGGTGAAAAAAGCTCCTTAAAAAAAGAGCAGTCCACACAGACTGGCGCAGGGCCTCACAGCAAAGAGTTTCCCTTCCCATTTTCTTTCACAGTGTGTTGGTGGAAAGAGGGCTGGACTAGGAACCAGAATACCTGAGTCCAAGACCAGGTTCTGGCCTTATTAGATATGAGGTCTTGGTCTGGTCTCATTATTTCCTGGACCTTTAAATTCCTCTTCAATAAAATGGGTATAATGATTTGTTAGGATGTGAACTGAGATAGGTATGTGTTGTTTCTGCTTGTTAGGCATCCTTCTATCTTTTTCTGGAAATTGTATGTACCTCTTCCTCTGGAACGATGATTCTCAAATTTGAGTATACATCCAAGTCACATGGGGAGGGGGCTTGTGAAAACACAGATTCCTGAATGCTCTTCCCAGAGTTTCTGATTTTTCAGGTCTGTGATAGTGCTTGAGAATTTGTATCTCTAGGTATGCGCCAGGGGATGCTCATGTTACCCGTCACGGACTCCACTTTGAGAACCACTACACTGAAAAAACACCCCTCTCTTATTCTCAGTTCCTGAGGTTCAGAGGCTAATACAGCCTTTGGCTCAAAAGATGGAAACACAAGCCAGGCCTAACTAGTTAATTCCAACCTAGCCATAGAGGATTACTGGGATGGGCAGGAGACCATGTCAAGCCAGTGGATATCTCTTCTTCCAGGGTTGCACATCCAGTAGAATGTAAACCTGAAGCCCGGGGGTGGGGGAGGGAAATCTTGTATCTCTCTGGTATACAAGAGAGAAAATCAGAGCTCATACTAGTATATACACAACAGAGATTCTTAAAACTCAACTTGATCTTCTCTAGTCATCATTGAAGTGTGCTATAAGAGACCATCCATTCATTCTCTCTTTTCCTTGAGCCACTTGGATTTCTGTTACTTGCAACCAGCTAATCCTGAGTAATAGTTACACATCACTTCCCAAGAACAGAGTCCTTTAAAAACAAATAAAAATTTCAAGAAGTTATAACTGTGAAACAATAACCAGATAGAAAAATTATGAAATGGTGACATATATGGGAGCTAGCATGCCAGTCAATCTGAGAACAACATACCAAATCACCATAACAATTAGAAGAAGCACATAAGGAATGTTTGTTGAGTATTTAATGAATACCAGACTCTCTATTTAGTGAGTTATCTGCATTATCTAACTTAATCCACACAATGTCCCTTGGAGACAAATAATATCAGCTCATGGATGAAGATCCTGAAACTCAGAGATTTTAAGAAACTTGCCCAAGGTTTCTCACCCAGTAAAAAGCACTGGGTTAGCAAAATATAAACAAACAAACAAACAAACAAACAAATAAGGGAAAGAGAGAGAGAGAAAGAAGAAAAAGTCAATCTAATTGCCCTGACACCAAAGCCATATCCTGTCAGTTCTGTGAGATCAGAAGTCTTGACCTTCCGTTTCTATCCAAAGACCACATCATCTTGAGGATGGTCCTTGGTGCAAACAAAGGTACAAACATAGAAGGGATGGACCTCCTGGAGAAACAAGAATACCTAAGACCCAATTTGTCCTGGGCTCCAAGGACTGAGATGCTGCAGCCTTCATAGTGCCAGCCTTCCGGAGTTGCCTGAAGGTCAGGAAGTAACTGTCTCTGTCTCTCTCTCTGTGATCAGCTGGCCGTCATTGCCTGCCTTGAACTCTGCAGCACCTGCTTTAGGGACCCCAGACAAAGGCACCTGATAGCATCATTCAGGTCCTTTCCTGCCCTGACATCAACAAACTCTTACACCATCCATTGGCCCCAACTCATTTTGGTTCTTTGACAGCTGCTGGATCTGTTGCCTAATCAGAATCCCCCATAAGCCTGCCTCTGAGAAGCTGTTTCCAAATCAGAATGTTGCAGATAATCCAAGGACACCCCCAATAAATACTTTATTGGTTGCCAATTTTTCTGTCTTAAAATACATACTCAGATGGTTTCATTATAAACAGATTGATTTTTTAAAATTTTTCATAGTGTTCAGGTCTTTTCAGTGTGTTGTGTGTCTCCTTTGCACATTACCTCAATCGTTCCACCCTCCAATTTCCCTTCATTTGAATTTGTTTGAAGATACAGCAGCAGCCTGGTGTCCCCTTGAGTATACAATGTGATGGCTGGGATTTGACCCCATGTTTTCTGGTCAGTCCTTCTTTATTGCCTGCATGAACTCTTTCACCAACTTCCAAACCTGAATTCCTACCTCCATTCTTACTCCACACACCTAGACCAGGCCCTGCTGGCTGCATTGCTCTCTTTCTGAAAGACAAAGATTCCACTCTCTCATAAGCTAAAATCCTGCTATTGATTCGACCGCTGTGTGTGCTGTGTGAAAGTCTCCACAGACCTCACAGCGACACCCCCGGCTAACCATTTAGTCTCCACTGCCCCATCCATGGTCCATCCTGGCCAGATCCCTGTTCCCTGATTCAGTCTTTGCATCTCTGCTAAGAACTGTTTCTTGACATGGTGACAACCACCCTCCTGCATTTTTGCTCATCCAAACATTACCCGTCCTTCAAGTTCCAGTAGAAAATTTCCCTCCTTCATGACATGTCCTCAGATCCCCTCAACTGGAGAGAATGTCCACTTCCTCGGGATAGACACAGCATTTTTATTGCTCCTCTCTCACCGTCCGTAGCCCTGTCTCTATCATCGTTATTTATAGCCAGAGATCTCATCTCCCCCACTAGTCCATAAATCTTTGAATATGCAGTCCCTGTATCATTCATCAACATATTCCACACTGGACCTGGCTCAGTACCTTGCACATATTGGAAACTCACACATAAATAAACCTATGTGGCTCTGGGATGGGGCCCTATCCCAAAATATCCCTCTCATAGTCTGTCATATTGATGAAAATCCCAAGGTATAAGATTAGTTGCTCTGGGCTGCACACTAAGTGTCCATAGTAGGGCTAGCTCATTAGACCATACTTAGCAACAAATATCTCCAGTGATGTGGTCAGTGTTCAGGTGGCCCTGGAGCTATTAGGGACCCAGTCAGAAGACCCCCCCACCCCATAAGCATGATTTTTTTAAAATGCTTTATCTTCTAAAATCCATGGGCATTTTGAGTTCTTTCCATAAGATGCCAATTTTTCACTTAATAAAACTATCTCCTCCCAATGGTCAAATAAAATTAAGCCCCAGGCATCTATGCCAGATATAACCTCAGGCTCCCCATCATAGATGATGTGACCCCGGAATGCAAGGCACAACACTAAAAAACACGAGTCATTAATATGCTGTGACTTAAAAAGTCCGCTCTTTTCTAGCTGAGGGCAAAGGGATGACAATATGAATCATGGGAGGCTTAACAGGGGCCAACTAGCATTGTTCTTCCCTGAGGGACAGTGTCAGATAGGCCTGGTGGGGGGGGGGACAGGCAGAGAGAATGTCCTTGGCAAGGAGACTAGTCCAGGTGCCCTGAGCCTGAAGGTCAGGGAGGGAGCCTGATCTGGCCAACAGTTTTCCAGATGATGGCCCTGCTTTGGCCTATCCTCGCCCCCACTGAGTTTGGAGGCATGAGATGGAGAGGTCATCCATTCACTTTGTTAGTGGAAGCTGAGCTAGCTTATCCAGAGCCTGGGGGCTGTCAGCACAAGATTGTTAATGAACATGTTTCCTGTAGATAATTATAGAAAGGGGAATATTGAAAGCACTTAAAACATTTCATTCTTTTTAATTCATTAATTATATTGCAATTATTCCATGCTCAGGAGCTGTGCAGGAGGCCGGGTTCCAGCTATGCCTGCGAGACTCTGAGGGCAAAATGAGGGCTGAGGGCTTGGGGAGAGAGAGCCTGGAGAGAAACGCTCAGAAAAGGTTAACTGTGCAGATACAAGAAGCTAATTGGAAACCTCTTAAACAAAATCCAGGTTAATAAGAGTGGAAAAGAACAACACGTTGCTTTTATGATGATGATTATGATTATTATCACTGTTTTCCCACCTACATTAAAATTGCTTGCATTCTGATAGAACTGTCATAAGCAATCTGACCCCTCCTGAAAACACCTGGCCTTGAAGTGTAATCAGAAAATACACAGACACTTAGAGATGGGGTAAGGCTAGGGATGCCTGTGGAACGGTGGGGAAACAGGCCTAGGCACTGCATCTTAGACCTGTCACTCTTCTGCTCTCCTCAGATTCTTATACAGCATTATCCATAACAGAGAGTTGTAAGTCGACTGGATTAACAGTTCCATCCTGGACCCCCGCCATATGCTAGGCATATGAGAATGACAGTACAGGTGAAATCTCTGACCTCATAGAACTTACATTCTGTGAAAAACATGGCCAATGAAACAGGCAACCATGGTAGAGAGGAGGGACTTGTGCAGAGGCCATGGGAGCTCTAGGAGGGAGCTCCTGTTCGTCAGGAGGAGGGGTGGGGAGAAGACTCCCTGTGTGTTCTCTCTGTTCGATACACAGTCATCACATTAATAGCACTGCCCAAAGTATCAATGCTTTCAGACTTCACTCTCCTGGTCTCCAGGAATTCCAGGCTGTCTTCTTCCCCATAAATTCCTAGAAAGGTGAGAAAGTCGCCCTCACATACAGTCAGAGCTACAGTCTAAAGGACTCCAATCGGCTAGCTTAATGTTCCCTGATTTTCCACTCTTTTCCTTGTTCCTTAACAATCCATGGCTTCCTTTTTGTCCCAGCAGCCATTCCACCGCCAACCTCCTCTGGAATGCTAACTCCATGGCATCCACACATGAAGTGACCCCCTGACAGCAGGGATAGCGGTAAAGGTCTGAGTCATTAGTACATTTCTGCGAATTAATGATTCTGCTCTGTTCTAGCTGAGGGCAAAGAGAAGACAATATGAAACAGGGGGACTTAATCAGGGTCAACAAGCAGTGTTGTTCCTGAAGGGACAGTGCAAAGTGGATCTGGGGAAGACGGTGTCCTTGGCATTGGAAACTAGCCAAGTGACTCGGAGCCTGAAGGTAGGTTTCTCCTTGTTTACACAATGTGAACTAGCTCATGTCAATGACCATGAGGATGACAGAGGAGTCAACCCAGCTGTCCCAGTCAAGGCCCCAAATATATATAAGTTCCAGCCAATATGTCCACAAAATCAACTTGTAGGTGACTCAAAAATGACCATACACGTGGTGAAATGTACCTGAGACCAAAGGAACTACTCAGCTGAGCCCGGTACAAATTGATAACCTGCAGAATCATGAGCTAAACAAATGATTATTGTTTTAACCTATTATCTTTTTGGGTAATTTGTTATGCAGTAATAGCTAACTAACGCTTAAATACATTACAGTTCAATTTAATTCAACCAAAGGTTTTGTGTGTGTTCTTTTAGTCCTCCCCCAAGGATATTTTTTCCATTGATTTTTTTGGAGAGAGTGGAAGGGAGGCAATAGGGGAAGAAAGAGGGAAACATCAACGTGAGAGACTCATCAATTAGTTGCCTCCTACATGCCCCAGACCGGGGCTGGGGACTGAATCTGCAACCAAGGTCTGTGCCCTTTACCAGGTATCGAACCAGCAAACCTTCCATCCACAGAATGATGCTCTAACCACTGAGAAAACTGGCCAAGGCTCAACCAAAGGTTTTTTAATACTTACATATTCCTAGTCTCTGAAGGCATAATAATGGATAAGAAAGACAGTTGCTGTTCATGCAAACTTATAGTCCAATGCCTCTTAAGTATAACTAAGCAATTGAAAAACTAAGATTTTTACCTTTTGTCTGTGGATCACTAGAGGATCTACTAGTATATTTAGGCCTCAGGGTGTTCTGTTTAGGCCTCAGGGACTCCTTGAAAATATGTTAAAAATTTTACATGTATGTGCTTATGAACATTTTTTAAAGAGAAGGACCTCGGTTTTTCATCATATTCGCAAAGGAATAAGTGACCCAGAAGCTGTTGAGAACCATTTGATGGTAATGTAATCTAAACCTGTTCACACAGCCCAACACTCACATAGCAGTCTACTCTACTTAGAGATCCATTTCATTGCTGACTCATCCAATCAGAAAGGTGCCTACGGAATGATATGCTGCCAGAGGCCACTGGGGTTGATGTGTTGGGCGATCAGAGTGGTATAGTTATCTTTTAAAAGGCTTCCAACAGATAATGTTATCACCTCCTTGTCACACAGAGCAGAACCTCTGTATGATCCAAAGCACATTTTCTTTAAAAAAAACAAACACACACACACACACACACACACACACACACACACAAAAAAAAAACACAACAAAACACGATGGGCTTATGTATGTTTTCCTCTTGCTCACACTCACTATAGGCTTGGTAAATTTTTCTCCCAGGGCAAGAATACAGGTCTATCATTCCCTACAGCCCCACTCTATGGGCAACAAAGTCCTTTCACTTCAGCCTACCTTGCAAGGTTCTTGTTTGAGGATTTCATTGAGATCTGTATGAAAGTAAGAACCATACTGAACCCTACTACAACCTCTGATGCTTGGGGAGACAGTGTGATGAGCAGACTAGTTATCCCTTTCTCTAAATTATTGATGTTTTCTTCATTTTTAAGCTAAAAAAAAAAAACAAAACAGAAAAAGGGAGGAGCGGGATAAAGGAAAGATGTTTGCTAATAACTAGGAGAACCATATCTTACTCCCAGTTCTTCTATAATTTTGCTTATTAGCATCTTTGATCAAAGTTGCCAACTCTGAGTCTAGCTTTCCTTATTTGTAAAACTGGAATTATAACCCACATCCTACCTCCATCACAAAGGTGGTCCTGTGTAGCTCTATCAAATAATATGTGTAAATTTCTACCAAACCCAAGGTAGAAGCCTCCTCTGCTTTGTGTTTTCTGTGACTCGCTTGGAGTCTTCTATCTGGTCGCGTGCAATTCAATCAAACTGGCACCTATGGAGTTAATGACATCTTATATTATTAACAACCTTAGACGGACCACGTCACGCCCCAAATCAGCCCCTCCAGGAAGCCTTCCCTGACTCAAACTGGGTGGCCAGAGTGGCTGAGGATGGAACTTCTATAGTCCCCATGCTTTCCTGGAATGTCATATTAAAATCACTGGTTTACATCAAGAGAGGGTATAATTTAATGATTAAGAGCATGAATTTGGGAATAACTGCCTGGGGTCAGATCCTATAACAACCAGTTACTAGCTGTATAAACTTGTACAAACCAGTGATGACGCTCCATGTGCCTCAGTTTTATCTCATAGGTAAAGTCAGGAAGACCAGAGTGAAAGGAGTTAAGTGTGTAAAAGGCTTAAAACAATTCCCAGCACTTAGTGGAATATAAAAAGAACTTAAAAATGTTAGCTAATATTAGATTTTTCTGTGCCAATTTGGGAGCACCTTTGGGAATGGTTAGGGTTGCATTTAGCTGTCAATTTTCATATCTTCACTACCAGCATGAATGAATGAATGAATGAATGATGTTGGGAAGGACCCTGGTTCTGAAGGCAGTTCTCATGAATCCTGGTCTAAGCTCAATCTCTTACTCTTCTGACACCTCTGAAACACATTATTTACCACTCTAACCCTCAATTTCCTCATCTATTAAATGAAAGCAGTGGACCAGATAATCACTAATGTCCATTTCAACTCCAGAGGTCTATAAAGTAAGATTATGAGGTGAGAAGAAGATGAGTTATTTTACCCAGAGTCTACTGGTGGGCTAGACAATTTACGTAGGTAACACCTCGTGAAATCTTCCCAGTGTACTATCAGATAAACAAGATGATCACCATTTTATAAATATAGAAGGTGATGAGACTCACAGTTTCAGCAACCTTCCGCAGACCACAAGGCTAGTAATTTGTGAAGCAAGGACACAGACCAGTTCTGACTAAAGTCAAAGGTCAGTCCTTCCCACTATCTTACTGAAATCTCAGATATAAAACTGAAGCACGGTGTGCATTAACTCATATGACACCTTCCCCAGAAGGTGAAGCAGAGGTGGGGAGCAGGGGGCAGGACAGGTACACTTAGAACAGGTGTGGAGAGAGCTGTCATTTGACACACAGATTTAGACACATCGGCATCTGTGTTGGGATCCAGATGGGGAGAAATGAAGCAGGGAAGACAGTAGCAGCTATAACAGTAGCCTTGAGTTAATTGCTATTTTGGTGTCCTCATGGAAGGAAACATCCACTATCCATATTCACACAGTGAATGGAATTCATAACAATTTCTTTGAGTGGGGAATCACTTGTTCCCTCCTCCCTGGAGCTAATCCAATGTCTATCTTTAACCCGATGGGCTGGGCGGCATTACATGTGCGTGATTATTTATAGATACCCTCCAGCACGGTCTGCTGAAAAGCCACAGGGGTGTTGCCAAGGCGGGGAAGGAATAGCTCCAGATGTGTGGCTGCGTGTGAAACCAGGTCCAGGCCTTGGTTGGATGAGGATGTCTGGGAGCTCAAGCATGCATGAGATCTCAGTGTCTCTGCTTTTTATTTTTATGCCCAATCCCCAACATCAGGGGATTTCTGTGAACATGGGGGCAGCTACATCATCAAATCTTACAGCTGGAAGGAATTTAGAGTCATGAGCCCAACCTCCAACCTGATATTTGAATTTTATCTGCAGTATTCTCATTCAACAAATACTCATTAATTACTACCCAAACCATACCGTTCACCGATTCAGCAGATAGTGACGGAGATCCTACCCCGGGGTCAGCCCGAGGCCTGCACACATGGCTAGATCTTCGTTTCTGCCCCGAGATAGTCATGTTTGGTTGGGCAGATGACATGTAGGCAGAGATTTACAAGACACACAGTCAACAAGACAACTGTGATAAAGGAATCAGAAAACATGGTGAGACTTCTAAGAACAAGGCGCCGGGCACGGATAAGGGCTCAAAATATGGTGACCAGCCCAGCCAGTGTGGCTCAGTGGTTGAGCATTAACCTATGAACCAGGAGGTCAGGGTTTGATTCCCAGTCAGGGCACATGCCCAGCTGTGGGCTCGATCCCCAGTGTGTGGCGTGCAGGAGATAGCCTTTCAATGATTTTCTCTTAGCACTGATGTTTCTCTCTCTCTCTCCCTCTCCCTTCCTCTATGATAGCAATAAAAAAATATATATGTATATAAAACAGCATGTCCATTGTTTTCATTCCCATCTTACTGATGTGGCTAGAGAAGCTTCACAGCTGATTCTTGAGTAGTAAATTTTATTTCTCTAGGCAGAAGAGAGGGTGAATAGGACAGCATGGAAGAACAAAACAATAGAGCATTTTCAGGAAATGGTGAGAAAACCAGAGGGTCCGAACTATATTCTTCATGTTGAGGCAAGGATTGGGATGAGAATGTAGGGGTAGATTGGGCCCATGTACAAAGGGCCTTGAAATAGCATACTAAATAAGAAGAAACTGGTCGCAATGATTTCATAAATAAAGGAGTAATAAACTTTTTTGACTTAAAAATCTAAAAAATATATCCATCGCAGTTTATACTATTCAAATTTTAGGATTTCTTGGGAATGATAGTTGGAGTCTGAATCATTACTCCCTCTGTGCCTCAGTTTTGATATCTTTAATGTGATTAAGATGCACTTCCCCTCAAGGAACTTATAGTCCAGAGAGGATAAGACTATTAATAGGATACAGTGTAAGACAGCTCATAATTAGTGCTATAAGATGCCATAAGGATCTTGCTTTCCTAGCATATTGCTTAAATACTATAATTATGAATGCTATTATTAATAGCTACTCTTTATTGATCACTTCCCACATGAAAGCTACTTGTCTGTAATACTTCACTACGTTTTTACAACAATTCTATGAAGTAGGTATAATTAGATCCATTTTATAAATTAAATAAAGCTTATAAAAACTAATTAATTTGCCCGGTCCATGTGGCTCAGTGGTTGAGTGTCACCCTATGAACAAGGAGATTACAGTTCGATTCCCAGGAAGGGCTCATGCCATGGCTGCGGGCTCAATCCCCAGTAGGGAGAGGGAGTGGAGGGAGGAGGGAGGGGCATACAGGAGGCAGCCAATCAATGATTCTCTCTCATCACTGATGTTTCTATCTTTCTCCCCTCCTCTCTGAAATAAATAAAAAATGTATTTTTAAAATTAATTAATTTGTCTAAAGTTGTACAGCTAGTAGAGAAGAACAAGGAGTCAATCCCAGGTGGTTCTGATTCCAAAGCTTATAACCTGTCACATCCTACTGTGCACCTTTGAGGAATATAGTGGGTCTCTGTGTGGACTGGGACAGTTGGGGGAGGAGGTGGGTGCTGTTGACCTGTCTTCACATGGTCTCAGATCTAGATGCTCTTAACTACTCTGGAGCCTACACTCCAGACCATCTGGAGACTCAACTTTGTGAATGAGCCAGTTACTCTGCATTTATGAAGCCTGGGGAATTGTGGCCATGAATTTCCCAGCCTATTCACTAACATATCATTATTTCCATGGGCATGGTCAGATATATACATAATCTATTAACCTGATGTTAAGCTTTATTTTTAATGAAACAGGGTTGGCATACTTTTAAAATTATCTTGAAGTCACAAATATACAACACACCCATTTCTGGTATCAACTTATTGTTTCATACAATTAACATCAGAAGGCTGTATATATTTTATTAGAACCCAATCTTCAACCAGCTGTGCAATCTGAGACAAACCACCAATTTCAGTAAAAGCAGTAGGTTGGGCTGCTTTATGTTTAACTTTCTTTGCATTTTAGTTATTCTACCTTCTGGTTCTGGACTAGGTTCCATGAAGCACAGAAACCCGAGGAGAGAACAGTCTGACTCCTCAAGGAAGGGACAAAATACTGCAACAGACAATCTACCTGAACTAAAAGTTCAAGCAATGCCACAGTGAAGCACAATTATCTCCCCCCAAAGTGGCTTGGGCAGTAAGTGCTGGCAGTGTGGAGAAAAGATAATTTGGCTGGGGTGGGTGGCTCAGAAAGGTCAGGGAAAAAGTAGGACCATGAGATTGATGAGAAACTTGACCAATGTCATGATTCTCCAGAATTGACCTTGGAGATAAAGCAACATGCATGACCATTGTTATATTTTCATATACACTTATAGCCCCTGCATTTGTATCTTATACACCAATACGTTTAGAGATACATAAACACACTGAACAAGCAAAGTCAGGGGTTGAATCTAGTCCCAGAACCACCACCAACTATGCAGCCATGAGCACGTTCTAGAATCTCTGGGTCAAGATTTCTTCACTTACAACCTAAAGGCGTCAAAGCAGAAGATCCTTAAATTTCCTTCTGGCTAAATATCCAAATGATATAGTTCTGAATTTATAAAACCAAAGAAGGAAAAATGCATGAGAGAAAAATTCAACACCTCATAAGGGGTAATTTTCCAGTGCAAAACTTTTCTGCTGTAGCACAAACAAAATAAAAATTTACAACACTTCTTGAAATATGTCCTAAATGTTCATTAGGTCCCAGTGACAACATTATAAATGAACATCCCAGTGACAGTCTTGTCACCTATTAATAGTGTACAATTTCTACAGATGGAATTCTGGGATTTATGCAAATAAAAGATTTGTTCCTCTGTTTTACTTTCTTGGTAAACTTCCAACATGCTGACTTAATAGCTACGGTGTGCTGGGGAAAATAAAGAAGCCACTCACATATATTATAAAGAAGATAATGTATTATTATTCCAGAAGTAGGCTTGTTGCACTAATTTGCATATAATGTTTAATTTTTACCAAATGTTTCATTTTAATACATGCAAAAATGATCAAAAACGATCAGAATATGCTAATGAACTTTTTTATTGCAAATATGTGTTGCCCTTGATTCTGGGGGTTTATTATAAAGACACTGGAAATTCTCAATGGTAAAGTGATTCTTTTAATAGAAATAATATTGAAGATATTCACACAGTTTTGAATTGGAAGAGACCTTAGACATTGCCTAGTCAACACTCCTTGTTTTATAAAGCTGGTTCCTGGGCTCAGAGAGCTGGAGCATTTGCTCATGGTCACACAGCTCATGAGTGGCAGACATAAAGAGCTAAGCCAGGGGTCCTGCTGTCCAGTTAAGTATATTCTTTACTGGGCTACATTATCCCAAACTAACAGGCTCAGTATTTGTATTTCAAATGTTTAGAGCTATAGCAGTTACGTTATTCGAACTGCTATGGAGACAAACATACAGGGTCAAGGTGGGGAGCAAGAGAAAGGCCTCCAAACATATTGACAAAAGCAAAACTCTTCATAAAAGGTATTTCCTAAACACTGTCATTCAGCTCCCATCTTCATGATCTTTACTATTCATAGACCATTTATATGATTATTTTACTTAACTTTCTTTTCTTTTTTTCTTAAATATGTTTTTATTGATTTTTAGAGAGAGAAATAGAAACATCAATGATGAGAGAGAATCACTGATTGGCTGCCTCCTGCATGCCCTCTACTGGGAATTGAGCCAGAAACCTGGGCATGTGCCCTGACACGGAATCAAACCAGGACCTCTTCAACCACTGAACCACACCAGTCAGGCTTAACTTGTTTTTCTTAAGTCAACATTTTTAGTTAAATAAACACATGTTACAGGGGAACTTTACATTACCATAAGTAAATGGAAAGCCAGAAGTATGCGTTTTAAATAGAAGACAATGAAAAAAATAACAGCAAAAACAACAACAGTAATAATTAATAATAATGAAAACATATCACCGTTAATTAAATTCTAACAGGATATTGTTGCTAATCAGAGGCTCTGTGCCTGGAGCCTGCTCTTACTTTGTTATAAATAAAGAATGGAAGTGGGGAGATTAGCACATGTTAGAAGTGTTAAAGGCATTAGCACCCAATGAAGATTTTTTTCCCCTTGACATTTAAAGATAATTGAACAGGAAATGACTTTCTCACAATATGATTCAGTGTTTTCTGTGTCCTGTTCCATCTAAATCACCTCTTGGACCATCAACAGTGCAGGTCTCACACTTCGGGAAATTCTGGCTAGAATGAAACCTCTGTTATTTAGGTCTCTGACACTTATATTTCTGATCAGGGAAACAAAGAAATCTCTGTGAGCATCCTAACAAAATAATATGGTGGCAAAAGTACAGATTATGGATCCAGCAGCCTGGTGTGCATCCCTCCCTTGCCACTTAATAACTGTAAGAAAAGTGAATTAACTGTTTGGAAAGTCAGTTTCCTTACCTGGGAAGGGGTGATAATGATAGAACTTGTCTCAAGAGGTTGTTGGAAAGTTACTTAAGAAAATATGTAATAAAAATCAAAAGCACTTACTGAGCACAGAGTAAGTGCCAAGCTTTACCTATATGATATTCTGAATCCTTGCAACAGCCTATAAGAATAACTATTATTAATCTCATTTTACACTTGAGAAAACTGATGTATAGGAAAGCGAATCATTCCTCAAAGCTAGTAAGGAGCCAAGAAGGATTTCCAACCCAGGTTTTCTTGTCTGCAGTTCGCATCTTCTTAGCAGTATGCTTTAGACATGCAGATATGATGGATAGCGGGAAAGAGGCTATCTCAGATGGATGGGACACTATGAGCAAAAATTCCAGAATAATTAGTTGGTTATTGTATTAGCTAGCTACTCCTATAAAATGCTGCATAACAAACCACCCCAAACTCAACACTTATAACGGCAAGCTTTTATACTGTTTGTATTCATACTCCAGACATTGTTTGGGGCCTGTGTCCTCCACATAGGCCTCCATTCTCCCTACACTGGCAGCCACTTGGGCCTGTTCTTCTCATGGTGGTTCACAGAAGCTCAAGAGAAGAAACCAAATGGCACATGCACACTTAAAACCTTTGACAATGTCACATCCCTCCCTCTTCACCTTCTACTGGCCACAGCAAAGCACACAGCTCATGGGGCAGGACATTATCCTCCACCCCAGGGGCAAAGGGAGAGGAGTGGCTATTTGCCGGACAATATTCCCGTCTATCACCACTACGATGAAGAATCTACTAGGGGGGAGTAATGAGAATGAGCACTGAGAAGAACAGTGAGAGTCTGATTACGGAGCACCCCCGATGCCACAAAGAGTGAGAGTCACTCTGTAAGCTACCTGGAGCCAGGTATTTATTTATTTATTTATTTATTTATTTATTTATATTAATTGAATTTATTAGGGTGGCCTGGGTGACCTTTTGCCCTCTTTAAAAGGAAAAAAAATCACTGGTACCAGGTAAACCCCTATAATGTGTCACACACAGAGCTAAAGTCTCAACCTGCATTTCATCTTTTGATCCTATTACAGATTTATCCCTTGTATGAGAGGAAAGAGGCTGAAACAAGTAGACCATCTTCCCAAGTTTATAGAAATGATAAATGGCAGTTTGGATTTTAAACTACTTATAGTTGATGTCTCTCTCTCTCTCTCTCTCTCTCTCTCTCTCTCTCTCACACACACACACTCTCTCTCTCTCTCACACACACACACACACGCGCACACACACACACACACACACACACACACACATGCTATTTCTTTAGCAGACACAGCCTAATTCATCCCTCTTACCAGAAAGCCCTGTTCCTCTCTAACCAATCCACGTGGGTGGACAGAACAATCTTAGGACATAGTCAAAAACGGAGCTGCCAGGAAAGTGTCACAGGACAAACAGAGCTTTTCCATCCATCTCCAGAGAGTCATTCCCTGGGGAGCCGAGAGTCTCTTCTGAAGAGAGGGGCCCTGGGCGGTATGCAAACTTCTGAGCTCAGAGCAGCCTTGGCTAATATATCATTTGTGAGACAACAGCCGGCGGTATCAAGTTACTCCAGGGCCGATTTTGCCATCTCTGGATAAAAAATTGTGCTCTGCACTGCGGGCTGAATAATTTGCTGCCTTAAAGTGCTCAGGCTTCTTGTGTCACCCTTTGTTCCCAAAGCCCTATGGCAGGCTTCCGCCTGGAAAGATAATGGGACCCACTCCCACTTCTCAGGAGATGCTCCTATGCCTGCCTGCTTCAGATGACTGGGAAGAAGCACCACCTGCCTGCAGAGCAGCTGGAAATTCATGGCTGACACTTCCCACCAGGGTCTTATTTTCTCCTACCGTCAGCTCAGTGAGGTCCTTTTATTACCCCTGGGTTTCCAAGGAGGAAACTGAGGCTCCAGAGTGTAAGAGAGTAGCCCCGGGTTCTGCAACTGACCACCAGCAAACCTGGATTTGAAATCTGAGCTCTGAAATGAAGTCAGGGACTTGGTTGTGAGGACTAGCCACAGGACGTCGCAGTGCCTGAGTTGCATCGCAATGGGGCCAGCCTTTGGAGATAAATGTTGCTCTTTCCTAGTGATGCTCCATAAAAATACATACTGTCTGTGAAAGCATTTGATCAAACTTTGCTATACAGGAGTTGATCATTGGATAACATGGAAGGAATTGCCTTAGAGGCACGTCTGGCCCATTGCTTCATTTTAAATCTGGAAGAACGGAGGTTCCCCAAACCATGCACGTAAGTAGGTAGTAGAAACTCAAACCTGTGTTTTCATAGCAGCCTACGATCCTCTCTACAAAGCCCATTTGAAGCAAAAAGTGGTGGCGCGGTGACATGGGCATGTAGAGCACAGGCAAGGGGCGTGGCCATTGGCGGGAGGTGGGGCTGTTCCTACTGCCATGGAGGGAAGTTAAGAAGGGAGCAGGTACAGGTAGGGCTCCCGTGTGAGTTTGTGGAAACCTGCCTGGAGGCCACCTCTGATTCTGAATGCAGTGTCCGCGAAAAATCAGGAAGGGGGCTGTGGGAGAACTGAAGATAAATGCAACTGACTTCTGAGTTGCTCTTGCAGCTCATGTGGTTGGCCCATGCTCGGTGGATGCAAGGCTCAGGCCAGACCCTGACCCATCAGGTGAGAGCAGGAGCCGGGCATGGAGATCAGAGCAAGAGAGCGCCAGGTCAGGTTCAGCTAGGTGGGCATGCACGCGGGGGCCGAGGAAGCAAGGCACCGCGCTATTCAAGTGATTAATTCCTTGTCTCCATTACTCTCAATGAGCTGAACAAATCCCTCACTGGGCTGTCACACTGACGTTCCGCATGCAAATTGTTCCTAATGAGCAGGGCACAGGGCTGGTCCCCTGGTTTGTAAATCCATTCATTTCACAACACACTGTCTTGGTCACATATTTCTGTGACGAGATCCATTGGCAGAGGAGCTGTTAAAATGAAACATGGGCCATTCAGCGCTGTTCCAGGAATGCGCTGTCTCATTCGCAGAGCAGCACGGTGCATGCAGAGGACTCGAGATTAGATACCTGGGTTCATGTCCTGACTCTGACCAGTCTCCCTCCTCGAGCTTCTACTTTTCCAGGCACCAACGCGGTGTCTGGGCTAGACTGCTGTTTCCAAGGTGTTTGCTGGCATACTCATGGTTTGCAAGATAAATTTTAAAAAGATTCCATGGTAAAAATTGTATATTTGAGAATTGTTGGAGAACTATCAGAGAAATATGGGGTTGAGAAGTTTAACAAGGTTTGTTTGTTTTTACCATGGGCAGCTCAGAACCATTAATATGTTCACTTGCATTGTATTTGATGCGACAAGCATTTTTTAAGAACAAAGTATTTGTTTATCAGATCTTCTGGGAACTGCTAGGGGAGATGATGCCGGAGATCCTACCACACACTTAACTGGCTAAGGCAGTGATGGCGAACCTATGACACGTGTGTCAGAGGTGACACGCGAACTCATTTTTTTGGTTGATTTTTCTTTGTTAAATGGCATTTAAATATATAAAATAAATATCAAAAATATAAATCTTTGTTTTACTATGGTTGCAAATATCAAAAAATTTCTATATGTGACACGGCACCAGAGTTAAGTTAGGGTTTTTCAAAATGCTGACACGCTGAGCTCAAAAGGTTCAACATCACTGGGCTAAGGGGTCAGTCGATGGGAATTAGAGAAAGAAGAGGAGCTAAATGGGATCAGATCACTAATTTCAAGGACATTTATTGGGCACCTACTCTATGGCAGGAATTATTTTTCTAGTTTCTCCTTCACTTCTCCTGAACTTAAAGAGGAAATAATTAGAAAAGAAAGGATATTCAAGCCACCTAATTGATTTTATTGCATTAGATGCTCTTTCATGTTATATTTATTGTGTTGCATTGTGTTTGTTCTCCGTGTTGGCAGAAGATCTTATTGAAACGCACATGATCCCTGAGCCTCTCACCCACAGCCCTCTTATCTGGTGTCCAGCCCCTGGTGAACCGCCTCCTGGGGCGTGGGAGTCTTTATCTTCCAAAACCACCCACTCCCACTTTGGGCAGCATTTCCTTAGAGAATGCCACAAGTTCCTCCCAAAGTTTCTCAATGGGCCAAGTGCGATCAGGGATGTTCATTCATCTTTCTGGGCCTCAGTGTCCTCACATGGAAAACTAAGCAGCTACCCGCCTCCCCTCTAAGTGCTCTTCTGGCCTTAGCCTTCTTGGTTCCAAATGTCCACCAATCCCAACGCAGGAAATATTAAGAAGACAGTCTACCTCGATCCCTTAAGCTTGATCAAAGAGTAACTTCCCCGAGAGGAATTGGAATGTCTTGTGACAATAAGGACACTGAGAGAAGGGCAAGAATCCTGTATTCGAGGCTCTTCTCTCACTAATTAACTGTGTGACTAGCAGCAGATTGTTACGGGGCTGGATAAGTTCAGGATACAAGTATCCTCCCAAATTCCATACGTTGAAACCCTACCCCCCTCCCCTGCAACCCCCCTCACCCTCCCCTACCCCCCCCCCCCATGTAAAGATATTGGGAGGTGGGGCCTTTGGGAGATAATTACATCATGAGGGTGGAGCCCTGAGAGATGAGATCAGTGTCCTTAGAAAAGAAAGCCCAGAGAACTCTCTTGCCCCCTTTGCACCAAATGCTGGTACAAGAAGGCAGCAGTCTGCCCCCAGGAGGCGGTCCTCACCAGACACTGAAACCAGGGACTGGCAGCCTCCAGAACGCTGAGGATCAAATCTCTGTCGTTGATAAGGATCTCCGGCATCATCTCCTCGATGGTGTCCTGTAATAACAGCCCAAACTGGCTACAGATACAAGTTCTCTCCCCTCTCAGAGCTTGTTTACACACTTTCAAAAGGAGTATCATGCCCTGTGATGTCCCTTCCAGCTGCAACAGTTAGATGCCTCTGACATGTATCCAGAACTCGTCCTTGAAGGAATTGTGTACAAAAGAAGAGAAATGCTTTTACAAGCAGGAGAAGCCCCGGGAACTGTCACATCATCAAATCTTCATGATGGACAGTAGAATAGTCTGTTCTGAGATATAATGAAAAGTAATATCTAATAACTGCTAATAATGATTTATTCAGTAATTACCATGTATCACTTACACTCCATTATTCAACAAATATATTTTTAAGCACTTACTCTATGACAGACACAGCTAAGTTCTGTAGATACAGCAATGAATAAGACAGAAACAATCGCCGTTCTCATAGAACGTGTGTGCGTGTGCGTGCGCGCGCGCGCGCGTGTGTGTGTGTGTGTGTGTGTGTTGGAAAACAGACATTAATCAACTGAATAAATAAGCAAGATAACCTGAAGTAAGACATGGGTGAGCAAAGAGACTTGATTGCTGTAATAGCAAACCTAAATAACATCAGGTTATATAAGATACAGCGTTTATTTTTAATCAGATAACAGCCCAGACATAAGGAATCCAAAGCCGGCATGATGATTCCACATGTCAGAGGAACTGGTCCTTCCTTCTTGTTGCTCTGTCAGCACTAGGGCGTTTTCCCTGTCTACGTAGTTAAAGACGGAATCTTCATTTCCATCTTCTAGCCAAAAGGAAAGAAAGGGTACACCTTTCTCTTTCAGGGTAAGTAAGACTCAGAAGTGGCAAATCTCACTCCTGCTCTTATCTCTTTGGCCAGCGCTGTGACATGACGATACCACCCGCGAGGAAGCTTGGAAAATGTAGTCTCTATCCTGTGCGACCAATCTTGCATTAAAAATGAAAGATTTCTTCTATAGTAATGAAGAGTTCTATTACTATAGAAGAAATGAGAGTAGACATCAAGGAATAACTGACAATAATTTTCACAGATAATGATAATTAATACAGAGAGTATACCGGTCAGATTAGGCTAGGTTATGCTGCCGTAGCAAACACCCCCAAAATCTTAGTGGCTTAAGATGTATTGTTGCTTATGCTGCACTATGGGTCTGGAGGATAAGGGGTTCTCTTCTCATCCTCTCTCACTGGGACGCATCCTGAGTACTGCCAGTTACCACACCCGGGGGGAAAAGAGACCTCTAGAGCAGTGGATCTCAACCTGTGGGTCGCGACCCCTTTGGGGGGTCGAACGACCCTTTCACAGGGGTCACTTAAAACCATCGGAAAACACATAGATAATTACATATTGTTTTTGTGATTAATCACTATGCTTTAATTATGTTCAATTTGTAACAATGAAATTGGGGGTCACCACAACATGAGGAACTGTATTAAAGGGTCAGGACATTGGGAAAATTGAGAACCACTGCTCTAGAGGGTTTGAAATTGGCAACAAAATGCTCACAATAACTGTTATCTTTGCTCACAACTCATTGGCCAGAAAGAAGCACGTGGCCCCATGTAACAACAAAATACCAAGTGTCATCTTATCCAGACCATAGAAGGGGGTAGAACTGAAAACATCTGGTAAATAGCTCTGCTCACTACCCTGAAAGGCAATAGGGCAGAGTGGCTTGGATAGGGAGAGCACCTACTTTCAATGTCAGGGCCATGGAAAGCCTTTCTGAGCAGTCATTGGAGATGAGACTTGAATGATGAGAGAGACCATACCTATGTGAAAAGTGTGGGAAGAGCATATTTTTTTTTATTTATAAGTCATTCTGGTTGCTAGGTAGAAGGGGTAAAAGGAGAGGCAAGGAGGTCAATTGATAGGGATTATACATTAAAGCAACCTAATAGGTAAGCATGTTTGCCATCCCAGTTTTAGAGATGAATAGGCCCAGGGGAGCTAAAGACTTTACCCCAAACCACACAGCTAGGAAGTGGCAGGACCAGACTTTGAGCCCAAGTAGTGCACTGTTCCGGGAAGCCTTTAACCACTGAGGGGCACTGCCCCTGTCAGCCCTTGAGGAAGACCCTCTCTGCTGGAGGACAACAGGTTTGGGATTGTGATCAGTGTCACACAAATTGGGGATGGGGACACAGGGGGTCAGAGAGCCCGCCAGAGGGCTGCATCACTCCCTGGGGTTGTCAAGAGACTTCCCCCAAACAAGGCTCTCTTGTGATGTTTGTTAACTAAAGAGGGAGTGGGGGACACTCATCAGGCAGAGGGAACTGCGTGTGCAAACTCAGGCCTGAAATGTGGCTGGAGAGAGCGGGTGGCAGGGGATGAGCCTGAAAGGCTGGTTGGGGCCGGTTGTGCCCAACAACAATATTGAAGAAAACTCATCAATTATTCACACTTCTTTCTGATTCTAATCTCCATTACAAAGTGCTCTCATTTTACTAGAGGGAAACCAGTTTCCCAAGAACTTCTGGAGATTATCAGAGGGAGCAGCAAAGGCAACGTAGACCCACTGGGGCAAAGAGGAGCCAGCAACTCAGTCATGGGAAGGGAGGTGTGTGTGTTGGGGGTGGGGGGGTTCAGGAGTGAAACAAGGGGTCCTGTGAGCCACTGCACCTCCTGTAGAGTCAGCTGGACAGCTGGCTTTTCCTTTTGTAAAGCGAGGGCCCAGTTTGAGCTTTGCTCTAGGCGTCTGCCTCAAGGTGGCTCTCAGTGCATGCAGCCACCTCGGACCAGAGAAAGAGGCAGTCCCACCTTGCTGCCCCCCAACATCCTCCCCTTTGTTTTACAGATTTCCTTTGAATTTAATAACTGACATTCAAGACACTCCTTTTTTTCTCTTCACGCACTTTAAATTCCCACTCTTATATATTAAATTCACCAATAAAGAGTGAGTCCACGAAACCCTTATCCCTCACCCTCGACCCCAATAAAAGCAGAACCCCAGGCCCATCTCACTCACCTCTCTCTCTCCCTCTCTCCTTCCCTCCCTCTCCCTGCAATCTCTCAGTGTCACACCAGGTGTGCCACCATGTAATTCCAGAAACTGTAAGTAAGTAATAGACCATTTTTGTTTGTTTTCCAACGTTTTCTGATGGTTACTGCTGAGGGCATCTTGCAATAATAAGAACTACAAGGGCTGGTCCAGCCGCAACAAAACGGACAGCCCTCCAGGAATTAATGCTGCCCGTGGCTTACATGGTGGGGCTGGGAGAAAAGTCCACGGTTGGAATTGGCCTACTTCTGGATCTCTGGGCAAGAGCAGGGCGGGAGCATCAGGCAGATGCCACCCACAACAGAGGACTTTGGCAGAACATGGGCAGGTCTGAGAACTCCAAGTTGACCTTGGCCTTCAAGGTTATAAAGGAAATTGGGCCCAGATCCCTATCTGACCTCATTTCCCAGGACTCTCCTCCACCCTTATTGCACTGCAGACTCGCTGGGCTCCTAGTGACTCCCTGACACACCCTACAGGCCCCCATCTCTATGTCTGTGCCCTTGTCCACCGGGACCACTTTCTCCCAGAGAGCCACAATTCCCCTTCGTGCACATCCAGGACTCTGCTCAAATGCCACTCTCCCCGAGGCCCACCCCGAAGGCATCGCTGGATTAACACCTTTGATGCTTTTGCTCTGTCTTCGTAACAGTCACTGCTGCCTGATATTACAGTGAGCTGTCCTTTGTTTTTGCTGGTCTCCCCAAAGAATATATTCTCCATAAAGACAATGTCTACCTTTTTCACCTCTATATCCCCAGAATTTAGAACAGTATCACACCAACAGTGCTCATTAAATATTCATGGCATGAATGATGATTAGAGTCAAGTGGCAGAAACATGTACAAAGCGGGGACTTGATCACAAGGGAACATAAAAACTACCCAGTTCCTGGAACTGGGGTAAACATGAAAACTGGAATTAAGCCAAAGTGAAGAAGTGCCTCTTCGTGGCTGGCCTGAGGCTACTTCCCTGCATTTCACCGGCCAGGTCCTGAGGTGGGCCCTCCTGTCCCCGGATTGGAGCCATGCGCGTCGGAGGTAGGTGACCGTGATTCTCCTTTGTGGATCTTCTTGAGTCAGATTAATTTTCCTGTGAAACCTTTGGAGAGGTGGGGGGTGGGAGGACCCACCGTGCCCTGCCCATCTACTCCTAAATGCCCTCACTTCTCCCTCTGGTCCTGGAGCCTGGTGGGAAGAGGTGACTGTGATCACAGACATCAGTGAGGCCGGGAGCCAGGGGAGCCGGCAGCCTCCCTCTGTGTCATTCTGCCCTGCCTGCGGCCTGCTAAGTTTAGCCTGTTGGCCAGCGTGCATCCCTGTGGTGGGGCCAGCGATCTCCATGTCACAGCAACAGCACCCGGGCCACATGTCTTGACAAGCACCACGGCTCATTAGGAAGATTACACACTCCAGAGGCTACCCCGTTGGTGTCTCCGAGTCTGTGAGATGGACTGGAGCCACCCTGGACTTCCTGAGACCCCACCCCATGCCACACAACCAAGAATGACAATGCGAACACTGACTTCAGCTGTGAAGTCACCAGCCTGGGAGGTGTCTGAAAGGGTTTGGGGAGCTCTGGCTTTGGGGAGCAGGTGCAGGGGACCTGGTCCTTCCTTGGCCTTTGGTTTACTGCGTGACCGAAGGTGCCTACTAAAGACCTCGGGGCTCAGTTTGTCCTCTGTAACATGAAGCCAAGGGTGCCTGCCTTGCCCCTGCCAGTTGTTGTGAAGGGTATCTGGGAAGCTTTGTATAGTCTGCGGAACACTGGTGATCATTGTGACCATTTGCGGGGAGAGAAGGCGTATGAGAGGTTGATGGGCCACCCGTTGCCTTTTCCTTATGAATCTAGACTAGCCGTGGGCAAACTACGGCCTGCGGGTGGGATCCAGCCCGTTTGAAATGAATAAAACTAAGAAAAAAAAAGACCGTACCCTTTTATGTAATGATGTTTACTTTGAATTTATATTAGTTCACACAAACACTCCATCCACGCTTTTGTTCTGGCCCTCCGGTCCAGTTTAAGAACCCATTGTGGCCCTCCAGTCAAAAAGTTTGCCCACCCCTGATCTAGACTAATATTATTGCCTAACATTTTCTCATGAGAATAATTCCTCATCATTATAAAGACTTTCAGATTTACATTCCTGAGTAGAGCAATTTACACCAATTTTTAAAAACAACATTGGCCACCGATCCAACTTCCCTCCTTCAAACCATATTTCTTTGCGCCCTCCACACAAGCCTTCGTTCTGGAGTTAGAGTTGACAGGATAAGGCCATCATACCATCACGTACATATTAAATATGCTGCCTCTCCCAGTTACCACAATAGGTTTGCAAAACATTACCTAAGGAATAGTGCTATTAATGGCAGACTTTCAGGCACAATAATCTTATGATCTGGAATTCAGGGAGGGGAGTCAGCTGCAAGTATCCTATCTTTATTCCCCAAAGTAAATGCAATTTCATAGCAAATCACCCCCAAAGAACTTTCCTGCCATTCTTTCTGTCATGAGGCTCAGAGTGTTCAGCCTTCTCTTTCTTCATGTACCCACCGCAGCCCAGACAGGAAGTACCATGGAAAGCCAACCTCCGGGGAGGGAGGATACGATTGGTTATTTATTAGAAAGTACAGAGGCTATTAAAATTGGATACTGAATTATTTCCCCATATCTTCTTCACTTGCTGATTTCTGTGGACTCCTGGCCTATTTTTCAGAAAGCTAGCCTCAGACAGCACCATTTCTGAAAATATGGCATAGTGGGATGGATGCTAGTCTGGGAGTAAGTTGATCTGGCAGAAACCCAGCTCTGCTACTTTCTTGACCTTGTCAAAGTCACTGACCCTCCATTAAACCCTGCCCCCTCCGCTGAGCTTCAATCCTGCCACAGTACAAAGAGCAGGGTCCGGGAGGTGGTATCCAAATTTCTTCCAGCACCTGATTCAATACATTCTCGATTGATTTCATTTCAATTAATCTCGATTCAATCCAATTTGCTATATTTCAATTCAATTATTTCCATTTAGTTTAGTAATTCTATTTCATTCAGCTCAAGTCAATTCAAATAAACTAAATTCCATTGACTCCAATTGGATCCATGATTTCCTGGTGTCCCAAGCAATTTCTAGGGCTTGAGAAAGTAGGACTGAGCTGGGGTGAATGGAGGGCCGACAGACCTCCTTAGTGGCCCAATCCTGGTCTGAATAAAGTTACCACTGGAACAAAGTCTTGTTAAAAAAATTAAAAAAAAAAATAAGCATGAAGCATTGGAAAGAATGTAGAACTAGGCATGTGATGTGGCCTGTGAGCCCCTTTACCCATGAACAAATACTTGTTGAGTGAATGAATGTAAGTGGGAATGGATGAAAAACCCTCCCACCCTTTCTCCAAATCTGGCTTTCTCCGTGATCTTGGCCAAGTCATCCCACCTCCAATTATTCTCATGAGAGACCTGAAGGTGCTGTACTGGGCAGTCCAGATCTAAACCCCATGTGTGGGATCCTGTGAGTCCTGCTCTCTCCTGGCCTACCCCAGACTGCTCCTCCAAAGAGCAGAGCTGGGAGAACAATGCCCCATGATTGGCTCACGCAGCTTCCCCAAGGGCAGAGCAGCAGGTGAGCAGGGGGAGCCCTGATTGCCAGGCCGTGATGAGCTGAGAGGGACTGATTAGCTCCAGCATCTTGAGTTGAGTGGTTCCGAAATCTCTCCAGTGTGCACGTCCCTCCACTCAGCTCTTGTCCCTAGAGCTGCATGTTCAGCTTCCAGCAATAGCCACCCTCCTTCATCTGATGCTCTTTGTTTTTCCTTAAACTACTTGGAATTTAAGACGTTAAATTCATTAAACTCTCATGATGGCCCCTATGAGATGGTGTTATTATCATCCCCAGTTTATGGATGACACAACAAAGGCTCAGAAAGAGAAGTCACTGACCCAAAGTCATACAGCCAATAACTGCCGGGACCTTCAAATCTAGAAGCGATGATACATGAGTAACAGGGTAGCAAGGATGCTGTGCATGCCAGCTCCCTTCCCTCTTTCCCTGTCTCTGGTGCACCTTGTGAGACCTCAACCCTCCTTCTATGTCCATGGCCTCCAAATGCTGGTCAACCTGCCATCCTCGGTTCTCTCCCAAACCAGAGCCAGATCAGCCCTAGAAGCAGGGTCCACTCTGAACCTTGGTCCATCCTGCTGGGGTTGAGGCCATGCCCCATTGGTCATCTCCCAAGTCTAATGAGATGAGAGTCGAGCAAGCAAGGGCCTGGGTCGAATCGAGCAGAGGTGTTGTCAGTAGGCAGGTTGCTTTTCCCAGAACTCCCAGGATCCTTACACCCCAGGCACCCAGCGGTGAGGGGTCAATGCCTAAAAGATGCTTATCTTTCTGCCATCAGAATATCCCAAGCCAGAGCCTCTCCCCTCCAGACCTTTATATCTCTTCATCAGAGGATGGGGCTAATGGGTTAACCAGACAACCCTATCCATCTACAACATCTTCCTCTTATTTCTCCCTAGTAATTTGTTTCTTTAAGCAAATTAATTTTAAGACACTTAAAGAGGAAGGAAGGGGATAACAACCGGTGTTGATAGGCACCTTCGTGGTGGTTCTCAACTTGAGTGTGCAGTGACTTGAGCAAAGGCTAATTTGAGGATTCACTTCCAGAGATTCTCATTCATTCATTCATTCATTCCTACTCATCAAGTACTGCTCTAGAGGCTGTAGCTTTTTGCTGCTAACCTTATGGAGTTTATAAGGGAAAATGGAAAAAATAAGAAATCTACACTAATAAAAGACAAACATGCAAATTGACTGTAACTTTGCTATGCCTTAAGCCACGCCCACCAGCCAATCAGAGGAACTATATGCAAATTAACACAACCAAGACAGTGGCCGGCATCCACGGAGCTGGAGCAAGCAGGAGGCTTGGGTTGCCCCTGGTGATGGAGGAAGCCAAGCTTCCTGCCCCGCCCTGGCCAGCTCTGAGCTCCACTCAAGGCTACAAAGTTTCAATTACAAAACGTAAATAAATCCCAGAATAAAAAAAAAGGAGAGGCTGGGAGCTTCCATCGCCAGGGGCCTTGGCCAGCCTGAAAATGGCCCTCAGACTCTCACCTAGACTGGCCAGGCACCCCAGTGGGGACCCCCTACCCTAAAGGGGGTGTGGCCAGCTGCAAACAGTCATCATCCCCTCACCGAGGCTGGCCAGGCACCCCAGCAGGACCCCCACCCTGATCTGGAACACCCTTCAGGGCAAACCAGCTGGCCCCCACCCTTGCACCAGGCCTCTATCCTATATAATAAAAGGGTAATATGCAAATTGACCCTAACAGCAGAACGACTGGGAATGACTGGTCACTATGACACTCTGACCACCAGGGGGCAGATCCTCAATGCAGGAGCTGTCCCCTGGTGGTCAGTGCACTCCCACAGGGGGAGCTCTGCTCAGCCACAAGCCAGGCTTATGGCTGCCAGCACAGTGGTTGTGGCGGGAGCCTCTCCCGCCTCCTCAGCAGCACTAAGGATGTCCGACTACAGCTCAGGTCTGCTCCCTGCTGGGAAGTGGACATCCCCCGAGGGCTGCTGGGATGCCAGGCTGCCAGAGGGATGTCTGACTGCCAGCTTGGGCCTGATCCCCCAGGGAGTGGGCCTAAGCCAGCAGGTGGACATCCTCCGAGGGGTCCCAGACTGCAAGAGGGCATAGGCCGGGCTGAGGGACCCCCCTGAGTGCACAAATTTTTGTGTGCCGGGCCTCTAGTGAAGGAATGAATACATACACAGTATATCAGGTGGCCAATGCTACAGGGTAATATGATGTGAAGGGACCTTGGTCTAGGGCAGTGATGATGAACCTATGACACACGTGTCAGAGGTGACATGCAAATTCACTTTTTTGGTTGATTTTTCTTTGTTAAATGGCATTTAAATATATATAATAAATATCAAAAATATAAATCTTTGTTTTACTATGCTTGAAAATATCAAAAAATTTCTATATGTGATACGGCACCAGAGTTAAGTTAGGGTTTTTCAAAATGCTGACATGCCGAGCCCAAAAGGTTTGCCATCACTGGTCTAGGGTCTGTGTTGTAAACAGGTACATCAGGAGATTCTAATACAGTAGTCCCACACAGTTGTAAAGCCACTGTTTACTCTAAATGTCAAAATCTATATGTGGGTATTTAATTTTAACACTCATACTAGGTAAATTGGCCAATTGCTGGTAGTGTTATATATTTAACAGATGGGAAAACTGAGGCTCAGAGAAAAGAATTTGCCAAAGTTATCACAACTCATAAGAAGCAGCAGAATCTGACTGCAGAGCCTGCTTTCCCTGATGCAACAGGTCGTGATAATGAACATCGCACACAGCTTGGCCACTTCGGAGGTGGGCCATCCTCATCATCTCTGATGCTGGCTCATCCCTGTTTGAAAAGCACATTCTCATCCATTGTCTCCTTGGAGGTTCACACACTGAGGAAGAGGGTGTGGCCCCTGCTGCCCCCTTCCCCCAGTCATGCAGTCCCAGGCACTGAGGACTGGCACTGTGGATGCCTGTCTGTCAGATTAGGAACATCTGCCCAGAAATGGGAAAGGATTTGCAGACATACTCAGGGAGACCCTTGAGTACCTATGTGCTCAGGAGAAGTTCTGGGCTTTCTCTACCCACCATGGGTTAACCAATCTGTACAACTGGCTGCTGGTCTGGGCTCCCTGAACCCCAGCCTGCTTCCCTGTGGGCTCGACCCTTCCCCTGAGCTCTCAGCTTCTGGCTCAGAGCTGGTCCTAGCAGGTGGACACTGCTCTTATGGTCACAGCAACAATAAGAATAGAATAATAAATACTTTGAACAGTGGAGAATAGAATAATAAATACTTTGAACAGTGGTTGCCACAGTCAGTACTCAATAAATATTTGTTTAATGGGGGTTGAATGAATAAATAATTCATTCAAGTAGTCCCTTCACATCCACATCTGGGGTCAACCACGGTCCAAACACTTTAAGTGGAAAAACTGCAGAAATAAAAAATTCCTAAGTTTTAAACTGTGTGCCATTCTGAGCAGCATAACAAAATCCCTGCTCCGTCCCGCCCGGGAGGGCATCACCTCTTGTCCAGCCGCTCTGGGCTGCATACGCTCCCACCCAGTGGCCATCTGGTAGCCTTCTTGGTTAGCA
Organism: Myotis daubentonii; assembly: GCF_963259705.1. Classification (NCBI taxonomy): domain Eukaryota; kingdom Metazoa; phylum Chordata; class Mammalia; order Chiroptera; family Vespertilionidae; genus Myotis; species Myotis daubentonii. Next base: position 68,204,693 of record NC_081850.1, on the reverse strand, counting down.
GACAGAATGTCAGCATCGCAGTGCTCGTGTTCAGGTCACCCTTACGTAACTTCATTATGGCCCCGAGGTGCAAGACTAGTGATGCCGGCAATTCGGATATGCCGAGAGAAGCAGTAAGGTCCTTCCTTTAGGTGAACACGTGAAAGTCCCGTAGTATCTGGGGTTTCAGGCATCCACTGACTCAGGGTCTTAGAACGTATTCCCCGTGGACAAGAGGGGACACTATGGTAACTAACATTTGTAAGCATTTACTATGTTCCAGGTGCCATGTTCAGCTCGTTTTCATTTAATTCTCGCAAGAGCCCTGTGAGAGAGGTACTCTTATTTTTACGCTCGTTTACATGAGAGTGAATGGAAACTCAGAAAGATCAGGATAAGCTCAGGTTCACACAGCCAGGACGCCACCAAGCTTGCATTTGAACGGTGTCTGTCTGATTCCGAAGCCCAGGTTCTCAACCAGATGCACCATCAGGAAACACGACTGTCTGATCCCAGTGTGCTCCCGAGGAGCCGCCCATCACCTCTGCTGGAAACCTCCCAGCACCACAGGTGTCCCCGCCTGGTTGTCTCGGATAACAGCCCTGACTCAGGTCGAAGCTCCGCTTTCTCCACCACTTTGGCCACTGCACTTGGAACTTTGGGAAGCTCCCTTTTAGGCCAACCATAGAGCTAATGAGCTCCCTTCGGCCCTGATCCCATCGGCTTCTTCAGTCAACTCATCAACCCTAGCCTGACGTCCCAGCATAGCGGACAGCTGAGCAATCGATGGTAGCTTTAAACACGGCTGCAGAAAACACTGAAACTCCATCCAGGGAGAAGTAAGCCTATGTACCCCCTTGAATCTGAGGAGGTTTATGACTACTTTGACCAAGAGAGTAGGAGGAAGCGCCGCCATGTGACTTATGAGACTAGATCATGTAAGACCGGTGGCTTCTACTTTTTACTGGAACATTCAAGCTTGGAGCCCCTGAGCCAACATGTAAAAAGTTCAAATACCTGGTGGCTGCCACACTGTGCGGAAGCCCATCTACGTGAAGAGTTCAACGTGGGCGCTTTGGTCAGTGGTTTCACAATGAGCCCAGCCTTCGAGCCATTCCGGCCCAGGGGCCAGACACAAGCCTCCGGCCTTTCTGGAGAGTCCCAGCAGAGGTTCCGGACCTTGTGAAGCCGAAGCGAGGCACCGTGCCCTGTGCCCACCGAGCCCCATCCCCATTGTGCCCTGCCCAGCTTCCTTTCATTACTTCACAATGTAATGGAGGTTGTTTTATGTTACTAAGTTTTGGGCGGCATGTTACCTCCTAGCAGGTAACTGGAACATAATGTTCATGGTCTAGCCCAGTCGTGTAGCTAGCTGTTAAGTGTGTGGGCTCTGGAGTCACATAGAACTGAGTTTGAATTCTAGGTTATGCCATTTTCAAGGTGAGGCAAGTTATTTCACTTCTTCGAGCTTTACCTTCTTTATTTGTAAATTAATAATAATGACAGTATTTCGATCCAAGGACTATTATGCGGATTTAGTGAGATGCATGAGAAGTCTTATCAGACAGCACCTAGTGTATAGTAAGCACTCAGTAAGCACTAGCTTTGACCATTATTATCAAGGGCCTTAGTAAGTGCCGCTGTTATTTTAGCACTTTACAGATGGGGAAACCACAGCTCTCACAAGTAAAATGACTTCCCCAAGGACACACAACCAGTTGGCCTTCCTGATCCCACGCCCCGAGCTTTAGAGTCTTGCCACCATGGACACAGCCAGCTCTGCGGAGGCCAGATAATTTCCGAGGGGCCTGGGAAGCGAGGAAAGCACCTGATCTTTGTCGCCATTAGGAAACCCCAAAGGAGCCACGGAAGAGCCCTCCCTGTCTCCCCACTTTCACAGAGTCCCAAGCACCAAATTAGAGGGACATCTTCCAGACACATTCTCAAATCGGCTTCTTTTTAGAGCAAAGCTAAAAAAAGATGTGATACTCTAAATGCCATCCCTCCCATGCTGGTAAGCAGCTTATTTAGCCCAGTGTGTGGCCACCTTAAGAGCCAGAGGAGAGAGCCTGCCGCTGGGAGTTCCCTCTGGGGGTGCTGGGGGCAGTGAGTCACTGGGAGGCTGGGGAGAGACCTGGGGAGAGACGGAGGGGAGGCAGGGAGCAGGCTCAGGTGGCTGCAGGGACAGGAAGCCCAGTAGGGGGACAGGGAGGGGTGGGCAGGGGAGAGGCTGGGGTTGGGCATTCATTTTCATGGGCATAGACACGGGAGCCTTAGAACTTGAGAGCTGGAAGGAGGCAAAGTGTTTCATCATTTTACAGAGAAAACGGAGGATTTGGTGGAAGGGGGACAGGGGAGGCTTCCAAAAGGGAAACCCATCTTAGACCGATTCCTCCGCAGCCCAAGCACCTCTTCCCTGGGTCCATGGAGTGCAGGCGGCGCCTCTTTGACATGGAGGGCAACACGGAGGTTCAGGAGAGGACGCATCTTCCTGAAAGCCAACAGGAAGTGCACCGGGAAGCCAGACTTAAGTGTCTGGGCTTTAGAGTTTAGGTGTTTTTCTACTTTGGCCCCACATACCTTCCCACCCCCATAAACCCTGAGTAAGAGTAGCCACTCTTTTACAGCCTAGACCAGTGATGGCGAACCTTTTGAGCTCAGCGTGTCAGCATTTTGAAAAACCCTAACTTAACTCTGGTGCCATGTCACATATAGAAATTTTTTGATATTTGCAACCACAGTAAAACAAAGATTTATATTTTTGATATTTATTTTACATATTTAAATGCCATTTAACAAAGAAAAATCAACCAAAAAAATGAGTTCGCATGTCAACTCTGACACGCGTGTCATAGGTTCGCCATCACTGGCCTAGACCCTCATAGGGCAAGACACTCTGTAATACCAGGGGGTGTCAACTATGGAGTGTTAGAGACAAATAAATCTGTTCAGACCGGGACAAGCAGGAAAAAAGAAGTGTGAAAATATTTTAAAAAAATGAATGTTTACATTGGAAAGGATCACTCCCCATAGAAGGAGAAACCAATCCTAAAGGGTAAAGTAAGCTTTTCTAGCTGGTAGGAGAGGTAAAGTTGTTTAAAGAAAGGGGAGAGGGTTCCGGACACCAGGAGACCCAGAGTCCCTACCCAGGTGGTCTTGACCAGCACCAGTTCAACCCTGCGAACGTTCTCAGTACGCAGAGGCGGGACCCTGTGGCCATGGGAGGCCCAAGCCAAGGCTGATTGGCCCAGAGGTGAGCCCTGCAGATAAGCAGGTGATCAGAGTGTTCCCTGGGACTTCCACCCAGAAGGAAAGGAAGAAAGTCCACCGCTCTGCTGGGAGTCGTGGAACATGAGTGTGTAAAACCCGGTGGCCATGCTCTGTGCTTCACAGAGGAACCAGCAGGTGAGGATGGAAGTGACAAGCGGAAATGAGAGACACAGGGGACCTGCCATTCCGGTTGTGTGAGTCCCTGGTTCCAGGTCTTGAACTTGGGTCAGGTAGGTGACTTCGCCCAGGCGGCTGGAAAGTCGAGTGTGTGTGGGGGGGAGCGGGGGGGGGCGGGTCAGGTGCGGACCCTCCAGAGTAGGTGTCACCCATGTTTTCAGTAAGGGGTCAGGGGCTAAATATTTTAGGCTTTGTAGGCCAAGGGACAATGTCCTCCACTCTATAAGCCACCATTCTCAACACTTTACATTTAAAAATGTAAAACCGTTCTGTGTTCATGGTGCACACAGGCCGTGGGCTGCATTTGGCCGTGGGCCGCAGTTTGACAGCCTCTGATCCAGGGGGAGGGGAGAGCTGTGCTGGACAGGGTATCATAGGCCTCCTTAAGGAGGCTGGGCTTTTCCGGGCAGGGCAGAGGCCAACGGTTACCTGGGTGAATTCAGTATCTGATTTGCATGTGACAAAGCAATGAAGAGCATGGACTGAGGGCAAAGAGGGAGGGAGGAGTTTACGTTGAAGGTACAATTAGAAAATTACTTTAATTGCAATGAAATGAAAGTGCTATTTGCACTGGGGCCAATAGTGATGAAGATACTGAGAGACACTGAGGGGCAAAATGAACATAATTGGTTGTGTAGATGGAGGCGGTAAGAGGGAAAGAGAGGCAGGACACTCAATGAATCTGTTTAGCTAATGACAGATGGACCTCCCCTCAGAGCGGAAGTGAGTGCCCCATCCCCAGAAGCATTCAAGCAGAGCATAGATCCTGCCTGACAGGTGCTCTGCAGACAGCAATGGATGGAGATCGGAGTAGATAAAGTCTCTCCTAGCTCTGCGGGTGCATGAGCCTCTGTTCTGTGATTGTCTTTATCAATCTAACAGGAGCAAACGATTTGTTTAGTCAATGAAGGCTATAGACAAACTTTACCCCTCAATACAAATCACCGTGGTTCTGCAGGAAGCTGTCTATTTTCTAAAGTGCTCACATCCGTTATCTGCCTGAGGGACCTGGGAAAGGACTCTGGAACCTGAAAAATGCTAGACAAATGTGGGATTGTGTTATTATTATCATTACTCTTTTAAAAAGACGCTTCAATTGGATGTAAGGATTCTCTATTTTATTTCCGATTTAGTGCAGTTACTCTGACTTAGCTCCATTGAATTATTCATTTCTATTCCCCTCTCATCTCTTGGACAATGCTTGGCACATTGTCATATAAAAAAAAATTGTCAAGTCCTAGCAATGCATCAAGAGCCAGCCAGGAAAGCATTTGATCCGCACAGCCTCTGCCCACCTCTGCAGAAAAGGCTCCATGTCCCACTGCTGGCTCCATTGCAATGATAATAGTCTCATTATTAAGAATAATAGTCACCATTTTCCAGCATCCCCCTGTGGCAGGCACTGGTCAGGGCTCTTTGAAGACATTCTCAATTAAGGCTTTCAAGAACCTAATGATAGATAACATTGTGGTGCCCATTTTACGGATGGGAAAGTCAAGGCTCAGAGAGGCATGGCTGCTTGCTCAAAGTCATAAAGGTTAGCAAAGTGTTTTCAACAGTCTAATTTTAATAACCCCACCTTTCCAGTGGACACAGGAAGGCATTTTGTACATACATTTCATTCTATGAGGAACAGCCTGGGTCTGCTCAGTGTGCCTGGCCGGGTAATAAAGTCTTTTGTCATAACTGCCTCTCCATCTCAGGGTCACTCTGGGAAATGGAGGCCTCTTGGCCGCATAAGCTCTGTGGCAGAAACCACAGCTTCTGTGTCCCCAGTTCCAGCCGCAATGCAGCTACTAGCCAGCAGAGGGCAGCTGCAGGAAGCCGTCCAAGGATAGCCTCCACCCCCATTAGAGCTAATTAAGCCCTAAGAGGCAAGAGGCAAGTACATTTCTGTGTGATGAAAGCAAACAGATCTACTCCTGGGCTGAGCAAGCCGGAGGATCAGAGAGGAGGGACACTTATCGGCTTCCAAGAAGCCAGCTGGATGGTGCCGTGGTGGCTGCCTGCAACAGAACAGTGGCCTGTGGGAGCCAGACCCAGGGGCCTCCCTGAGTCCCTCCTCCCTTAGCCAGGCCAATAGAACAGGAAGAGTCTGGCCCAGGGCTAGAGACGCTGAAGCCAACAGAACAGTGGCTGGAGGCAACGGGGCAGGGGCGGCCTGTTTGCAGCAGAAAAACCAATCCAGACAGACATCCCAAGAGACACACAGGATGCCCACAAAGCCTGTGCTCACAAAACAGAAACATTGGGCTGCCTGACTTTTGGTGTCAAAGGCTGGGCATTCCAGGCAGACCATGCTGGTGGGTTACCTGCACACTCACAAGCATGCATGTGGATGAAGCTCGGGTGTGCAAACACACACACACACACACACACACACACACACATGCAAATATCACTAATGCAGTTGCATATAGAGGTAACAGGCTGCACTGGTTTGAACTCAGAAGGCCTGAATTCCAGTACCAGCTCTGCCACAAACCTGTACAATCTTGAGCAAGTTACCAAACCATTCTGTATCTCTGTTTCCTCATTTGTGAAATGGTCTCCAGCCTGGTTTCTTAAAATCAGATAGGTGCTGCCCAGCCGATGTGGCTCAATGGTTGAGCGTGTCTGATGCACCAGGTCGCTGGCTTGATTCCCAGTCAGGGCACATGCCTGGGTTGGGAGCTTGATCCCCAGTAGGGGGCATGTAGGAGGATGTTTCTCTCTCATCAATGTTTCTCTCTCTCTCTCTCTCTCTCTCTCTCTCTCTCTCTCTCTCTCTTTTTCTCTCTCTCTCTCCCTTTCTCTCTCTGAAATCAATAAAAATATTTTTTAAAAATCAGACAGGTGCTCACTCAGAAGTTCAGGAACCAAATCAAGGTCCCCCAAGGAAGCCCAGGACTGCCCCCCATATCCTTTACCAAGTCTGCAACTTTAGAGGAAGTATTGAGTGAGGTGGCCCAGTCCTGTCCATGTCCCTGTCCCAAACCAATGTCCCCAGATTGCTCTTACCTACCTAACACCATGGGGATCTCTAAGTCAATGCCTCTGATTTTTTCCCTCTCAGCACAATCACAATGAACATGTGGTTTCTTTTCCAGGAGAAAAAAAAAAAATCCATGCATAGATCTTACCCTATTTTTGGAATCTTTCTTTAGAAAAAAAAACTCAGAAATTAAGTTACTAAAATTAAGTCATATTTTAAGACTCTATGCACTTTGCCAAGTTGTTTCCAAAATCGTTGCCCTAGTTTATGTGTCGACCAGCGATGCAGGAGTCTCTGGATCATCCCATTCTGGAAAGCACTGGCCGTCCTCTTCTCGTTTTCTGTTTAATCTTGTTCATTCAACAGGCGAAAAATGTTACCTCATGGATTTAATGAGCATTTCTTTGATTATTAGAGAGAATGAATATGTTTTTCTGCTGTTTGTGAACTAGTTAAATGTAGCTGGTCTTTTAAGAATTGTCTCTCTGTGCCCTCTGCTCACTCATCTGCTGGGGTCTTAGCGAATTTAATTGATTTGCATGCGCTCTTTACATAATAAAGATAGTAATCCTTTGTCATGTTTGCTGCGGATATTTTTCTGGCTTGCTTTATGTCTTTTCCTTTGTGGTTTCTTCTGTCATTTCTAAGCTTATAGGGCCACCCCATCCTTCAGAGACTTGATACATATTCATTTCTAAGGCCTGGTGTTTTTTTTTCTCCTGGTATGATTTGATTCTAGAAGCTTGAGATTCCATAGGACCACACATCTATGATGCTGTGCTTCCAAGACCAGCACTGGGTTATCTTTGTGGCACAGGCTCCCTAACACCTTTCATCATTTCCTTTATCCTTCCACACTCTCCACATTACAAGCTCCCCGAGGGCAGGGACTCTGCCTCATTCCCTCCTCCCCTGACTCCTAGGAGCCCAGCACAGTGCCAGGAACACAGTGAATGAGCACTAAATCTCTATCGCTTGATTATCCTCCTGATCTGCTCTAACCCCGTGAGAACGCTCCGGTTCTGGCCTGTATCTAAGCATGCAGAATGAATGATCTGAGCATGGGAGCACCTCAGAGAGCAGGGAGGTCATGACCAGAAGGAAGAACAGAAACAGCTGAATTAAAACTGTAAAAGAACAGGGCATGTAGGAAACAACAAATAGTCCAGCGTGCTGATAGCACAGGGCGTGCATGGCTATGATAGGAAATGGGGCTGGAAGTGTAAGTTGAACCCATTCTCCATAGTGCAGCCAGGATGACCTTTTTAAAAGGTATATTTGAGCATATCACTTCCCTGCTTACACCCTGCAAAACTTCCTTTTGCATGAGGATACAGTTAAGAATCTTGTACTGAGTCTACAGGGTCCTGCCTTCCTCATGTGCCCCACCTCCTGCCAGCCATTCTCCCCTTGCTCACCATAGCAACCCCCATCTCATTGTCAAGGCCAAGCCCATCCCATCATCAGGCCTCTGTGACTGCTGTTTTCTTATCCTGTTAACCTCTCACCCAGCACTACAACTGCTTCCTTCCACATATCCAATGTTGCCCAGGCTCTTATCATTCCTGTCACGTCCATCCATTGGTTTCATTACCTGCATGAAACTTATCACGATCTAAAATAATCTTCTTTTGTAAAATATATTTTTATTGATTTGAGAGAGAGAGGAAGGGAGACAAAGAGAAACATCGATGAGAGAGAAACACTGACCAGCTGCCTCCTGCATGCCCCCTACTGGGGATCTAGCCGGCAACCCAGGCATGTGCCCTGACCAGGAATCAAACCAGGGACAACACTCAACCGACTGAGCCACACCAGCCAGGGCTGTTTATCTTCTTGTTTGTTTTCTGTCTCTCCTTCTTGAATGTAAACTTTAGGAGGACAGAGGCCTTGTTTGTCTCCTTTCCCTCTATAGTTTCCTCACCTAGAGCAGTGCCTGGCATACATAACAGGTGAGGGCTACGTTTTGCCATGGGGGAGTGGGTGGGGTGAGCAGGATCCGGTGCGTGTTCCAAAAAAAATAATTCTGCTGACATGGCAGAGAATGGTTTGGGACCAGAGAATCCAGGGACAGGGAGATGGAAGGATATTACATGGAAATGACTGATACCAGAAACTTTCTGGGAGGAGCGTGTGATTCCAGAAGATGGAAGAGTGTTGTGCAGTTGGTACTGGAAATGAAGAAAACAATGTGGAGAGTGGGCAACCTGCAGGCATGCAAACAACAACAAAAAATAGCCAGACTTTCGAATCAATCTAGCTTCAATGGTTTCCATACTGCCTCAGACTATCCTCACCATCACTGTTCAAAGCAACCAAGACACAAGCTACTCGCTTCATTTTACAGATGAGAAAACTGAGGCTCAGGAAATTGAACTCAGGGCCCCTGTGTGTGAGCAGTGGATGTGGACAGGAACCGAGGTCCTGACACTCAGCCCTGGGCCCTGCCTGGCAGGGGCTGCAGCGTCACCATTTTCCCACAGCTCCCACGCTCTGTGCATGGTGTGGTTGCTGGAATCAAGCCTTGGGGTGAATGAGCCCGATGAAAACCGTCCCTGGCCTTTGGCCTGGAGAGAAGTGCAGAACTTCCTTCCTTAAGAGAGTTGAGGCATCACCAGTCAGGGAGGAGGCCCTTTGTCGCCACATTAACAGTAAATGTCATTTGCTCCAGCGCTATCTCCATATCAGACTTGTTTTCCCTTCCCCTGTGGCTGAAATTACAACAAAATGGACCAGGGACCAAGGGCAGGACGAGATAAACAAGACTCAAAAGGAGACGGGATTGAGGGAGTGACGCCTCCCCTCAAGCAGGCAGACAGGCTGGGAGACCCAGATCGCCTCACCCTCTGAACTGGAGCCTCAGCATCTGATGGCGGCAGCAATTACCAGTGGCTCAGCAGGGAGCCAGGCACAGGCCCTGTGGAGAGCTCCGCAGATGCATGAGCCTCAGAGGGAGAGAGAGGAGCCTGGAATGTCTTAGGGGTCTCCTGAATGCCATAGCTCCCCCCACCCCAATTTGGCATGCCCGAAGCTTAGCTATTGTTCAAATGCCATCTGCCTCACGGAGCTTAGATAGGTCACACTAATCATTCTAATTCAGAGCGTGTACCTACCTGTCCTGTCTCTTCATGGGGATAAGGAAGTAGAAGGCCATAGGCGCGCCCAGACCTGCACCTCTCCTTGAGTCTAGGGAACAGGTTGGGGGCACAGCACAGAGAAGGGCTCTCATCTGGTGGCTCCCTAAGGTGACAGATCATCATCACCTTTCACCTTTTTGGGTCTTTCCAGCAATTGGCATCCAATTACAAGCCTTGTCCCTACATGCTGATGGTGGCCCAAGAATAACTTGACTATGCAGGGGTTGGGTTGATAGAGAAGTAAGTTAAGTGGGAGGGCATGAGGTCCCATAGCTGACCTGCTCAGGGTGCACCAACAAGGGGTGGGTCCTGACAGGAGCAATCAGTCAGCTGACTGTTCTCTCCCTACTTGCTCTCCTCCTCCTTTCTCTCCACTCCTCCCTCCTCCCATTTTTTTCTCACTCATTCCTTCCTCTTCTTTTTCTCTTCTCATTTTCTTCCTTTCCCCTGAATCTAAATCCATTTCTTCAGATCTTTATCTTACGTTAAAATAGGAAGTTCTGCCTTTACCATCCATGCCCACAAATTATTATAAAAGAAACTAAATGGTTTCCTTTCGACTATTCAGTGTGTATTTGCTCATAGGTAAACAGAGGCATCATTTTAAGGTAAAGGAGCATGTGTGTGTGTGTGTGTGTCAGTCTATTGCAGGGGTGGGCAAACTTTTTGACTCAAGGGCCACAATGGGTTCTTAAACTGGACCAGAGGGCCTGAACAAAAGCATGGATGGAGTGTTTGTGTGTAACTAATATAAATTCAAAGTAAACATCATTACATAAAAGGGTACGGTCTTTTTTTTCAATAGTTTTATTCATTTCAAACGGGCCGGATCCGGCCCACGGGCCATAGTTTGCCCACGGCTGGTCTACTGAATGTCTCCTTGGAAGAAAGGGACAAGGAAAGGGCAGAGAGAACATGGTGAATTCATTCATTCATTCATTCATTCATGACATATTTACTGTGAGCTCGCACACTGCAAGCCTCGCAGAGTGCCCAGCCTGGTAGAGAGTGGACAGCTACTAGCACATGGTGAGTGGGTGAGATCAGTCTTGCTGTAGGGGTCATATAAGGACATGCAGCAGAAGCAGTGGCCTTGGAGTCATTTCTCAGAATAACTGAAGATGCTCAGGCCACAGGGTGTAAGTAAAGCTGTGTCTAAGGAGAAAAGAGGAGGGGTGACATTCAGGAGGCCCTGCCGGCCAGCAGATGTGGGAGGGACGTTAAGGGCCAGACAGGGGCAAGAGCTAAGAGTTGGGACAGTGAGTAAGAGGCAGGGATAGGATGTATCCTTATATGTATATTGTTGCATCATTTTTAATTGGTAAAAAAAAAAAAAGTGTTTAGCTGTTCAGAATCCACAGGTATACACCTCTCTCTGGCTCTCCTAGAAGGAAGGATCTGGGAAGCAGATCTGGTTTTGTTGAGTGTAATAAAGGTTGAGAATGCAGATCTGAGAAGCAGAGAACAGCAGATCTGAGAAAGGGATGTGGCTGCAAAATATAGGTTTCACTACTGTTCATGTGTGGCAAGGCTGACAGATCAGGAAATGACTGCCATGGAAAAGGTAGTTTGTTATACACACAAATGCCATGAGGAGGGGGCAGAACATGCCATGAGGGGCTGCACGGGGAAGCAGAGGAGGTGGGGAGGAATATGGACTAAGTACTTTACTGTAGTTCCCATGGAAAGGAAGGGGCAAGGTAGGGTAAGCTGGCTTAGGATTGGCTAGTTTAGATCATTTTAGTGCGCCCTGAGGCAAAGGGACTGGTCCTAGCCATCTGGTACGTGGCTCTGGGGCTATTAGGGCAGGAAAACAGAGGTCCAGAGTGTAAGAACCCAGGAAAGGAGGCCATGGAGGTGTGAGCACTGAATTAGTCTGCATATAAAAGACACACTTGCAGGCCACGCCTTCACTATCTCTAGAAATTGATTGAAGGCAGTCCCTCTTGAGTCAGCAAAGCCCCAAAATGTCAAAGCATGAAAAATAGAGAAAGTAAAAAAGGCATGATCAATACAGATGTCGAACTCCTAAAGGTGAGAGCCAAGGTGGGGCGGGGGTGGGAAGAAACAAAGGTGCCCATGCAGAGACAGACTGAAGGACACAGCTGTGTCTGGGAGTGCGAATGTGTGTGTTTGTGTTTCAAGGAAAGAGGGAGATGAAGAGAAACACAGAGACAGGGAGGTGGCACAGGAAATGGACACCAGAGAAAGAATCAGGATAGGCAGAGAAGAGACGTGGGAAGCTGAGCTACCCGATGGACATGTTAGCCTTCCTCTATTAAATGGACATTGTCCATAAATGCTTTTGGCACTGGATTTGAGAAAAGGCTGATGTTATAATAGATGAGACTGGTCTAAGATAGAGCCCATGACTGTTTAGATTTTATGCCTATATTCTAGTCTAGTGCAATCGTTTTCCATTTTTTATGAGCCATGGAACCTTTGCTTCAATTCAGACCTTATACAAAAGTGCAGAACATTAAAAGGATAGGAGCCCAGCTGGCAGTTCATAGGTTTAGCATCAGCCTATGAACCAGGAGGTGATGGTGCAATTCCCAGTTAGGGCATATGCCTGGGTTATAAGCTCAATCTCCAGTAGGGGGTGTGCAGAAGGCAGCCAATCAATGCTTTTCTCTCATCAATGATCTCTCTCTCTCTCTCTCTCCCCCCTCCTCCTCTCTGAAATCAATACAAATATATTTTAAAAAAGAACAGGAGCACAGGTACTCCCTGTGCTGGAGATGGGGGTCTAAGGCCGCACTAGCCCACCTCCTCTTAGCCCCTACTTTAGCCTTTGGGGGCCCTTTATCTAAAGTGCAAAGCTTCCATAAGCATAGTTTGAAAACCTCTGCTCTGGGGCAGTGATAACCACATGGACTGGAGCGAAACCTGGGGACAGGCTTGAGACAGTGCAGATCTAGAAGTGGTCTCTTTCTGGGGGAGGGGCCACTCTAAAGTGGTCCCACTCTGGAGAGAACCCACAGGCCGGCATTTGACATACCAGGAAGAGGTTAAGAGAATGGGTTTTTTCAATCATGTAAATCTAAGTTTGAAACTCAATTCTCATCCTTTAGCTAATCACAGGAATCTTCTGGGCCTCAGTTTCTTAATCTATAAAATAGGATGCATAACATGTATTCTAAAGCATGATAATCAGGATTATACCAGAAAATGTACTTACCAGAGTGTTTAATTAGTATGTGCTCAGTACATGTAGACCATTATAATCAGCCTCATTAGTATTATTCCCCAATGAACTAAGCAATTCATGCTGGTTCATCCTCAACAAGACCTCTCTAGCATTCAGAACTGTACAAAAATAGAACGGAATATCTGACAGTGTGAATTGCCCAATCTGGGGCATGTCTAAGGGGGAGTTCAAGGCTACTGCACAGCGATATTGCCAAGGGGATAAACTAATTAAATGAGGGGTGGGACTACACAGTTTTCCTAAGTCTACTCCAGCCCTGAGAATCTAAGATTGAGATCCAGTCTTGAGATCTCCTAACTGTAAGATTTCATGACATTAATATTCCATCAGTTGCAGTTTTGATGAGCCAGGACTGCTTCAGGCACAGACTCAGATACTTGCTGGGAGGTTGAAGGTGGAAGGAGAGGGAAGGCTGGTGGGGTCGGGGGTCAGTTCTGAAGCCTATCAGTCCAGCCCCTCCACAGCTGTTGGCTCTCAAATCACTCAGGTGAATGAGACTTCCTGAAATAGTAATAGGTCACAGGCAATCGCTGATCCCAATGCATTCAGAACCTAATTTGGGGAAGTATGTTTTCCTGAAAAGGTTCATTAGCCAAGTGCACCCCCTAATTCAGTAGTTCAGGACAGACGGACGGCCCAATATGTAAGCACTTTGCTGGTGCTCTGGGAGAAAGGACAAATGCATTAAACTAGATGAAAACACAAATTACCTTCCATCTTTGGAGCAGCAAGTCATTGGCAACCCACCCATCACTCGTACACTTCTCCCAGCACATGAGGGCCTTTAGGAATTCATTGGGAATGCTGCCATACTCCCCACGGTGGAACCCAAACATTTGAGAGGGGCTTAGAGGTCTTAGTCCAAGCAAGCAACCTCTGACCTTGGGAAGCATGCCCTCCACATAGACCCTGACCTTAGGGATGAAGCCAGCAAAACCCATGCTCTTCTGATCAGAGAAAGTGCCTCCTGAGACATACTATCCAGATCTATGTATTCACCTACAAGTGAAGTTTGCCTTGTGGAGTCAAAAAGCAAAACAGCTTTCTTGTATTTTCCTTTTAGATAGTTTGATGTCGTCTTCTGGCTTTTCTTCTCAAGTGAAAACACTCTGAACAGCTTCGAATGCATTTGATTGTACTTTATAGCCACTCACCCTGCTGGCCTATGTTCCACCACTGGCCTTTGAACACATTCCTTTCAGTCTATAAGTCTCCTGAAGTATGGTACCCCAAATAGGACACAATTCTTCAGGTGTCACCTAACAAGTACAGAGTATAGCTAGCCTTGTTTCTTCTTCATTCTGGACACTATATAATGATACCTCAAATAATAGATACCATTCACTGAGTGTTATTATGTGCCAGGCAATATGTTAAATGTTTGAATCCTTAATATAACCCTATGAGGAAGGTATTATTCCCACACGATAGATGAGGAAGCCAAGACATAGAATAGTTAAATAATTTTTCCAAGATGACATGATTGTGTATATAGTTAAAGGAAGGATTTGATCTGGAATGCTGACTTTTAACCACCATTCTACTCAGCCGCTGCCACTGCCTAAGATCAGTCATCATTTTATGTTTATAAATTTTCTGTTTATAATATTTGCTTTATACAAAGTGTTTATTTGTGGCAAGAATACTTAACATGAGATATCTTGCTTAATTGAAACTTTATGCCCATTGATTAGAAACTTCTCATAGGCCCTCTCCCAAGCCCTGGCCACCACCATTTCACTTTCTGATTCTATGAATTTGAATATTTTAGATGCCTTATCATAGTGTAAGTATTTGTCTATCTATTACTGGCTTATTTCACTTGGTATAATGTCCTCAAGTTTCATCCATACTGTTGCATAATGTAGCATTTCCTTCTTTTTAGGGGCTGAATAATATTTCAGTGTATGTATATGCCACATTTTCTCCATCCATTCATCTGTCCATGGATATTTAGATTGCTTCCACATCTTGGTTTTGTAAGCAGTGTTACAAAGAACACAGGAGCGCTAGTATCTCTACAAGATCTTGATTTCAATTCTTTTAGGTAAATATCCAGAAGGAAATGAAAATCAAAACCAAAATGGGATCTCACCTCACACCTGTCTGGCTGCTATTAACAAAAAAAATAAAAGACAAAGGAAACTTATACTGTTGGTGGGAATGCAAAATGGTGCAGCTGTTATGGAAAACAGTTACAGAGGTTCTTCAAATCAATAAAAATATAACTACCATATGTAAAATGTTTTTATATGAAAATCATTTTACTCCCTCCAAAGATGCTATAGTTCTAGTCCTCTAAACCTCCATGTCTATTCCATATGAGATGCCCATCCAATACTACATTGTAGTTTTTAAAATATGTAAATAAAATACAGGTTTTATACATCACTTAAATTTCACTTTGCTTCTACTGATTATTCTACCCTTCAAGATAATTTTGAGTCTTTATCATCCAGTGGGTCTGCAACACCTATACACCTGGTCAGGGTTCCTTCTATATCTTCATCTCAATCATGTAGCAGGTCAAGAAAGAAACCTATAACCTACCCTGGTAATTCAACCACTAACTAACCCACCTGGTTATCATCTGGTCCCATGGTTTCCAAACCAAGATGATCTTCAGAATCAACTGGAAATCGCTGTGATCACCAGATCCAATTTAAACTCCCCTCAATCAAAATCTGAGGATGGGACTCAGAAAGATGCATGTTGGGATAACACGCCCGCCCCCCCAAGATTATAGTCCTCTCTCGGGTTTATTTACCATCAATTTAGTCCATGTTCTTCTAATTTGTCCAGAAGGGTACAAGGAGAAGCCAAGTCCTCTGCTGAAACTGAGACACTATACTTGGGATTCTTCAATCTAATATACCCATAATTAGAGAAAATTAGGTTACTTTAATATATAACTTAATCTTGGTAAAAATTCAAATCATTTTCTCATACTCGATGGGGTTCAGGCTTAATTTTTTAGACCCACCAATGGGAAGTATATTTAATTGTAATCAGTGATTAATTCATGATTATCTATCACTACACTGAATTTTATTGAAGAAAACACGGAGACCTGAAGCAGCGAAGTGATTTTCCCAAGGCCAGGCAATGAGTCAGTGGTGGAGTCTAAACCAGACTCCAAATCGCCTGATTTGAGCTCATTTCTCTTTCCAAAACATCATGCTGCGGCTTAAATTTATACTTGGCTTTGCAATTCATTGTGGTTTTGTTTGATTTACTACATATCAGATGGCCTTCCTTATTCAGTTTTGCCTTTGCTGATGTAAAAATGGATTGGCATTCACTGAGAACATGCCAACTAATGGCAGAACGAAATGGAGGGAAAAGAATGGGAGGACCGCAACCATTTTCCAAAGGAGACCAACTCAAACTCAGAGTTAAATGTTCTAGAAGAAAATCCACAGAAATAATGCTAATTTCAAAAACTGGGAGGATAGTGGAAGATATTCTGGATGGAAGATCTTGCTTGGTCATTAGATAAACTGACAAACTTTTTACAAGAATCTGGGTTGTGCAAGTCTTATGAACCTCACTTTGCTATGGAAAAGAATATTTGTAATAAGATTAAAGATGACTTTATTCAATTCTTTGATCTATATATAAAAGTTAAAGTAATTACTCTATGGCATATTAAAAGCAAATAAAGCAGAAGTCACATTACAAGGCCACAGTGTTAAACTAAAGCCTACTTACATTATTGAAAGAAATGTTTCAATATAAAAATCAGAAAATAGTTGAAAAAATAAAGGAGATATTTTATCTGCTCATCAGTATTATAATAATGATGACAGCCACAATTAGTCATCATTGAATTCTTGCTTGGTATCAGACACTAAGCTATTTTTATTGTTGACACTATTACAGATGTCATCTATCTCTCCGCTTCCCTCCCCACCTCCATTCAGCCCCCTCCTCCTCTACCCCAGCCTTCACCACTCTGCTGTCCGTGTCCATGGGCTCTATATATATGTTCCTTGGTCTTCACCTTCTTTTGTCCATTCCCCCCTCTGACCTCTGTCAGTCTGTTCCATGTACCCATGCCTCTTGGTTCTATTTTGGTTGTCAGTTTATTTTGTTCATTAGGTTCCACATATAAGCGAGGTCATATGGTATTTGTCCTTCTCTTACTGGCTTATTTTGCTTAGCATAATATTCTCTAGGTCCATCCATGCTGTCGCAAAGGGTAAGAGATCCTACTTTTTTATAGCCACATAGCATTCCATGATGTAAATGTACCACAGCTTTTTTATCCACCCATCTACTAATGGGAACTTGAGCTGGCTCCAGATCTAGGCTACTGTAAGTAACACTGCTATGAACATATAATTGGTGTCCTGGGATATATTCCCAGAAGTGGGATCACTGGGTCAAAAGGCAGCTCCATTTTTAATTTTTTTAGGAAACTCCATACTGTTTTGCACAATGACTGCACCGTTTTGCATTCCCACCAACAGTACACTAGGGTTCCCTTTTCTCCGCATCCTGCCCAAGCACTTGTTGTTTGCTGATTCATTGATGGTAGCCATTCTGGCAGGTGTGAGGTGATACCTCATTGTAAACTCTTTCCACACATTCTCTCACTGAATCTTTATATCACACTTGGAAAGCAGGTATCGGTTCCATCTTACACATGGGGGAAAAAAGTCCTCAACCTTTACATGTTGCATCACGCTATGGTATGAAACCACAACTTATTTTGACTTTAAACCCAATTTAAAACATATTAAAGAATCACCAAGTTGAACATCCAAAGATAACGAAGACTTAAAATGTCTGCCTATTCTTGCGATCTAAATTTAGGATTATAACACGTAATGGTCTGGAGCCAGTATACTTGTGCCTCCATTTTCTCATCTCTAAAATTATCAAAAGAGATCACTGATGGGAAATCATTATTTTTAAATTTACAGTCATAATATATTACTCAGCCACCAACAAAAACAACATCTCTCTCTATGGCAGTGCAATTAGCTTGAATGACTCCACTTCCCCAAAAGTCACCCTTATACTGAATTTTGGCATTCTGTATACACAACTATAAAATTACTCCAAAATTATTCATTCTATCAGCACATCTTGGCATGTAATTACATCTAGTTTTTCCCAGCTGAAAAACTGGCATTCCAGTCTCTTTTGGCACATTCTTTTCTATTACTGGTCTCCATTAACCACTGCAGGGTGGGTTGACTAACATTTATTCAACACCCGCTAAGTTTTAAAGCACATGACAGGTATTACCACCTTCATCAAAACCTATAAAAATGAGCATCATTCTCCCTCCTTGACAGGAAGAGAAGTGTGGTTCAGAGGCTAAATGACTTGACCAAGGGCATGCAACTGGGAGAAGCAACATCAGGATTTAAATCCCTCAGTTCAGGCTCATCTGCCCACTGCAAGCTGCCTCCCAAAGGTAAGTTTGAAGCACAGAATAACCATGCTATACTCCATACCACACAGCAAGTCCATGGTGGTTTTAGGCTGAAAGCCAAATTTGAATCCTCCTGGGTTGGGGATTCTGCAATATTGATATTTCATTTTCATAGGAGGCCTAGATGAATTTCAATTGAAATGACGAATTTCTGAGCACGTTGCTTTTTGAAATACAAATACCATGGGAGAGAATGTCAACAACACAGTCCCTTCCCAGACCATTTCAGAAAGTGAGTTTGTTGGCCTACATCTGGGAACATATGTGCAGGGAACAATGAGTATGGTATTCAATGTATGGATCTCCGGGGAACTAATTTATGGAGGGGCTGGGGAAATGCCCAGAAGGTCTGCAAATTAATCAGGCGCATCGGGTAGTCAGAGCCCTCATGACTAAAGCTAACAGTCCCGCCCTCTGTGCTCTTTCCTCCCTGCTCTTTTCTAACCAGACAGGTTAAGCTGAACAGAGAATAGACAGTGGAGACTAGCCAGGAAGTAACAGTAAAGGAGAAAGCGTTCCTTCCAAGCAAATCTAGTCAGTCCGTTTTCATTGCCCCGGCTTTGTTTCCCTCCATCCCCACTGCTTCCTTCCTGCTCCTTACCTTACAGGTCACCATGGCACTACCTTCCTTTCTGGTCTCCCTGCCTTAGTCACAATCCCTCCAAACAGTTCTCTAACCAGACCAGCAGCCAGAATCTCTCTCTCAAACTCAAATCAGAATCTGCCCCTCTCTTGCTCAAAACCTTCCTGCTCCTCTTGTCCCACAGGGGGAATTCAGCATGGCACTTTATTATTATTTTTTGTTGTTGTTAATCCTCACCCCAGGATATTTTTCCATTGATTTTTAGAGAGAGTGGAAGGGAGGGTGAGAGGAGAAGGGGGAGGGGAGAGAGAGAGAGAGAGAGAGAGAGAGAGAGAGAGAGAGAGAGAGAGAGAGAGAGAGAAACATTGATGTAAAAGAGACAAATGGATTGGTTGCTTCCTGCACAAGGCCAGGGCTGGGGATCGAGCCTGCAACCAAGGTACACATACCCTTGACTGGAATTGAATCTACGACCGGATGCTCTATACACTTAGACAAATCAGCGAGGGCCAGCATGGCACTTTAGACCCTGCTTTCTCTGCTCCTGACTACCTTCCATAGGCTGGCTCCAGTATCAGGGCTGGGACTAGGGGGAGAAGGTGAGGTGCTCAACCTGGGACCAAATTAAAGGGGATGGCAAAATACTTAGTAATCAAGATAAGGAACACTTTAATTCAGTATTTTTTTTAAAAAATTGCAATTAATGCAAATAAATCCAGGATGAGCAAAATATCAAAAGTTTAACTAAAAAGTGCTGTGCCAAGCCATATTGGAGCCTGAGGCAAAAGGGGGAAAAATCAGTAATACTGATTTGGTTTTTATTTAAACTTTTGATATTTTGTTCATCATAGATTTTTTTGCATTGATTTTTATTTTCTTAATCATTAATATTTAAACATCGGTGCAAGCCTTGCCTGTTAGTTCTAAAATGCGACAGTATCAGATTACAAATGACCTAGAAGAGCACCCAAATGGGGGGTATTTTAATTTGGGAGGGGTCATGAGAAAGAGAATTTGGAGGAAAATTGGGTAATTCAGCCAGTGAGATGATTTTAGAAACAAAGAACTGACTGTAAGAGGACGGTGGGGGGAGGGATCATGATTTGGCCTTTGCCATAGTCTCTCCCCCCCACCCCCGCCGCTTTTATGCAGGTATATGTGTCTGAGTTACGTATCACTGACCCTCCTTCAATATGTAAAGAAAAATGAATCAACTGGTGAGGGAAACCAGAAACCAAGTTGAAATGAAACCAAGGTCTTCTGAACCTTCACTGAATTATTAATTTAGTTAATCATTCAACCATCAAATAGTAAGTGCACAGACATAGGAGGAGGGATGCCAGATGAAACATAGGATGTCCACTTCGATTAGAATTTCAGTTCAGTGCGGATAGTTTCTAGTACCAGTATGTCCTAAATATTGCACCGAACATATCTAAACTAAAAAGAAAATGTTGCTTATCTGAAATTCAAATTGAACTGAGCCTTCTGTATTTTCATTTATTAACTGTGATAACCTTTTTTAAAAGGTGGTTATGTGCCATGCCCTAGACTAGGAACCAAACACATGATGGAAAGGCCCAGTCACTGCCCGTGTGGAACTTCCAATGACTGAGGCATGAATAGCAATACTGCACAGGTTACTCTAAGAGGTGCATTGTGATCATTTCTTATGCAGGAAAAGTGCAGAGTTGAACCTTGGGACCTAACCCTGTCCAGGGCACTGGGGAACGCTTTCCTGAGAAAGGTACACTGAGCTGAGGCCTGAGGGTTAGGGAGGATTTGATTAGATAAATAAAAAGGAAAGAGAACTTTTTTTTTGGCAGAAGGATCAATGTGTGTGACATGATCTTGAGGTAGGAGAGAGGATGGCCTGCAGGAGGAATGGACAGAAAGCAGTGTTGCTGGACTTGAGAGAGAGAGGTCACGGGTGACAAGAGGATGGAGAGGAGGGCAGGGGCCTGGAGTTCAAGCTCAGAATGCCTGGCTTTGTTCTGGGTAAATGGAGAGTCACTGAGGGGTTTATAAGGACTCCCTGCCTATGGGTGGAGAGTTCAAGACCCAGGAGGAAATGGGGAGCCTGTTAGGGACCTCTACAGCGATGCAGGTAAAAAATAAGAGACCTGGACCAGGGTGCTGACTGAGGGTTAGGGAGAGAGAAGATATTAATGCAGTGCCCTTCCCATTACCTCAGACTGTCAGGTGAGAGGTGGGGACATTAGTGATTGCGGAAGGAAAGGAGAGATGCAAGAGATCCTATAAAAGTAAAACTGACAGGACTTGTTCAGTAAATGCTTCTTGATTGATTGACTAGAAATTAATGCCAGGAGCCTTCTGTGGAGAGGGGGGAAGCATACACATTAGGCAACTGTTTAAAAATTGCTTTTATGTTCTCTTAGCTCTTTTAATGTCTTCAAATGTCACCTCTTCTGATTGTTGCATGTAACACGGCATGTAACTAATCATGCAGGGAGCAGGATGTGTAATTAAGCATATATGCACGGCAACTTGTAATTGAGCACATGTTTATTGTGAGGTGAGCATTGCTGGGTGCTTCCTGGGGTGTGTAATTATGTGTGTGTCAGATGACATGAAATCACAACTCAATTTGTGAATAGACGAAGGTCTCAACTCCTATCTCAGCCTGTTAATTGGTATTAACCTACCTCTTTTAGAAAAACATCTTTGGTAATTGAGCCCCATCTACTCTGAGACATGAGCTATGGCAACAGCCATGGATACAAAAAAGAAAGCTGTTTCCATTCAGCATATGTGCAATTGACATCTACCTGTCTATCTATCTACCTATCTCATCCAAAAGAGAAAACTGGGTAAAATTCCAAACAACATCCTATGAGTAACAAAATTTTCTTACGGAGTCAACAGGATATAGGTTCCCCACTAGTCGCTGCCGAGAGAGAAGGCAGCCTGGTGTGGTAAAAGAGTAGATTCTGTAGTCTCCAGTGGTCTTCAGACATATCTCAAGGTTCCTGCTCTACCAATGGATCCAGACTTGTCTGCCTACAAGTAGTTTATGAGATTGACAGCATTCCAGTCCTACATTGCCACTTATTACCATCGTTAGACAACTAAGACTCATTTTCCTCACTTGTGGAAAGAGAACAATAATAATTACATTAGTATGTTGTTCAAAGTTGTTTTAAGGATCAAATAAGATTGCATCAAAAGGCTTTGTGCAGAGTGTCAACACCTGTTAACTATGTAGACTTTACATACGTTCTCTTGTTCAACCCTCACCATAATTCCACAACACAGATAACGAGCATTCCATGTTATAGATGAGGATGCTGAGGTCCAGAGAGGTTAATAGGTCACACAGCTATTAGAAGTGGAGAAGGAGTTCAAACCCAATCTGTCTTACTCCAGAACCCAGGAAAGCTATATGGCATGCGCCCTCATTTTGGTTACAATGAGATTGCTGTAGTGTAAGCATTATATCAGTGAGTCGCAGACACATATATAACTTTCTAGCCTGTTACACAGGACTCGTTTGGAAAAATAGGACATAAAGGTGAACAGCAAAATAGAAGATTTATAACCAAAGAAACCTAAATCAGAGTTCTAGATCTATTACTCATTACTGGTGTGATCTTAGCAAGTTATCCACACTCTCTGAGCTTGAGTTTCTTCATCTTTAATATGGGGGGACTACTGACACACTTCTAATAGATTTATCTATAACAGTAAGCACAGAACCAGGCACACTGCATGACCCCAATGGAGCTGCCATTATATTTTCTTATCCAATTTCTTCTTCATGTTTGTGGTCCCTCGGCATCGAATACCTTTTCACGACACAAAGCAGGAGCTCGGGAAATGTGTGTTAAATTGAGTTGAGCTGGTTTTTACTGAAAACCATCAGATATGTCGGTGGGGTTTTGTAGCTTGAGACTCCTCAAAAAAATGGACAGGGATTCTTCTAGACTGAGGAGGCTTATGGCTGCTGCATCAACCTGTCAGGCGGAGATGGACAGACGAGGAAAAGACCCAGCAGCCCGATCTCCCAGCGCGAGCCTGCCTCCCTCTTCCCAACCTTGGGATCCCACTGCAAAGCGCCAGCACCGCACACACACACTGTCTAACGCGCCCCGTTATCATGTCAGCAACAAGACGCGGGGTGTCAGAGTGACAGAGGGCTGTCATGAGGCTGAAATGTTTTCTGTCTGCTCGGGAGAAAGGTTTTGCTGGAGGTGGGGAGGGGAGGAACA
Source organism: Myotis daubentonii (assembly GCF_963259705.1). Taxonomy (NCBI): domain Eukaryota; kingdom Metazoa; phylum Chordata; class Mammalia; order Chiroptera; family Vespertilionidae; genus Myotis; species Myotis daubentonii. The sequence continues at coordinate 68,181,687 of NC_081850.1, read as the reverse complement.
TGGGCGCCTGATGGGGCTTGGCAGCTGATTTCATTTCTTTGTCAGAAATGATCTTTGCTTCTGTGCTAAGGATGGAAGAGCATGGGGAACTGGGGAAGGGAAGGAAGCTACTCTGATGGCACCACCAGGCCACTGAGATGTGAGGACAGGAGTCAATGAGAAGCAGACTTGCTCCAGCCAAGGTGCCTCCTGACCATTAGCTCAGAAGCTGTTGACTTTCCTAATGACCCTTTGTGAGCCTATACATGTCAACGGCCCCGATCCACTGGCCAGAAAGTTGACAAAGAAAGTTCTACCTCTGATTACAGTAAACACCTAGAAGCTTCCTCTCTTCATCACTCATCTGCCACCGATTTTACTCTAAGACAGTGGTTCTCAACCTTACTAATGCCGCGACCCTTTAATACAGTTCCTCATGTTGTGTGGTGACCCCCAATTTCATTGTTACAAATTGCACATAATTAAAGCATAGTGATTAATCAAAAAAATAATATGTAATTATATATGTGTTTTCCGATGGTCTTAGGAGCCCCTGTGAAAGGGTCGTTGGACCCCCAAAGGGGTCGCGACCCACAGGTTGAGAACTGCTGCTCTAAGACTACATGTCTTCTGACTGTGCCTTAATGTTTCAGCTTGGCACCTGACACTGAGCACCAAAGAAATCTGTCTGCGACCCACGCCTGGCACTCTCCATGAGTAGAATTTCTCTGCTCTGTGTCCAGTACTTTAACCTGGGAGGGGAGGGATACATTCTGAAAAGATGAGCATCTAAGTTTATGCTCACTCTCCCCTGTGGATCCCCACCCACCCTTTTGGGTGAATGAGCAGACAGCCCTCTTTGTCCAAGAGCCTTTTTGGGTAAGTGGATGGAAAGGCCATTCTGAAGACCCTTCCATTTAGATTGACGGTGTAGGAAATACGTAAGCTTCTGACCATAAGCCTGGTATACCAGCACTGCTTTGCAGAAAGCCACATGGGCCCAGATGTTTAGGCATAAAGTCTGTGCATTGTTCCCCCATTTCTCCATTTTCCTCCTGAGCACGGTTTCTCTTTCAAAGAGTCCCAGAGAGATGAGCAATGAGACACCAAACCCTTACCCCAAACATGCTGTACATGCATCAACTCAGCTTTGGTGCCCTAGGGCTCATTAGACTAGTCCTGAAGCAATTCAGACTCACATCATTTGTACCTTTACCTAGCGGTGCTTTCATTTGATCCAGCATCTTAATTAATTATGTGTGCAGGTAACTATGTTATCAAAGATAGAGACCTACATACACAATTTATGTGAAAGTCGGGGTTAAAAAACATAAAACAATATTGCAGAAGCCTTTCAGATTCCAGGAATGTCAAAAGCATTTATTCAACAAATAGGTACTAATGTTCTGTTAGGGGCCAGAAACTACAGGAGGTACCGGGATTCAACATGAACAGCCCTCGCTCCAAGAATCCCCCCGTCTAGTGGGCAGCAAGGGAAGTCAACAGACTCTGATCCACTGTCAATGCCATGTCAGGACAAACATAGACCAGGCATTAAGGAAGGTGTTCTGGCCCCCAAAAGGACAAGAGAAGGTGAGTCAGGGCGGCAGACAGGCATTCCAGGGAGAAGGGGTAGCAGGTGCGAAGGCAGAGAGTGGACACTGAACATAGCATGGGGAAGAGGAATAGTGCAGCTGTCAGTTTTGATTAAGGGATGGGCTAGAACAGAGTATAAACAAGGGGTTGGGCATCATGGCGACGGTAGTCCCCAGAAGGAGACCACCAGACTGCCAAGTGTGGCTCTGCTCCATTACTAGCTGGGGACCATGCCCGAGTTTCCTATTCGCTGGGCCTCAGTGTCCTCGTGTGTACAATGGAGATCCTAATAGTCACTACCTCATAAGGCTGATGCAAGGACTAGAAGAATTACTGTAGATACTGTATTTAGAACCCTCCTGGCACAGAGTAGGCGCTGAACAAAATGGTGGCTGGACTCAGTGGACAGAAAAGAGGGGGCTGGTTAGAAGCCTCCCGAGAGAGAAGGTTGGCACAGCTCAGGTCCCGAGAGGTCTTGTTAGTTGCACTAAGAAATAACGCCTGAACTCTGACCACAAAGTGCCTGTAATCCAGTAGGGGACAGGCCATTGTGAGGTAAGTGCTACAACACGACCAGAGTGGGTGGTGATGGGGAAGCTCAGAGAAAGGTCCTGACCACAGTCTAGAACAGCCGTGGGCAAACTACGGCCCGCGGGCCGGATTCGGCCCGTTTGAAATGAATAAAACTAAAAAAAAAAAAAAGACCATACCCTTTTATGTAATGATGTTTACTTTGAATTTATATTAGTTCACACAAACACTCCATCCATGCTTTTGTTCCGGCCCTCCGGTCCAGTTTAAGAACCCATTGTGGCCCTCGAGTCAAAAAGTTTGCCCACCCCTGGTCTAGAAGGAAGGAGGGAGGCACCTCAGAACAATGAGGGTGGAGTGAAATCTGCTGGAGCTGCCCCACTGGTCTTAGAGGATGGAGTGAAATCTGCTGGAGCTGCCCCGCTGGGGTGCAGAGTGGGCTTTGTGGTGAGGGGTAACCTGTGATGGGAGGGGAGCCGCTGCCAGGCACATGGTGTGGACAGAAGCTGTCTCTGGAACAAATGCACCTTCTAGCCCAGCAGTTCTAGGTGCCCAAGCAATGGAGAGAGGGAAGCTCTGAGCCCTTACGTGTCAGGAATCATGCTTTGCCACCGTCCCTTGCTATGCACACTTTCCCACTCTCAGCTCCCTCACTTGATCCTAACATTCCCCTTTCACAGAGAGGGCTCTGCGAGGTCGAACAATCTGCCCACTATTATAAAGTGAGTTGAGCTGTGAAGCGGTGTCCCTCTGCCTTCGAAGCCTGCATGCTTAACCATTAATTCCAGATGCTCAAACTTCTGGTAAGATGCTTCCCCAAGATTATCATCCCAGAAGGGAATAGATGCTTCAAAGGAGAACCCAGGAGAGTCCATAAAACCCAGAGTCCTCTTAAAGCCCAAGTGCAGTCAAGCAAGGCCACAAGAGGAAGTCTCCCTTAGCACACTAGTGTGTGTGCATGAATGTGTGCACGTGCAGGTGTGTGTACACATGCTTCATTACCGAGACTGTGTCCCCTCTGCTATTGGTTGATTTTATAGGATAACTATCCATAGACTGGAGATGGCTTGGTGGACAAACAGACTTACATATATGTGGGTGGACAGATGGAGGGATGGTGAGTAAATCTATCCCAACTACCCCAATGGTTGCCTCTAATAAAACAGCTCTGGTGGAATAATGCAGGGCCTGAGAGATGGGGCGTAATATGGTTAAATGCTTTTACAATTCCCCATCAAAGTAAGTGGATGGGAATTCATAAAATATTGATAGCATTTCAAATGTGTTCATTCATAGCTCTGCCTAGAATCTCAATTGGTGCCAGGGTGACTGGCCCAGGCCAAGATGGCATGCCTCAAACGCCCAGGTATCTGGGATGTTACCTGGCAACACAGCCTACAATGGGAGCACTGTGGAGAGCTAGGATTCCATCTTTTCCAGTTCCCATGCCCAGCAAAGAAAGCACAGGCAAAGGAAGTGTGCCCACCATGGCCTAAGAGAAGTCCTTATCCAAAATTATAAAGCCAGATCAGCAAAATCAACAGTTCTCCAAATAGACTCATTATTTTTATAATGCCTCTTCACCCACTCCAACCATTTAGTAAGAATGAGGGTTTCAGCCCCAGCTGGTGTGGCTCAGTTGGTGGAATGTCCTCCCATGCCCCGGAAGCTCACAGGATTGATTCCCAGTCAGGCACACACCTAGGTTGAGGGTTTGATCCCTGGTGGGGGCACATATGAGAGGCAACCAGTGGATGTTCTCTCTCTTGCATCGATGTTATTTTTTTTCTCTCTTTCCCTTTCTCCCTCTCTAAAATCAATAAAAGTAAAAATAAAAGAATGAGGTTTGATCCTACTACCCACTAACCAGATCCTGGCTACAGCTGATTGTCCCAGGAGTGAGTATGTGGCCAAAAGAAGCCAATGTGAATTTTTTTCCTAGCAAATCTTTAATGGTGCTCCAGGGAGCCAGACTGTCCTTATTGGTAAAGCCTAGGCACCTGGCTACAGACCACGTGCAACTCTGTTTCTCATGATGGGGCAAAGCCTTCTGAGAGAACACAACCCACACAAAGAGAAAAGCAAACACAAAGATGGAAATGCCTTGTGAATACAAGCCCTTGCTTCTGTCATCCCATGGGAGCCACTGGAACACTCTATATTTGCACACACACAAAAAAAAGTCCCTGATTTTACCTAAGCAAATTTGACTTCTAAAAAATGTCACCTTCAAACCATTTCATTTCTTTCTCTTTTTTAAAATATATCTTACTGATTTTTTACAGAGAGGAAGGGAGAGAGATAGAAAGTTAGAAACATCGATGAGAGAGAAACATCGATCAGCTGCCTCCTGCACATCTCCTACTGGGGATGTGCCCGCAACCCAGGTACATGCCCTTGACCGGAATCGAACCTGGGACCTTTCAGACCGCAGGCTGACGCTCTATCCACTGAGCCAAACCGGTTTCGGCCAAACCATTTCATTTCATATCCTTTGTATATTATGTAATAATTAATGATCACATGTAATGTATATTCATTATTGTTTCATGTCCTAAGTACTTTGCTACATTTCTTTATGCATTTTCTCATTGATCCCTCAGAGCAATCCTGTGAAGTTGCTATTACTGTCATTCCCATTTTACATCTGAGGAAATTGAGACTCCGAGAGGAGACACCACTGATTTCATATATTTATTAAACGGCAGAGCCAGAAGCTAAATAAAGGTGAGTTTGATGTCAACACTGTGTTCTTAGCAAATATAATCTAATTTCTTCCTAAAATACACCTGAAAATCTAGACTGACCATCCCTGAGTGGCATTCAACTATCGTCTGGCCTCATGGACTCTCACTCCCAAACACACTGATATTGTCTCCTTCTCTGTCCCTGTCCTATGTTGGGGCCTCGTCACTCTGCACCTGGGCTGGTGCCTCCTGACTCACCGATCCCAGTGTTTGTCAAAGAAAATCTGTCCTTTACTTTTTAAGTGTTCTTTTGCTTTCTTTTTTGTCAAATGCTCCTTGGATCAAGCTACCCCTCTGCTAGAAAATCTTCAATGAAAACACATTTTACACCACACCAAGGTCAAAGTCCTTTATATGACATTCAATATTTTTCACAGTCTGACCCCAAACCCTTTTAAACTCCTATCTTCCCCATACTCTTCCCCTCTGGTAACCATCAACGCTGTTGTCTGTGTCTATGAGTTTTTTGTTTCTCCTGTTTGTTCGTTGTTGCTTTCTGCTTTGCATTCCACATATGGGTGAAATCATCTGGTTTTGAGATCATTCTTTGCCATGGATGACATGACATAGTACATACACTCAGTTTAATACATAGGAGAGAAATGTCTGGAGTCTTCAGCAATTTCCAAAAATACAGGCATTTGTAAAATGCCCCAGGAAGGGCCCAGGAAACTATGTGAAGGTGACCATGAGCTAGTTTGGAAGGGGAACAAAATGGACGGAGGGCTTATTGGCTTCTTTGTCTTTTGGCCGCTCACTCCACAGACAAGATAAATCCCAGGTTCAATTTTTCCTTAAAGGATTCCTAGTTTCACTTTCTGTTCCGTGTAAAACTTCCCTTCCGGCACCTTGGAAAGCTGATCACTGTTTCCCTGCGACAGCAGCCAAGACAGCAGCCAGCAGCTCCAATGGGTAATTCCAGCCCCTGGTCTCATCCCGCCTCTGAGACCCACTGAATGAGCCCAGTCCTTCTTCCTCGCTGCTATAATTTTTCTAAAAAAGACGTTTGAACATGACTCCTGTACCATTACATCTGAACCATGAGCCTTTCTCCTTCTTTGTGGGCACTCTCACCATCAGTTTCCCTCACCCAGGAACTAATTCTCCAATACAGAGGCCTTTTCTTGGGCTGATGGCCTTTGTAGGGAAGCAAATGTGCTGACATAGAAGATCGTGGGCAGGATATTTTCTGGGAAGCGGTGGCCTCCTGGAGGTCAATGCAGGAATATTTCAGTTTCTGAAGATTAAATTGGGTTTTATTAATGGTATGAATTTCCGGTGGATGGAGACAGAGGAAGCTAATGCAAGGAAAAGGGATTTCAATCAAAGATTTCATAGAGTCTCGCCCACCAGATTTAGCTGCAGATGGTGAGTGGTACCCAGGTGTCCCGCTGTTGATATCATAATCAGGCCCCCAGCTGAATTAGCCAGGAGGTGCGTTTGAGTCTAATGCTAGCGTAATTAGATGCTCTTTCATTTTGAAGAACTGTTTGCTCGGAGGGCTCTCACGTAGCAAAAATTCTCTGAGTTTGCTCTTAAACTGTGCCACTTCCCCAATGTGATCTTGAGTAGGTCACTTCTCTTTGAGCCTCAGCTTCCTCATTTACAAATTCGCAATGACAACCATGTCCTGCTTACCTGGTAGAGTCCCTCCTGCTGTGTGGACGCCCTTCCAGTTCTTCTTCACCTGGTCAAACCCTGTTACCCTTCCAACAGTGTCTGAGACATCACTTCCTTGGAGGAGACTCCCCAGATTCCCAACCCCCATCCCCCAGGTCTCAGCCGCCCAGGGCTTGTCATGTTTACCTTTTCATAGAACTCCTGGTACCGGGAACTGTGGGCTTAATTCTAAATTCCCACCAGGACTATAACGTCTCCAAAAGGAAAAATCTCCATCTCCTGTCCTGAACATGCCTTTTTAAGTGTCCCACACCTAGTTAATGACAAATATTTATTAAAAGAGTGAATACATAAACCCTGGCTGGGTGCCTCAGTTGGTTGAAGTGTTGTCCCATACACCAAACGGTGGCAGGTACAATTCCCGATCAGGGCACACACCCAGGTCTCAGGTTTGATTCCCAGTCAGGCGTGTGCAGGAGGCACCTATGAATGTTCTCTCTCACATCGTCTCTCTCTCTCTCTCTCCTTTCCTTTCTCTACAATCAATAATTAAAAAAAGATTGATACGCTTTAAAACTGATAAAAGTATAAATACAAATATAGGGGAACATGATTTTTATCTGTAAACACACATGTGAATGTAAAGGATGTTTTTAGTGGAACTTTTTACAATAAGAAAAATGATCATTAGATCTTGATTGAAGAAAAAAAGATCTTGACTGAAGAAAAAAGTTTTCATATTCCACAAAAAAACCATTAGTCCTTAAGTAATCAGGCCACATTTCTCTCTCCCCTCTCCCCATCACCTGATAACCTCTAGCCTGCTTTCTGTCTCTATGGGTTTGCCTATTATGGATATATCATATTAAAGAATCGCATAATAGATGACCTTCTGTATCTGGCTTCTTTTACTCAGCTAATGTTTTCTCAAGGTTCACCCACATTGTAGCACGTGCCAGTACTTTGTTCCTTTTTATGGCTGAATAATATTTCATTGTATGAATATACCACATTTTGTTTATTCACTCACCTGCCAATGGGGGTTTGAGTTGTGATAATGCTGCTATGAACATTCATGTACAAGTAAGTTTCTGTATAGATATGTTTTTATTTCTCACTGGATTATTTACTGAGGAATAGATTCACCAGGTCATCTAGCAATTCTGTGTTTAACTGTTGGAGAAACTGCCAATCTGTTTTCTACAGCACATGCCCACCAGCAATTTTTATGTGGCCATTTCTTACCTAGATCTTGTCCTGTTTGCCTCAGTGGCCTGTTCATTGGCTTGTATCTTATAGGCATAACAATCAGTACAATGCTTACAACCTAATAAAAGCCACTAAAGAGAGAATAGTCTTTCTGGAGAAAATAAGTATAAACGTTGATGTGTAGGGTTATAAGGTGGGCAGGAAGACATACGCAGAAGGGCAATGCTGTTCTTTATCAAACAGGGAAATGAATTTGGAGCGCTCAAGATGACAGAAAGGAAAGGAGGTGCATGTTCCTATAATTTCAGAGCATACAGTTGTTCTAGCCTATACTTTCTCCCTTATAACCATCATTCATCCTTAGTTCCACAGGTGGCCATATATTTCATGCTCACCACCAGGCCTTCCATTGGTGTCTCTCATGTCGTTTTAATTCTCTGGCAGTTGACACAGGAAAGGCTCCTGGGGACAATATTTCCTGAGTTCCTGCTTGCTGATAGCAGTTGTCTGCAGTCTTTATACTTGAAAGTCAGTTTGTCTGGGTTTATAATATATGGCTCATATTTTTCTCTCCTTGAGCATCTTAAATATGTTACTCCCTTGTCTCCTTATACAAAGTGTTGCTGTCAAAAATCTCATGACCACCGGATTTCCTTTCCCTTTTTAAGTGACGAAGTCTTTTTCCCTGGGAGCCCAGCATATTTTTTAGGATGTTTCACTATTGGTCATTCTGGGTCATTTTTCTTGGGTACATGATGTTCCTTTTCAGTATGTGCTATCAAACCTTTTTTTTTTTTAATTCTACAAAATTAGTTTTAGACTGTCCTATTAGCTCTGTCCCAGTGCTTTGCTTTGCTTGTTTGTGAATTCTTATACTATCTATGTTGTTCTTTGCCTGGCTTCTATTTCTGTCACTTTCTCGCAAATCTATTTTTTTCTTTTAGTTATTTGTTTTGATGTTTAAAATTTTACTCCTTTTAACTTTTATCATTTAAGGCATTTTCTGCTCCTTTTGCTATTTTCATTCACTCTGGCATTCTTCCCAATTTAGTGTTTATTTCTGAAATGAGATTTTTCTTTTATCATTTTTTCGTGGGTTCTATAATTTCATTACTAAACTTTTTTTTTTTACAGATTTATGTTTTTCTTTTATTTCCCCATCATCTTAAATTTTTTTTTTACATTTTGAAATTTCTGGCTACAGTTTCATCTGTTTCATAGACACGTTTCTATGGTGTGTTTTCATTGCCGGTAGAGATATTATTATCCTCCTTACTTCCCGCTTTCTTTATTAATAAATCTGCATGGGACTCAAGCATGGTCCTTTCCTGCTACCTAGTATTTTGTGCAATTAGTTTTCCTGAACTTTTGAGAGGAGTAAGTGGGTTAAGACCGATTTTCTAGCTTCACGGTTCTAGAGCATGCTTTTGTTGCTTCATAACATGACCTGTACTTTCTTAGATCTCCTTGCTTCTCTCCCACTTTTATCTCGTCTTCTTTTTCCTCTGTCCTATCACCTCTGCTCCTTTTCATACAGTTGGGGCTTTGCCCTAGAATGGAGCTTAGATCCTATTAAGTGTTCATTTAGCTCGGGCGCTTCCAGCCCTTTCAGACCTCCCTGGGGACTTCTGCATCTACTGCATATGGAGTGTACAAACCCCAGCAAAACTGCTGCTCCCAAATCCTTCTAACCTGCTTTCTCTTGAATATCTTATGGAGATTTGGTTCCTGTCCTGCTTTTAGGGTCATCTGAAAATCTGTCGCACCCTTTTGCCTCTTCCTTCACACGTTCTGATACCATGTAGATCTCCAAGTGATGGTGTGTCCTCCCCCTCTGCTCATAACTTGAGGTCTGAGGGAACCTTGATAACTCAGGTTTTTTGGTGTGTTTTTGTTTGTTTGTTTGTTTTAAATGGATATCAGTGGGTTTTCGGTTTTGATATACTAGCTGTTTTTATTGGGGATTGAGGGAAATGCATAAACTGTATCATCAATGTCATCTCCCAGAATTTGCTGTATTGCTTTTTTGCAGTGATCTTTAAAAGACTCGTTTACGATGACATCCAACATGTGCAATTGCCACATCCCCATGAATAATCACCCAGCCTATGCTAAAGGTCTTTGCCTCATTTGTTACTGATTTTGTCACATGACCTCTATAACCGTCTATAAATATGCACAACTAGTGTTATTTGAGGCTATTTTAGACAAATGTGTCTTACTCAAACTCAAATTCATTATTCAAAATAAACTAGTAAAGGAATCTGCATAAAGGCAAAGAGATAAGTAGACTTCCTCCTTGGGGACGTATCTTTTGGAGGGAACAGTATCACCTGTGTGCAGTGTAGTCATTGGACACGAGGCTGGGAAGTCAGAATGAAGCTATGACATAGAGCAGTGATGGCGAACCTATGACAAGCATGTGAGAGGTGACACGCGAACTCATTTTTTTGGTTGATTTTTCTTTGTTAAATGGCATTTAAATATATAAAATAAATATCAAAAATATAAGTCTTTGTTTTACTATGGTTGCAAATATCAAAAAATTTCTATATGTGACACGGCACCAGAGTTAAGTTAGGGTTTTTCAAAATGCTGACACGCCGAGCTCAAAAGGTTCGCCATCACTGACATAGAGGGACACCAAAGATATCAATCCACATGGGACTCAAATGGGTTGTATTGACAACCATCAAGCAGTTCTGAAGAGTCTGAAAAAACAAATATATTTGGATGGACAGGGCATTACAGGTACACACAGATATTATGGGGGTGGATAGAGGTGGATTCATGGCATTCAGGGGCCTCTCAAAGCACTGGTCTCCTACATCCCCTCCTGCGGCGGCTGAGAGCTGGAGTCCTGAGCTGGAGCTCCCGAAGCAAAAGCAGCATTTCCCACCTCTTCTGTTTACCAACCTACACATCCTGCTACAGGAAATGCTGTAATGCAGCAGAGACGTGGCTTCTGTGAGCCATGGGCAGAGGGCTCCCTGTTGCCTTCTAAGGAGATTTCTCTAGCTCCTTTTCCTGTAAATGTTGGGTGGGACTTCATGCTTCCAGAGTCCATCCCGATAAGCTGTCAGGGCCGGGACTCTGCTGATTTAGCAATACATACCTAGAACCCAACTACAACCCAGCCTCCTCATGGGTAGTGAGGAGAATATAATTCATAAAGGCATTTCTGACTACAAAGCATTGTATAGTATAGTACAGTACAGTATAGTACAGCATAGCAATGGCCTGATCCAGGAGGAGGAACATTTAAGGCATATCACGCTATGTCTGTAATGAGGTCCTCCCAACATTCATTATCCCCTTGTGCGGATGTGTGAAATGAGGCTCAGAGAACTGAGATAACCCGCCCAAAGTTGTACAACACAGAAGATCTCTTCAACTCGAGTTCATGCTCTGTCCACTTTCCAGTACTGCCTCCAGAGTGCCCCCTCCCCGATCCACTGGCAGCTTTGCATTTCAACAAGGGAGCCAGGAGGAGCGTGGAGAGGGGGCAGATATTAACAATGGCTCCCCAGCCAAGCTCTCCCTGACCAGTGGTCCACCATGCTTCCTTCTCATGGTCCACAGATCCAGGGCTAGCCACAGGCTCAGCCCAACCAGTCGGAGGAGATAAGCAGGAGGCCAGTGTGTACTTTCTCTCTGGCCAGCGTGTATTTTCTCTCTGGCCAGCCTCTGCAGCCTAATCTTCTGTCCTTCTAATGCTGGGATCAGACGCTCCTGTCTCCCCCGCCAGCCTTGCCTCCGAGGACAGCAGCACAGCTGGAAAAACAGATAGGTCTTTCTAACCCTCTCATGCGTGCGCTGTGGGGCCAGGTAGCTCTATAAATATGGTAATGGGCTCTCAAGCATGCTCCGCCTGAAATGAGACTGCGAGGCGGGCGATGGGCTGTTCCCACTGATAACTGCAGTGGCAGCCTTGCTGGAGGGGACTGTGCAGCTGAGCTTCAGGGTCAAATGAACTCTGGGCCCCCTGAGCAGATCCCCCCTCCCCCTCTTCCTATTAATCGCCTGTACCCACCTGTTCCCTGATTGCACTGATGACATTCACCGAGGGAAGGAGGCAAACAGCAGCTCGCGTTTAGCGTTTAGTCTATTACCAGGAGGCCCAGACTTGTGATAAAAAAACACACCAGCAACAACACAGCTACATTGATGTGTACAATGGGGAACCAGCCTGACACTTCCCTGCCGAGAAAAACGACAGCTACAATGAAAGCTGAACGCCTGCTCAGCCTAAACAACCTTGCGTTCAAAGATGTTCTGACTTTACCAGCCTTTCCTTTCCCCAACTCCGCCTTCACTGAAGAGGGTGGACAGTCGCACACGCACACACTCCCACACACACTGCCCCCACCCACCCTCCGCCTAGAATGCCCTGGAAAGACAGACTATGGAAAATGGTGACTGGGATTCTAGAGTGACTTTAGACGAAGCTCTTCACCTTACTCTAGATCAGCGGTTCTCAACCTGTGGGTCACGACCCCTTTGGGGGTCGAACGACCCTTTCACAGGGGTCGCCTAAGACCATCGGAAAACACATATATAATTACATATTGTTTTTGTGCTTAATCACTATGCTTTAATTATGTTCAATTTGTAACAATGAAAATACATCCTGCATATCAGATATTTACATTATGATTCATAACAGTAGCAAAATTACAGTTATGAAGTAGCAACGAAAATAATTTTATGGTTGGGGGTCACCACAACATGAGGAACTGCGTTAAAGGGTCGCGGCATTAGGAAGGTTGAGAACCACTGCTCTAGATCCTTCTTTTTCTGTCACATGAAAATAATAACGCTTTATTTCAGGTTGTTAGATGATTTTGAAATCTTGGCAGATGCTCTGCCTCCTCCACTTGCAACCCTGGTCTTTCTTGTTAATATGACTTTCCCTTTCCAGGCAGCAGCTGGACCACTTGGCTTGCATTGTTTCAACAAAGGGATAGTGATGCAGAAGAGAAAGGCTTTTTGAATGTCAAAAGTCTAGGATGGCCCCAGCCAGTTTGGCTCAGTGATTAGAGCATGAGGCCTCAGCCCGAAGGGTCTCAAGTTTGATTCTGGTCGTGGGCATATACCTTGGTTGCAGGCCCGATCCCCACCTTTGTTGAGGCACGTGCAGGCGGCAACCAATCAATGTGTCTCTCTCGCATTGATGTTTCTCTCTCTGTGACTCCCCCTTCTCTCACTCTCTCTTAAAAACAAACAAACAGTCTAGGACGGATGGGGGATTACATGGATTACACGCTGGGGGATTACATGCTGGGTTTCTTAGCCATTTTGGGAGGCATGGATCCCTTTGTCATCCCCCTGACGCCCATGGACAGTCTCAGAATAATGTTGCTATGTGCATAAACCACATCGCAAAATAATCTTACCAGGTAAAATCGTGACTCTTACACAAACATAAAATGAGCATGTTTTAAAGCTTTTCTTTAACTCAGTGAATGAAGAAATCAGGAATGAGGTATAAACCTGTTTGAAGGAGGATTTAAAGAGCAGAAACATGTAAAGGCAGTAGAAATGCTGAAATGAATGTGTGAGCATGTGCAGCACTTGCCTGTAACCAGGAAGGCCTGAAAGCCGAGAGTCAGGGAGGCAGCAGGACTTAATTGCACCTCTATGGGGCACATGTCACCTCTGTGGACAAGAGTTATTTCCGTTACTCTCCGTTTCCCCAACGTTCAGAGTTGTAAGATAGCTCAAAGGCAGCGAAAGGGGAAAACTATGGAATCAGATAACCAGAGGGCGTGCTGGAGATGGTCTCACATTCCACAGGAAACCAGTCGTCACTTTTTGCCATTTTGAAACAATTCTTCCTGACAAAGAAAATAGATGCAAACACAGAGGAAGCCAATTATATGGAAATGCACTCATTAAAATAATTTAAAACTATGGGATACAATGCTATATGTGCTTCTGTGTTGACATTGATCAACAATATAGTGATGACTACTCTAATCCTGAAGGAATCACGGGCATCAACATTTCAGGATCTCTGCAATGAGCATAAAGCGATATAAAATGATCTATTATTTCTGTATGCGACAAAGTCAACGGTATTGTTAAAACCAATGTGATTTGTTGGTTACATTCATAGGGAAGCTTGGACATTAGAAAAAATAAAGGTATGTTTTTTCCATGGACCTTTAAAAATTTATCAGACGGAATATTAAAAATCTCTGAATGCGATAAGAAGAATTCTTCCTCACTTCTAATGCCGAGATAAAAAATGATGACTCGCATTGGAGGAAGAGCCCCAGCTGAGTGGCTCCGTTGTCTGTGGCTTCATCTCGGTCAGGAAACAGACCTAGGTTGCTTGTTTGGTTCCTTGTGGGGCGCATTCGGGAGGCAACTGAGGGATGTTTCTCTCTTTCTCTCTCTTCCTCTCTGTCTCTCTCCTCTCTCCTTTCCTCTCTCTCCCTAAAAAAAAAACAAAAAACAAAACAACAACAAAAAAAAACAATGAAAACATATCCTCAGGTGAGGATTAAAAAAAGAATATTGGAGGAAGAAGAACGATAAGAAGTGATATAAATTAAATGTTAGACATTTTTGACATTCTGAGGAAGGGGCCCTTGGCTGTACTTTCCCCAGAGGAACCAAGAAATGGGAGAAGCCCAACATAGACTCAGGGACTCTGAGAATAGAGAGTAAGCATGCTCCTATTTCTTGCATCGAAGCTTAGAAGGTTATAAGACCCAGTGTCCGGACAGACAGGACTGAGACAGTCTCCTAGAGTTACCCAAAGGTCAAAACAGTGTTTCCTGGGAGGTGGCACCAACGTGATATAATGGGATGGCTGACTCAAAGAGATCTGAGGTGGAGAAGATTGGATTCAACAGTTACATAATAAACTCATGCCAGAGGCAAAAAACAAAGGTGGATCTTGACATACTCCACACACAGCATGCCTATACCCTACGTACATTCCCCCAGACCAAGGAATAAAGTTGCATCTAATTAATTCCACCTGAAAAAAAAATTTCCCAAATCTCACTCTCTCTCTGCATTCCATGACCAATGTACTAATTCAAACTCCTTACCCTGGGATTGCAAGCCCTTCATCATATGGCCCCACCTGATTTCCTAATCTCATCTCTTCGGGACTCGCTGCCATCACTCCCAGTCATGCTTCTCAAGCCACTCTGCTCGCTGACACTCCCATGGCTTGGCCTGTGCTTTGTTCTCTGGAATGTCTCCCCAACCTCTTACCAAACCTTCAAACTCTTTCCTGGTGCTTCGCTTTGGCCAGCAATGCTCTCTAGTCCCCAGCATCCCCCCGCCCCCAATTAAATGCTACTTCTCCATCGTGACCACACTCCTCCAGTGTAATAAATGACTCTTCTTTGAAGCCTTCCAGAGCCCCTTCTCCCTGGGTATTTGTGATACTGTGACCTAGAACAGCACATGTATATTTGGCACAGAGCCCCTAAAACCCTTAGAACTTTCTAAGCGGTAAGAGCAATAAAGATGTTTTTTTGTTGGAGCCCCTAAGGATAGGGGCTGGTTGCCAGGGGAGCCAATCCAGAGACTGGAGGATTGGAACGTTCAGTGCTATCTCCAGATTGCCAGAACCCCTCCAGGCGCTAGGAGAGGTTTCAGAAGGAGCATGGTTCTCCTGATACCTTGATTTCTAACTTCTAGTCCCCCCAACTATGAGAGGGAAAAATGCCTGTTGTTGCCAGCCACCCAGTTGGTGGGTCCTTTGCTGTGGCGGTCCTAGCAAACCAAGCCGAGGTTCCCAGAAGGAATGACACTGGAATACATTGTTTTTCCAGACAGAAACAGATTAATTTACCCAACAGCGGTGGCCCAGGAGGAACTGTTCCTTTCCTTATTCCTTCTAGTATTATAAGTCTGCATGTTTCCCACAGATATTCTGCCCTCCAACTTCCCCTATAAAATGCAAAGAGCGATAGGCCTCCGTGAGCTGGAGTTCATTCGAGGCTGCTCCTGCAGTGGGGTCCCCGGTTCGCAGGGTGCCCTATTTCCCAGCACTCTGAGACCTGGCCCTCTTCACTCTTTACATTCCCTGCCTGGCATCCAGGGCGGAATAAATGCATGAATAGGGCCTAAGATTTTAGCCAGAAGAGAGTTCCGACAAGAAGTTTCTGCGATCTCCCCCAGGGCCCGATCGAATGGCACTGACTGTCTGTCACCTGTCCTCCAGAGCCCTGGCCACTTGCCTGTGTCAGTAGCAGCGGCGGATGGAACCGCTCCCACTATCTTTAATTAAATCACCGCTCTTCAGGCATCCCCTTGGCCTGAAACTGATTACCATACCCTGGATCTCTTACCCTTGCTGCTGAATTCCAATGTGATGGATCGCAAGTCCCTTATGAGTTCCCCAATTTGCTCTTTAAGTGGAAACGCTTACATTTTGATTGCCTATATGTTTCTATCATTTTCCATCTAGAAGGATGCCACGGCCCCTGTACAGAACTCGGTAAAGTAAACCGGTCTAGGCTTCCCTCCTTCACTGAGACACAGCTCAGGCCAAACACAGTGCATCCAAGAAACCTTCCAGGGCAGTATGGTGTGACTATCTGGGACAGTGTGAATGTCCCCGCATATATGCACCACGGAAACCCAGGCAGGAAGACCTGGATCTCAATTTCAGCTTCACTACTTAGGAGTTGTTTGAGCAAATTACTTGACCTCTCTAAATCTTATTTGTAGATTGGACATAAAAGTTAATCTGTGGGGGGAGGTATTAAAGGGTCAAGGGGTTCAAATATATGGTGACATAAGGAGATTTGACTTTGGGCAGTAAACACACAGGCCATATGCAGTTGATGTATTATAGAATTGTGCACTTGAAACCTAGGTAATTTTATTAACCAATGTCACCCCAATAAATTTAATTTAAAAATATAGTCTGTCACACAGGATTCTCATAATGACTAAGTGAGATAAGCATATACAAAGCACTTAGCACAATGCCTGGCATGTAATGAGTACACTTTAAATTTAAACTTGGCTGTTGCTATTACTATAATTGTTACTGTTATCAGTTTCATGGCTGTTTTGACTGTTGCTGTTATCATTATAGCAGAATACACCACTACAATGCTATAAATAGAGTCCAAAAATTCAATTGCATAACATGTAGGATCACATTATTGTAAAATTAAAAAAAAAAAAAACTAGAGTAAAGCTACCATACGGAAGGGTAGAATTGCCCATCATGCTACATCCGGATTCATGTCATCATGACATGTGCTGTTTATGGGGTTTCTCTGCTGTGCATTTACTTCGCAGAAACACTAGACCGTTTGGCACCAGCTGAAGTCACAAGGCAGATCCAGTATTACAGAAGAGCCTCCCTGGTCATTTGGAGAAGCCCAGAGCTGTGCATGGATCTCTGAGCAATGGCTTGAGTCAGAGCTCATAAAGCAGGACCACACTGGAGGGAGCAGACAGGCATTGTGATAGACAGACTTCATTTGGGATGGCCCCTCGGGCTGATGGAGATAGCAGAGCAAGGACCTCTGAAAAATAATCATCAAGGTGACAGATAACCTGCCTTCTGGGAGTTCTCATTAAGTTGGAAAGAAAACAAAGCGGAGTTGCTCTTTTCTCCACATTCTTCTACAGTTACAGCTTTCCACGGGAGGACTGTAACTTATCTATGCAAAATATGAGGCCACGTGAATACCGGGAAGGGCCTGAAATATACACAGACCAATAGGGATGCAAGGTAGAGTCATCAGTCTTGCATTGCTATGTCACTCCTCTAATCAACACGCTTCCAGGGTTCCCTGTCACTGAGAGAGCAATGCCGAAGTTCCTAGGATGTCTGCATGCTGCCCAGACGTGGAAACACACGTGTGCAGGAAGATGAGACAGCAGCCGACCGAACAGAAATATCTTGTTTCCTATGTTAGTGAAAAACTGACCCCGATTTAACCAGTCACCATGGTCAACTACATGGGCACTATCTTTGATTCATCTCTTCTCTTAACACACCTATCCCATCAAATAATCACTCACTCACCAAGCCGTTATCAATGCTAACTCCTAAATAGCTCTTTTGAAAAAAATCTTCATTGTTGAAAGTATTACATATGTCCCCCTTTTCCCCTCATTGACCCCTTCTAGCCCGCCCTTGCCCCCGCCCCAGGCCTTCACCACCCTACTGTCTGTATCCAGGGGTTACGCATATATGCATACAAGTTCTTTGGTTGATCTCTTCACACCCACCCACCCCTGCCTTCCCTCAGAGATTCGACAGTCTGGTCCTTGCTTCTATGTCTCTGGATCTATTTTGTTCATCAGCTTATTTTGTTCATTAGAGTCCACATATGAATGAGATCATGTGATATTTGTCTTTCTCCGACTGGCTTATTCGCTTAGCATAATACCTTCATGCTGTCTCAAAGCGTAAGGGACAGAGAGTGGGATCATGCCACCTGGATTGAGAGTCTGCACTCTCAACCAGGGGCCATACCGTTTCCCTAGTGGAGAATGTTGGTTCATAGAGCTGGGCAAGTCAAATGCCCAGAGCGAGGAAGGGAGACGGGAGGAGGAGGACCAACTCTGGTCAAGAAGTTTCTGTATACAGTCATTGTGCTAGAAATACTTTTCCTAATTTGATTCCTGGGGGCGGGAGGGCGGAAACAAATCCAAGAACCATTTAAAGCAGGCGTTATTACCTCCCCTTAACTTAAAAAACAAACAAACAAATAAACAAACAGACATGTTTCAGAATAACCTGCCAAAGCGCACCATCCAGGAAGGCATAGAGCTGGGTTTTAAACTCAGGGCAGGGTCCAAGGCCACTGTGATCACTGTCCTGGGTGACCTGCTAACTGAGTGATGAATGAACTTCAGGAGCAGGTCCCAGCGCTGGATCCTCCAAAAGGAACACCTTCGTGCCCACAAGGGCAGGTTTCAGCTCCAGGTAGGCAGTGAGCATGCTAAGGTTAGGAGTGATTTATTCCACTTCTACATCAAAAGACAAAACTTTTAATTAAAAGAGAGAAAACTGCCAGAGACGGAGCAGGGAGTCCACAGCATCTGACAGTTTCAATTTTCACTCGCAGTGCACTTCCGCGGACTGATATCCTTCTCTTGCCTGCCGAGGAGAGCCGCCGGCTTCCATACATCACCCTCCCAAGTCACAGGCGAGCGCCGTTCGAACCCTGGCTTTGGCCGACACTTCGCAACAACTATACCAGCTATGTTTCAATGAGCACTACCTGTTGTGTTAGAATCTATGCAAAATGCTTGAATCTGTAATCTCACTTAACTCCCACAAAACCCGAGGAGGTACAGACGATTAGTGTTCCTGATTTAAAGATGACTGAATGGAGTCTTGGCAAGTTCACCTGAACTGCTCAAGATCATAAGGCAAAAATACGTGTCGAGGCTGGAATTTCTCTCTCAAATGTTTGGACCCAACACCCATATCACAGACTAACCATCTTCATTGGCAGAGACATAAGGCTCCATACTTTTCACTTTCCCACCCTTTAAAAAATTGTTTTTGGATATACAAAGTAATCCTATACATTATGTTTATGAATACATTACCCCTACTTTATAAAGACCCAGAAGAGATGAACTCAGAACCATCTCGCAGCCCATCAAATGACGGCAATATCAGCTAATGTTTATATCGTACTCACTGTGAGCTAGAAATTGTCTAACTACTTTAAATACATTACTCAATTTTCATAATATAACATAATAATGATAGTAAGTCCTATTATTATCCCCATTTAGAGATGATGAAATTGACACAGAAGATTGATGCCACTGAAATCACACAACTATTAAATGGAAGCTCAGAGATAAGACCCATTCCTCCCGCCTCCCTAGTCCAGAGCATTTTTCCACTACACCCACATGTCTGTCCTTTCCTTAAAGAAATGGAATAACGGAGACGGTTAGTAAGCTGAGGGCCTTGAGGACTTGACATTGAAGCGCTGAGATATTGAAAACCTTAACTAAGAAGAGAGCGTGCTTGGGGCAGGACTAAAGTGCAGAATGTAATGAAGCACTCACTTTTAGAGACAGCTCTCGCAGGACCCTGATGACGAGAGGAAGCACCTCCTTAAGTTTGGACCCCCAGGAACTTTGACCCCCCAGGGTGAAGGGTCATCCTGGCTCTGGAGCATATGAGTGTTGGTCTCATGAGAGTCATGGAAGATGTCCTGTGGGGGCTGTGGGGGGAGACATCACTAAATATAACAGTTTATCACTCCATAGCACCAAAGGCAAACACAGTACTATGGGGGACTCTGAGGAGGCACCTTTCCTTTGGACACTCAGCACTTACTAGTTGAGTGTCTCTAACCTCCCAGCATCACCGATATAAAGAGAAAGCCGGTCCTTCCTCCGGAGGTGAAGGTAGAGAAGTCCTCTTCGGAGCCACACACTGACCACCACTCGAGCACTGGAGTGTGGTGTGCATGCAAGGTGCCCGGATCCCAGCAATATCCCTGAGTGTGGGCAGGGGGAGGGACAGTATGAACTGGGACCTGCACTATGTTAGTGGACTTGGCAAACATCAGAAACCAGTTCTAGCTCATTCAAGAAGAGAACAAACAACCACCAAAAACAAACAGAAATTGCTGGGAAGATATAGGATTGATCCCTGGTCCTGGGAGGAGGGAAACTGTCCCAGGAATGTAGGGAGGAGGAATGAATGAGCAGTCTCATCAGATCAAAACAGTGCCCTAGAGAGAACGCAGCTCTAGCCATTTACCCAGCGAGTGCCATTCTGCATAAGAGTGAGATTTTCAGGGAGTGTCTCAGTGCCTCGTAGGTCAGGAGTCCACCCTCTGGCCAAAAGAGAGCACATACAATGGGGCAGAGGCAGCTTCAATAAGGGAAAGCGGGTGCCCTCATTCCCAGGATGAGAATTTGCTGAGCAGGCAAAAATGACAGCTGTTCACACACACACACACACAAAACAACTCCATTAGTTTCCCAGGGCTGCTGACACTAAGTGCCACGAACCAGGTGGCTTAAAACAACAGAAGAAATTCATTCTCTCACAGCTCTGGAGGCAAGAAGCTTGAAACCAAGCTGTCAGCAGGGCCATGCTCCCTCCGAAGACTCTAGGAAATAATCCTTCTTTGATTCTCCCAGCCCCGGGTGGCTGCCAGCAATGCTTAGTGTCCGTAACATGTAGCTACATCACTCCAATCACTCTCTGCCTCCATCGTCACATGGCTTTCTTGCCTGTGAGTGTGTCTGCTCTCGTCTCTCTCCTCACAACGACACTGGCCCTTTGCATTAAGGACTCACCCTAGTCCAGGATGACCTCATCTTAACTTCATTATGTCTGCAAAGACCCTATTTCTAAATAAGGTCACATTCAAAAACACTGGGAGTTAGGACTTCAAGATATCTTTTTTGAAGGTCACATTCAATCCACAAAAACAATCAAGTGGAGATAGGATTGTTAGAACTTCTGAGACGTCGAAGGATGCAAAATGCTCAGGAAACGGTGAGGTGTGCATGTGGCCAGAGACGGGCATCATGGGATAACTGGGAGATGAGGAGCTAGAGGGCAGCTCCTAAAGCATCTCTGCTGCCCAGCTGAGGGACTATAGACTTCATGCTGCAGATAGCAGGGAGCCCATGTTTTTCATCCAGGGAGTGGCACACCCCACTCTGGGTTTTAAATGACCCTCTGCTGCATGGTGGAGATGGAGGGGAGGGAACTCAGCAGAGAAAGGGAGAGAGCAGGCCTGGAAGCCAGGAGAGCAATGACGTAGGCCAGTGATGGCGAACCTATGACACGCGTGTCAGAGGTGACACGCAAACTCATTTTTTTGGTTGATTTTTCTTTGTTAAATGGCATTTAAATATATAAAATAAATATCAAAAATATAAGTCTTTGTTTTACTATGGTTGCAAATATCAAAAAATTTCTATATGTGACACGGCACCAGAGTTAAGTTAGGGTTTTTCAAAATGCTGACACGCCGAGCTCAAAAGGTTCGCCATCACTGATGTAGGCTGACGGAGGAGTAGGCTCCAGGCAAAGCTCCTTCCATTTGCCCCCACTGTGGTTTCTGAGAGCACCCTTACGTGGAGATGACATTCGGGGAGCAGCTCCTATTCCAGCACCTGAAAGCAGAGCTCTCCTGCAGAAGGACCTCAAGGACCTCCAGCGAATGAATCCTTCTGCTCCTCTCCTCTGCCTCCCCTCCTTTCACTGTCCTTTACAGCTCTCCACCTGTCCCCATTAGCATGCACCCCTCTTCTGTCTCCTCACTGTTAACTTCATTTTCCAGACTAACCCTCTGTTGTCTGTTCACATTAACTTTAAGGGGTAACATGGTTGTTCTTCCTCTAATCGAATCCCTCTGCCCATCCATCCAGCCTCTTTCTCTCGATGGCTCCACTCATCACATCTTTTTGAAATGTACTGGGGGAAAATGGATGTCACAAAGCAAGAACAGCATAGAGAAAGGAACCCGGGATGCACACATCTCATCAGCTTTTCTCTGGTTCCTCCAGAGGGGTGTCGGATGGAGCTCAAGTGAAGACTCAGTCTCCAGTGCCCCAAGGCTGCAGAGTAGGTGAGAGTCAAACAGATGCGGAGATGCTGAAAATAAGATAGCGACGCTTCCCTCATCAGAGAAAGCGTTCTTTGTTTCACATGGGCAGCACCTGGGGCTTGGAGAGATTCAAAAGTAAGACCCGGGTTACTCTGCGAGCACACGGCTCAGCCCAGCTCGGGGCACTATTCGTGTTTCCGGAGACCCTTTTGAGACCTAGATGCATCTGTCTCAGCACGTGATCCAGACCTGCTGAACCTCTTTTGGTGCCTAGAGCACACCCCACTCTCTCTCAGATCCACCCCTCCCGCCCATTACACTTAGTCCTTCAGATCTCAGGTTGGAGTGACATCCTCCAGGAAGCCCTCCTGGATCCACCAGGCAAGAGGAGGCCTCTCTCTTCCAGACAACCCAGGGCTGCCCCTCTCCTAGGCCCTCCTGGAAACGCTCTTGGTTTGACCACTCCTGGCCTTCACTACCTCAACCTGAGAGATATGCTCATACCAGCCTTGCCAGGGATCTTTGAGCCAAAGTTGGACACAATCACCGTTGGGACCCAGCTTTGCCATCTCTAAAAGGAGTGGTTGGGCCGGAGTATTTTCTGAAGTGTTGAAGATGTCCCATAAGGAGGAAAGGATTCTAACTTCAAGAACACTGGGCTGAAGAAGTAAATCGCGTTTCTGTGTGGCAAAACCACTTCCCCAAACCCTGGCCATGTTTCCATGCCCTGGGGAGCTCCAAGAGGGAGCGGTCATAGCTGTTGTTGGTGAGCATTCGTGTTTTTCTCTCACCACTTTATACAGAATTGACACTTTCTGTTGCTTACTATGCACCAGACTCCACTCCCGAAGTGCTTTCTAGGCATCAACTCACGTAATGGCCTGAACAAACGACATGAATTATTGCTGTAGTTTTGCAGACAAGGACACTAGGACATGGAGAGGTTGCGAAATGTGCCCAAGGTCACCAGCTGGAAAGCAGGAGAGGCAGACTTCCATCCTTGCAGGTGGGCCCCCTGTCGGTGCTCTTAGCCCCTGGGCTACGCTGAGCTAGTTCACAGAATCAGGGCTCCACAGAGCACGTGTGGAGGGGAGAGTCCTGGGAATCTCTGAAGCTCTGAGATCTCACTCTGGACATTTTCAGACGCTGTCCGAGGGACCACACTACCCTTATTATAGGCATCACCCACCCATGGCACCGACCCCTGCACAGCCTGCGGCTCCACCCTTGGGACTGGGCCCCCTGGGCTACCAAAAGCTGACAGAACAAAACACAAATCAGGGGTGGAATAGCCACCACAAACTCTCCTCTCCCGGAAGTGTGATTCGGCCAGACCGTGCCCTCTCCATGGCTCAGTCCCTGCCCCCAGGCTGTGGAGATCCCACATACCTCCCATATAGTCACAGCACCTGGGCGAGGATGCAGAGATGTGCTAGGACGGCTCAGCGAGGAAAAGGAGACACCTGCTCTCAGCCTGTGAGAGCAGAAGACAGAGACCACCATCCTCAGCAGGATGCAAACCACCCTGGGAAAATGCCTACTGACAATCCACAGAGGCCTCTGGGAGCCCGGTTCCTGTGCCTGCCCTTCCATGTCTTTCTCTGCATCCCTGCTCAGCCACTAGTGCTGTGTCACTGGTCCCCAGACAAGGATCTGAGTGATCTCAAGAAGTAAACATCTCTCAAGTTGCAAGGATCTTGGGGATTATCTCACTCTGTCCCCTCATGCACCCACTGGGAGCCTGAGGCACGCAGAGTGGAAAGGGATTAGTGCCCCTCTGAGTTGGTAGCAGAGTCAGGAGCACAAGAAGAATTTGCTGACTGCCAGCTCAGCGTTCCTCCCACTTGCACCGTTATTTCTTAGATTGCTAGGGAGGGAATTAAGAACAATTGGTCCAGCTGTCTCATGTTATAGATGGGAGAGGAAGGTCCAGAGAGAAGAAAAGACTTGCCCCAAATCATGACACATGGCTTTGCCTTGGGGATCTCCATTCACCCACTTTCCTCCTGAGCCTGCCAGGGCCATGGAAATAGAGTCCCTGCTGGACTCATCTTCATACCCAGGAAATGACCGGCACAGAGCAAGTGCTCAATGAGTAATAAGCAAATGGATGGTAGATCTAAGGACAAATGAATAAACACACAGATCAATGAATAAACAGGTGAATGGATTAATAAATATATTCATCCCCCTTAAGGTTTTGGTCCCAATTGGGAAGAAACCTCTGGGGAGGTAACACAGAGTTGTCTTCACTCATCAGAGCTCAGACCAGTTTCAAATGTCTTCCTAGGTGTGTGATTTGATGGACGGTGCTCCAGCAGCCTGCGTCCGCATGGAGAGTTACTTGGTGGGAGGAAACGTTTAGATCTGACAGGATGGGAGTGCCACACAGATACTTTTGTCTCCAGGTAACACAAGGTCTCTGCAGACCCACCATCTCATTAATCCTTAAGACAGCCCGGTGGTATGTATATCATGCCCACTTCACAGATAGGAAGACTGAGGGTCAGTGACATGAAAGAACTAGCCCTTGGCCACTCGGATCCCAGTGCAGAGTCAGGCCTGGAATCCGGTCTCCCTTTCCGCCTCGCTGTGTTGGACACTGTGCGGAGGGTGTCTCTTGCGCCATTAAACCAAGAACAGCTTGTGCTTTTGCCAGAAAGGAATCTGCAAACAGCTGGTGTCACGGTGCCGGGGCCCTGTGGGCTCGGGAAGGAATACACGACGGCTCCAAGGACAGAGCTCATTTCTCACTCTGTCTCATTAGGAGCGGCCATCAGCGCCCGCGGCAGGAGCCAGCCCGGCATCCGCTCACACCTCCTGCTCACAGGTGATAGCCCCACCGCAGCTCCGTCCCATGTCTGATGCCAATTTCTTGGAGATAAATGGCGGGGCTTTTTCTAAGAAACTAAGATCTGCTGTTTGTTCAACCAATATTTGTTGAGTTCCCTGCTTTGTGTGCCTATGTGTGCTGGGGCTTTGGGGAAGAAGGGAATTCTTATGTGCTAAGCATGGCACTAGATAGCTTATCTCTATTATCTTCTTTATTATTATAATTGTTGTTGTTATTATTATTATTATTAAAGGCTACTTTTTATTGAGCATTTATGCTGTTCCAGAATTTTACCAGGCATTTTGCATTTCTTACATAATGAGGATGATTGCACAGGGTTACATAGGCCCCCCTCTCCCCGCAAAGTTCATGCCCAGCCAGAATCTCAGTGTGTGATCCAATTTGGAAATGAGGTCTTTGTAGAGGTAACCAAGTTAAGATGAGGTTATACTGGATTAGGGTGAGGCCAAACCCAATTACAGGTGCGCCTCATAAGGTGAGGGGAACTTGGACCCATACACAGAGAAGAGAAGGCCACATGAAGGCAGAGACAGCGGGAGGCGGGAAGACAGAGGCGGAGACTGAAAGAGGCATCTAAAGCCAAAGAACCCACCGACCGACGGTCAGTGACCACCTGCAGCTGGAAGGAAGCAGGCAGGGCTCTCCTCGGAAGCCTTTGATTGTGCGTGGCCCTGCTGACAGCTTGATTTTGATTCTGAACTTCCAGCCTCCAGCACGGTGAGAGAATCCATTCCGTCGCCTCAATTTGTTACGGGCCCAGGAAACGAATACAGTGATTTAGTTACCCTTTCTTGAGTACTCTCTGTGGACAGCACTAATGAGACTGTCACATGGATTCTCTCAGTTGATCCTCATATTAAATCTGAAAGGCGGTGACTCCAACCCCCGTTTGGTGGGAGAGGAAACAAGGCATTCAGAGAAGTGAGGGGACCTGCCGAAGGCTCACGGGGAGCGGGTTTCCTTCACGGAGCAGTGAAAACAGTGTTTGCATTGGACAAATTCTCCAACCTGGAGCCAGCGTGCTGCTCTGCCAGCCCCGCCCACCTGCCGCACAGCCCTCTCACCTCAGCTCTTCCCGAGGTAACGGAGATCCTAGGTTTAAGCAAAATCCCAAAGGTCTTGGCATCTCAGCAACGTGACCTTAAACAAACTAATCTCCCGAAACCTCAATGCCCTCATCTACAAAACAGTGGTAATGGTCTCTATCTTCCAGAATTTACTGTCACAATCAATGTGCTAACAGGAAATTTATGGCACATCACACAAGTTACTATTACTTATATGATTAATTCAACCAAAAATGAATTTGTTCTTACTCATATTGCCTTTGCGAGTCCCAATTTTCCCCCTTGACACCTACTATTTTATTTTCTAAGATGCCTTTGCCCCTCATCCCTGTATATGTCAACCATACATATGCTCCAAGTTCAAAAGCCTCCTCTTCCAGGGAGCCTTCCTAGATCTCTCAGCAAGATGTGGCCTCTCCTCCTCTGACAAGGCAGGGCCATGTACAAACCCCTCCCTTAAATGGCACCCACACTTCCTGTCTCTGTTACTTCATTTTGGATGACAGATGGAGGACTGTCTTTTGTTTGATTTTTAAGTTAAATTTCTTAAAACCCTCCATTTCCCAGCATGCGGGGAGTCCGTATCCAAAATCTAGGGGATGTAGCACAGCCCCTGCATCCATGTATCTCTATTTCTTTCTCCTGTCAACTTGGACTTTTCATTTTTTTTCTCAAGGCTTTGTCCCAGATCTGCTCTCCTCCAAACCATGAGTTACCGCACTGCACAGCATTCCTTCCTCATCTTCCTCATTCTCCGGCCACCTCTCCCTGGCGCCTTCCTGCCCGCCTTGACACCCAGTCTCTACATGAAGTAGGTTCATCACACATCCCTCAAACAGTTCCAGCCGCAGGCCATGAGGAAACCCGCCAGTCACTGAGGGTTCCTTCCCAGCGTGTCACAATGGACTCTGTGCTGAGCACGGCTGCGAGTGTTCCACGTGGTTAACCAGCTCGGTCTTCACCGGAATCGTAAACCTGTTATTGCCTGTTTTTACAGCTGGAGGAACTGAGTGCCTTGCCCAACATGACACAGCGAATGGGAGGCAAAGCCAGGGTTCAAAGCCAGATTTAACTGCAATGCTGTACTCCTGAAGGGAACAGGTTTCTCCTCGTATTTACTTGTTATCCATGTCTATGTCACTTATCTCTCCCCAAACTTCCTCAGAGGTGGCCATGGTGATGACCCTCTCCCAGTGCCCAGAAACGTGCCTGACACTTGTCCGCTGGACCGTCAAGGCGCAAAAAGGGGCTGGCTACCCCTCTTTCTCCTCCACACATGCAGAACAACCAAACGCTCTCTTTTGCTCCCTGTAAATGCATGACCCTGTAAATTTACTAAAGATCATTAAGTTGTACAATGAAAAAGGAGTGAATTTTATGGAAAGTAAATTCTATCTCAGCAAAACTGTGGAAAGCCATAGGACGAAGAGCAGTTGAATGATTTCCACTATAACAAGCCAGATCCCAAGCTTCCCCGGCTGTCTCCTCTTGAGCATAACCCATGAGGGCTACCCAGCCACCGTGTCGCAAGGCTTTCCAGCACCAGGAGTCACCACCAACTGGTTCACTGTCTGAGATTCTCACAACAAAAACCCTAAGGAGAGAACCCAACTGGCCTACCTCTTCCAGGGTCAGCGTGAGTCACGGGTCCCTGTGGAACACGGGATGTGTTGCCTTCCATTCAAGGGTCCACATGACTTCAATCCAATCACCGGTTGTCTGGAGTTAGGGGAAGAACGAGGAAAAAGGTTAAGTCCAAAACATCGATGGTTAGGAGATCATCATTAATTCTCCCTGGGTTATATTTCCCATAGCCAAGCGGCCCTAATGTTGAGCATACAAATTATGGGCTTCATTGCCCTGGCTGGTTTGGCTCAATGGTTAGAATGTGAGCTTGTAGACTGAAGGGTCTGGGGTTTGATTCCCAGTCAAGGGCATGTATCTTGGTTTGCAGATTCAATCACCAGCCCCGGTCAGGGTGCGTGCAGGAGGCAACTGATCAATGTGTCTCTCTCACATCGATGTTTCTCTCTCTCCTTCTCTCCTCCCTCCTCTCTCCCTTTCACGCTCTTTAAAAATCAATAGAAAAAATATCCTCAGGTGATGATTGAAAAAAAATTTTAATGGGCTTTATCAAGCTGAAGGGGCGCTATTGTCCAGTTGTGTTTTCCCTGGGTGACTTTAGCAAGTCACATAAACTCCCTAAGTTTCAGTTTCTTCATCTATAAAATGAGGATAATAAATGTTTTGCTAAGTGAGTATGCTGAGTAGGAGAAATACAGTGGGTACTAACTACATAGCTGCTTCCCTTCTATTATAAGGATAATGCTGTCTCGCCTATCTGTGTGGGTAGTGCAATTTGTAATTATTAATTTGAAGTAATTTAGTTAAACATTTATTGGGTATTGACTATGTACATAAGTGCCATCGCTCATGAAATGTCTCAGAAGTGTTCGGCCTGGACACGTGTCAGAGTTCTGCTACTGGTGTTATTATTGTTATCATCCTGTGTCTGTGGATCGGCTCCAGACAGCTGGGCCGACGCGGCGCAAAACGATCTGACTTAGAAATTCTTGGCAGGCAGGCAGAGCCTGGGCCTGCAATGAAGGTAATACAACTCTAAATAGATATCCAGGGACTTTTTTTCTATATTAAACTATTGATTTTTCATAAACTAAGAGTACAAAAGGCCAGAGAAAACAATTGAATCCCAGAGCCGGGAGCCAAAAAAATGAGACAGATCTTTGTCCCTTGTTGGCCACTCATGAAGTGCCTTCGTTTTAGAGAAAAGATAAAACTCCTTTTTTTCTAAGAAGTAAACGGAAGGAAGGAAGGAAGGGAGGGAGGGAGGGAGGGAGGGAGGGAGGGAGGGAGGGAGGGAGGGAGGGAGGGAGGGGAGGGGAGGAGGTTAGACCCCATACTCCCTATGTTTGGACATTCTGTGACTGTTATGGGAGGGAGGCAGGGAGGAGAGGAAGGTGGGCTCTGGAAGAGAAGAGCTGAGAGATCCCACAGCAGACCGATGAGGAACAGTACTGGTTAGACTCACTCCTTTAGCTTTTACCTGGACTCCCTCTGTGATCCCAGAGAATGTCCCCAAGAACTTCGGTCCCCAGCCAGTACGGAATCCCAGCAGTGGGCACTGAAGATCGTTCAGTTAAGGGAAGAAGCCCAATTTGATGAAAAAAGGCAAAGTCTAAATAAAATTTCTGGACCTTGGGAGGAACTCTGAAGTATAAGCTCATTAGCCTCGGGGCAAATCCTATCCTACCCTGGGTTTATGCCTTGGGTGGAAGAAGTAGGGGAGACCATTAGGGGAAAGCTGTGATGCATTTTTCTCCAAGACTGTGCCCCCCTCCTGTGCCTGCAGACCGAGATTTAACGATGCCTATTGAGCATCAGTGTGGTACCCTACATGCACCAGCTCATACGCATCTTCACCTGGGAGTGGGTCATGGTTTCCACTCTATGGAGGTGTTGGAGGCAAGTCACTCCTCCCAGAACCAAGCCTAGCATTACTTAGAGCGTGAGGACAAGATCACGTTTCTCCTGCTGAGACGTCTTGTTCCCTGAGGTCGCACTGCTTGGTCATTTGTTATGTGCCAGGAACTGTGATGAGCTTTATAGACACTGTGTCATTCACTACTCATGCCAGTCCCAGGGGTTATCACCCACATGTGAAACATGATCACAAAGGCAGTCACGGTGGAGGTGTCATCACTCCAGCCTGTCTCTGGGGTCAGGATGAAGACGTTAAGTCTGGGCCACTACCTTTCCCGCACACTGCTGCTCACCCAGCCCTGGCTCGTGGGCCCGGAGCTCAGAGACATTCAAGGATCTGGAACCGTCTGTCAAACGTCAGCACATGAGTGGGACACGAACCCACTGGCCTTCTATCCACTTCGTGGAAGAAAGAGGACTGGCATTGGAATGGGCGGCGGCGTGGAAAGACACTAAGCACCCAGGCAGACTCAGTCTGTCCACCTCGGGCCCCAGTGTCATCGCTGTGCTATGTTCTTCCCTCAACCATGGCCATCTGCTACGTGTTTGCACTCTGAGACTAAGGAGACACTGAAACTCTCACTCGTGGTTCAATGCTGAACTCAACTCTCACGGCTTCCAGAAAGCCTTTCTCCAGCATGAGGACTCCCCAGGCCCTCCCCTCCTTCGGACATTTCTAGGATATTCCTTTTCTTTAAAAAAAAAATGTGTCTTAGGTTAATCATGCATGTGGCCTCTGAGACTCATTTAGGAACAAGTTCTCATGCTTACTGCAGCAGTAACTCCAAGGCGCCATGACGACTCTCCGTTTGGGTTACTCTAAATGCAGACGAAGAGGTAAGGGTTGGAGTCCAAGGATTTCATTTGTACGGGGCGCAAACCCCAGTAGAAGAATAAGGAACTAAACTCCCTTTGGAAATTCAGGAAGCCAGCACAGACTTCAGAGTTATCCCACCCACCGGGCAGAAGAGCTAGAAATACAGGGTACCCCCCCAAAAATGTATACACACTTTAACAGCTGATAGCTCAATTTTGAAAATGAAATGTGTTTTAATAAACACTGCCTTTATACTTATTTAAAGTGTGTGTATACATTTTTTGGAACACTCTATATATACACCAAATGCTGGAAGCATCGTACAGTGGGGTTGTTACCATCCTGTAGCATATATGGGAAAAGACGGTTTCAAGAGAGAAAGATCTCAGCTGAAAGTCAGACCAGGTGCAGTGAAGTGGTCAGGGCTGTGGGAAATGGGCAGGTCACCAACCGCATCCACCGTGTGGCTGCCTCTCCAGCCTATCCTTAAGCCACAGAACAGAGGTTGTTGAAGAAACGAAATGAACACTCATCACCCATGTAAATTGTCAGCACATCTTAAGCAACTAAGAAACGTTGGCTGTCATTATTTCTTTTCTAACAAACACTGGATCTGGGTCTGAGGCACTCGAGGCACTTGTACATCCTAAGGATGGGGAAACTGAGGCCCAGAAAGAGCCAGTGGCTCCTTTGGAGAAATGAAACAGCTTAGCCGTGGAACGTGTGTGACTCTCCCAAGAGTAGAACCTAAGACCACAGAAGTTCTTAGATCCACGTGCCCTTCTCCTTGCAAAGTCCCTACCTGAGATTACACAGCCCTGCAAGACGGTCACCAGTGCAGACAGAGACCCTAATGGGCAGTGACTTCATCAGTGGATTCCCATCACTGTCATTCCTTCTAAGAGAGAGCGGCTAATGATTTTGTTTTACTTCTATGGGGGGCAGGAGGGATTATGCCCCCCTTAGTGGCTCCATAAACAAAGACTTAGTTAGGAAAGGATGCTGGGTGCAAGACGATCCTGCATCAGTAACTTCCTGGAAGATTTTGAGCAAGCCTGGGGGCCTCTTTGAGCCGTAATCAGTTTCTCTCTTTTTATTTTTAAGTATATAATTTAAATAGCATTTACATTCAATAAGATGCATTTTTAGGTGTAAATTTTTACGAGTCTTCACAAACATATAAAGTTATATAACTACCACTAGCATCAAGGTATAGGTATGTCCATCACCCTTAAATGACCCCTCATCCCCCTCTGTATTCAGTCCCCACCCCCCTGACCCCCAGTGCCCGGGAACCACTGATCTAATTTCTTCCCAGAATGTCATATAAGTGGGATCACACAGTACACAGCTTTTTGCTTCTGACTTCTTTCACTGAGTATCATGCTTTTGAGATTCACTCATGTGGTTGCTTGTATTGGGAGTTTGCTCTTTTTCATGGCTGGGTAACATTCCATTGTGTGGATGTATCACAATTTGTTTATCCATTACTGTGATGGAGAGTTCAGTTTTTTCCAGTTTCCAGTGATTATGAATACAGCTATTATTATCATCCCCATACATGTCTTTGTGTGGACATATGTTTTTCTTTCTCTTGGATAAATACCTAGAAGGGGAAATTGCAGAGCTGTATGGTGTTATGAACCAAATTGTGTCTCCCTACATCTCATAGGTTGAAGCCTTGATGCCCAGTACCTCACTATGCAACTGTTTTGGGAGATAAGGCCTTCAGAGAGGTGATTAATTAAAACAAGGCTGTTAGAGCGCATGCTAATCTAATTCAATTGGTGTCCTTATAAGAAAAGAAAATCTGGCCACATAGGGAGACATCGGGGATGTGCACAAGCAGAAGAAAGGCCGTGTGGGGACACAGCAAGAAGCTGACTAGTTTGCAGGCCAAGGGGAGAGGCCTCAGGAGAAACTCTAACTGCTGACACCTTGATCTTGGACTTCAAGTTTCCAGCACTGAGAAAATAAACTTCTAGTGTTTAAGCCACCCAGTCTGTGGTATTTGTTATGGCAGCCCTAGAAAACAAATGCATATCATACACGTGTGTTTAACTTTATATAAAAAAAAAAATGCCAAAATGTTTTCCAAAGTAGGTGAAGCATTTTACATTCTCATAAACAACATTAAGACAGTTTCCCCACCTCCAACCCTACTGGTATTAGTTCCCCCTCATTATGTAGTTGGAGAGTGACTGCTAATTGTGGTCTTGGTTTGTACTCCTTTCATGACTCAGGACACTGAGCTTCTTTTCAGCGTTGTGTGTTTTGTTTTGTGTGTGTGTTGTTGTTGTTGTGGGCTTTTTGTTTGTTTGTTTGCTTGCTTTTTCCTATATCTCTTCTTTGGTAAAATGTCTGAAATTTTTTTTCAAATTTTTAATTTGTTTGTTTTCTCATTAGTGACTCTTGCGAGTCCTTTATATACTCTAGATACAGTTCTTTAACAGATATTATTTTGCCCCCTGTTTGTGGCCTGTCTTTTCATTTTTTTTACTGGGGATTTTTGAAGAGTAAGTGTTTCCATAAAGTCCAACTTACAATTTATTTTCTTTTATGACTTGTGCTTCTGTGTCCTATCTAAGAAATATTTAGAGCGCCTCAGATGTTCTGCTCTGCTGCCCCATGCCCTAATTTTCACAGGGACAATTCCTCGCTGTTGAAGGCATGCAGTTGTTCAGCTCTATGGGGGCTAGGGGCGGTGGTTCCATGTAATTCAGAGATGGAGGAATAGAAGTTCTCATGTTCCCTTCCAGTATTATCATAAAACGGCACTATCCCGGTGGCCTGGGCCTATTTCATCTAGCTCCGGAGCCAGGCATGGACTAGGCAGTGATGGAGAACCTTTTGAGCTCGGCGTGTCAGCATTTTGAAATACCCTAACTTAACTCTGGTGCCGTGTCACATATAGAAATTTTTTGATATTTGCAACCATAGTAAAACAAAGACTTATATTTTTGATATTTACTTTACATATTTAAATGCCATTTAACAAAGAAAAATCAACCAAAAAAATGAGTTTGCGTGTCACCTCTGACACGCGTGTCATAGGTTCGCCATCACTGGACTAGAGGGACGCAATGTGCCAAACTCCCTCAACCACCAACATTGGACAGACTTGTGAATGGCTGGGAGAATGAAATGGAACTTAATTTGGTGAGTACACAGAACCAGAAGTATGCTGAGAGATGAGGCAGGGACCAGCTTTGGACACAACATGACAAAGTCTGGCCTTTATCATAAAGTCACTGAAAAGCCATTGAAGGGCCTTGAAGAGAACCTAATCTGATTTGTATTTTACAAAGATCATTGTGGCTCCAGAATGAATTAAAAGGAAGCAAAACTAGAGGGAGGGAGACCAGGTAAAAACTCTTGGAATAATCTTGACAGGAAATGGACGGACAACCGAGAATGGCGGGGTGGCAATGGGAGTGGAAAAAAGTGAATGATCTTTAAGACTCTTTATTATTTGGGAATCCTCTGAGTGCCTCCTAAACTCTATGTTCTTAACAAAACAAGAAAAATCTGCTACTATTATTGTTAAACCATCCTGGATTCTTCTGTCTTCGATGTATTTACCACAATAGCTAAGTACACCCCACAGTCACAGTGCCAAATGAACAATATAAAAATACCGGTATTTACTTAGCCCACGTCTCCGGAAGGGCGGAGCATGGCTGGCAACCAACACACAACCCATTTCTATTCCCCGGGTGATCACTTGAGACAAAGAAGGTTCTCTCCTCACTCTGAAGTGGTCAGGGCTGGGGGAAATGGGCAGGACACCAACCGCATCCACTGTGTGCCTCCTCTCTAGCCTATCTTTAGGGGTCAACTATTTATGCCACAGAACGGAGGCTGCTGAGGAGATGAAATGAGCACACATCAGGCATGTAAGTTGTTAGAACATCTGAAGCAACTAAAATGTGTTGCTTAAGCAACTAAACTACAGGAAGTGTAATATTATATGTAATATTTTCAACATCATTGAGAACTGACTATGTGCCAGGCACACTTTACTTGTTAGCTCCTCTAGTTCTCATAGCAACCCTGTGAATAGAGATGTGACTGTCCCAACCTGGAAGCTAGGAAAACTACAGTGACTTTTGCAAGGCTGCACAGCTAGGGAATAGGAACAGAGTGGGGATTTGAACTCCATGCTCCTTTGGGTTCCCTGACATTTTATTCCTGGCAACTGAAAACACTATGCTTCCCCTCAATTTGTCATACTCACACAGACAAAAGCAGTATCTTTTGGAGACACAGAACTGACATAACTTAAGGGGATTAGCATTCTTATGTCTTGGTGTTGGGAATTTTACAAATGTCTTTATTAGCATTCTCCTTGGGGAAATATTGATATTTTTAACTGATAACAAAAATGTATGGGCATAAAGAAATGGTGCCTTGTCTGAAGGCCACCAACAGAATCAATTCATAAGATTTTAAGACACTTAGGAGAAATGAATTGAGACTGGAATTTGTGTTTCTTAAGTGAACAACATCATCATCCCCTATAGACTTAACAAGGGAGAAGCGATTTCTGTCAGTTTCAGTGACTCTTAAATAGGCGAGGTGTTATGAATCTCTTTTAAAATATGAGGTGTCATACAGACACTCTCCCACAAAATGCGCAAAACATAAAATTTAGTATAAAAGTTCAAGTGTTTTAAACAACTCTCCCCATGACTCCTATCTACCCAGATCCCAAAACATTGTGCCAATATAAATATTAGCGTTCAGTTTACGTTGCCTTTTACTGAAAAGCCACCGCGCTAATAATCAGAAAATTGGGGCTCCGGTCTCAGTTCTGCCCGTATCCACTGAGTCGTCCTGACCCGCACTCAGTGACTTACAACAACAGGAACATTGTTTCTTGAGCATCTGCCAGTCAACTTGGCGACGGCCATTCTAGGCTGCACTGCACTGGGGAAC
Source organism: Myotis daubentonii (assembly GCF_963259705.1). NCBI lineage: Eukaryota > Metazoa > Chordata > Mammalia > Chiroptera > Vespertilionidae > Myotis > Myotis daubentonii. The sequence goes on along the minus strand of NC_081850.1, from coordinate 68,146,288 downwards.
ATCTATTCCCCAGGGCTCTGATTCTTGTTCTAGAACAGTGGTTCTCAACCTTGGCTGCACATTATAATCACCTGGGAATCTTTTTAAAATCCTGATTTCTGGGCCTCGTCCTCCGGAAATTCTGTTTCTTTGTTACTAATGTGGCCCCACCCCATAACAAAGAAACAGAATTTCCGGAGGACGCAGCCCAAAAATCAGGATTTTAAAACGATTCCCAGGTGATTCTATTGTGCAGCCAAGGTTGAGAACCACTGTTCTAGAACCAGTGGGCTAGCCTCAGCATTTGCTTCTGATGATAATTCAGAAACCCAAGAGAGCAAGCAGGAGCATGAGACCTCTTCTCGCACACGCACAGAACGGGCACGCTGATATTTCTGCCATGTTCCAGGGGCCAAAGCGGGTCACATGGTAAAGGAGTGGGAAATAGGCCTTTTTTGTTTTCAATGATTTAAAACAAATCCCATAAACTGTGGTTTAAAAGAACACGTTATCTCATAGTCTCCATGGTTCAAGAGTCTGCACGAGGCTTAGCTGCGTTTGCCAAAAGGCTGTAATGAAGGCGTTGGCCAAGGCTGTTCTCATCTGGAGGCTCAATGGCAATGCACCGACTTCGAGGCTCACTTAGGTGTCAGGCAAATCAATTTATTAGTGGCTGTACATGCAAGGACTTCAGTGCCTTGCTCAGCCCCTAGAGCAGCGGTTCTCAACCTGTGGGTCGCGACCCCTTTGGCGGTCGAACGACCCTTTCACAGGGGTCACCTAAGACCATCCTGCATATCAGATATTTACATTACGATTCTTAACAGTGGCAACATTACAGTTATGAAGTAGCAACGAAAATAATTTTATGGTTGGGTCACAGCATGAGGAACTATATTTAAAGGGCCAGAAGGTTGAGAACCACTGGCCTAGATGCTACTTGCAGTCCTTCCCAAATGGACGTCTCCAACAGGATCCACTCCCTTCGCAGCAGCTTGCTCCTTCAATGCCAGCAACGCAGAGAGGGAAGTCCTGCTGGCAAGGTGGGGTCTACGTAATGCGACATAATCACATCATCACATTCCTCACTGTTGCCATATTCGATTGCTTAGAAACCTGCCACACAGGTCCCGCCCACACTTCACAGGAGGGAATTACACAAAAGTGTAAAGACTGGGAGGTGGGGTCTTGGGGGCCACCTCCCAGCCTGCCTGCCATGACCCCTTCAGAGTGAGATTTGATGCCGACAGTCAGTGCACCGTCAAATTATACCGTGGCAGGAAGCAGCAGAGAACCAGGGCAGATAGCAACAGGAAGGCCACTCTATGGAAGTGATATCTGGGCAGAGATGGGAACAAATGAAGAAAACGGTGTTGCAAAAACACTTTGGAATTCCTAGAGTTTGGGAACTGTGGACAATTTGCAAGAATTGAGAGCAAGAAATATGCTTTAAAATGGACTATTGCTTCTGTCTACTCTCCGATGATGGCCAGGACACCAGGTCTGTCCTAATCTTCCAATTAAACTGACTGCTCAAATTGCTGCACCAGAACCCATCTTCCAGACAAAGGGTACTCAGTGGCTAATGAGGTGAGGAGGAGATCATGAGAGGGAGCGCGGGAGTTTATGCCCGACGGAACGTTTCTCTGTCTGTGATGTGCACGGAGCAGGGGAGGGAGCGTGGAGGAGACGTAGGGCTTGTGGGGGCCCCCAGAGAGACAGCGAGGCCTGGGGCGCGTGACAGGTCACGGCCATGAAGGAGAGGCTGCACTCGGCCTGCAGTGGGTAGCTGAGTTGAAGGCGGAGGCACCAGGTTAATTGACTGCACCGGAGAATCTGACGCCTGCTGTACGGAAGAAGCAATGTCATAAAAGAGCCAGAGCACTCAGACCGACACAAACGATCCTCTGCCAGCCCTGTAACGTCTCTCAGCATCAGACTCTTAATCTGTGAAATGGGCGGACTGAGCTGAAGTCGGGGGCTCAAGCTGGTGTGCGCCATGAGTCTGCTGTGAAGCAACAGGAAAAATGAACGATTTTTCTATTTCTATTAAACGTGTCTTCATTACCCTGTTGTTAGCACTATTAAGGTTAAAAAAATGATCAAGTTTACATTGATTTGGGGCCTCTCAGAGACAGTTCCAAAAGTCCTTTTCAGCTCCAAGTAAAGTACTTTGTCATAGCACTTGGCATACTGTAAGTTTTCAATGAAACAATTGCAACTGTTATCAATTATTTTATGATTTTCTTCAAGATATTAAATGCAACGTACTTAGAGAGGCAGTGCATTAACATGCCATCAGCCATGAATTTTACAGCCAATTTAGTGAATCCCTATCAAGAGTGCAAGGAAGATGTAAGACCCTAACTTGCACATGGTAGATGCCCTAATAATGTATTTGTAAATTAATAAGCAAGACCCAGCTACATGTAAGTAAGTCCCTAACACTGACTAATGTCAAATAACAACAAATTTTGGTCTGTGTATAGAAATGTAAACTATACTACGCACACTGCTATTGACGATCTCACATTCTCCCCACCCTGGCCCTGGAGGTAGGCAAGAGAGACATTCATCCACTTTGCAGGTGGAGAAAGTGGGGGGTAGCCAAGTTAAGAGATTTCCCCAAGGCCCCAAACTAAGTGTGGAATCAGGGAAATATACACACCACACCTTCTGACATAACTCCTGTGTTCCGCCCGCAGGATCACACAGGATTTGTTAAAAAAATGCCAATCCCCAGACCCTATTCTGAAACTTTATTAACAAGTAGGATAGAAATGTGGTCCTGATAGTTATATTTTTTTAAAAAGTTCCCAAAGGGAACCTGATGGGGAAACTATGACACTAAACTTACGCTCTGCTCTGCCAGGGCAGGGACCTCTGTCTTGCTCACTGGGGTGCAATGTCTAGCATGACCAACTAATACATATCTATCAGGTAAACACATACATGCATGAATGAATGAATGAGCACAATGCCTTAGCATTTGCTGGGAAGTCAGAAATTAATGAAGGGCAGTGGGCTTTGGGGAATGGAGCAAAACTGTAAAAACGTAGAAAGAACCACTAATTTAAAATTCAGCATTATTCTGTGCACTTATCCTGTAACAGAGACGCCATTAGGCAGCGGGGATAAAAGGTGAATATAAAGCAGTCCTCCCCTTAAGGTGCTACGAGTCTGGTAGGGAAATCAATTGTGCCCACTGATACCTAGAATGCAAGGCAAACAATACCAATAATGGAAGCACCACTGGTTGGGCACCTTGCATATATGCTCTTATTTCAAAGTGCTGAAGAGTCACAGAGGAGGGGTAGGCATCCTGCACCTCCTTCTCAGGTTTGCTGTGCTCACCTGCGTGACAGCTGCTCTCTCTGGGAGCACATGGCTATGCAGGAAGCAGAAGCTCTCTCAGCCTCTGTGCAGAGAAGCCCGTGATCCAATCCAACACCAGGTGTTAGGAAAGTGCTTGCTTCCAAGTGGGGAAACTGAGGCAAAGAATTTACTAGTACAATAAGGCCAAATTTTTTTTTTTTTAGGTTAGTGTGCAGGAGAGGCACAAAATGAAGATCACTATGTAAACCTGACAGATGGGGGACAAGTGGTGCTACTGGCTGCATTGGTTTTATCACAGCACAACAAAGAGGAACACCAGCAAAATGCACTTAGAAATTCATAAGCACATCTGTAAGGCTGCGTGTTTCATCCCCCAGGTTAGCAACGGTCTCCATCAGGCCACATTCATTGGTCACCTCTCAGAGCTCATCTCACCAAAACACTCAGAAGAACTTGGTCCAGTTGCTCCCTTTCTTCTTTAAGCACTTTCTGCGCATGATGTCTAGGATCTCCCTGGTTTTCCTCTACTCCCTGGTCATTCCTAGTCAGTCTTCATGGCTGGCTCTTCTTCCTCTTACTGACCGCTAAATGGTGCGTTCACCCACCTTCAAAACTGTTCCCCCTACACTTATGATTCAAACCCTTCAGTGGTTTTCCATCAAATTCAGAATAAATTTGAATCCCTAATCATAAACTATAAAATCTTACATGCTATCACCTTGTGCTCCCTCTCTGACCTAATCTACAGCATTTCCCCATTGCTCAGTCCACTCTAGACTCACTGGCCACCTGTAATAATCATCTGTTGCCGCTTAACAAATTATCCCAAAACTCAGAGGCTTAAAGCAAGAGTAAAGACATAATATCTCACCGTTTCTGTGGGTCAGAAGCTTGGGAGCAGATTAGCTGGACTATTCTGACTTAGGGTGTCATGAAATTACAACCAAGATGTCTGCTGAGGCTGATGTCATCTGAAGGCTTGACTGGGGCTAGGAATCCACTGGCAAGGTGGCATACGGCCTTAGTTCTCCTTCACAGGAGTTACTCTACAGTGCCCTTGTGTGTCCCCATGACAGAGCAGATGACTACCCCAGAGTAGGTGATCCAAGAGGCCAACGCACAACTGCCAATGTGCTGATTACTAAGTTAGATGTCACAGTGTCACCTCTGACATACTCTATTGGTCACACAGATCAGTTCTGAATCAGTGTGCAAAGAAACTGTACAAGGAAAGAAATACCCTGAGGCAAACACCATTGGGGACCGTCTTAGAGGCTGGCTATCCCACCATCTTGTTTGTCCTACAAACCTACAGAGCTAATGGCCACCTTAGGGCTTTGCATTTGTTGCTTGCTCCTTCTGAATGAAAAGAAATCTTTCCTCTAGAAAAATATTTCCTTAGGTTTATGGAAACTTTAGTTCCTCATTTTATTCAATTAACTACTCAGTGCTACTTCTTCAAACCAGAATTCCCGGACCACCTTGTCTAAAATACTCTCCCATCACCATCCTATCACTTTACTTTATTCTTCTTCCTAATATGTATGTGTATGTTCCGCAAAGGAGGGGATTATGCCTATTTTATTCAGTCAAGTCTCAGGTGTATAAAACAGTGTCTGTCACAAAAGTATATGCTCTGTAAATATTTTTTAATGAATGAGCAAGTGAAGGAGTGAAACCCCACGACTTTGGGCATGAATGAAAATGAGATTTGTTATAGAATAGAGAGAGGTGAATTCATTCTTCCAAAAAATACTACTGAGCCTTATGAATCAGTTTCTGAGTACTAAATGCGGCCTAAGTCAGAATTTCTGGCCCCCAGGAGCTTCCGGTCAAACCCAGCAAATTTCAGATGTCAGGACCCTGAAGCTTAGGAGGTTTCTTACCATGTTTGATTGTTGTACTCAACACATCCTCTTAAGAGAATTGTCCACATTATAGTCGAATAGTTTGAGCATTAGATCAGGTAGTTCTATTTTCCTAACTACAGTTGATTGCATTGGAGTTGAGCCCCTAACTCAGGGGATACTATTCTAAATAGTAATGGGTGTTTTTTAAAAAATAAGTTTTAAATGATTTTAGAGAGAGAAGAAGGGAGAGGGAGAGAGCGGTAGAAACATCGATGAGAGAAAAACATTGACAGGATGCCTCCCACACACCCCTAATGGGGATCAGGCCCACAACCCAGGCATGTGCCCTGACTGGGAACTGAACCGGTGACCGCTTGGTTCATGGGTCAAAGCTCAACCAGGCAAGGGGACACTATTCTATACACTAAAGATCAACCTGTGGTTCAAGTGGCTAGTGTAAAAGACTAATTGAGCCAATCAGATGCTCTTGGGAGCTTGAATAAAGAGACAGATGATAAAATCATAAACACACCTGAGTCTGAGTTGAGATATTTAAGAACCATGGCAAACCAAAGGCCCGTGCAAGCTGAACTTCTCAGAGGGAAACAGAAACTGAGTGAGCAGAGGAATCTGGAAGGCAGAGAGGGGGAAAAAAGGCACAGAGATAAAGAGGACTTGTGAGATGGAGAGAAAGGAGAGAGAGAGAGAGAGAGAGAGAGAGAGAGAGAGAGAGAGAGAGAGAGAGAGAGAGAGTCAGACAGAGCTAAAAGCAAGCAGACAGATCAAAGAGACCAAAACAGACAGACCCATCCATCCATCACTGGAGCTGCCCACTTCCCCTGCCCAGTGCTTCAGTTCTGCCGAGGTTGCTGTACATGTAAAACCTCTCAATCAATCACAATATTTTCCAACCTTTTCTTCTTGAGCCAAATTGAGTTATTCTCTCTCATTCAAGACTAAAATCACCCCAACTAAAGTATGGTTTCTGAGGAGGCGGTCTCTGTATACAGATTCCTTTAGGTATGGTGAAATAAAGCTTTTGGTGCACCCTCAGGAGGTGTCTTCTTTCCTACATTCCTAGTACAGCAGGGATGGGGTTCCTCTGAAACACCCACCTCTTTAAGTGCCCCCCACACACCACACAGACCGTGCCTGGACAGATAAGCTCAGAGATGCAGTGGCCTTCGCTCACTAGCGAGTGTCTTGAAAACAGCCCAACTTGGTCCTCCCAGTGTGTATCATGCCACACGCGGAGCCTGGCCACGGTGCACACTGCGAGTATTCAACAATGACTGACCAGATCTGTCTCATGCAGAACCCACAGCCCCAGCATATTTTCGCTTCACTGTTGTTGCTGCTACTGATAATAACAATAACCATAATCATTATAACAGGAGCACCAGGCTGTGTGCTGCTATGCGTTTTGTGTGCTGATGATTGCTCCTAACACCATTAGTTCCTTGTGTGGGTCTTTGGCGACTAAGAAATTTAGTGCCAAAACCTACACAATTCTATTATTCTCTTCTTTGCAATGGCTAAATCTTCCCATTTCCAAGAGTAAGAGGCACAGACATTCAGGATCTTTCTTCCTCTAGGACCAGCCTTGGAGGCTGAGACATGAAAAAGTCAGAATGCCCCAGTTCAGGGGAATGGGACTGAGGATTACAGGGAGGAAGAGAGACGTCTCTCTATCTAGGACAGCGATTCTCAACCTGTGGGTCGCGACCCCTTTGGGGGTCCAACGACCCTTTCACAGGGGTCACCTAAGACCATCGGAAAACACATACATAATTACATATTGTTTTTGTGATTAATCACTATGCTTTAATTATGTTCAATTTGTAACAATGAAATTGGGGGTCAGCACAACGTGAGGAACTGTATTAAAGGGTCGCGGCATTAGGAAGGTTGAGAACCACTGATCTAGAACTTCATTAGGACTTTATTCTGTTGTGCCAGAAAGCAACAACTAGTAAGCTCTAAATAAGGGAGGTGATACAGGGTGAGGCAGGGTCTCTCAAACCCTCACTGTATTTTCAGGATCACCTGAGAACTATTTAAAACAGTGGTTCTCAACCTTCTGGCCCTTTAAATACAGTTTCTCATGTTGTGACCCAACCATAAAATTATTTTCGTTGCTACTTCATAACTGTAATGTTGCTATTGTTATGAATCGTAATGTAAATATCTGATATGCAGGATGGTCTTAGGCGACCCCTGTGAAAGGGTCGTTCGACCTCCAAAGGGGTCGAGACCCACAGGTTGAGAACCGCTGATTTAAAATAACAACAATGCAGGCCTGGATCTACGAGGGCTGAGCAGAGCATACCTATGACCCAGCAGTTCCACGCCTAGGGAGATACTCAACAGAAAGGCACGCACTTTTGCTAACCAAAGATTTATGCAAGAACGTTAGTTAGCAGCAGCATCACTTGCAATATCCAAGAATGGCAAAGATGCACGTCCACAGCAGACTGGCTAAATACACTGTAGTCTATTCACACAGTGGAATACTCTACAGCCACAAGAATGGAGAAGACATCACCATCCTCCACAACACCGATGGATCTTACAAATGCAATGTGAAGCTGGACACAGAAGCATGTCAACTATACGAATCCATTTATATGAATTTCAAAAACAGGAAAAATGAGTCTCTGCTTTTCACAGTAAAAATAACCATTAGTTTTGGGCAGAACGCGGTAGTAGTGACTAGAAAGGGCCACCATGAAGCTTTTGGGGGCTGCATTCTATGTTTACTTTGAAAATACACTGTGCTACACTCCATTGTTCACTTTCCTGGATGTCTGCTATAATTTATTAAAATGTTTACTTAAAACATTTCTCTCTCTCTCTCTCTCTCTCTCTCTCTCTCTCTCTCTCCCTCCCTCCCTCCCTCCCTCCCCCCCCTCTCTCTCCCCCTCCCTTCTACCCCCTCCAAAAAGCAATGGAAAGATCTTTGGGTGAGGACTAATAAAAATGAAAAATTAATAAAATAATGCATGCTTATTCCTCACCTTCAAAGATTATGATTCAGGTGCTATGGAGTAGGTGAGGCCCAGTTTTTGATTATGTTAAAAAGCTCCTCAGGTGAATTTAAATGTGGGGCCACTTTGAAAGTTAGTAAAGCTTTGGTCAGCCAGGACTGATTCGCAGCTGTCACTTGCTGTGAATGTGACCTTGATCAAGCCAAACCATCTTTCTGCAGTTTCCTCACCGTAGAGAGGGTATATGGTGCGAACTTCACACATAAGACTAAATGAGATAATACAGATGAAATGCTTAGTACACTGAGTGATGCCCCAAAAAGCACGCAGTGAATGTTAATTATTAAAATATAATTTCATCCAAGATTGACAAGCAAGTATTTATAGGATCTGGCCCAGATCTGCTAGATTCCAAAGCCCATATTTTTATGCTTGTATCTGTATTGTGTGCTGTCTCGAGGACACTGAGCCAATCCTTTCAAGGGACAATGACCCTGAGAGCAAAGAAGAGCGGCCCTGTTCCTTAATCACCGGGTGTTGATGAGGTTTGATTGCATGTTCCATGGTTATTATTGATCTGGGGAATGATTGATGGTCACTGGTTGTCACTGTCTCATCTTTGCTATAATTGCATGAAATATTTGTCGGGGTTGAGCACCTCTTACTCAGATGCATTAACAATAATTTCCCCAAATGTGTTCCCTTGAAAGAGACTGGATTATTTCCAAAGGCCCCGTGCATCTCCTTTTTAGTGTAGGAAAAAGTGCATCCATAAATTACTCAATTGACACAGATGGGGACCTGAATGGCAGAGCAGTCGGCTGCAAATTCTTCCTCCCAGGCACGTCCTGTCTGATGGCGGGACTGGCAGAGGCTCTGGGGTGCCACCCTGGTCACGGAAGAGCATGACTGGTGGTTCCTCTCAGAGGAGGAAGTGGACAGGCCGCTAATCCATGTCGGGCTGTGGAGTCTGACAGGGATGACTAAGGCAGCTGGAAATGAATTTCCGTGCTGCGATCGCTTGCTATTTCGCTTGCTATTGCTTTGCCTGTCTCTTCCTGACTGGAATAGGCAGGGAAAGGATTCAGAGAGGAAAGGGCACCCGCTAATGCTAACACAGAACTGGATCTGATTCTTGCTGCACTGCTTCCTGGCCGAGCCATGTCTTCTCTCTGACCTTCAGTCTCCTTGTCTTTAAAATGGGGAGGTACTCTAGGGTCGTGTAAGTAAAGTCCCTGATGTGCATGTGAAGCTCCTTTCTGTGGAGTCAGAGGCAACCAGTTCACTGGCACTAGATTTTTAAAAATAATTAGATCTCTGGCATAAACAGCTTAGATTTCCTAAATGGCAGTTATCCCCCCCCCCAAATATAGTATTTTACTCCCCTCAAATAAAGGAATTCTCTTCAAAAAAAATTTTTTTATCTCTGTTATTTCATCCAATGACCAAAAACCAAGTCAATGAATACATTAACAACTAGAATATCCATAGAGGACAAATTTTTATATTTTTCTTCTTAAAGACTCAATAAATCAATTATGCTGATTTTAATAAAAGTCAACTTGAATTTTTTAAAAAGTCTAATGATTTTTCCTAGTTACCTTAAAAAGTACATTTAGATCAGACTACAACTTGAATACTAGGGATTAACCAAAAATTGCATCATCCAGTGACATAGACAGTTATCAAAAAAGAGCAAAGTGTTATGCTAAAGCTTATATTTCTAATTGTTGTATAAAATTTAAACTATTGGAGTCATTATTAAGATAAACATTAGGCTATTTTGTGATCACTGTCTAGCATAATCTTTCAGAAGATTCCATAGGGCATGGATTATTATACCTACTTAATAAACAGAGAAATTAGGAGCATCAAAAATGTCAAATAAATTCCTAAATTCACACAATTAGTTGTAAGGGTAGAAATCCAAACCCACGTCTGCCTGACACCAAAGTCAATTTTCACTAACGTAGGCTGAACTGAAGCCTTTTGCATGCATGGTCAGTAGAATTCATTAGGGACTAAACGAAAATAACAACTGGTAAAAGGTCTTTGCATTTTACTGTCATAAGCAAGAATAAATTCCACATGAATTGATTTCTTGAATGAGCTCAAGACCTTAATAGCAATTTCAAATACTAGGCCCTTGTTAGAGATGTGTGCTAGGGTGGGAAAGTTTAAATAAATGCACTGATTTATTTAATAAAAATGTATTAATCACCTACTATGTGTCAGGAACTGTACTAGCACAGGGGATAAAATCGTGACAAGACCACCACACCCAGACTGTGCCCCCTGCTTACATCCATGGTAGGGGAAGTGGGATAGGATGGAAATTAATTCACTAGGCACTTGGATGGTTTAGTTTCCAGACCCAGGCCACAGGTGTCAGAGGGAAAACACAAAAACCCAGGCACCAAAACCACGGACTAATGTCAAAATTACTTTCAGTGTCATTAAAACCACAGCTGCCCTTTACTAAATATAAACTACTAGAGGCCTGGTGCACGAATTCGTGCACAGGTGGGGTCCGGATGGCCTACCCCAATGGGGGCCCATCGGGTGGGCTAGCGGGGGGGGGGGGGCACGGGAAGGGGCCGCAGGCAGTTGCCCGGCCAGTCCAGCCCCAATCAGAGTGTTGGGGGCCGACCAGGGGCAGGGCCTGTGGGGGTAGGGTGGGGTGTGAGTGTGGAGGGCGGGGGGAGGGGAGAGCGATGGGGCCAGATCAGGCTGGTTGGCTGCTGCAGTGCGCATCATAGCCACCAGTCGTTCTACCGTTAGGGTCGCTGGGCTTTTATATATATAGACTAGAGGCCTGGTGCATGAAATTCATGCATGGTGGTGGGGGGATCCTCTCAGCCCAGCCTGCACCCTCTCCAATCTGGGACCCCTTGGACATCCTTCTCACAATCCAGACTGCTGGCTCCTAACTGCTCACCTACCTGCCTGCCTGATCATCCTTACTGACACCCCTGCCAGCCTGATCACCCCTAAACGCCTCTGCCTGCTGGCCTGGTCATCCCCAACAGCCCCTCTGCCAACCTGGTTGCCCCCAACTGCCACCCCACCCACGACAGCCTGGTCACCCCTAACTGCCTCCCCCGCCAGCATGGTTGCCCCTTACTGCCCCCCTGCCAGCCTGGTCGCCCCTCACTGCCCCCCTCTGCCGGCTTGGTTGCCCTTAACTGTGCCGCCCTACTGACCTGGTTGCTTCCAACTGCCCCCCTGCCATTCTGGTTGCCCCTCACTGCCCTCCTCGGCTGGCCTGGTCACCCCTCTGCCCCCCCTCTGCCAGCCTGGTCATCCCCAACTTCCCCCCTGCTGGCCTGGTTGCCCCTCACTGCCGCCCTTGCCCCCCATCCCCCCACTGGCCTGGTCGCCCCATGCAGTCTGCTAGCTGGTCGTTTGGTTGCCCCTCACTGTCCCCATTGCCGGCCTGGTCACCCCACACAGCCTGCTGTTCAGTCATTTAGTCGTCCCTCACTAACCCCCTGCTGGCCTGGTTGCTCCATGCAGCCTGCTTGTTCAGTAGTTTGATTGTCCCTCACTAATCCCCCTGCCAGCCTTTTTGCCCCACTCAGCCTGTTCAGTTGTCCGTTCAGTTGTGATGGCCCCTGGCTCTTTATATATATAGATAGATGTGCCAGACCACTAAGCATGCTGTCTTGTTGAATCTTCACAACCACTGTATGCGCTTAGTACTGTATCCCCATTTTGCAGATGAGGAAATGGAAGCTCAAAGAGTTCAAGGGAACTGTTCAAATATACACACCTTCTCTAGATTCAGAAACAGTCCCCACAACTGCTAGTCTTAGCCACTGCACATATCCCTTCCCCCCAGCAAGACAACCTTGAGGTTTCATCACCTGAATATCGAAAGCAGCTTCTTCAAAGGCTCTGACCTCAAATCTGGGTGAGGATGGAGATGCTGGTAAGAAGACCCAGCTAGGAAGAAAGGATAGGAGGATGAATGCGGTGGCCAACTCCCAGGCTCTTGTCTAACTGACAATCACCCCCGGCAGCGCATAAAGAACCCAACTTTGGAAACGAGTGAATTTCTCTTTCTCCGCTGCAGCCCTGGCCGCTCTGTTGCTCTCGAGCGTGTGCACACGCATACAGATCCTCCGTATCCCTCCGCATATGCCCAGGGATAGGTACAGCACGTGTGCATTCCTTTCAGTTCTGCAGAGGCAGCAGATGGATAATTGCAGCCCCTAAGTGCCTAATCTGCTCTCCGGGACATGGGCAGATTTCTGAGCCAACAAACTTAATTGAACTTTCTATTCCAGCTGGAAAAGGTTACGGAGTTGCTACGCACACAGCACGGGCAGAATGAAAAGGTCAGCGGCTCAGTCCTCCTTGTAATGGATTGACCAAAGGCATATTGTTTTGTTTTCCTTCTCTTTTTTTCTCTCCCTTTCTCTCTATTTTTTTTAATTGTTCTCACAACGGCCTGATTGTAAAACTCAATTAGCCTAATGGAGGCTCCCTCCCCTGGCGTTTAAAGATGTGCATGTTATGCTGACACTGATGATGGTCGCAGAAAGGTGGCTTTAGCCCCCGTGAGGAAGGAGCAGGATTTTGCTGAAAGCTAAGTGACTGGGCTTTTAAACGCTCTCGAGGTGCATAGTCATAGACTCTCTATGAAAATGCACCTCACCACCCTAGCCAGTTTGGCTCAGTGGATAGAGCGTCGGCCTGTGGACTGAAGGGTCTTGGGTTCAAGGACACATACCTGAGTTGCAGGCTCCTACCGGGCTGTGGGGGAGGCAACCAATCAATGTGTCTCTCAGGTCGGTGTTTCTCTGTATCTCTCCCACTTCCTTCCACTCTCTCTAAAAATCAATGGAAAAATATCCTCAGGTAAGGATTAACAACAACAAAAATGCATCTCACACTTTGGTCTGTGTAAGAATCACCTTGAAAACACAGATTCTGAACCAGATTGGGTAGGGCCTGAGAATGTGCATTCTGAATGCGCTCTCAGAGCATGCCGATGCCGCTGGTCTCCGGCCAGACCTGGAGCTCCTGCTCTACAGTTCTGTCCCCACTGAACCTTCTGACCTTTCTCCTGGGTACGTGCATCAGTCGGGACACTGTCTCCTGAAATGCAAAAGGTGGAAGAAAAGGGAACCTTGTTCAAGTGAATGCTGCTCAGACTGCTCAGAAAGACAGTGAAATTCTGAGTGTTCCATGGAAGGAGCCCGTGGGAAGCTGAGTCCACTCAGAGTTACACCACCTGAAGGCATTCTGGTGACAGGCTGGGCGGTAAACAGTGGGTAGAATTTGAATGTGCTGTGTGCTAGGGGCGGACGATGACTTCTACAAAGAAGTAAGGAATTTTTTTTTAACTGAAAAGTAGAGGATTTTTGAGAAACATGATTCCTGTCATCAAATACCTGAAAGGCTGTCACACAGAACAGGGATTAAGCTTTGTCACTGCTGCTCCAAAGGGCAGAAGCAGAAGTTCTGAGAGGGGGGACCACTTTGACTCCATGTAAGGAAGCAATATATAAAGAGAGTGTTTGGTTTGTTTTGTTTTGTTTTTTTAATCCTCACCTGAGGATTTATTTTGTTGATTTTAGAGAGAGAGGGACAGAGAAAGAAACAATCGATGTGAGAGAGCTAAACATCCATCGGTTGCCTAACGGGTGAGGGTGAGGGTGGGACCCGAAACCTGGGTACGTGCCCTGACCAGGAATCGAAGCAACAACCTTTTGGTGCACAGGACCATGCTCCAACCGAGCCTCACCCACCAGGGCAAGGAAGTAATTTCTAATAATTAAAATGGGAATTGACTGGGGCCTGAGGGAGTTTGTTCCCTGTCATTAAGTAGTATCCAATCAGAGACTGGAGCACCACTTACTGGGATGGTTGTAAAGCAGATTAAAGCATTACAGCGAAAGTTGGACCAGATAGTTAATTTCTCCCATAGCATTCTGCACACAATTAACGTCCAATAAATGTCAAAATAATATATCTCTAAATTTCCTGGTCTTGCTTCCCGGAGGATTTCTCAAATGAGTCCCTCATGATCACTTACTTGGCTTTTTTTCAGTAGGTTCTGATATGGTCTCCTTGCTTCCAGTTTCACCTGCCATTAAATCCATCCTTTATATGGCTGCCAGATAATCTATTTAAAATGCAAATATTACCATGGCATCCTGTGGCTAAACCCATCTTCTTCTTAATACACTTAATTCATCCCATTGTCCATAAAATAACTGTCACTCTCTATGACCTCCTCAGTTCCTGCCCCTCCTTTCTTCCACCACAAGGGCAGCCTTGGATTCTTCTCAGACAATGGTTTGTTACAAGTATTTCTGAGCAAATACTGTCTATCTGCCATTTCTTTACCTTTAGTCTCCACCCAGTTAACTTTCATGCCTCTCAAGACCCAGTCAGGAATTATCTCTTACAGGAGTGATTTCCAACCCAGGTGCCCCAAGAATGTTTAAAACATGCAATACTTGACTATTTAGTCAGGGGCACTGACCTATTTCCCTTAGCTTGTCAAATAAAAAAATGGCAACAGCCCACACAGCATTGGCCAACCGATTTGAAAGCATCAAGATTATACTTATTTTTGTTGCCAAATCAGCATAAAATATATTTTTTGGTGTGCTGAAGAAACTTTAATAATTAGTTTGTATGTGCCATGAGATGAGAAAGTTGAAAATCACTGTCTTGGAGGAAGTCCACCTGATACCTCGGGTTATAGCCGTGGGCAAACTTCAGCCTGCGGACCGGATCTGGCCCGTTCCCGTTTGAAATGAATAAAACTAAAAAAAAAAAGACCGTACCCTTTTATGTAATGATGTTTGCTTTGAATTTATATTAGTTCACACAAACACTCCATCCATGCTTTTGTTCCGGCCCTCCGGTCCAGTTTAAGAACCCATTGTGGCCCTGAGTCAAAAAGTTTCCCACCCCTGGGTTAGGATCAGAATGAAAAAGCACAGAGCCTGGTACTCATAGGGGAGTGACTTTTCCCGGATACTGCACCTTTATGTGAAGGTGAAAGGTGTCAACTGACAGTCATTTGCGTCAACTCAATGCCGACAGGAATCCCCAACTGAGGTGCAGTGATGAAGGCAACTTTCTTCAGTGCAAAACAGCTCCATCATGACATAGGACACATAGGACGGCTGTGAGACCAGCATGGCTGTAAGGCAGCCCTGGGGCCAGGCCCCTCTTCAGCTGGGCAGCTCTTCCGTGCTCCACCCTGCACCAGTCCAGCTCGATTCAGGAAAATGCAGCCTTCAGGCTTCAATGGAAAGGGAAACTGTGCTCCCCAAGCCACAGGAGAGCTGGCTTATATAGACAGAAGTCCCTTCCCCTGGTTGCTGATTGGTCCATCCTCATGCTAATGAGGACTACAAACCCTTGCAGTTTGATTAGTCAGAATAGGGCCACTCTGGTTGGTTGTAGTCATGCAGCTCCAATTGGATGGGGAAAGCCTCAGTCCTATTGGTTGAAATGGGATTCCAGGAACTCCTTTCTAAGGGCTGGCTCAGCCTACAGAAACACAGTGCAGGCAGGCAGTCCAGTGTAGAGGCTTCTCCGTGAAGTGCAGTTTGTGCGAGAGACCCCTGTGTAGAAATGGCTGCTAGGCTCCATTTTATTTTTGTTCTTTGTTTTTTTAATTTGAGCCTAATTAGCCACCATGGGCCATTCTTTCTCAGGGCCCACAAAGGTGAAGTTGTTCTCAACTACAGAATGAGGTAATGTATTTCTAAGAAGACACACTGAAACCTCAGGATGGGATTGTGTTGTGTGTGTGTGTGTGTGTTTAAAAACTATCACTCATTAAAGAGGCTGTATATATACTAGTAAATGCCTTTGGGAGGCAGACAGGCACCATAAAGGTGTACCTGGCCATGTGGAGACTATAGGAAACTAGAGAAGGGATGGCCATCCCAAGGAGCTGCCTTTTCTGCGCTCCACATATTGTTACCATATGTACAGGACTTGAGCCCAGTGTTTCTGGGACTTATTTTTCAAGAGAATACAAAACCCAGGTATTTATAAGAAATGTCCTCATTTTAAAATATTTTAAAAGTGTTTTTCTTTTAAACGTTGTATGGCACAAATACAGTATCTGCAGGGAAGATATGGCTTGTAGATTGCTATTTTGCAACCTCTGTTCAAAACCTTCTCTGTGCTGGTATTTTAGCCTGCCTGCTATTCACCTGGCTGCCTCCACAGGCACCAGAATAAGTGAGAACAGGTTGCTCATCTCGATACCCAGGTGATGTGAGCAGAAAAGAAATGTACCAATTAGGATGTAAGATCACACGTTTCAGTTTTTTCCAGCTCATCTCTAATCATATGAGATCGAGCATCTCCTTTCATTTTCCCATACCTCAGTTTCCTCAACTGTCATGTGGGAATCTTCCTTTCTATTCTGTGTACCTCAAAGAGGGTTTGTAAAACTCAAACGAAATGATGAACGTGAAACTGCCTTGAACAGAACGAACACCTGCAGACTGAAACCTCCGCTTCGCAGAGTGGAGGCATCTGTGCCCTGCCCCCTGTGCTTCCGAGCAGGCTGGTTCCACCGTGAGGGCAGAAACGGGTGCTGTTTTTCCGGCAATAGTTTGCTTCTGTTTCCCATCAGTACTTTGGTTCAAGACAGGATGGCTCACTGGTTGAAGTTCAAGATTGATTGATAAGTGGTTTCTCAAAGATCAACTGAAAGGACTCATGTGCCTCTCCTTCCTACACTGGTTACTGAGCCCTGGTTTAATGTCACATGTCCTCCTACACAGAGCTCTGCCAGATGACAGGGATTCATGTCAATTGTTTTTGTTTTGTTTTGTTTTCTTATTTTGGAAAATATAAAGACATAGAGGAGAATCTACCAGTGTGAGCAGGTTGCTTATACTGGAGTCACTGGAGCTCACAGTCAATCCTCTGTGCCATGGTTCCAATGAAAGTCTGTGAGATGAAGCCTTCCAGGAAGGGAAGAAGCTTGCTGGCAATCCCAGTACTAATTACAAGCGTGTAAATCCATACGGAAGAGTGGGTAAAAGCATGGGCTTTGGAGTGACTCTCAGGGTGGGTTTAACTCTTGTTCTCTTTATAGAACCATCTAGTTGACTGATTGCAAAAAAAAAAAAAAAAAAAAAAAAAATGGCTGCGATTCTTCATTTCTCCCCATAGCCATGCGCTCTGCAATGTGACTTTGAGGCCTCTCTAAATAGGAAGAGTCTGATTCCACACTCCTTGAACCTGGGCTGTCCCCGTGACTGGACTGACCCACAGAATGTGGAGGGAGTGACAGTGCCAATTCCAAGCTTAGGTCCCAAGAGACTTTGAAGCAAATTCTCCTCTTCCCCCCTCTTCTTCCTTCTCCTCCTCCTCTTCTCACTCTCACTCATGTGCAAATCCTGCCACTGTCAGAAGGGCAATCCTGGGATATCCTGCTAGAACAGCCGTGGGCAAACTACGGCCCGCGTTTGAAATGAATAAAACTATTGAAATAAAAGACCGTACCCTTTTATGTAATGATGTTTACTTTGAATTTATATTAGTTCACACAAACACTCCATCCATGCTTTTGTTCCGGCCCTCCGGTCCACTTTAAGAACCCATTGTGGCCCTGAGTCAAAAAGTTTGCCCACCCCTGTGCTAGAAGATGAAGTCCAGTCACCCTCATCGCCCCAGCTGACAGCCAGGCAATGCCAGCCACGTGAGTGAAGCCATCCTTGACCCCTCAGCCCTGAGCTGACCCAGGAGATGTATGATTGAGCTCAGTCAAGAGTAGCCAACCAAGCCTTGCTCAGATCAATAGAACGACCCAACTGACCTACACACATATGAGAAGTAATGAATGTTTATTGTTTAGGTTACTGGTTCTGGGAGTTGGTTTTTCATGGAGCCATCTTTGACCAATACAGACCTTGGGCAAGTTAAAGATCTTCCCGAGTCTTAATTTCTTGGTCCCTCATGTGCAAAAATGGGACTAATAATATTAGCACCAACCAGAATTGTAGTGAGTGGTCCAGTAATGATGGCCTTTACTGAGATACTTCAGCTTAGTAAGATGCAATGAAGTTTGGTTCCTTTAAAAGCACCCGAGATCCTACTGTGTCACACCTTCTGAGCACCCACCTCCATGTACTCCAACCACACACTCACACCCAACAGCAAAGGAATGCAGCTTCACTGAAAATTCAAGTTTTCACCCAGTACTTAGTAATTATTCTATTAAATAAACTCCAGCATCCTCGGGAAGTGGCTGGTAGAAGTTAGAATCCCCATCCCCCTGAGAGAAAATAGGACACAATGAAGCACACCATTGTTCTCATTACAGAACTGGGATTCGAGTTTTAAACCCTATCGGGGACCCAATTTTATCATTAACTTTCCCAAGGTCTGTATTGAGAGGCTGAATCCTTTCCATCCTCTGCAAAGGAAAAGGTTCTGCCAGAAATAAGACCTTAAAACCGGGCTGCAATATATCTTTATCTGGAAGTTTTCAGAGAGACCTGAGAATATAACCACTTCTACCACACTCTCAGCCACAAAATGCATCTCTCTTTGCATCTGTGCTTTGCAGGCGGTGCCCTGCCACGTGTAATTCCAGTCCACAGACCCCAAAAAGGAAAAATCCCCTCCTGCCTCTCCCTTCAACTCCTACCTGACCTTCACAACCCCAATTCCAATTTCTTCTTTCAACCAAGGCAGCTTTTTGTGCAGCCGGCCAGGCTCATCCTCTCTCCTTTAGAGAGAATGACCCACCAGCAACTGTCCTGTTTTCATCATATATGAACGACCTCACGTTCCCACAGAGAAGGAATGTGGCCATTCCCCGTTCCAGGCCTGGGGTGGACATAGCTGGCCAGTCACAGCACTCCTGTCTTCTGAATCCAGAAGGGCCAAGAACAATAATACAATGATAACACGTGCATAGCACTGGCCCTGTCTGAGGCACTCACGGCTTATTACTGATTAACTCCCTTAGTCCTCCCAACCACCTTATGAGGTGAGGGTTCTTATGATCCTAATTGTGCAAATGAGAAACCTTAAGGACAGCAAGATTAAGTTTCTTAAGGCCACATGGTAAATAAACTAAAAAACTTAAAGACTTAGGCAATTTAGCTACAGAATCTGTGCTCTTAATCACTATGCTATTCTAAGAGAACACTCCAGAAAAACACTTATCAGCTGTTGGAGTTGGCAGGAGAGATGAAAGTCATGAAACCTATTTTCTTTTATTATAGAACATTATTGCCAAAAGGTACTTTGGGGGGGGGGGGGGCAGGATGAACCTCATCTGTCCTCATTTTTACAGGTTTAGGAACTGAGGTCAAGAAGAGTGGTTTATCCAGGATCAACACACTTCAGAGTGTGGTCAATGGGAAGTGGAGTCATTCTAGTGACCTCTGAAGCATGTTACTTCATTGGTCATAACCTTCATCATAGCTACTGTTTACTGAATGCTTATTATAGGTCAGATACTATATTAAATGCTTTTAACTCATTTAACTCATTCATTTTTAATTTTCACTCATTTTTTCATTTAATTCACAGAAAATTCAGATGAGAAGACTGAAGTTCAGAGGGGTTAAGGAATGAGTTGAGGTCACATAGCTACAGAGTGATCGTGATCTGGTCCTGGCTGACTCCAAACCTCCTGGGGCTAACGACCAGACAACACTGGATGCTACGGCCAAGCTCTCACTGAAATCACGGTACTGCTTCCGATGGAGAGGAAACCAGAGATTTGCTGTTACTCCATAAATTCTTCCATCACTGCCTGCACCCTGTGAAGTCTGAGGCCCACTGAACCTCCCAGATGGAAGATGATAGAAACCATTCTGAACCTTGAAGAATCAAATGCCATGTGAAGAAAACATTTGGAGAGATGCATCAATTGCGGATCTCACACATCCCTGCCTGGGACTGCAGAGGAGAATTTCAAGGCACTCTAGACATTTGGAACAGACTCCGAGCTGAACTAAAACCCTGCATGCCTTTTAAATTCGGAGGCAGAAATCAATGGACAGAAATATTTCTGGAAATTTAAAGTCTAAACCCCTTGAGGTCAAGAGCCCGGTTATTAAATTCTGTTTGCTGCTCTCCAGTCAGACCAGAGGCTCACTCTAGGCCTGTCACTTCCGGAATGAACGCGCCTTCATGATATCTAAGACAGTAACCTCGTTCTATAGGTGTGGACAGGAGGCTTAGCAAGATGGAGTGACATTCCCAATGAATGTCTCCTGACGCCACACTCAGTGCACACTGCCTCTGATGCACAGCCACGTGAATCCAAGGGGAAATGAAAGAGGAATTCGTTCCGATCATAATCCTTGGGTCCAGGTGTGTGAGATCATCTAATCCAGATCCCTACCTGATGCTTAATCCCGCATCCTCTTTTCAGGTGAAGTTATCCAAAGTCTAGGAAAACACAAGGAATGGTGGATTACAGGCAACTTTTGGTGAAAATAAACAGTGAGTAGCAAAACCTCTCAAAAGCATTGTTTTTCTCTCAACTGTGACTTTCAATTCCACTTTCGGAAACAATAAATAACCCCTACAACAGTAGGCCGAGGTGATTCAAAGCTCTCTCTTCTAATAAGCCTAGTTTTGAAGTGTAAGTCCTTTTACAAAGATGATTCAGCGTCTCCCACCCAATATTCTCTCCCTAGCCAGAGCCATTCTTCTTCTTTTTTTTAATCTTCACCCAAGGATATGGTTTTTAAAAAATTGACTTTATAGAGACAGGAAGGGAGAAAGAGAAACATCAATTGGTAGCCTCCAGTATGAGCCCGATCAGGGGGATTGAACCAGAAACTTAGGGATGTGCCCTGACCAGGAATCAAACCCTCAACCTATTGTTGCACAGGGCGATGCACCAGCAACTGAGTCACCTGGCCAGGGCCAGAGGCCATTATTCTTGATGGAAGGGAAGGTTACAAGGGAGAAGTTCATTTCATTCCAGATTCTATAGACCATCGAGTCCTTGGCTTCTAGCACAGCCTGCTAATTTCCAGACTAAGAATTGCTCAGGCGGCATTGAGCCATGACCACCTAGTGTCTTCAGAATCAATGGACCATAGCCACTTACTGTTAGAAGGGGACTTGGAGATAATTTAGTTCTGGCCTCTCATTTTGTAGATAGACAGAGTGTTAAGTGACATGCCCAAGGTCACACAGCTGGTTAATGGCAGAGCTAGACCTAGTGCCCAGTTCACCAGACTCCTGGTCCCCTTCTCTGCCCACTCCCTCAGGCTGCTCAGCATCACCAAAGAAGCTGTGGCATTTGCTTCTCACAGTAACTGAGCCCTGGAAACAGACGTGGAAGCCTTTCTTGCTTGCACCTCGTAGCTCTCCTCTGTCATTCCCTTCCACCTAATGAACGGGTGCTTCTGATCCCACTGCATCTGCTAAGCAGAGGACAGCTGCTGACTTCCTTCTAAAACAGTTGCTTGTACCTGACTGGGCCTATTGCAGAATGCAGTGAGCAGCTCTGTCCTATTTATGGCCAATTTTAGCAAAATATAAAATCATGACTCTCAGATAAATATAAAACAAACATGCACCAAATATTTTAAATGTTTTCAAATGTTTTTATTGATTTCAGAGAGAGGAAGGGAGAAAAGAGAGATAGAAACATCAGTGATGAGAGAAAATCATTGATTGGCTGCCTTCTGCACACCTCCTTCTGGGGATTGAGCCCACAACCCAGGCACATGCCTTGACAGGGAATCGAACAGTGACCTCCTGGTTCATGGGTGGACTGAGCCACACTGGCCGGGCCCACATATTTTATGTAACTCACCAAGTAATGAGAGAACCAGTAAGATGCTACAACCCATTCAGAGGAGAATTTAAAGGACATACATAGGCAACCAGGAAGGCTGACAAAGATGACAAATAGATGCAAAACTGCTTAATATCCACAGGGCAATAATCACTTCATCTCCACTGGACACAATGTGCACTTATTTGGATAATAATCATTTGCATTATTATGAGTGTTCTTTAAATTACCAAGTGGTAAAATAGTTCATACAATGAAAGGCAGATATAACCCAGAAAAGTGGGCCAGACAGGACCCCTAATCATCTTTTTTTGCTCATTTCAAAATATTTTACAATTTTTCTGACAGCCCTAAGTGCTAACTATTCCCTTGATGACAATATCTCCAAATCCCTCCAGGCGGGAAACAAAGTGTTACTGTCACTGTTACACACTCTTCAGCTCCTGATTGGTGCACTTCCCTCTCTCTCTAAACACACGTTCCATGGCCAAGTCTCGCCATTCTTCCATGTTTTCCCTCTCAGCAAGCTGTCAGAGCTGTAAAGGGCCTGCAGAGCTAGATTCAAGTCTTCATTTGGGCTCTTTCTTGTATAACCTTTGAGAAGTCACTTGACCTCTCTAAGCCTCAAATTCCTCATTGTAAGGTGGTGACTATGGTTTCTGATTCACAGGGCTTGTTTTATTTAAATATGTTTTATTGGTTTTTAGAGAGAAAGGAAGGGAGAGTGAGAGAGAGACAGAAACATTGATGAAAGAGAAATATCACTTCTAGCTGCCTCCTACGTGTGCCTCCCCTCACCCCCAATTGGGGATCAAGCCTGCCACCTAGGCATGTGCCCTGACTGGGAATCAAACCAGTGCCCTATTTGTTCATGGGTCGACGCTCAACCACTGAGCTACACCGGCCGGGCTGATTCACAGGTTTTTCAAATGAAGTTATGGGTGTTGGACCATGTGAGGGACATATGCTAGAAATACACTTAGGTTATTGATTAGAATGAGGGTTTATTGAAAGGTGTATATGAGCATCTATGAAAATTCGATAAAAAGAAAAAATATCAGCAGGACAGTTACCTGGACCCCAGTCATCCCAATAATCATAATTTATGAAGGACTTAATACTAAGAAAGCTCATTATTAAGTACTTTACTATGTACCAGGTATTTTATTTGTATATAATGATCTCCACTTTATCCATGAGAAAACTGGAGGGCAGACAGAGCAACTCTCCCAAAGTCTTAGCAGTTAACGAATGCTCATTCCAATAGTCAAACACAGCTCTCCTGGCAGAAAAACACATGCCCTTATGCAGCACAGGCTTACTGGAAAGTGGTTGAAAATCACTTGGAATAGTAACTTGCTTGCAAAGTTCCTCTCTCTGTGGTAAAACCTCTATTTATACTTCTCCCAGGAATTTCATTGGAGTATTTTTCAGTATTAAATATAGAGCATCCATCTTGGACATGATTTGGGACAATCACTTCAAAGCAAAGACTTCACTTGTGTCTAAGTGTTTCGCCCTAAGCATAGGATACGAGGCTATCCCATATATTCAAGGAATTCAGTAGAGGCATTAAGAACACAGACTCTGGGGTCTGGTTGAGTTTGCCTCATGGTCCCATACCCCTACCCCTATTAAATGTGAGTTTTTATGCAATTTACTTAATCTTTAAGTCTCACTTTGTGAATCTGCACAGTGGAGTAATAAAGCACCTACCCCATTCAGTGATTCTGAGCAGTAAGTGAACTAATTCATAGTTCACTTGGCTAATCACTGCAAAATAACAACTATTCAACAAATGGTAGACATCATTCATATGAACTTTTCTATTACTATTAACAGAGACTACCACACAAGGCATAACAACTACTAGTAAAGCAAAAAAAGGGTAAGAGCTCAACCAAAGGACGTATATGCATGCATATGAGCAAAACCAATGGACACAGACAGTAGGGGGGTGAGGGCTTGTGCTTGGGGGAGGGGGTGGTGGGGGAGAGGTCAATGGGGGAAAAATGGAGACTCATGTAATACTTTAAACAATAAAGAATTAAAAAAACACACACAACTAATTGGTTGCAGCCACTTGCCCCAAATGATTCCTGTGTAGAAATAAAGTATTGGGTCTTAAGAACCAATCAGACATCCCTTTCATTGTAACTCATGAGATGTCATGCATATTAATAGTGTCTAATTTTTCTGATCTTAAAACAACTTAAATTTTAAGGATCTTTAAGGTTTCAAGGAGCAAAAGCCAACCTCTCAAACTAGCATAAGTAAAATAATGAAACATGTTGTGGAGCTTTGAAAGATTCCATCCCTTTATCCAGAAACAAGAAGTACATCTGGTTCCAGAAAAGATCACAGCCAGAAACTAGGACACACACTTCCTCTCTTCTCCTCTTCCAGGCCACATGGATTCTCGTGTCTTTCTCTTCCTGCCTGTTTGCTTCCTCCTCCTCTCCCCGAGCCCATCCTCCTTGGTCAGCTCTTCACTTGGGCCACACTCATCATGACCTCACCACACAATCTGAGCCCTCCGGCTGGCAGGACCTGCCGATTCTTAGCTCACTGACTCAGTCTGTACCCCGGTTCCAAATTTCCAGTAGAGAGAATCAGAATGGCACAGCCCACCCTCTGGGTTGGTTCCCCCGTGGTATTCCTAACCTGTGCAGTCAGCTTAGGGCACAGGCAGCCAGATCAATATTAGCCAGGCAGAGGGGACCACGCCTCTGAAAGAGAAGGAAGCTTCAGGTACCCAAGTAGGATTAACTACCATACACTTCCACATGTCAACTTAGACACACACTTGGTTAAATTCTTTAAATCGCAGTAAAGGAAATGATGTTCAGGTAGAAAACAAGGGGTACGGTCCTGAAAAGCTGGGAAGAGTCTCACTGTAATTCATTAATTCTCCAATTATTTACAGCATGTCTATTTCAGAGCCCAGGGAGATTTTTCCAGACAAATGATTGTGCTTCTCCACCCAGGAAACAGAATTGACATGTGCTGCTGCTAATAGCTCCGTGGCTGAGATGCTGCATCCAGACACTGCTTGGGTATTTTGGGGTGACTCTGTACAGCTCAGGATTGGATTACATCTTGACTATATTTCTGACATCACTGTGAACCAGCATTTGACTGGAGGGTAGACACAAGGGAGATCTGTGATATAAATATTGAGGGGCATTACTATTAATGCCATCCATCCAGTGGCGCAAAAATAAATGTGTTGTGACTGTCCTCCCAGAGCCTACATATTCAAAGAAAAGCATTCTGCACAAAATAATTAAAGGGCCTTTATTTGCTTATGCAAAGATGACTCGAAGGAAAGTGAGTTTGCCATCTGTATATGCTGGTTTTAAAAGGGTCAGCGAAGGTTTAAGTCATAATTTAAGATAGAATTTAAGATTCAGAGTTTTTCCATCATGGTTGCATGGGAGAGTTCAGTGATCGGGAAAGCACTGAGCTGGTTGTCAGGAGACGTGTGTTCAAGTCTCGGCTCTGAAACTTTGTAGCTGTAGGGACTTAAGAAAGGCCCTTCTCTAAACCTCAGTTTTATCACATGGGAAATGGGGCAATGCCCTTGTCATGGATAGTCGTGAGAACCAAAGCCAACAGGTAAACAGATATGAAAGAGCAAACAGGTAAATCTTATATAAATATAAAAAGTTTTAGATCCATCATCTCATTTTACTTTTGGACAAAGTGATGACCTGGGGATGTCAAGTGACTTGGAAGATATCACATAACTAGTTGGCATCATCTGTTTCTATAACTCATATCTCTTAGTTCTCAAATCAAAGCCAACAAAATGCTACCTTCAAGACTCTAAGGCCCTATTAGTTACCTGATCCCATTCATGGTAGAGTAGAATTGTGCTGATGGTGTTGGGAAGCAAACACTGTCTCAAGTGTTACTTCTTACTAGCTGAGCTACTGGTAGGCCAACAATTTAATCTCTATAAACATCAATTTTCTCGTCTGAAAAATGGGTACAATAATAACAGGGTGCTCATAGAGTTGTTAGGAGCTAAAGTACATAAATAAGTACACTGTTTGGAATACAGTAAATGTGAAATAAACATTACTTATTGTGATGGAAGAAGAGAAGAAAGAGGTTTGGAGGAGAAGAAAAAGGAGCTATTTTTTATAACTTTAAAGTCTAGGCAAACACATTTTTTTCTGGGGCCCAGAGAAAGTGAGTTTGCCACATTTCTCCAAGTTGAGTCTGTTGATGTTAAGAGAGGATCAAAGGATGACAGCATCTTGTGTGCTTGGGAAGAAGTCACCCAGAAGCAAGTGTAGAAATCATATCATGGGCTGATCCTTCTCAGAAACACCCAACTCCCTACAGAGTTAGGTTACAGCCCCTTCACCTGCCTCTTAGGAATAAAAAATGATTTAAAATTTAACACTGCAGATTCACCTATGGTCCACCCAAATAGATACTTGTGCTATGCTACAATCTCAATATATTTCTCCCATTCTCTCATCATTCCCTGTACTTCGCTAAGTCTGAATTTGGATCAGATTACCTCTCAACCTGGAATCTCTTCCCAGTATTCTCTGCCTATGAAAATTTTATTTGTCCCCCAAGGTTCCACTCAAATGTCACTCCATCATTAAAATCTTCCTTAATGGAGGTAAATGATGTCTCGCCTTGGATCACTCTTCAGCATGCTCTTTTATTTAGAATGTCTCCCTCTGCATGCCTGCCCTTCCCTGCTGTGCTATAAAACCCTTGAAGAACAAACATACGCTTCATGTCCATCTAACTGGAAATGCTTAGTGTAAGGACTTACACACACAGCTGTTAAATATCAGTTAAACTAAGTTAAAATTTATTTTTGAGCTCCTCAAAAAAGTATGAGTTGTAGGGGAGGTACTCATGGGGGATTAGGGTTCTGCCAATCTTCAGAGGGTGTCACTTGGGAGAAATAGAGCTCCAAACTAGTTGCTCAAGACTCGCACTTTTCTAGTAACTAAGTTATCTGTTACTTGTTAAGCACATACCATATACCAGTATTATTCTACATTAGGTATGCAACATCTCTCAGATGTGAACTCTCAGATAAATTCAATGAGGCAGATTAATACACTGAGACCCAGAGAGGCAGTACGACTTGCCTGACAGCCCACAGCTAATATATTATGGATTCTGGATGTGTCCCCAGAATTCACACTTTTTACAACTATTAATACTCGTTCAGAGCCAGAGCAGCCCTCACCCCATCTCAAATGTCTTAGGGGATTTGGGACCAACAACCACACAGCCTCCTGTGCTTGCTTCCCTTCCTCTTGTGTAGCCATCCACCCCTGGCTCAAATTTTTTTTTAATGTAGATCATTTTATTTTTAAAAAAAAATTATCATTTTTACTTTTGTTAATCCTCACCCAAGGATATTTTTTTATTGATTTTTAGAGAGAGTGGAAGGGAGGGGGAGAGACAGAGAGAGAAACTTCGAAAGGTACCTAGACTTACGTACATGCCCTTGACTGGAATCGAACCTGGGACCCTTCAGTTGAAGGCCGACACTCTATCTACTGAGCCAAACTGGCAGGGGCCCTGGCTTAATTCCTAAACTCTGTTCCCACCATCCTGCAGTCCCAAGAGAGATCAGCCAGGAAGTGCATGGAACTACATGGACAGGTCCAAGCAACAATACTAATGATGATGCTACTGTGAAATGTCCCTGCTATTTTGTCCTCATGGCAGAACATTAAGACGGGCTGTGGGGACAGTAAAACAGTTCCCATTGCCTGTTTTCTCTCTCTGTAATGTTGCCAGAGACTTAAATACGATTGAGTTAATCTTTGAAGAAAACAGAAAATACTGTAACAATAAAGGCCGTAACATGGTTACAAATGAGAGCTACTGCTCCCTTCTGCATTCTAAGATAATTCTGCAGAGCTTCATTACCGGAGCATAATTGTGTTATAGAACTCTAAATCACCCTGCTACACTTAACTGGCAATAACATTAAGATAGCGCAGATATTCATTTTAATTAAAACATAGCCTCCAACTATTTCCCTTCTAGAACAGGCAAAACTTTCTCCCTTTCTCCCCCACCCAGAAACTTCCATTGGTTAGCAGTCTAGGGCCAACCGCAGATAGGAGATTTATATACAATTAGGAAACCCCACCTTCTAAGCCAGGAGCACTTAGAGCTTTGCTGAGGAAAATGAATACCAGGAAAAGCGGGTTAGGGTTTTAATCTTTTTCTCATCTGTGAGGCACTGACAGTAGTTGTTGCAGAGAGAATGGGGCTCCCAGATGATCAGTTCGCAAGTTATGCAAATTTGAATTGAGATGTAGTAACTCAGACATTAACAAAAACCTCAGTAGCCCAGCAGTCTTCAAGAGCTTCCCATCGCCTGGAGCACACACATTCATCCGTTTAACAAGTGCTTACTGAACATCTATTTTGTGTTGCACGCTGAGGATACACACATAAGAGAGCTCGGCTCCTTCCCTCAAATATATGGCAACCCAGTGAGAGAAACGGACATATACACAAGAAATTACATTACAGAACGCTCTATAGAAGGTGTGGCCCAATACCCCTGTCTTTCCTCAGAAGGAGAAATTAGAGATGGATTTTGGGGTGCATGAAGGGGTTTTCCAAGCAGACAAGGGAATGGCAACAGCAGAGGAATGATATGTTTGAACACAAAGTTGCATGAAATAGACAAGGCTCTTCAGCAAATTCTAAATGATTCAGTATGGCTCAACTGTAATGTATCAAGAGTTAAGGGGACATGATGTTGGTGAGGCCCAAGATGTGGAAAGTGTCAGGGGCACCGGCAAGGAGTGTGGGCTCTGAAGAGTTTAATGGGGGAAGGAGAGGGGCAGTTAAGCACCGAGAGCAGCATGACTATTGAGGCTGCCACCGATTTCATCACTTTTCACTCAAGGCTTCAAATTACCTCTCCATCCACATAGAAATATGAACAAAATAACAACAGCAACAATACTGAGAATATTTCTGAACGTGCACTGTGTCCAATGATTTGCATATGCTATCTTATTTCATCCTCACATGTCTAAGGATTAACATTCTCCATTTTGCACAGAAAACTCGGGCACAGATAGGCTGAGTAAGTTGTCCACCAAGATCATCCAGATAGAACTGGCATTCCAACTCAGGTCTGATTCCCCATTTCCTGTTCAGATTCACAGTCACTCGACAGAATTTTCAAGGTCAGTTATCCACAGTCGTTCTATTCGGCATTCTGCCACCACGTCTCCTCACAGAAGAGAGGATTCTGTATGTTGTTTTCTACACAAGAGTGGGGCCATTTGTCACTGGTCTGGCCCATGTCCCTTGAACTTCCTGGATCTGTCTTCCTTCTCCGCTATGCAAGTGTCACCGTCCCACTCACACTGCAAGCAGCATGCTAACCAGGAGCACTTGCTGTAACTGGTAACTTTTACGGCATGTCAGTCTCTGGTCTGGGTGTTGGGTTACTGAGATGAATAGAGCAGATGAGGTCCTTCTGATGGAGTTTACCTTCTAGGTGAAACAGCTGAGGAGTCAGAGCCGGTGTGGAACCAGGCAATCTTACTCTAGAGCTGGGCTGCCCAATGGACAAGCTGCTGGCCACGGATGGCCACTGAGCACCTGACAGGCGGTATGGCTGTAACTGTAAAATCACACAAAATTTCAAAGAAAGTTAAAAACTGTGAAATACCTTCTTGACTGTGTTGAAATAGTATTTTGTATCTAATGGATCAAATAAAATATGTTATTAAAATTAATTTTACCTATTTCTTTTTAGCTGTTTTGATGTGGGTAGTGGGAAATTTAAATTTGCAGGAAGCGTGGATTACATTTCTAGTGGACAGCACTGGCTATACTAGTACTCTGCACTTCTAACCATTATGAGATACTACCTCCTTAGTAAAATGGCAACTGAGGAGAATGATGAGAACTGTGGTATTAATAACACAGTGATATACTAGAACAGGTCAATAAGTGGGTGGTGTGGCCTGTCACTGGATATGGTGGGTAGGAAGGTCTGTCTGAAAATACGATGTCTGAGTATAAATCTGGGAAGCAGCCATGCAAGGGACTTGGGGGGGGGGGGAGTGATTCAGAGAGCTATTGCTTCTACCACCAATTTGATAGTTAATATCTATTTTTAAAATATTTTTGCTCAGAACTCTTTTCTTTCACTTAACAGAAGGACACTGAATATAATCAGAATAGTCATGGGGATGTAAAGTACAACATAGGAATTTAGTCAATAATATTCTAATATTTGTATGGTGTGAGATTTATCAGGGACGATCACTTAGTACGCTATGTAATGCCTAATCACTGGAGTGTACACCTGAAACTAAATATAATAATGTATGTCAACTGTAATTGAAAATAAAAAATGATAAAATAATAATAATAAAATAAAAAGTACATGACTTACAAAATCACTGTTTTGTGTGTGTGCTTTTTAATCTAAACTTCAAGAACCGTAATCTTCAACATTCACTTAGTATTTGTGGACCTCATTTGCATCCAAAAAATTGAAAAAGAATTGTCCCTAATTTATTGCAGCATTTATATGAGATACAGTATTAGGAGCATCTAACCACAGTGCGAACATTTACTTTCCCTGCCCTTCTCCTGCAATGATTCTGAACTCATGCAGAACAGGACGTGTCACTAGCCTGTATCTTCCCAGCCCTACCCTGTCATCGAGCCCTGC
Source organism: Myotis daubentonii (assembly GCF_963259705.1). Lineage (NCBI taxonomy): Eukaryota > Metazoa > Chordata > Mammalia > Chiroptera > Vespertilionidae > Myotis > Myotis daubentonii. Next base: position 68,115,658 of record NC_081850.1, on the reverse strand, counting down.
AATGAAAGAGTTGAGTCAACATTCCTTGTTAAGTAGCAAAAAGAAGTGGAGTAGGCATATTTACAGGACCAGAGACTACTGGGATATTTTTGAGCCAACCCGTACATACTGGACATTACCTTCAGAAAGATTCTGCTACCAGATTCCTAAATGATTAAAATCATTTAATTCCCGTTCTGAAGAGGCTGTCTGATCATCCCCTTTAGTTACTTTTGTAAAGGTTTTCACAGTACACAAGTGCTTCCACACCCATTAGATCTTCACAATTGCCCTGCAACGTTAGAAGAGCAGGAATCCACAGAAAGCTGGAACAGGAGACAAAGTGGCCTGCCCAGAGATGAAGTGCTAACCCAGGGCAGAGCTCAATCTGTATGCTGGGCCTAGGGTGTTCCTCACCACAGTAAGTGATCCCTCTAAGTTAGAGTTCTTTATTAAGATGCTTCAATTTGAAAAAGCTTTTTCATAATTTTCCTCTAGCTCCAACTATGCTCCCTATCTCAGCTTTTCTATGTCTGGGTACTTCCTGTGGGTGTCTACATGCAATACAGCACTCAAAAATGTGTTAAATCTTTGGGCACATTTGTCTCAACGGGCAGCTCAGGGTTGGTTTTTTTCCCCCCTCTCCTGATTGTTTTGCTAAATCCAAGTTCTAACATGTTGATAGGTTTTGAAACTCTTCAGCTTGCAAGGAAAGTACTTGCCATTTTCTCAGAGCCTGACTACGAATACTCTGAGATGAGAACAGACAAGGTTACAATGCCTCCAGGCTTCCAACTAGAGATTTCAAATATTTCTAATTTCTTCAATTTAGCTTCATTTAAATTTTACTGAGAGGTAATTGCACTGAATTAATCTAGTTACAATTATGCTGAAATCAATCCATTAACATCTTCAAAATTCTTATTAATCTGGCAGCAATGTTATGGATAAAAACAGAAATACATCCTCTATCTGGAGTGTAGATTAATATAATAAGAATGCTGGAATTAATTTCTCCAGGATATGAATTCTTTGAGGCAAGAGAGTGTGACTTTGTATTTCTGTTTTCTGCTCTTAAAATGCTGCTTTGAGTACAAGATAATGTCTGCATGTAAGAGTACCTGCAACCCCTGGTCCTTCTTCCTACTTCATCAAAGGAACCTGATTAAAGCCCAAATCACAGGGCCTCTTCTGCATGTACTTGCTTGCCTTTTAATGTCTCTCTCTTTTTTTTTCCATCGAGAGAATTGAGACAGAGAATGTGTCACCCTTCTTTTTTCGACTTTCTACCTAGCACAGTTCTTGGAAATCAGCACACATACTCAATGAACTGCTGATAACTGTGGTGACCACAACATGACAAGGACAATGATTATACTAAATGACCAGCCATAGTGTTTGTGTTCTCAATACATCAGATGGCATTCGATGGCGTGGGCAGCATGGAACTAGAATCCACTTGAAATTTATTTTGAAGTTACCCAAAGTACAGTCTACACAAAGCATTGATTCTTTAAAGATCAAATATGCCATTTATCTACATCTATCTGTGATAAGTATTGTCTACACTCATCCATTCAGTAATTATTTACAAAGTAGCAACGGTCTGTCCCCTGGTTGAATTAGTGGTTTAGAGATGTAAATCTTGAAGTCACAGAGCTTATATAATATAGTGACAAAGGAAGATAATGAAAACATAAAACCATGTTGGATTTGAAGTCATAATTTATAAGTACTATGATGAAAATGGACAAGGTTTATGAAGAATAATATAAGTGTTCACCTTTGCTAACTGAACACCCTACTTTACTTTGGGACCGAACTCTTTTACTGTGGTCCTGGGGCAGGAGGGGAAGGACACCAGGTGATGTTGGGTAAGTCGGAAGGGGCCAGATTATGCAGCGCTGATAGGCTTGGCAGGTGCTGAGCTTTCTTTTGAGTGTGAAGGAAAGTCCTGGAGCATTTAAAGCAGGAGACAGATTTCATATGCACCTAAAGCTTTCCTCTGGATCTTCTCAGAGGAAGAGATTGGTAAAGGTACGCGTAGGAGAGGGGCACTGCATTAGTCCAGGAGAGAGATGATGGAGGCCTGGGACAGTGTGGAGGAGGAGAAGACAGGCAGAAGTCTATGGATTTGAAACACTTCATAAATGGAAATAACAGAAAACTTGGCAAGCAGCTGGGTGTTAAAGAGAGAGCAAAGACTTAAGTCTAACTTTAAGGTTTGAGGTTTGAACAACCGAATGATGGTACCATTTAATGAGATGGACAGACAGAGCAGGAAGAATCGTTAAAGTTTTGGATATGTTACAAAGAGATGTCAGGTGGACAGATATAAAATCTGGAGTTCAAGAAGTCATGTGTGCCAGAGATTTACACTGAGGAGTTCTCAGCATATATGTGACATTTCAAGATTTTCTAAAAGTATATGGAGAAAGAAGCGTTCCAACATTTAGGAATCAGGTAGAGGAAGAAAAAATATACAATGAAGACCAAGTAAAAGCATCTAGAAAGAGAGAAAAAAATAGTAAGAGTGGTTTGAGAAGAAAGCAGTGAATAACTTTGATTAAAACTACTAAGAGATTGAATAAGATGTAGGCAGGAAAGTGGTCATTGGACTTGACAGCACTGAGGTCATCACCGCCCTTGAGAGAGCAGTTTCGGTGGATCGCTGGGGCAAGGCCAGGTGGGAGTACACTGAGGAGTGCCTGAAGCAGTAGAGTTGGCAAGAGTGGACAACTGTTTTCTGAAGTTGGCTGTGAGACTAAGACAGGAAGTGAGGTGGTAACTTGTGAGAGGCGTGGAATCCAGGAGAAAGTTAACTAGAAAGGGGGATGAGACGTACATCTGTATAGGAGGAAATGGGTCCCTAGAGGAGAGGCTGATGAAACTGAGGAAGGTGGATGGAGGGGCAAAGGGAACTGAGGAAGTGAGAAGAGATAATCAGAGAAATTAGGCTCTCATGCAACAAACAGAAAAGCCTTCCTCAATTGCAAGGGGAAGGATGGAGAAGACAAATACTAGCACATGCAAAGATGGGTGCAGAGATTTGGTGGATATTTTCATTGATGAAGTGTTAGTGAAACTTCGACGAAATGAAAGGTGACTCCCAAAGAGAGGAAGGTGTGCATGCAGTTATCACCACGCCTGCAGAAGCTAGCTGGCTGGAGAAACACAGAAGGACTGTGGCACAGGGTTCAGAGCACGTTTGAGGTCTGAGACCATGTTTTTCCCTAGATTTGTTCCAATGTCTGTGCAGGCTCTGAGGAGGTATTTAAGGTCAACTTCATCTGGAGATCAGATAATATGAGGAAGTGAGGAGCAAAGGCACTGAGAGCTTGTATGATACGGTGATTATAATGATGGCCTACAGAATCCAAGTTGAGTAAGAATGGAAGCAAAGGCGGGAGGTGTTGATGGATAGTGATAAATGGTGAGGTCAATGGACTGAAAGACATGAAGAGTCACAAGGTCTGGTTGCACTGAAGATGGTGAAGAGAACATGGTTTCAAGTGGTGTGGTTCTAAGGCGTGGCTATGAGGACAAATGGCTAAGGTAGGGTGGAAAGAAAGTTCGCGTGAAGTATTAACGCCGAGAAACTGAGAGCTCTGAACGCTGGATGAGTCAGCCATCTGGATTTTGACATTTCCAGAAATGAGGATAGGCAATGGCACAGACAGCGAGACGATGACACGGGAGCAATATTGGAGAGTGATGAGTGTTGGTAGATAACCACAATAAGGGAGCAGGAAGCAGGAAGTGTATTTCAAAGAACATAAACGTTTGCAAAAGGCAGGGGAGCAGCAATGGATGGAAGGCATCCAGTTTCTCCAACCAGTCGTCTGGAATTATGTGACAAGTGAGAAAAATTGCCCCCTCGATCAGGCTGTGGAGGATACATCACCCTCAGGGCACATACATATTTCACGTAAGGCAAGAGGGTGAAAGGAATGTTCCAAAAAGAAATTATGGGTGCAGAGAGATTGTGAGTCATAGAAGAGGTGTACTGGATGGCCCAGGGGAGGAAGCAGGTGGGGTGGGTTTGGGGGTGAGGGGATTAGATTAGCTGAAGACACAGAACTAATGAAGAGTTCCTGGCACATAATAAAGATCCTGTACTTGTCAGCTATTGTTCCTATTTAATGAGCATGAGATTGGGAGGTAATGGATTACCAGGCACTCTTGGATCCTGGCAGTCAGGGCCGGACCATGAGTAATGTGACTCCATAAAGCATCCACTTTGACTCTATTAACTCCGTTTCTCTAGGTGAAAACACATAAGAAGTTGAGATCATAATAAAAAAGAGTAATTATCTTCACACATAAAGCGTGGATAATATTTGCTGTGCTTCTAATTCCCAGAAACAAAGCATACAAAACAAAGTACTGAAATACCAATTTCAGTTGTTACACATTTGTATTAACACTGGAATCTCCTAGCAATGGGTTGATTTTTGAAGCTTATTAGGATAGTATTTATTATTCTCAATATTTCCATGTCTTCAGAGTAGTTGCTTTATCTCTCTGAGCTTTGGTTTTTCCATGTGTAAAATAAAAATGCTACCTGTTTATCACAAGATTATTATGAGAGAGAAAACAAGACCTAAAAAAATCAAAACTAAAGAATAATTGATGAATGTTATCATCAATCTCCCCCATATTCTGAGTACTGCCTTAAAAGGGAGGCCTCCATTGTTAATGCCATTTATAGATAAATCATCCATATCTGTGTTTCCAGCAGCAGTTGGCAGTGAGCTAAATGTCAGCTCTTTTCCATTTCCACTCTCATGCAAGGTGGCACAGACACAACGGGACACCTCCATCCTGAGAATCGGTCTCTTCCCTCAGTCACTCAGAGGGCTCCCAGTGCCAATTTTGTCCCTTGTGATACCACTGTTCAGGAATGGAATGTTTCAGAGGAGCTGAGAAACCTTTCTAGAACAAAGAGGCACTATACTGAGATACCCCATGGAAGCTGCAAAGATGAAGTCCAACTGGGCTTCACAAAGGAGTGACCCAGACTGAAAAGCCATTAGAAAGCAGGGCAGCTGCTCTCCCTGAGGTTACAGCTCAGGTTAGCTTCATCTTCCTCTTTCTTTTCTTTAAATATATATTTTTATTGATTTCATAGAGGAAGAGAGAGATAGAAACATCAACGATGAAAGACAATCATTGATCGCCTGCATCCTGCACGTCCCACTGGGGATTGAGCCTACAACCCAGGCATGTGCCCCGATCGGGAATCACACCATGACATCCTGGTTCATAGGTTGACGCTCAACCACTGAGCCATGCTGGCTGGGCTTTTCCTCTTTCTTTAGGGACAGCTTTTATCTCCATGGCTGTGAAGGACACAGGCACAGCCATCCCAGGCCCAATGTCACAAGATCTTCCCTTTGTTACTCACAGAGTAACAAAGGCCCACAGAGGTAAATATTTCAAAGACAGAAATATTGCAGATAAGAAATACAATCCTAATAAGCTTCAAAATCAACAAATTTGCAAATGTTAATACAAGCGTGCAATGAGATGAAATTGGCATTTCCATTTTCAATGCTTTATTCAATTGGGATGCTTTGCACTGTGATAGTTAAGAGCACTACAATGTTGTGGTTAAGAGTGGTTAATGCTCCCCTGTCCAGTTGTCAAGGTTCTAATCTTAGCACCAGCATTTAGTCATAATTTGACATGGAGTCAGTTGATAATGCCTCAGTTTCCATATTTAAACATGGGTAAATAATAGTACCTACTTCATAGGGTTATTGTAAGAATTGTGTGTGTTAATAACGGCTAAAATCACTTAGTTCAGTGGCTGGCACATTTAGTGCCCTAATACATGTTAATGATAATTGTTATTTTTAACTGCTCTCCCCATCCTTTCCAGAAAGGCCGAATAGCTCATCTAAAATTCCCTCATCACAAGAGACTGGAGCATAGTTTAAAAAACTCAAGGCAGGAAGGCAGATGACAAACTAGAGTGGTAGAAAACTGCCCAAAGAAAATTTAACCAGAATTATTCCATGATCCCAGATAATTACACAAGGAATGGAAAGTTGTTTCAAGTGGGGCCTAGGATATGTTGTCTTTCCTAGGAAGAAAGACTCCAGTGAGTCGCACCTGGGCTTGAAATAGTTGCATGTGCTTGAATCAATCATTGCAGCACCCGGAGCCCCAACCGTAAAATGAAGAGATTGCACTAGATTGTTCTCAGTGATCACCTCGAGCTCAGTGACTACCGACACTCTGTAATCCCACACTGAGCAGTCCATTGTGCAGCGACACAATATGGAAATTGGCAGTGCGGGTAAGTGAAACCTCGACACGAACAGAGCAGATAGCTGGCGATTACACAATGGGAGATGTCGAGAAAATAACCTTATGGAGTGGAACGTATTGGATTGTCTGATTATGACTTACTCTCCAATATGAAGATATAACCATGCTTGGCTGCTCAAGGGTGAAAATGTGGTAATGTGTTAAAATGCTAATGAAATTGGAATCCTGTAATAGATGTTTAGAACAGTATGGGTTACCAAGACATGGGAAGTTAGAGAGCATGGCTTGTAAATCCTGTTGATCTGGCCAAACTCTTCAGAGCACAAAAGGCCTTTTCCAGTCTGTTTCCAACTTGTCTTCTCAAGCTCCTCTCTCCTCACACACCCTCAGGTATCCTGTGTTCAATCCATAAGGAGCCATCTGACATCCTACAAACACAGTAGGCACACGAGTTCTCTTGCTCCCAACCCCGTAGCCTACGTCTCTCCATCCCAGATCAAGGTCACTCACCTCACAGGGCTACTCAGAGGATTTCCTGACTGGTCAGCCTGCCCCTCTGCTTTGTTCACTCTAAGCTGTTGTCCTTAGAGCTGCCAGGGCATTTTTCATAATCATTTAACCAATTGCGTCCCTCTTGCTTAAATTTGTTACTTTATTGCTTTTAAACAAAATCCAATTCTTCTATATGGCTTGCAAGACCTTTCATGCTCTGTCCTACAGCTACAGCTCCCAGCTTATCCTGCATCACCTGCTTCCTTGCATGGCATGCTATAGGTGGGTGGTCAGAATTCCCCTTTCCCAGACAAGAGCAATTCTCTCTCATGCTGATCCCTCTGCCTGCAACCTCACTGTCTCACCACTCCTTGCTTGACGTACTTCTACAGAGGGAGGCCTTCCTTCATCACCATGGCTACCTTAAGTCCCCTGGCTGTGTGCCCTCATGGCTCTTGTGTTCTTCCTATTGCAACACTTCCACAATACTGCAACCCTCTGTTAAATGGATTAATGCCATTTCTTTGCTTTACATGCCCTGGGGTCTCCTTCCCCAGAAACCTTTCACTCATTGTTAAGGCCCAGCTCAAATGTTAGCGCCTTGGGAAAAGCCTTCCTGATCCCACTAGGCTATCCCTCATTCCCTCTTCCGTGCACTGATGGAAATCCATGCTCAGCTCGGTTTGTCGCAACAAATCCTAGTACTGGAAACTAGAACACTGCTGCAGAGAACATGTCACAACGGATCACACACAGATGCACTGTTTTGTGGTGATGAAAAATATAGTAGAACACCTCAGGTTTTAAAATAATTTGGTGTTGAAACAAATGCCAAGACCTGGCTCCAGGGTAGTGCAGAATGGGACCACATATGTAATATATATTCACACACACACACACACACACACACACCCTTCTGAGATTCCAGATGGTCATTCTTGGAGGAGACTATTTAGTCCTCTAAAATTTATATGAGTATTAACTGCCATTTTTCTTGACAAGTAGCAATATTTTCACACCTTCCATACTTAAAGCTTTCAGTAAGACATGGCCAAGAGCATAAATGTTACTTCTCTTTCTTTCATAACACGTAATGATCTCCCTGTTGTAATATTAATCAATAACTAATTTCATAGTTGGACAACTGTTTTTAATGACCTAGTACGTCAGAGGTATTGTTACACCAATCTTCGGATCATTCCCTGAAGGACCTGTCACCAAAAGGGCAAATTTATTTACTTGTCATAAAGCAGGAGCCAAAAGCCTTATACTAATTAAGTAAAGATGCATTTTGGGTCTTTGTTGGTGGAGAACTAAAAGGTCTCACATGGAACCTGAAAGGGGAGTCAAATGATCAAATGTAGTCATTGGTCAAAGACATTCTGAATAATATTTAAAGGGCCCCAGACATATTAACTGTGAAACTGTGGGCTCGTTAGTGTCTGCTTAAATTTGGTTAAGTAGGAATGAATCTACTCAGTCTTGATGAAATAGGCAGAAACAGGGGATTTTCAGGCCTCTTCTTCCCATAAATCTATGTGTCTCCAAGAACCCTATCTTCCTCAGTGGCCCTCTCATGGAGTATATTGAGTCTCTGAAGAATGGACCTCAACAACCACTGTGTCTTCAATTCGTTTAAAAAGAATGGGTGGGATTAATTGCATGCGGAATAATTTTTGTGTAAACTTACTAATGCTGATATCCTTGATGTATCAGATTTAACTATCTGGTGCTTTTAGGCTAAGGTGAAGCAAAAAACGTATTAATTATCTATTATGGTCAGGTGTCATCCTTTAACAGACACCAAAATTCTCAAAATAAGCCTGACAATATTTTTAATCTTTATTTTATTAATGAGAAAACCAAGCCCTAAGAAGTTAAAGTGAGCTGGGATTGAAACTTGAATCTTCTAAAATCACTCTTCTTTCTGCTATGCCACAGCAACCTGCCATTTTTTCCAATAGTCTACCTCTCTACATTGTAATAGACTATATACATATATATATACTTATATATATAGTGTCAAAATGTATGAGAGAGTCCATAACCAAGACACGAATTGGGAGGGCTTGTGGAAGCCCAGCGGTGAAAGCCTTACAGGAAGAACTCTATGGTCACAATGGAGCACTATAATTACAATAGCCCCTCCCTTCAACTTCTTCTTTCCCTCTGTAAAGAACTTACTGTTTATCCTTGCAATTTTTCTTGGACTTGGCTCTCCATGGCTGCCCATACCTGACTGCAATTCTTTCTTTATCCCTGAACAAATTCCTTTTGCTGTTAAAATACCTAAACAACTTTTGTTTACAATTGACAATAGAGAGAGAAATAGGGATAAAGATAGAGATAGATATGCAGATCTATAAATTTGTAACCTCATTATTACAAGTAATTACTTTAGAGTCATCTTGGTTTCTAGATCCATACACTAGATAGATGTAAAGGCCTTCCAACATAAAAATTCTAACCTTGTCATTCTGAGAAAAAGCCATGGAGAATAGCTCCTACTCTCTTCAACATGCATTCTATGCACAATTCCAAATCATTATGCATTTTTTAACATCTTACACCTTCCAAACTTCATGCAAGAGCTCACCTATAATGCCCTGTTCACCAGTTGTCACTAACTAGAAACCCTTTTACTCTTCTAAGTCCATTCTAAATCCTTCCACTTCTTTTAAGTCCTTCCTTAATCTCACTACCCACTCTCAGAAAATCTGAGACCCCCTCCTCTCCTTCTCTGAATCACCCTAGTACGTGACCCTTAGTGCCTCCTAACTTGAATTATGTGTGTGCCTGGCTACTTTTCCTACTAAACTTTACACGACACGTCCAGTCTCCAACTCACCCATCTGCGCACTGTCAGATCCCTTGATTTTCTTCCCTTTGCTCCATTCCTGACTCAATAAGTGATTCCTCCATTTGAAGGTCCAAGGAAGTGTGGCATTCCCATGTCCCATAGCCAACCCTGCAAAGCGAACAGATTAGCCAGACTCCTCAGGGCTGGCTTTGCTTTGCAATGTCCCTTCAACAGCTTTGCATTTAGCTCTGCATGGGAGGGGACGCATTGCCAACATGAAAATTAGCTACCTGAATCAGTCAATGCTAGCCAAGGGCTATGATGTTGAAAATATTATTTGTGAAAGAAACACTACCCTGTAAGAGAACTAAAAGCTCTGAGATTCTGAGAGGAATACCAATGCTCTGTCACTCAGAAGGGGAAAAAAATAAAGGATTTAGTTTTTCCCTACTGCAATTTTATTGGTTTCCAAAATCAGACCTGTTTAGTAGCTGTTAGGACACTCTCAGACAAGACCCCCTACCCCGCCACACACACCACCACCACCACCACCACCATTTCAGTCTGTTAATTAGCTCATTAATGACTGACAAATTGCTTTCTTCCCCTCCCTCCCTCTTTCCTTCCTTCCTTTATTCCCTCACCATATATTACTCTGTGTTAGACTGGGGTGAGGCTTGGGTGCTGTGAAAATAGTGTTAAACTGCTGTTAGAACCAAGGAACTTGGGAACCTTTAATACTGCCCTAAATCCCTCATCACAGAGCATCTGACAAAATATGAAGCAAAGTCACATTATTGTTAGCTCTGGCTTTAGCCCAAAACCCCGTGTTGAAAATTGTAGTAAGCTGGGGCCAATCATTTCTTTTTCCTAATCTTATTAGTTCAAAATAGTTTGAGATCAAAGAAGACTATGGGTCTTGCTCTATTTCATTACCTGCAAAGGCCGAAGCCAATCTCTGAATCTTGCCACTAAAAGGTAAAGAAAAACTGATCCAACCCACATTTGCCACGACAAGGGAAATGGCCTGTATTGTTCTAGGAAAGACAAGAAATCACGAGCTGCAACCATAATTACTTTTTTTTTTTAAATCACAGTGGGGAAAAAAAATGCCCACTCAAAACAAAACTCCGAAACAGCTCAATGAGTTAATTTACATATGACCAATACATTCAGGGCTCCTCCTTGGGGATGGAGGAAAATGCTTTCATCTTTATTCATTAGGGAAAGCCCTTAAGTTCTTCCCAGAAATCAATAGGCCTGCTCCATGCCAGGCGCCATGCTAGGCTCTGGAGACATAAAGATTAACAAGACCCAAGGTCTCTGTCGTGGAAGAATTCTCCATCTAATGGGTAAGGCAGACGAGTAAATAATTCCCAATCTATATGATGAGAAACAATGAAGGCAGAACTGATTTTGAGCCAGTGGGCACTGGTATAACCATGCAGGTTCATAAAATATTGAAATGCTCTGAACCCTTTGTAAATACCTGCTTTCCTGAGAGCCTGAGTTACCACTAGCCTCATTCTCACTGCCCTTACCAGCCTCAGGGCCCTCTATGCCCCTCAGACTGAATACAAGGAGGTCCCTAGGGCCCTATTCCAGATCAGGACTTGGTGACCATTCTGATTGGTCAACGCTTGAGATAACTCTAGAATGGGGGTATATGCAAAGGGCTATAGTAGGATTGACCAGAAGAAATTCCTTCTGGTTGGAGAGGTGTGAGACTTTTAACATATGTATGGCTTTGAAGAGGAGGGGACACTTGAGCCATGTCTAAAAGACTCAGGGGTAGTTCTTTACAAGCAAAGCATAAGCTATGTGTCAAGGCAAAGGAAAGAATTTCATGTAATGGAACAGAATTAGCTCAATGGATCTTAGATGCAAAACAGTCATAAGAGCTGAAAAAAGGGGAGGTGGCAGCAGGAGATGATTCTGAGAATTAAGCCAAGGGTCTTGTACGCCCCCACTTGCGGATAAAAGGAAGTTCTAATGAGGGTGTGATATGACAACTGCTCCTGTTGGTAGACAAATAAGGGGAAGAACACAAGCCTCATTCCACGTTTTCGTGATTCTAGTATTCTCTTTTGGATGGACCCAGGAAGAGAAAATAATAGGTTAGTTCTGTCTGATATGACTGCAAAAAATCAGAACTCTTTGCCCAAATCCTTCTCATTGTCTGCTATACACTTTTCATAGGAAATCTCCTTTCTTCCCACTCTATTTATTGGAGAAATAAAGTCAATGTGTGTATTTAAGATTATGACAGTTATGATTTCTCTTATTAAATCAAAGCTTTGGTTTCAGGCAAATTTCTGCAGGCACCATAACACAAGGTTTGGAGCATGGGCTCTGTTCATCTTGACAGCCTTATGCACACTGGGCAGTACAGATGACAGAGGCCCGAGGAACTCAATTGTTCCTCTCGCTCTCCCACCCAGTGCCTCCTCAGAGCCGTGCTCAGTGTTCTCCAAATTTATGAATCATCGTTCTCTATCAATCTTCATCTTTCTGAAACAAAGTGTTATTCTCTCTCCAGAAGATATAATTGATGCCCTCCTTCCCCCTGGCAGTTTTAATCACTGTTCTCTAAAATAAATCCATCTCACTATCATTTTAAGAACCCGAGACAAGAGCTCCAGAAACATACCAGTCCCTTCGCAAAGGCCAACTCCATGGTCTCTGTCTCATGACCAACACTCACCAAACTCATATCCCGTCGTACTGAGTACCTACTGTGTGTCAGGCACTGTGAGGTCCATGCTGAAACTCCAAACACAAAGAGGATACAGGCCCCACCCTGACTCTCTGAGGTCTTTGCACATGAATGATACAAACAGGAGACTGCTTTTCCAGGAACAAGTGGTCTTTCACCAAGGACATTAACTTACATCTCAGGGAAATATTTTGTTCCCCAAAGTATGGTTGGTGGACTACCCATTCTAAAGAGTGTTAATAGGCTGATACATAAGCAAAAGGTTCCCCTGATCGAACACATTTGAAAATCACTGGGTAAACAGGACTCTTGCTTGCAAGCACATGCACACTGTGACTATCCAACAGGAGAATGGTTTCCCAAACCCAATCAACCAGAAAACTGTTTGCTGCAGATCATCGAAAGGAGAACGAGGTGCTCACGAGACAGTGCTGATCAGCCTTATCCTAGGTGAGGAGTGAGCCCATCATCTCAAGAACATCTCTTGCAGTGTTTCCTCTAGTTTTCATTTTCTTACATTGACTTACTCTAAGGCCCAACTGATTTCATGTGCCCACCCTCCCATCTCACAAAGCCTTCATGCAAAGGCAAAACCTTGGCATTTCACTAGCTTGAAAGGCTTACTGGCATCGTGGCTGGAGATTCTACTGCAAATGTGTATGATTTCTAGATTGTTGAACAAGATCAATCCCAGCAAACATCTCTTCTTTTAAAAAATAATTATGTGTGTGTGTGTTTGTGCGTGGGTGTATGTACATGTTCTGGTGGATGCTTTCTTTTACTTCTCAAGCTAGAAAAGTTCCTATTTATTCCTACCTCTTGTTTCCTCTTTCTAAAGTATGACAGATTATACCTGCTAAATTATTGTGCTCTTAAGAGAACCAAAGAAAACATGTTTTTGTGATAATGGAATCTGTAATTCTTTGCTAAATTCTCACCCTCGATAAAATTCCACTTTATCAGAATGAAGGTACAGTAAGTTATATAAATCAACACTTGGCAAATGATATTCTCTGCTGACATTTCTGTTCAGGAGTTGGTATTTTATTTGGGTGATAGACATCTGCTGAATTTATTAAAAGCAGTTGACTTGTTTTAAGGGGTCAGCTACCACTGCTAAATCCCTTTCTTCTTAAGAAAAATGTTAGCAGCTTCTTGATATGCCACGGGTCTTTTCTTGACAATAATAGTTTAAAAGTACAGTGCAATTCATTTATTCATAGGTATTTACTGAGCACTTACTATGTGTATGACATCATGCTAGAGGCTCGGGTTACAATGGTAATCAAAACAATGCTTAGATGTCTGTGTGTGATGAGAGGGATAATTTTGCTGAAATATGGCTGAACAGAATGAAGAAGCTTGAAGAGTTATACAAATCTGGCCAAATAGAAAGAAGCTCCCACTGAACCCTCCCTCTTCTCTCCCTCCCACCACCACCCCTAAGCAAAGCATACTGTATTAGAACCACAGCTCATATTTTTGTGGATCCAGAGGAGCTAATGAAAACACAGTGGGTCTGAGTGATGAATATCTTCTTGGCAGACTGCAGAACACAGAAGAACAAAGGGTTGATGGGTGGTTCTGAATCCTACCATCAGGAACAGATCACGGAGAAGCGACCCCCAAAACCCAGGTGGCTCTGTCATCTTCTGTAAGACACAGTAATGCTACTGCCGCTTGATTTTTGAAGGGATTGCAGTTATTGAGAAGAGAGATGGAGGGAATAAAAGGTCAGAAAACTCAGGCTCAGAGTTTGGTTGACACAGATGCTCTGGAATCAGAGAGCTTAGTCCAGATCCCAGCTCTGCCTCTGAGAAGCCCTTGCATTTGGATGAGTCATAGCAATTCCAAGCACCTGTTTTATCATCTGTAAAATGGAGATGATTGTCATCTCACTGTGAAGATTCCATGAGAGATTATAGGCGGAGACAGTACCAGAGTGCCCAGCATACAGTCAGCCCCCAGTCCTCAGGTCAGCGAATGTCAACAGTATAATACAGGTCACCAAATCACTACAGGATAGAACTAGGTCTCAAATCCAGCATCTCTGACCCTGGGTCCATGCCCCAAATGCCCACATTGTCCTGCCCCCCTTTCCCAATGCACATCTCACAGTACTATTCTTAGACACTCAACAGAGGTCTTTGTGCAGGTCTCTTCTTCTCACATAATCCAGAAAGGTTAGCTTTTCTAAAAAGCAACACTGGAGAAAGGGTACAGAAAGATTGAGTCCTGTAACCCTGAAGTTGGAATGTTAACTTCTGACCCATCCTGATTCTTACAGGGACCCAAAGGCCTTCCTTTAAGAGAAACCCTGTTTCCTCTGCAAAGTCCATTATTGGGCAAGCCAATGTTTTACTTTCATGGACTATCCCTCCCCCAAAAAAGCCCACCCACTACCCCATCTTTGGACCCCTTAAATGTCATAGAAAGATCCTGAGCTTAGACCATGAACTTCACTTACACAGGAAGCCTGCTCCCTGCCTTTCCCAGAAACCACCAGGGATTGCACCTCCGGCTGCCTACCTATTCCCAAACTCCACTCTACCTCCGTGAAGAAAGCAATCTGCCTGCAGTGAAGACTCTACAGGGGGTCGGAATAAGGAAGGGCCAGGGCAGGTAGTAAAATGGCTTTGTGAAAGCCAGGCCAGTCTTCTGGGGACAGGACAGAGAGGGAAAAGCATAGGCTGCCTAGAAACGCGTGCATTGCGGGCTTAATTATCAGACTGTGCCTGGAGAAGAAAATACATATTGTCTGATACGGGCTCCCAAGCTGATACATATTTAATGGACAAATAATGAATCTCCGCATAAATATTTAAAGGAGCAACATCAAGGTATACAAGGGCGGGATGTGCTGAGGGAAGGAGGCTCTAGATAGTAAGGCAATGGAGCAGAGATAGTAAGACAATAGGAGTAGAGAGAGGCCCCAAAAGTGGCAGTCGCTCTGAGGGGAAGCTGGGTCTCCTTAGAAACCAGGTTGGTTGCTTATACAAGAGAAGAGATGAGCTGCTTTGCAAAATGTAAACTGCCGTGGAAGTGATGGGAGGTAGTATTTTTATTATCACTTTTGATATTTATTTGAAAGACAGCATTAGGCTACTTACATGGATGATGGTAACCATTGAAGGCATTAGTACAAGCAAAACAAAACCCTTGGTGGGATGAAATGAGCGCTCCAGAGAGAGGGTACAATTGTTTTTACAGGTGTGTGGATTTGGGAAGGCAAAGCTTACTCAGAAAGAGAAGAAGCTGATGGTGTGGATCCTGGGGAGCTCTAAGAACAGTTTCTATTTATCTTGAACTCATTATGTGGTCAAGGTTATGTGAGAGCTAGGACGACAGAATGAATAAAGACAGATGTGGTCCTGTGATTATAACTCACCATTGCCCATTCTCAGTTTCTGAGACTATCTCAGAAACTACCAGGTAGTGTGATCAGCTCCAGGACAAGGAAATGGCTATGGGAGCACAAGGATAAATCGGGGTTAAATCTGGGTAGACTTCCTGAAAGAAGCAGCTTCCAGGTCACACCCTGATGGTGATTTGCTGACATTATGATCACTTATTTACTTACCTGGCTCTTCGCAGTCAATGAAAAGACCCCTGAAGAGAGAGACCCAAGGGCATCAAAGAGGAATCCACATGGAGACAATTAATAAAAGGTCTTGAATGCCAAGGTAAAGAATTTTTGTTTGAATTAATAAATGATAAGTAAAGCCAACATATAAATGTTCACAGGAAATGTTGTGTGCATATG
Organism: Myotis daubentonii; assembly: GCF_963259705.1. Lineage (NCBI taxonomy): Eukaryota > Metazoa > Chordata > Mammalia > Chiroptera > Vespertilionidae > Myotis > Myotis daubentonii. The sequence continues at coordinate 68,099,632 of NC_081850.1, read as the reverse complement.
AGAGTGTTTCTAGCCCTTGGAAAAGTATGTCCTTGCAGTTGTGCGAAGCATGAAGCAGGTAGAAAGAGGAGCCGAGAATGACTTTTCCCAAAGTTCCTTAAAGAGCTTTAAAACAGGAACCAAAAATAGACTTAAGCCCCCCTTGCTCCCTATTTCTTTCCACCATCTGTCAGCCCCACTCCCCTGGGGAGAAGCTAAAGCTGACAGCAGCAGAGTGAGGGAACAGGGGTGTGGGTGGGGAACTTTTCTTTTTTTTTTCTGCCAGGCTGAGTTATTAATTAGCTTCCCAGAGGGGAGAGGAACAATGAGCTCTAGTCTTCTCGCTTGACAAATATTGCACCAGAGAGGTCTGGCAGGTCACCCAAGGTTCTCCAGCCCCGTTCTTCCTAGAGGCAGAGCCAGGTGCCTGGGGCTGGCTGGGATTCTCTGCACCAGTTCCAACCATCCCACTCGGAAGGGCCCAAGCCTCCTCTCTTAAGGGGCTGGGGTGGTGGATGTTTGGAGAACTGAGCCAGGGGAGATCTTTGTAGTGGGTGTTCTCAGCTTCTTGGTAAGCCAAGTATTTCCTAACCTCCTTCCCAGGGACGAGCCACAGAAACTCGGCAACAGATGCTGTTTACTTCGAGCAGCACCATCCTTCCAACCCCTGATGCATAACAGGCAACCCAGCTTTCATCTCCCGGCCCTAGGGCCCCAGGGAGGCAGGCCGCAGATGGATGCTCTGTCACACTCTCTGGAGGCCTGTTCTCATCGTTCTACTTTCTTGCCCCCAGCCTCAACCTGGATCTAGAACATGGGGGAAGGGGATGGGGATCAGTCTCAGGGGCACCCAGGACTTGCTTCTCTCTGAACCAGAACTCTGATCCCCTCTTCGCTCGCCCAGAGGACCACCAGCATCACCATCAGGGGCTGCACCTGAGTTCCTTCCTCTTCTTTCGCCTGGTGAGGACCTGGAGCTCCAAGTTTCCCCTTCCACGTTTTTTACCTTCTCCCAACCTGACACTTACCAACTGCTCATCCAAAGACAATACTCCCAATACTTGCCCATACTCAACCAAGGCCAAACGCTCTCCTGGAGGGGCAGATTCCGAGAAGGACCCTACGCATCATGGCCCAACCCTCCCTTTTACATGAATACTCAACATGTGCCTATTGAGCGCCTACCTGTGGGCACTGCACCGAGTGCTCAGACAGACCCTCTCCCTCCTGGGACATAGTCTAGAAGGGGAAGAGATGCATTCAATGAAACGAGTATTGATAATAATTAAATATAATGGACATGAAACCCAAAGAGACCACATGATTTCCTTAGTGTCCTAGAATAAACCCGTAACAAAGTCAGGACTCAGACCTGTTGTCTGTAACGACCCCATGTAGACTCAGAGGAAGCACATCTGTGATGCCTGAAGGAAGATGTCCACCCCCACCCGAGGAATCCCCCAAGTTCAGCTCTCTTCTCCTGCAGCGGTGCACCATGGGAAAGTTCAGAATCCACTCTCCTGCCTGCCTCCCTGTTATTTCATGATGAAACCGCAGGTGTTACATACTCCTCTCCTGCTGCTTCTGAGGGTGGGACAAGGACCCAGAGGATCTGCCCTGATGGGCAGGCCCAAGATTTGTCTGGGGAGTCTTAGCAGTCAAGAGCTGGAAGGGACCTTCATCATTTGGAGTGTCACACCTTCTTCTTCTTTGAACAGTTTCCAACAAAAGTCAGCATCAAAACCCCAATACGTAAATGTAACCAAAGCTGAGGTGCCCCGACTTAAGTCAGGAGTGAGGACTTCAAGGGTCACAAGGACCCAGTCCCCTTTCCCTGGGGCAACTCTCAGGAAGGAACTTCAGGTCCTGAGGATCGTAGTCTGAAAACTGAAGATCTGATCTAACCTCTTATTTTGCCTCAGCCATGTGCCTCAGCCTTGTGCGTGGGTATAACTTCTTGCCAGTGGGTTATAGATCCATCAGTGAAATGGGGATGGATATACTTATACCCTTTCTACAGGATCAGAGTCCAAACACTGTCCTAGGCCTGGAATCTGAGAAGGGCCCCTTACATCAAGGGCCCCTTCTTTTTAAAATATATATATTATTGATTTTTTACAGAGAGGAAGGGAGAGGGATAGAGAGTTGGAAACATCGACGAGAGAGAAACATCGATCAGCTGCCTCCTGCACACCCGCTACGGGGGATGTGCCCGCAACCAAGGTACATGCCCTTCACCGGAATCGAACCTGGGACCCTTGAGTCCGCAGGCCGACGCTCTATCCACTGAGCCAAACCGGTTAGGGCAGGACCCCTTCTTTTTATATGAGGGCCTCATGAGGTCCTGAATATCAAAGCACCCTACACGCTGCCGGGCATATCTGTAAAGGGGCACGGTGGTGTTCAAATGCCAGTTCCACCACTTTGTCACTGTGTTAGTGAATCTCTCTAGGTCGGTTTCTCCATCTGTAAAATGGTAACAAAAGTCGTACCTATCTTGGTCTTACTGTGAGGTTTAAGTGAGATAATGCCTATAGTATGTTTCATCTAATTGCTTGAACTGTACAAAATGCATAAAATATTGTTTGTTTTCAATCTCATCTTCTCTATCCTCAGCATCACCATATCATTTTCATTTAAATTGATATTCATTTTGGAAAAAAAACTGACCTAGCTTTCCCCTCTTCCCCCTGTTCATGAACCTGGAATGCTGTAGCACCAGAATGTGAGAGAAGCCATCTGTGACTACAAGGGGACATCCAAACTGTGAATAAGGTCAACACTAAATAAGCCCAGTGGAGAGATGATGAGAGAGATTGTGAAGATATTCTTTGGGTACCTATAACCAGCCAGATGAGGAAATGTTTATGTTCTGGACTTTTTAATTAGTGAGCCCCCTCCCCGATTTTGTTTAATACCCACATATGCACATGTCCACCCACACACTCAAACATGAACCAGATAAGAGGTGCTGGTAGGGGAGGTATCTTGCCTACAGCCTCTGATTATGGGAGAGCTAACATAGCCTGCCTCTCCTGGCCATGCTTCTTTTTTAAATATATTTTCATTGATTTCAGAGAGGGAAAGAAATAGAGAAAGACAGAAACATCAATGATGAGAGAGAATCACTGATGGGCTGCCTCCTACACCCCCCGCCCCTACTGTGGATGGAGCCCACAACCTGGGCATGTGCCCTGACAGGGAATCGAGTCTGACCTCCTAGTTCATAGGTAGATGCTCAACCACTGAGCCACACCGCCAGGCCTGGCCATGCGATCTTCTCCACCTCAAAGGGCATCCTCCAAGCAGCCTTCGCCTTCCCCAGCCTTGCTCTGAGAAGCCAGGGACCGCTTGTTCTTCTTCCACACCCAAAGCACGCAAGCAATTCCATGGGAATGTGCCTTGGTGAGGGAAACAGCCCAATTACTGATCTAATGAGCCAGTTTTCATCTAATCTCCCCCATAAAGGCATGTGTGGCACCAGCACTCCCCAGCCCGGCTCCAAGGGCAGCGGCAGAGGGGTAGATAAAGAGCCGGTTCGGCAGTTCAAACCCATGTACCGCACAGGCAGGGAAGTGAAATGACTGATCCCATGTAATTAGGCCTTAATTATTTATCATTTTTGGTTAATTACTGCCACTTGCAAGTTAACAGGTTGTAAAACTCGTGGGCTGTGTTTATTAAATGTTAGGCAATCATGAGCAAGGGAGTGCCATCTTCCAGTGTTAATGAAATATCCGTAAAAATCCGTGACCGCCAGCAATGCAGGATTTGTGGCCACTTGGGAGACGGTTACATGGACTTATGACTAATTATATATTTTTGGAGTCAGTATTTCCACATTTGAGAAGAAGACTTAAATAAAGGCTGCAGTGTCTCTGTGGGATCTCCCATCATTCCTCTGGTACACGGGGGAAGTGAACGGGGGTGGTGGATGGGGCGGGGATGGAAGAGAGATGCAGGAGAAATCACAACTCCTGTCTCAAAATATTCACCCCTTCTCAGGGCCACAGTGCCTACATGTCTGCATTAGAAAGCCATTCCTGGGACTACAATGTTATCAAACCCCTCCGAAAGTAAATATCCCTGGGAGATGTTCTTTATAATTAAATGGGAAATGTGGCTATGTATAGCCTTTCTGAAAAAAATAAATGAATTCAACATGAGTCCACAGACAAACAAAGTGGACAATGGGCCACAGTAAAACAGGAATAATAACTAGAACGAAGGAGGTGAAACCACAGGCACGCCTCAACTGGACTCACAGATTCCGTTCTGGAAAGCAGCCTTGAAAGGCCAGAGTGAGTTCTTGACAAGTGAACTGGATAATGAGAAGATAAAACCCATTTCACAGGAAGATCTTTCAAAAATTGAGAATGTTTCGCCTGGAAAGGCAAAGTTTGCCTGGATAGCTTAACAGTTATCTTCAAATTGCTTAAAAGCTTCCATGTGGTTTGGAAACAAAACTCATTCTATGTGTCCCCAGAAGGCAGATCCACTGGACAAATGATACTAAGAGGAAACCTTCAGCTTTAAAATGTTTTAAAAGCTAAGAGCTGTCCACTCAAAAGGTAGTGAGTTCACCTCCTTGGAGGTATATAAGCAGGACCCTGATTATTACTAAGCTGATCATCTTTTAAAGATACTGTGGAGGAATTCTTTAATAGATGGCTGGCTGAATGAAAGAGTTTTAAATGTTGAAAGTTCTAGGAATTAGAAGTCATTAACACATTAATATCAACTATTTGATGCCGTGTCTTTCCCTGGCACTAGGAGCTGTGGGCAGTAAGAGTCCCCTGGGGACCAGAGGTTGGGATAAAGGAATATCCTATATAATAAAAGGTTAATATGCAAATTGTCCCTGTGACCAGGAGTTTGACCAGGAGTTCAACCGGGAGTTTGACTAGGAGGCAGGGCCAGCCACCCACGGCTCCTCCCCCCAGCCAGCCCCGCCCTCGATTGCCCCTCTCCCCACCACCCCCCAATCGGGATGAACCAGCCAGACCCCACCCATGCATAAATTCATGCACTGGGCCTCTAGTTGAAAGATAAAAACATGTTCAGACAGTGGTAGTGCAAGTAGCTAAATGTTATTGGGAGGGAATGAACTTATTATCTCCTGACCGTTGAACGGCAAAAGTCTGGAGTGAGATTTTGTCAATGTTGAAGGAAGAGGAAAAGCCCCTTGAGCCCCAGGTTTCTTCTAACTGGCTCTGGATCTTTAGTTACGTTCCCATCCTAGCCCTTTGTTTCCCCATCTGTAAGCAGGGTGCTCAGCTTCCTGGTCTTTCGGAACCTTTCTATATCTATCATGAAATGGTTCTGGGTTCTCATGTGGAAGTGAGTCCGTGCCCTCAGTCCCTCCACTAGACCTACATGTTTCTCCATCCAGGAAGCACAGAAAATGATGCCTGTCTCTTAGCTGCCTCACAAAGATGCCATAAGGACTAATGAGGCCATTTGTCGCTCTCTGAGCTCAGTGTTGAATGCTCAATCACCATCGAGAGGTACTTGCACGCAGACATTTCAGGTATGTAATATAATATTATGAGCATAGAAAAGCATAAAAAGATTTGTAATTAAGATAAAGAATCAATCAACCTACCCTTTCTTTTTTTATAATCCCAGCCCAAGCAAATGACAAGTGGTTGCCTTCAAGGACATAGAGTATATATTTTTAGATTTATATGTTTATCATGAAATAAAGCCCTCAATTGAAACAAAAAAGCGCTGCTATCAGATTTGGCAGGTGCATAGGGAATTGACACAGCAGGAGGCATCATGAGGCAGAGAGGGTAACAGTGGGTGTGGTCTCTCCAAACATCTTCCCGTCTAGTGGGAAGGGCTGGAATTGTGCAGAAACAGCTTCTATATACCCACAGAGGTTGGCCATCTTGAGCCTCCCACCTAATGCAGTGACTGGCACACTGCAGGTATTCACAAATTGTTTCATGACTAAATCCTTGAATGAAAATATTTTGTGAAGAGCAGTTCTGATAAAGCACCAGAGGAGTTCAGAGGAGGAAAATATTCCTGCCACTTGAGAACCTCAGAGAACGCCTCATGGAGAAGGTGGACTCATGGAGTCTTGGAAGAAAGAGAAGTGGAACATTCCCATTGGTGATTTCAGCAAGGCCAAAGTCACTGGGGCAGGAAAGTGTGGATCAAGGGCACAGAACTCATTGATAGCGCCATCCCCTATTCTCTTGCCTCCTGACCAGGGCTAAGGCCAGTCTTGATTGATATCTCTGCCTTCAGTTTCCCAGAGATGATCTATCCTACCCATCATGGCCAGCCTTACCTTGCTAAAGCACCATCACAGTCATGGCACTGCCCTTGTCAGAAGCACACACTGACTTACCATTATCAGCGCAATACAGTTCAAGCCCCCAGGCAAGCAACCTGGCCTTTTGTGATCTGGCTACAGTGTTTCTGAATGAACTTACCACGGTTCTCTCTCACTCAGTCCCTGCTACACAAACTTCCCTGCCCCCATGCCTCAGCTTGTGTTCTTCTTTATATAGGAAAACCCTGCTCTTAATTAACTTGAGGTCCAAGTTTTAGCCACACCTCAAGGATGAAATTTGGTACCACCTCTTGATGAAACTTGCACCTGAACTCCTGTGGACGTCATCTGTGAACTCCCGTCCCTATGCCTGCATCACTAATAGCTCATGCTTCCCTATCTATCTAGCTAGATGGGCACATGCTCTGTCTCTCCCACCAGAGAAAATAAAATTGCCTGGAAGACAGTTTCCCCCAAACTTATCCCAGAACTGGGACCAGAGCAGGTGCTCAATGTCAATGTAGTCAATTGCTTGGGTTTCTGCCAAATACTCCAAGATTCCCCAGTGGCTATGCGTGTGCCACTCCATTCTTCGCTGGCCAAGTCTAACTGATACAAAGGCAGAGACAGCTAATGGAGTGAGCCCGTTAGATTCCCGCAGTGGGAATCAGAGTGAAGAAACAGGCTGACGGAAGACAACTGGAGCTGAGTCTTCTCATGGAAGGCTCCCAGGATGATCACAGACATCTAGTCGCTGACGTTCCTGGAGCCACCCTGTTGTTGCTATTTGTGGGCGTTTTTTCTTTTTGCTAATTCTTATATCTATCATTATATTGGTTTCCTAGGGCTGTCATAGCAAAGAACCACAACTGGGTGACTTAAACAACAGAAATGTATTGTCTCACAGTTTAAGAGGCCTGACATCCACCAAAATCAAGGAGGCACTAGGGTTGGTTCCTCCGAAGGGCTGTGATGGGAGGATCTGGTCCAGGCCTCTCTCCTTGGCTTGTAGATGGCCATCCTCTCCCTGTGAATCGTCACCGTGCATTCCCTCTGTGTGTCTGTTTCTGTGTCTGTTTCCTTTTGTAAGGACATCAGTCATATTGGGTTTGGGGCCCATGAGACTACAGCAGGACTTCATCTTAGCTTAACTAATAACAACTGCAATGATCCTATTTCCAAATAAGGCCACATTCTGAGGTACTTGGGGTCAGTCATTCAATTTAGGAATTTGGGAGGACATAATTCAAGCCCATAACGAACATTTTAGCTCTTGTAGACTAAGTTATTTTAGTCGTATTCAAATACCCCTCTTTTGTTTTCTGAAAATATTCAGAATTGGACTATTTATAACCAAAGAACTTTGACAGATAAAATGAATGAATGTGTGAGTAAATAAATGAACAGGTAAGCTCATAAAAAATAAATAGATGGATGATTGGTGGGTGGGTGGGTGGGTGGGGGGTGGGAGTAGGGGTGAGAGAGTGAATATGGCCACAGTCTGCCTTCCATCCATCTTCTCTTTTCTTCATATGCCTCTTCAAGTAGGAGTTACCATACTGTGGGTCAGTGCTGGGCAAGCAAAAGGTACACTAGAGCCCCATCCTCATCACCCTCTTTTTTATAAGTTGCCAACCAGGGAATATTTCATTGGAGCCAATAACAAGGAAGACATGGTCTCCTTTGCTGAGCCTACACTGCTCCAGGGAATGAGACAGAACATCAATTACTTAGGAGAAAAGTCACATTTTATTCAGTCAGGGAACGTGATGAGGGTGGGGTGGGGGGTCAGAGGGATGAATGTGGATGTGAGCTTTTCATGGTCTTGGGGGGAAAAAGGCTGCCCCTCGGCTAATTTTAACAAATGCCACTGAGCAGTGAGTTTCCCCAGAGGCCTGTGTCTGTTCTCTCTTTTTAGCATATTAATTGGAAACTGGAATCACTGTTGGAAGAAAGTAGAGTCTCCACATCCACTACTTTGCCCGTGGAATATAGAACCCCAGGTAATTTAAAGGAACAAAAGAGACAACCTTAACCGCTGCCCATCTCTTTAGGCATGATTCTTGGGCATCCCACCAAAGAGAGATGTGTGTCCACCACGGTATAGAGAAGGACCCCATATGTGGGAACACACTAAAAACCTGTCCCACGGCCCCATGCACAGCCCGCCTCTGCATCCCAGCATCACTCTGCTGCAAAGACACGTCTTATAGAGGCAGAAACAGGATATATTTGCTTGGCAATATGTCCTCTCTCATTTACAGTTGGCACCAAAATGGTGCTTATTTTCATCCTCTCCTTCCTCACTTTCTTACCTCTGTTACTACCTGCTCTCCTTCCCTCTTTCACTCAGACCCTAGTAACCCGATCAGCTGTCTGCCAAGCATAAGGAATTTGGTTAGGAACTGTAGCGTGGCTTCTCCATCGGTGCAACCTCATGAATATTATTTTCATTAAACAGATAAGGAAGCTGGGCAGACACAGAGTTTCCTGACCACTCTATCTCTAACATCCTGACAGGTACTTTCGTGACCAAATCCTCCTTCCCGATATATCGCTGCCTGACATTATCTAACTTAATTATCTGCATTATTATGAAAAGGAAAACTTTGTGAGGGCAGAGACCATGCCCATCCCATTCACTGCTGAATCTCCATCCCTAAGAACCTGGTACAGAGCAGGTACCTGATGTAGAGAAGTGGCTGTGGGATCTCCTGATTGGAAAAGGCCTCCCTACAGATGGAGGATGTGTTTTATCTGGGCTGTGAAGGAATGGCAGAGTTAGAAGAAGCACTCTGAGCAAAGGGCTCGAGCAAAGATGTGGAGGTGAGAGCCATGATGCTTTCCTTCATTTATTTCACCACTTTCAGAAAACATACACGAGGGCTCCAGAATAAGTGCATGGATTTTTAAAAATAAAATACTGAGTTATAGTTTGGTAAATGGAGCCCCTGAATGGCTTAGGATAGGTTGAGAGTAACACTGGCTCATCTGAATGATAGCCAGTAAATTGGAAAGGAGAGTGCATTAGAACACAATTCAAAACAGCCAGATTCCAATCCTAGCTTGGCCCTAAGCAGCATGCAGCAAGACTGGGAAATTAGGACTTGAAGGGGAGACAACCCTCATTGTTCATACAGACAAGTGCAACCATACTCTTGCCTCCATTCCAATGAATGTCCCATTTTCCACCAGCAAACCGCCTGGTGTTTTTAAGATCTGAATCTGATCAATACACTCCCTTCTCAAATTCTTCCAATGGCATCCCATTGCTCTAGAGCTAAATCCAAAATACCCTGCATGATCTGGACGCTACCATACTCACCTTGCTGTCCTTAGAGCATGCCAAGCACATTTCTACCTCAGGACCTTTGTACCCGCTGATGGCTCAGCCTGGGAAGCTTTTCACCAGGTATATGCAAACTTCAAAAGTCATCCCTTCAGAGAGCCAATCTCTTACCACCATATATGAAATAGCAGCATCTAGCCAATGTCCCAACCACCATGCTTTGCAGTTTCCCTTGTACTTCTATGCCTGATATTACATATTTTCACTTGTTTATCTACTTACTGTCTAATTCCCTACCTAAAAGATATACACCATGGGGACAGTTCTTGTTCGGCTTACTTCAGTTTAGAACAATTCCTTAAACAAAGTGAATATTCAATGAATAGCAGTTGAATGAAGGACTAAAACCTAACTCTTTTATTTTGTAGGATAAATGTATACCCCATTTTACCAATATTTCACAGGTACTTGATGACGGAGCCAGGACAAGAACTTAGTTAGATGCCCTGCTTCCCAATTAGGTCTTTTTATTACTATCCCACCTGGTCTTGTATATCTCTTTTAATTAATCTATTAAATGGGTATAATATTTCTATCCCACCTTCCCTGAGTAGCTGTTTCACATGGATAATGAGAAAGTTCCTTGCAAAGCAAACAAATGCAAGCAGTAGTGTGAGGATTTAAAGAGGCAGTGGTGGGCATGGCTTGAATTGATTACAGAAAGAACTGCATTCAGTTCCTAAGGGAAAGTGATCCTATACAGTTCACCATCCAGTGCAATGCAACCCAAGCTCCCAAGACTGTGCTGCATCTACCAAGGAACCTCTGATCAAAGAGCTAACTAGGGCACTGGTTGCAGAAACTAGAATAAATCCAATTTGAATGAGACACAGAGCACATTTTGGGAAACATCTCAAAAATAGTTTTCAAGTGGGATGGTGACCAGCTGTTCCCCTCTATACTTAGGAAGGGGGGAACTACCATGGGGACTGAGGTACTAAATGCAGGAGAGATGATACTGATTCTACGGAGCTGTGGTTTACAAGAGGAGAGAAAGAAGAGAGGAACATAGACTAAGTACCAGGGTCACCCACTAGTTACCTTTATAAAGAAAATCTGGCAATGGTATCCCCGTGCTTACCAGTGGCTCCTCACTACCCTTCGTATAAATTCAAAACTATTTAGCTTGACAATAAAGACCTTCCATTAACTGGCTCTTAGCATCCTTTCCAGCCTCATTTCTTGCTATGTCTTGATTCACACTGTACTGTCTAGTATCACAGATCTCATATTTCACACACACACACACACACACACACACACACACACACACTCATACACACACTCATACACACACACCCTTCACTGCCTTTACTTCTGTACTGTAAACTTCACAGAGAAACATTTACCTCCTCTTGACCTGAATCACTTCTTCTTATCTTTTAACCCTGAGCTCTGCCTTTGTTTCCCAGTAAGACTTCCCTGTAGACATGGACTCCTATACATAAAAAGGACATGTGCTCCACAATGTCCCATGTACAGCCCATAATTTTTATAAATACGTCTCTCTGGAAGAAACTGGATTTCTTTGGCTTTGGAATGTCCTGTGTGATCCCATGACAGAAACTGATCTGGGGATGCTGAGTGTGTATCAGCATCCCTAATACTGATTTATTACTTCAGCAACACTTAAAAATCTGACTCTCTGATTGCTATTAGTTAGAATCAGCTTTGTCACAGTCACCTGGACCTGGGATGCCTTTGAGATCCCCACTTCAAGACCAGGAGCTGTCTGTTGCATCAGGCCTCAGGGTCAAGGGCAGTCTCAGGGAGTGATTCAGAAACCTAGGCTGCTACTTCAGAAATTGATCTCTTTCCCCAAATTTTCTTCCACGTCCATTCGAGCACTGGGAAAACTGATGGTAACGGTGGAGCTACAACCAGGTGGACAGCACACAACACCCAAACGCCAGAACAGTATCTGAAGCCAGAACAAAGTGGAGAGACTCGTTCTGTGTCTGGACATCATAAGAGGAGGATTTTCATACTACAATTAGGCAACTGAGAGTGGAAGGTCCATGCAGGAGAGGGCAAGGTCAAGGCACTTACACTAATATTCAGGGAAAATAATTCCTTTCTTTAGGTGTAAAAAGATTATATAAAAGGTAAGAATGACCTCATAAGGAGACCTGGGTTACAGGCATTAAAAAAAAAATTATGGATCAATGCATAAACTGCTGAAGGAACTAGGGCCCTGCTATATATAGATTGCCATTAGAGTACATGGTGCCGCTGTCCGTGGTGCTGAATCCTCGCTGAGTTAGAATGCAACTCACTCTCCATTCTCCACCCCATCCCTGAGAAGTTGCCAGGTACATAGTAGCCCTCCATTCGTTCAGGCTCCATTTTAGCAATTACAACAACGTATTATAATTGATCTGTTTACATTTTCACTAGATGTGAACTCCCTGAAGCAGGGGAGATGACTTAACCGTATTTGCTTTGCTAGAATAGCACTAAAACCAACCATCCATTTCACAAATAAATATTTTAAGCATCTGCTATTTGCAGGTATAGTACTCAATTCTAAGGATACCAGGAAAAAACAAAATATGATAGCTAGCCTCAGGACTCTTACAATCTAATGGGAGAAAAAAGCAAGTAAACAGAAAGTCCAATACCATGTGGTTAAGTGTTACGATAAAGCAAAGTACCGGGGACCATAGGAACAAGAGGAGGAGCCATGAACCCAGTCTTTAGACTGAGAAAAGGCTTTTAGAGGATTTGTCACATAAGATTAAACAAATGTATAGGAATCAGCCATAGGAATAGTAAGACTGGAGAAAGGTAAGTGGGGACAAATTTCAGGAATGGGGAATGTCAAGTGCACTGGCTCAGGCAAGAGATTATGAGAACAGAGTATAGTCCTGGGTGGATTACAGAAAAGCCAATGTATTTGTGATTGGACAGGTGGCAAGAAGTGTTAATTATATTCTGTGGACAATTGAAAGACAGCAAATAGATATTTCCAAGGGAATGCATGAGTAGACTAGATATTTAATAATCATGTGCTTTTGTTTGATTCTTATTTATTGAATGTAAGGATGAATACATGAACAAATGAGATTCCAGGAATATTTTTCCCCTAATAAGACATGTGTGATGTTATTATCTACTTGTAGGGACAAGAAGAAAAGGACAGGATGAAGAATGCAGCTTAAGCTCTAGAAGATGAATGTGACTGGGCCATCTTTTGGGGATGGCTTAGCTGCTGCTTAGGGTGGAGACCATAGGATAAATTCAAGGGCCTTGTGCACTGCCTTACAATTCAATCATTAAGCTGCAGTACATCAAATATAGAACACACAAAGATGGTGGGAAATGAGATGCAAATCCACTGCAGGACAGTTCAGTTTGGGTCGACGGAAAGTTCAAGATAATTTGGTGATCCATATTGAATTATTCAGTGGAAATTAGAAAGGTCTTGAACATATTCGAACCCTCAGAGGTGGTGACCCTAAGGAAAACATATATTCTTTTAGAATCCATTTCTGAAGTAGTCCTGGGGTGTCAAATCATATAGAATAGGTGCTGTTAAAATGCCAATTTGACATTTTCTGAACCCCTCAAATATTCAATGTTCCATATTTGGCACATGGAAGAGAGAGATAAATAAGACAGGCGTTGCCCTGGCCAGTGTTGCTAAATGGTTAAAGCATCGACCCTGGCATCGAAGGGTCACAGGTTCGGTTCTGGTCAAGGGCACATACCCTGGTTGCAGGTTTAATCCCTGGCCCTGAGGCCTGGTCAGTCAGGGTGAGTGTGGGAGGCAACCAATCGATGTGTCTCTCACATTGATGTTTCTTTCTCCCTCTCCCTCTCCCTCTCTCTCTCTTTTCCCTTTCTAAAAAATAATCAATGGAAAATTTATCCTCAGGTGAGGATTAACGAAATAAAAAGAAGTAAATAAGAAAGGAGTTACTCTATGCAAGGAGTTCACAATCCCATAATGGGGGACTGTTAAGAAACGCAATTATACAACTACACGTCCATGCTGAATAGAGTAAGAGGGAAAATAATAACAGGAAATTACTTTCTATTAGAGGAAATGAGAATGTTTTACCGTAAGGACATGACATTTTCCTGAGTCTTTCATGTAGAATTTTGATATTCAGAAATGGTGAGGTCAAGGGAGGGCATTCTGGGTTGAGGAAATTGGGTTTGCAAAGGCATATGGCTGAGAACTCAAAGGGTACCTGTTAGGGTGGGGAGGAGCGCTTCCACTGTAATGTAGGGAGAGAGAGTGGAAGTTAAAGGCAAATGAGGCTGGAAGGAAAGTTTGCGGGCAGACATGAAGGTCCCTGCAGCTCATGCTTGGGAGTTCAGATTTTGTTCTCTGGATGGTGGGGAGAGCCACATGGTATGTCTGAGTATGAAACCGGCATGTCGGTCTTTCTCTCTGAGGTTGTATGTGCGTGATTATGAGAAGGGAGGTGTTGGGACCCTTTGGTTTCATTCTATTTCAAGGAGAGAGCCAGGGTTTAGAGGGGCAGGGAGTGCATCCACTCCCTGCTCTTCATCCAGGCAGCCCTGGGACCCCATGGCTTTTCACTTCATTACAGAGGAGCTGAGGCACCAAATGAGCCATCCTCTCCTAATGGGTCTGGCTGCATCTGGAGTCAGCCCATCAAGCAAATTAAGGAGCAGCTTGAGTGAGGGCTTCTGGCCCTGCTGCTTCCCACATTTGGACATAAGGTCTGCAACAGTGGCAGCCAGAGGCCCAGCAGGCCAGACTGAAGATGGAGGTGGCAAGAGAAGAAAAGGCCCCGAGGGAGATATCCTGCAGAGTTTATTATGTGGTAAGTTTCCTGTGAAATGAAAAGAAAAGGGAAGGAGAAGAGAACATGCCATGTACCAGAATCCCTCAGCCCCCATTTGTGAGCAGCCACACGCATTACGGGTGGAACCATGAAATCATTGCTGGACTAGAATGGCCCAAGCATTTGTCTGAGAACTGTTTCTCCAGAAAGGGGAGCCAGGCCAGGTGCTGTTTATCATTCTCACTTCTCTGACTCCACTTCTTTCTCCAAAGACCCAAGGGGGGAAACACGAGTAGGTGACAAATGATCCCTTTCTCTGGGGATAATTCAGATTGGCCTCCATAGCCTATACACAGATTGTTTCTCTGAGGCCTCAAGATGGGATGCAAATTCAGGAATACAAAGTAGTCCCATCAAGGCAGTGGCCATTCAATCCTGCTAACTAACATTCCACTCAATTTCAATTGATGACTTCATTTAGACCACTTATTTATGTGGCCAGGGACCCAGCCTGATGTCATCGCATGCCCTTTTTCACACAGAGAAAAAGATATAATAAAGGCTTGGTCAAGCAAAAAGAAATTAAAAAAAAATTTTAAAGATCTCAATGAATTCCAAGCACAGCTCAAACAGATTAAATTGTCCAAGCTATCCCAATAAAATTCCAATTCTATAATATAGTCACAGAAAAGGTCATAAAATAGACTTAAAACAATCTATACATATAAACGCCTAATATGCAAAGTGTCCCCTTAGGAGTTCAACCAACCGGGAGTTCAATCGCTCGCTATGACATGCGCTGACCACCAAGAGACAGCGCAGAACAGCAGCTGGCAGCTCCTAGGGAGCCAACCTGTGCACAAATTTCATGCACTGGGCCTCTAGTTTCACATGTTAATTAACCTTGTGAGAGTATTGGATCTTTTTTTGTTTGTTTGTTTTTAGAACAAGGGCCTATTTCTAATTACACAGGACACGAGTCTAGACTTCTTTATTCTAAAGATGCCAAGAGCTGATGATTTCACTGGAACAAGGAAAAGTCAATAGGTGAACATATTTTCCATTATGTGATGATACATTTTTCCAGCTACAGGATACAGAGTAAGCAATGAAAACCAATAGCTTCCAATGTTTTTACTCCTCCTATAAAAATCCCTAACCTAGCACTGAGCATGTCAACCCTATGTCCCTATGAATTCCATTGTGCCTGAACCCACATCAGAGCTCCTTAATCATGGAAGTAAAGTGAGGCTGGGGCCTTGAACATCCTCACAAGGGAATCCTTTACTGTGTTTAAGAATAATCTGAGAATCTTATAAAATACATATTCCTAGGAGGTGGGGGAGGTAGAAGAAGGTAAAGGAGGGGAAATGTGATGAAAGGAGACTTGACTTAGAATGGTGAACACACAAAATACATAGATGATGTATTATAGAATTGTATACCTGAAACCTATATAATTTTATTAACACATGTCACCCAAATACATTCAATAAAAACATTTAAGAAATATATATTCCTGGGACCCAGCTCCAGAAGTTATAAGGGCCATTTGGTAGCAGAGTCACCCAGGATTTCTGGTTCCCAGTTCACCGTTCTTCCAGCTCCATTCCATGCCCAGACCTGGCCCCCCTGCAGCTCTGCTCCTGGGGGTGCAACCCAATGCCTGCTCCCTCCATTCCTGTCTCATTTCCGTAAAGAAGCCGGCTCCAACAGTAAACTTGGCTCCTAGAAATCAAGCCAGGGAATAACCTGCCTATTTCTTGCCGAGAAGTAATAATTATGGGCCTGGAAGGATGCAATCTGCATACATTATGGCAAGTTATGCCAACAGAATGTCAACATTTGTGTCAGGAGGAATCTGGAGCAGCAATTACTCCAGGTCCTGGCCTGGCATTCTGAGACGGAGGTGGCGCTGCTAATTGCAGGGGAGGTAAACTGGCGGGTGGCGGTGGCGGCAGCTTACATGGAGGGAAGGCAGACAGGGAGCCACAACCTGGAAGGTCAGTGTGTGGTGGGGACAGACATGAACTTGGAGCCATGGGTCACAGGAATGCTGGTGATGGAGCTGTTCTCTACTGAGGTGGCAGGAGGGCCAGTCAGAGGCACATTCACCTTTTTGTCACCAGGTTTTCCCCACTGTCAGGGGCCCACTTTCTCTTGGACACTGAGGGCATTTAAGATTTTTATATCTCCTTTGTAGGGGGTCAGGGGAAAGTGATACATCCCATCAGTCCATCATTCATACCTCCATCTGTTTACTGAGCACCTACACACACCTACACACTGTGTTAGGGGCTGGAGATTCAGAAGGGAAATAGGTTCAGTTGTTGCTCAGAGTCAGGTGGAAAGAAAGACCCATAAACAGACCGTTCTAACACAACATGCTAAGCATTAAGGCAGATAAACTTACACGATGCTCTGAGAGAATGGTGAAAATAAGGAATTGAGTAGGGAGGAAGAAGGGATACATTTCATGAAAGAATTAGAGTCCGAGGGGCACATTAAAGAATGAATGAATGGCCCTAACCGGTTTGGCTCAGTGGATAGAGCGTCAGCCTGCGGACTCCAGGGTCCCAGGTTCAATTTCGGTCCAGGGCATGTACCTTGGTTGTGGGCATATCCCCAGTAGGGGGTGTGCAGGAGGCAGCTGATGGATGTTTCTCTCTCATCAATGTTTCTAACTATCCCTCTCCCTTCCTCTCTGTAAAAAATCAATAAAACATTTTTTTTTTTGAAAAAAAGAATGAGTGGAAATTTACCAATGGCAGAATTCTCAGAGGAGGGAGTTAGTTTACATATAAATAAAAATGGGAACTCCGCCACTTCTAATAGCCAATAAGAACTAAATGTGAGCATGGGCAGTCAGATATAAAAACACAGAAATATGCATGCAGGGACTTGGCTGAGTGGAAGGGAAAGGAAGTTACAGAGCTTAGTTTTACTCCTGCCCTGCGGGAATGGTAATAGAGTTGACTGAGTAACTTCTAAGTGATATAGATACTTTCCAGGCAATATCTCTCTCAATATCCAGATAATCTTGCTTTAAGCCCTTTTACAGTTGGGGAAACTGTATGAAGAAGTTACAAATTCTGCCCAAAGTCACACAGTGAAAAAGGCCCAAGCCAAGAGCAAGTCTTTTCCCCGCTATTCCAAGTCACCACCTAGACAAAGCACCCGAACACCAAGACTTTGTTTTCTTATTTGTAAATGAAGTGACTGAATCAGTTCAAGGTTTTCCACTTTTCTCCTAACGTGCCACTAAGGTGCAAGCTACCCGCCCCCACCCCCACCCCCGCCCCGGGGCCTGGGGTGGGTCAGTGAACACAGCAGCCTGCCACAAACAGATGCTTCTTTCAAGTCTCATTTTATTTATACAAGACATTCTTGAGAACCTTGCAGTCTTCTTTATACTATATCCTTATGTGAATTGCATATAAGCAAAATTACTTGTGTGTTGTCATTATTTTTTTCTCCAAAAGCACTGAGTACAACTAGCACTTCAGGAAATGCTGGCCAGGGCAGGGTCTATGAAAGCAGAGGAGGCACCATCAGGCCCATGTCACTCACCACTCAAGTTACAGGGAGGCTCCCATGTTTTTTATTTTTCTAATTGATCTCAGAGAGAGGAAGGGAGAGAGATAGAAACATCAATGATGAGAGGGAATCATCGATGGCTGCCTCCTGCATGCCCCCTACCAGGGATACAGCCCACAACCCAGGCATGTACCCTGACCGGGAATCGAACCATGACGTCCTATTTCACAGGTCAATGCTCAAGCACTAAGCCACACAAGCCAGGCAAGCCTCAAATGCTTTGCCAAGTAGAGGGTAATCTGTGCAGGGGATTAATGTGAGACCTCAGCACAAGAATAGCTCCTAAAGGAAATTCATCATCCCTAGAACTACATGAACCGGAGGGTGGGAGATAAGATTGGCCTTAAGGGGAAGGGCCTTACAAATACAAGACCTTCCCTGGTCACCCGGGGTGTGGATTCCTGCTGGGAACACATCTCGCAGCTGGAGGAGTATGGCCTACATGATCTTAAAGGTCCCACAGTGACTTGCTTCCCCATCACTGTGAAGGTCTTTCACTCTTCAAGACCCCTGAGCTCAGACAATGGTAGTTCTGGGGAAACAGTCATATTTACACTCACCCGGATGCATTAACAGGAGAAGGAGGAAAAGACAATGTGTGTGGTTCCCCCACTGACTATGGGACCTTGGCTCTCGGCCATCTGCTTTGTCCCTGCACAAGGAAGGACCCAGGCCATGTGATCACAAAGGCTGTTTTCCACTGTAGACATAATCAAACATTAAATCTACCAACCAAGCCGAGCTTCTGGGCCGGAGGAGTGAATCTGTATGGGAAATCGGGGCTAGGGGAGGCTGAGATACTTTCACACGGTTGGCTAGTTGTGTTAAAGCTTAGCTCTGGAGTCATGGCTCAGGTTTGAATTGGAGGTTGCTGCCACACCCGTCACGAATCCTGGATCATGCAAAGTATAAGGGAGAGAATAAACGACAGGACTCAAGGGAATCCTCTGGACTGACAATCCTGTCCTAAAACCCAGTGCAAAAAAAGGAGGCGTAATTAATGGCCCATCAGCCCTGGATGAGCAGAGGGGCCCCGGGGCAGCTGCAGCTTCCTGGCTGGGACATCCTCACCCGGGGAGGGACCCGCGGGCGCTGACCCAGGCCGTGGGTGTCTGGGATATACCATGCCTCCTACCGGGGCTGACACATTTTAATTAGTTTCTGTCCCTTGGACTTGGGTACTTTTCTCCCCAGGACGTGTGTGTAATTCCCTCAAAGGGCGCAGTGAGTGGTGAGGAAAGTCTTTATCATGGTCAGAAACTGACTCGAGTGGGGTCAGAATGTTGACTTAGAAGATTACTATTTTCCTCAAGTCTGAATAAATCCAGTACCAGACCCAGGCCTTTCAGGTTTAGAGAATTTAATTTAGAGCAATTGATTTATCCATTGTGGACAGGTGGACTCTATAAAGTATTTTCTGAACAGGACTTACAACATGTTTTTCTCCCCTAACATGATCTTAAAAAAAACACACCAACAAATACCACAGTTGCTGACAAACTCCCCAGATCTTTGCAGGATCCATTCCACCTCAGACAGAGCTCCTGTCACAAGATAATAGGACAGACAATGGTGTCCTGGATAAAGAAAAGAGAGGGAGGGACAGCTGTCACCAACCATCTCCAGGAGGGAGCAGAGATCTGGCTCTGAGAAAGTTGGCTGTTAGATTACTCACATGTCTTCTTGGACTCACAGCCAGCACCAATGGCCAGAGAAGAGAAATCAGAAGTCCAGGACAAATTCAAGTTCCACACTGATTTTTTTTTTTAATTAGGCAGAGAATTAACATAAAAACACAGTTAGTTAGGATTGAAAGGATGGGACAAGGGTGTGGATTGCAGGTGAAAAGTCATATTGTCCTTAGCTAAGTAAAGGGTGGAGACTATTCCAGAGAAAGGAGTTTGAAGACTATGGAGGGACAGGCAATTAGATACTGAGGGCAAGCAGTCAGCAGACTTCCTCTGTAAAAAGTCCAGACAGTAAATAGTGCAGGCCAAACGCCTCAGTCACATCTAGTCAATGCCGACACTGTAGTATGAAAGTATCCATAGACAATGATGAAAAAATGGGCATGTCTGTGTTGCAATAAAACTTTAATTTTAAAAAAATCACAGCTGGCATCAGATTTGGTCCAGCAGTTCACTGATCCCTCATCTAAAGTGAAGTGCGATGATTCCATGTTCTCCTCCTACCATAATTGGCTATTCTATCATGTTCAAATATCGAATACATAGCTCTCTGGGGAAAAATCGCCAGACAAGCAGCACCAGGAATTTAAGACGGGGAGTTTAATCATAACCATTCCTTTAGTATATGCCAGATATGGCATAGGCACTTTGCACGTAGTATTTCTCTCATTTGCCACCATCTGAGTAAGGAACACATTACTGCCATTATTCACTGAAGTCTGAGTGCTCTTGGTTTCTGGTAAGCAAGAAGCGTTCGCCCTGCCATGTGACTTGCTTTACCTAACAAGATGTGAGCACATGTGATAGTTACCATTCCTGGAAGGAGGTTTTTTATCATAGTGACCAGTTCTTAGATGGAATTCTGAGCCAGCAAGGAAGGGTTTACTCTGGAGGGTTGTACAAAGTCTGCAGTGGGCTTCGAATGAGAACAATTAATTCGTGTTATATTAAGCCATGGAGATTCTGAGTATTTTGTTGTTGTTGTTACTGCAGCATTACTTAGCCTGAACTCACTGATAAGGAAACTGAGACTAAGCAGGGAACGAGTAACTCACTAAGGATATACAGAAAATATAAGTTAAGTGGCCAATGTAGGGGTAAGCCCAGAACCTTCTGACTCTAAAGTCTGGTTCCTTCTCCGCTGGAAATTTAAACATAAAGAAATGTGTGTTCTTCCAGAGAAAAGGAGCCACAGTAATCCTTTTCAAACTGCAATTTACATTTCATTTGAAGTAGAACCCCGAATCCTTGCCTTGTTCTCTAGGGCCCTGCATTTCCCCCTTGCATATCTTTCCACCTTCCCTCCTCTCGTCCCCTCTGTGCATCTCTTGCTGTGCTTCGGCCACCCTGGACTCCTTTCAGCTCCTTGAAGTCTCCAAATCCTCTTTCTTAGGGATCTCCCACATGGAGTTCCCTAGGCTAGGGTGTTTTTCCCTCCAGTGGGCCTGGCTGGTCCCTCTTACACTTTGGGACCAACTTAAATGTTCCTTCCTTAGAAACATCTTCTGTAAACCACACTCAATGGCTCCCACCCCTGATGCCATTATCTCTGTTACTGAATCCTCCATCATTCCTTCTTAGTCTTGATTTCAACATGGATTTGTATATACATGTTTGCTTACTTGCTTATTGTCTGTCTTTGTCAGGAGGTTCAGAACTCTGCCAGATTTCTTTAGCCCTATACACCAAACTCTGCACCATACCCAGAGCACAGCAGGCCCATAACCCTTTACTTCTTGACTGAGTGAAGGTCAGAATCAAGTTTAATAATTATCTCAGATATAGACAGGTGGAAAGATAATGGATTCAGAGAGCCAGCTTTGCCATTTGCTAGCTATGTGACTCTGAACAAACAGTTTTATTTCAAGTTGTAGAGATCCACTGGTGACAGATGAAAATTACTTCTATGGTGAGTTAGAAATTACCATGGACCAGCCTTTACCCCCAGAATCAAGTAATGGGGTTCCCACTTACAAAAATCAAGCATGTTGGATCTAAGCCAATATTACTCAGAAGGGAATAAATAATTAAAGTATCACTTCTGTGATAAATAACACCAAATCTGTGTTCATTCAATATCTATTAAAGGCACCACTAACCATTTATTGATTTTTTTTGATAAAAAGACCATACTAATTGAATAAAAAGTTAGACTAAAGGAAGAAGCAAGCCAGACAGGGAAGCAGTGTCAGAAACTCTCTAACAGCTATGACCAGGGAAAAGATGCAGGACCTCCCTGAATCGGGGGGAGGGGGGGAGGCGGGGAGCGGGGGAGTGCACACTTATGCCTGTTTAATCTGCAAAAATGAAGGTCATATCCATACATGTCATAAGGTTATGAGGAGTAAGTAACAGTAAAAGTGCTAGGGAATTGGTACAGTTCTTGAGCAAGGCACTATGATTTGGTGGATTGCTCAGGGGTTTTGCAATTCTACTTTAGGTGGAAAAATCAACTAAGCTACTCTCTGGCTGTGTGATTATAAATTATTTAACTTTTCTGAGCCTCATTTTCCTGTAAAATGGAGACAATAGCCACCACCTCGTCTGCTCTCCTAAGTGTTAAAGATTATGGATGTAAGATATGTGGCAATGATAGCACGCTTGATACTGGTTGCCTTTGTTACAAAGTCGGCTGAACAAGAGGTAGTGGGGAGCTTCGGGCTGTGGATTTGTTGGGCCCTGGAAATAGCCCAGCTCCTAGACTGTTTGGAGGGTAGGCTGATGCTTCCTCACTCCCTGAATCTAAGATGCTCCAGGGGCACATGCTACTTCTGGGCCCTGCTCCAGGTCCCCAGGGAAGCGGAAGACAGGAGGGTGGGGACTGCACAGCTTCTTCTGCATGGCCCTGGAAGAACGCTCTGTGGTCCTTCTGCCTGAGGTGTGTTATGTAAATAGGAATTTTTAATTACCAAAAGTAGCTCAGCCTCTGGCTCCTTAACAAGGGTAGTCACCACCTGCCTTTGAGGCAACTGACTGAATCTGGCCATCAGATTGCCTTGGAGAAATAAAAAAAAAAAGGGGGGGGGAGTCGATGGAGGGAACTGGGTTGATCAGAGTGTGGCCAAGGAAGCAGGCAAGAAAAATAGCTGCCTCCAGCACAATAGTGTGGCCAGTCAAAGCCCACCAGTCAGTCATTGTTGATCATGCCTCATGGCAGGGGACACCTGATGACTGGTAAGAACCCTGGATGACAGTGGCACACTTTTCATGCAGCAGGAGACGCCCAGAATCAAGCAGTTAAATGCTTTGGATTCAGACTTGCTCCAGATTTGAGTACTAGCTGTGTGTCCTTGGGCATAGGCTATCACCTCTCTGAACATTTTCCACTACTCAGGGTGACAGGACGACTCAGTGAGAAAATGAATGCAAAGAGCAGAGCGCAGCAGCTGGCCTCTAGAAATGATGTTGTGTGCCACTTTATTTCATCCTCACAGCAGCCCTCTCAGGGGAGACCATCATCCCATTTTACAGGCTAGAAAACAGGCTCAGATAAGGTCGTACGTCCATGACCATAGCTTGAGCAAGGTTCCAATCTCCATGAACATGCCTCCAGGTGATGAGCTGGGGAGGACTAGGACTGAGAGCAATGACCACAACAGAAACATTAATAGTAATGCTAATTATAATCACCATTTTCGGAGAGCCCTTTCTGCATCAGCCTTTGTTATAGGTATTATAAATAGTTGCACCATTTAATATTCCCAACAACCCCATGAAAACTAAGAATTAGAGAACTTAAGTCAGTGCCTCTCAAACTTCAATGTTCAAATGGATCACTGGGGATCTTCTTAAAAAACAGTATGTCTAGACAGGACCCGAGTTTCAAAATCTCTAATCAAGTCTCAGGTGATGGTGATGATGTTGATGATGCTGGTCTGAGGACCACATTTTGAGTAGCAATTGCTTAAGTGACTTACCCTAACTCACCCAATAACCAAGGAGCAGACAATATTTGAACCTAGGTTCTCCCTGACTCCAGATTCTATGTCCTTTTTTTCTACATAAATAATGCTATTACTGGTGGTAGATTTTAGAGGAAATGGCCTTGCAGAAATCCTTGAAAGATTGCCCAAGAAGATAGTTCCTCCCACACAAAGAATGCTCCACTGGATAGAAAAGGCTCATTTTCAATGAGGAGCATCCATTTACTTTCTAATTATGTACTCAGTTTCTTAAAAGCTATTGGTTTATGTAAGTATGTGAACTGTCTCCCTTGCTGCCATCTCTACACATTTGCTTAGCAAATCCTTTGACTCCTAGAGAGTGTAAAGAAATTACCAATGCTGAGTTACCAAAATTAAACTGAGGACCTTTTGCCATATCCACTGCAGGTCGCTGCAACACTGTGTTGGACCCCCCGTCCAAGCTCAAGATTGTGTGAGACATAACCGTCCGATAGAAAAAGGTGGAACTTGATGCCTCATAAATGTCGGGGACTACTTTCGTAGTCAAAATCAAGGTCAACTTCACACATAGAGCAAACTTCAGTCAGCCTTAAGCTCTTGTAATTTTGTAACCAGTAGACATGCTGCTTCAACTGACTGACTCTTAAAGTAGGAGAATGTTAAACCAAAAAGGGGCTTTGAAAATATGTCATCTAGCCCTGGCTGGTGTGGTTCAGTTGGCTGGGCATGGTCCTGTGCACCAAAAGGTTGCTGGTTTGATTCCTGATCAGGGTATATGCCTGGTTGTGGGCTTGAACCCTGGTAGAGGGCATATAGGAGGCAGCCAATTGATCTCCCTCTCTCTCTCTCTCTCTCTCTCGCTCTCTTCCTTCCGCTCTCTCTAAAAATCAATTAAATATCTTAAAAATAAAGAAATAAAAATGAAAATGTTATATATTAGTATGTCCCAGAGTAAACACCAAGAATATTAGAAAAAAAATCTAGCAAAAAATATTTTAAAAATAAAAATGTTACACTAGAAAATATTCACTTAGTAAAAGTAAATAGAAAACTGTAAAAGAGGCACAGAGGAACAGAATAACAGGAGACACACAGGGAGTGGATTTAATCATGGCAGTTCTTACATGAGGCTGACCTTGCAGTGACCAAGCTAAAAACACTCTGTTTCGTTTCAATTTTTCAAAGAAAGTCAAGTATGCACTCAAGTCCTACTGGGATAGCATATGTTGTACGTACTTAACGATGAAACTTTATAAGAATTATCCTTAAAGTTAGGTGCACTTTTAATAGTCAACATTATCCTAAAATATATTAACCAATGCAATACTATGAGAAAAATAAATGAGTCCCATGTTAGAAAGGAGGAGACAAAACTGTAACAGAAAGGCAAGGTGGCCTCATGGTGGAGAGAATGGCCAGTGAAGCCTCACTTGGATTTAAGTCTCAGCTCTCCTACTTGCTGTCTAAAAAACCCAGGCAGTTCCTTATCCTCCGTGCCTTAATTGCTTCACCTATAAAATTAAGATTTTGAGGATAATAATAGGACCCACTCTTAAAATTGAATGTGCGTATGAAATGAGTTAATATCTCTAAAATGCTCAAAACATCTAAGTTCTGCGCAAGTGCTTGCTGTTTATCAGTCAGTATGATTATATTCATAATTCACATGAAGAATCCAAAAGACTCAACAGCCTCGTCTCCAGAACTAATAACAAGGGAGCCCAGAAAGGTTTCTTGAAGCAACATCAACATAAAAGAATCGATTGTATTTCTTTACATGTGCAATCATCAGTGCGATCACATAAAAAAAGAAAAAATAGACATTGACCTGTCCATCTGGAAAGATGCTGGAAGCCTCTAAGTAGAAGTAATCAGAGGATGAGTTAAATGTGGAAGCGAGGACAGAGAGAGGTGATGCTCCAACGCTAGGCCCTCTACGTATACACAGCAGAGATAGAAAAGGGAGGTCCAGATGATCTCAGATCGCCTTTCACTCCCCAGGCTGTTGACAGATCAGCGAAACTCACAACGCCAGCAAGCATGTCCATGACTGGAAACTGTCCTTAGGGTCCCCAGAGCAGGAAACGTAACAGGAAATGCATGTCTTAAGTCTCTGCTTTTCAATATCCCCAAACCTCACCCTTTCCAGCCGGGCATGCCCCATATCCTCCTCCGTTTTTCCATCGTTTGTTTCCTCTGAAGAGAATTCCCTTTCCCCTTCTCCATCAAACTCCTACTTACCCTTCAAGATGTGTTTCAAATGGCATCTCCCTATCTCCTTGTCAAATCCTTCCCTGGCTCCCCCATGGAGAGGCAAAAACGCCCTGCCTTGCTCTGTCCATATTACATTTGTGTTTTGACTGAAAGGGGAATTAGAGACTGAAAAACCTGAACAGACATTTCTATTCAGCCACTAATTGGTCAATTTACTCCCTGACTTTCTCTCTTCAGATAAAACCAGAGAGATCCAGAGTGCACCTCCTCTTTCTTCCCGAGCAGGCATGGGTATTTGGGATAAGAACAAACTCTCAAGACCCCAGACAGGAGAATTCTCCCCTGAACTTCTGCAACCGACTCCCAGATGAGGATTTGCAGAACGTTCTTAGCTCCGTGGGAACACAAGGGAACAGGTCTTCAGAGAGGAAACGAAGTAAACACAGAGATAGAGACACAACGTTGTCTTAAATCCTACATCCCTAGGAATTTGGACTCAGAGCAGATATTAGCAAAGTAATGTTCAACTGAGAGCAGGAAATGATGAACTATTCCCAGGCAACCCAAGGAAGATACGAAATGCCGAGGGATATGCTCAGTTTATTCTGATGCTGCAGACTCTCGGGACATGTTTAGCAAATCCAAAATAAAAACTGCTTTGGCTTCAGTAGAAAGAGAGCTGAAAATGTTACAAGATGATGATGCCTTCAGCACCCAAACCTGATATCACCTTGCCCTTTGAGTTAAATGACCAATCTATAAAGATACAGATCCCAAGACTCCTCTATTCAAAAACTCTCTCTTCTTCATTCATTCAAAAATATCTAACAACACTAGAATACGGTGGAGGTGACAGGGATGCAGCACTTGACCT
The DNA here is from genome assembly GCF_963259705.1 of Myotis daubentonii. Lineage (NCBI taxonomy): Eukaryota > Metazoa > Chordata > Mammalia > Chiroptera > Vespertilionidae > Myotis > Myotis daubentonii. The sequence continues at coordinate 68,072,980 of NC_081850.1, read as the reverse complement.
CACTTAGCTTACAGTTTAGTGGTAGGGCCAAAAACAAACTAATGATCTCAAAATAACTATGGAATTACAAGGCACAGTAAGAGTATATAACTGAGGAATTAACCTAGTTCACAGATGGCTAGAGAGCACACAGGGACAGCCTCCCTGGGAAATGATACTAAACCTGAAACTGAAGCATGAGTAGATTCTTGCAGGTCAAGAGTGGGGTCAAGAGCATGCAGGGCATTACAGTAGCATGTAGAAAAGTTCTAAGATTATTTCAGTCGCCAAGATATAGAAGCAACCTAAATGTCCATCAGTAGATGAATGGCTAAAGGAGGTGTGGTATATATAAAGAGTGGAATAGTGCTCAGCCATAAAAATGAATGAAATCTTGCCATTTGCGATAACATGGATGGGCATAGAGGGTATTATGCTAAATGAAATAAATTACAGAGAAAAACAAATACCATGATTTCATTTATATGTGGAATCTAAAAAAAACGAAACAAATGAACATCCAAAACGAAACTGCAACAGACTTATAGATATAGGAAACAATCTGGGGTTGAATGGCAGGAAAAATAGATGATGAGGATTAAGAGGTACAAACTTCCAGTTATAAAATGAATGAGTCATGGGGAATATAGTCAATACTATACTGTAATAACTATGTATGGTGTCAGACTATTGTGTTGATCATTTTGTAATGTATATCAATATCAAATCACAACTGTGTATACCTGAAACTAACAGGATGTTATATGCCCATTACACTTCAATTACAAAAAGACTCTGAGATGGGAGGGAGTTTGACAACTTCAAGACATAAGAGAAAGTGGGCACCGCAATAACAGCACGTGCTGGTGTAGAGTGGCACACTCTGAGGTCGATAGTGAGGAAGAGACTGAATCTGCCAAGGCCTCACAGCCCATGTGAATAATTATGAACTTAACACTTAAAGCAACTAAGCTGGAGGATGACATGGTCAGCATTTGCATTTCAGAATTTCTTCCCAACAAGGTTTTATTTCAATGCTAACTGTTCCCCCTCCTTACTGAAGCCCCAAAACTACTCTTTCTCACACATCTATCTCAACGTTATCACCTTACATGGCACTTTTTTTCCCTCTTTTTTGCCCACAACCCAATTCTTTAAAGTTATATCTTATGCAGTGTTATTTTTTCACTGTAATAATCCTGCCTTTTTATAAGATTTGGAATTTCCTTCAGAATAGGAACCACCAATTCTTTGAGTTAGAAAACAATCTAGCAATCATTTAGCCTAAATATCCATGAAATTTAAAAATTACCTTGAATCATTTGTGAGAGAAGAGATTATATGCTCTCTACTTGAATACTTCTCAGTGATGGGGCACTTCTTACCTCTGATATCTCTAAATGAAACACACCCCTTATGGCTCTGCTTCTGCCACATTACATTATATATGAACTAGAGGCCCGGTGCACGAAATTCATGCATGAGTGGGGTCTGACCCCCTTACCCTCTTCCATCATGTTACCCTCCTCTACTCTCACTCTCTATCTTTACCCACATGGCCTTTTATTTTCCTGTTCCTAAATATATATGTGGCAATGGCCTTCATGTTTCCACACATGCTCTTCTTTCTGCCTGAAATATTCTTTCTTTTGTCAACTTCTGTGGCATTCAGGTCTTAACATATGCATCCCTTCCCAGAGAAGTCTCTAAAAAATCTATAGAATTAGGAAACTGGTGCCTTATAGAACTCTATAGCATATCTCCTTACAATTGTAATGATTTAATATACACTTATATACACTGAGTGGCCAGATTATTACGACCGGCCAGATTATTATGACCACCCCATCAGTACAATGAAGTGAATTAGTTATGCAAATAATAATAATAATAAAACCTTGAGAGTATTTGCTTAGGAAGTTTTCAATATTCAGTATTTCTGGAAGTGTCAATAAAATACTAATGGGGTGGTCATAATAATCTGGCCGGTCATAATAATATGGCCACACAGTGTAATTTTATAAAATATATTTTATTGATTTTTTTTTTCACAGAGAGGAAGGGAGAGGGACAGAGAGTTAGAAACATCCATGAGACAGAAACATGGATCGGCTGCTTCCTGCACACCCCCAACTGAGGATGCTCCCACAACCAAGGTACATGCCCTTGACTGGAATCGAACCTGGGACCCTTGAGTCCGCAGGCCAATGCTCTATCCACTGAGCCAAACCAGTTAGGGCAATTTTAAATACTTATCTTGCTAAACAGCCTCATCTATTCTTTCTTACTGCAGCTCCTCATAGCATCCAAAACACTCAGTGCCCAGCACTGGTAGAATACTGTGGATCCTGCTACCTTCCCACTTAGAGTCTTCTGCCTTCCTGGATAAACCAAATATACATCCTTCAGCTATTCATAGTGAGTTCTGTTTATCCTTCTTTCTCCATCATGAAGATGTCATGGACTTACTGACTACGTTTTGCAGTTAACAATTTCATCATGAGAATCAGACCTTTTGATTCCCAATTAATTTGGTCTCCCAATTAGTGAAATTGCTGAATTTTTTATCGCAAACAAATATTTTGGCAATTTATTCAATCCAAGCTCAAAGTTCATTGACAACTCTGCCCAGTACATCCTACCTATGTGATGACCTTGAGTAGCAGCTATGTCAACTTCATCAGGAATGCTATGGGATGACTGCATCGCCTATTTTTCTAGTGATTCAAAAATGTGTTTTATGGTAGAACATGCAAGAAATATGACTAGGGCTCCATTCGCAATTATTTTAATAGTTCATTTTTATGAATAATTATAACAAAACTTTTATGTTAATCCTCACCTGTGGATATTTTTTCCATTGATTTTTAGAGAGAATGGAAGGGGAGAGAAAGAAAGAGAAACATCGATGTGAGAGGGACACATCGATTGGTTGCCTCTGGCACACACCCTGACCAGGGCAGAGGATCAAGCTGTGCCCCTGACTGGAATCAAGCCTGGGACCCTTCAGACCATAGGTGAATGCTCTATCCACTGAACCAAACCAGCTAAGCCTTCTATTTTATTTTTTTAAGTGACTTTCAGTAAAATGCTTAAATTCCACAGTTTGTTTGTTTGTTTATTTTGAGAATGCTACTGGGAGGGGTAGAATTAATAAACAGTTTATGGTTTCACGTATTTTGAAGGAATGAAAAATTATGTAATCTTTTCAATGTGTCTTCCATTTTCTGTTTTTCCCTAACCTCTATTTCTTATACTCATGTTTCAAGGGATTTCTTTTTTTTTTTTAATTGCTTTCTACACATTAACCATTGAGGCGTTTGAAAAAACCTTCCAGATGGGAAATATATATGAAAAATCTCCTCTCGGTGAAAAATAAATCCCCCAAATAGAGGCATGTGATGAAATACCTAATTCACTCCAACTATACTGGTCATATTGCTGCAACATTATAATGCCAGATGACTCTTTTAGCACCATGGACAACAGCTGGCCTTCCATCAGGAATGTCTAAAATGAACACAATGCAATCCTTTTCCAATAGAAATTTGGCTAGTGTTTGCAGTCCACCTCATGCCATACTCCTCATATCCATGCTCAGCAATTAGTGATTTTTTAATAAGAAGCTTTAAAGGTATTTTATTACATTTATTCTCCAGAAATCTGGATTGCTACATGACACCACTGAACACTGGAATGGCTCCTTCAAGAGTCATTCAATTGCAACATTAAAAATCATTTTCCTAGGCTTCAAATTTTGTGACCTCTGAAATTTTGGCACTAAGGATTAAGGGGATTTTTTTTCCCTTTAGCTTCCCCGCCCCCCACCCCTAACCATAATATACCATCGTTATTCTGCAGCCTCTTCCCATCTTTAACCTCTTTTTACTTATTTCATCTCCTAAATGCATTTGTCTTCCCCGGAGCAAGTTGTTTTCATCATTGTCCTCACTCAGAGTCCTCTTTTCCTTGGGAATCTCTTCCAGCCCCGCACTTTACACCATTCCCTCTACACCAGCGGTTCTCAACCTGTGGGTCGCGACCCCTTTGGGGGTCGAACGACCCTTTCACAGGGGTCACCTAAGACCATCGAAAAACACATATATAATTACATATTGTTTTTGTGATTAACCACTATGCTTTAATTATGTTCAATTTGTAACAATGAAAATACATCCTGCATATCAGATATTTACATTATGATTCATAACAGTAGCAAAATTACAGTTATGAAGTAGCAACGAAAATAATTTTATGGTTGGGGGTCACCACATGAGGAACTGTATTAAAGGATCGCGGCATTAGGAAGGTTGAGAACCACTGCTCTACACTGATTCTGACCTTTCTTTTTCTGCCTCTGACCACCCTGCCAAGCGCATTGCCACATTTCCAACACAATGGATATTTTCAACTGAGTACTGCTGGTAACTCAATATCTCTAAAATGGAACTTATTTTCTCTTCAAAAGCCTGCATATCTTTTTTCTGTTTCCCATTTATGTTTTTTCCCCCGTGTTTTCCTCTTTCAATAAACTCATTTTCATGCCTAAAGGTTGTACTTTATGCCCTTCTCTCACATCTAAACAAGTGCCTGGTTACTTCACGTGACTCCATGATAAGCCTGCCCAGGCTAACCAGAACAATTCACGACTTGCCTAGATTTCAGTCCCCGTAGGCGGAAACAAAGGTGGGTCGTCTTTCACCACATTTTATTGTTCACTAGGGGTGTGTCTGGCTCCAAGGTCAGGGAACACACCTCTATTCACAGAAGTTCCTCGTGCTCATTTCAATGTGTCTACCACCCTATTTCAGGGCTGGGTTCCTCTTGCCTGTCTCTTGCAGGAAGTCAGTGTAGTCAAAGGAACTCAAGCTAAGAAACCCCACATTAAAAATGTGAGTTTTAACATTGCCTCTCACACCACCTCTGTGTGAATTCTGATGGCCTCCAAGTTGCTCCAGTATACAAATGGGGATGAGAATAAAAGTGTCACAGATTTGTCATGAGAACGAAAGGAGTTGGCATAGCACAGTGATTAGCCAAGCTCCTAGCACATGAAGGACTTCCACAAATATTAGTTTCCTTCCTTTTCCCATCCTAACCTGGATCTCTGTTTCCAGCCTTTCCATCCTAATCCATACCAAGCAGTACTGCCAAATGGATCTTTTTATACTGCTCTTCCAATTGTTCTATTGTGGTCCCACTGACTGCAAAATAACATTCAAAGTCCTTAACCAGGCATTCAAAGCTATCAGTTAACTGGCCCCAATCTACACTTCCAATTTAATTTTCCACTCTACTTTATTGAAACTACAGAAAATGCTACCCTAAACCTTGCATTTCCTAACATCAGGCCTGTTCATGCTGTTTTTATTTGTTTGTCTTCTTAAAACCAGAAATGCCCTTCACATCTCCAAATCCATGTTTTAAGTCCCAACTTAGAATCTACCTCCATTATTATATCCAGGATTCCTTAGCTAAATAAGACTTCCTTTAGTTCAAAATCTCTGCAGTGATTTAAATCTACTTTTCCCATGCCACTGAATCTGTTTTATTTGTGATAGTTATTTCATATACCCTACAGGCTTCTATGTTCTTTAAATACAGGAAGCACGTGATAACCATCTCCATGTTCCCCACAGTACCTAACATAACGCCTTTTGCATTGTAAGTGCTCAATTAATATCTGGTCTAACAAAAATATTGTGTCAATTATCTTTATATCTATTCATACCATCTCATTAGTGAGAAACTTGCAATCGGGAAAGGGTCCAACTGATGAAGCATTTGAGTTATGACATCAGCAATCCTGTGAAGACCCGTGTTAGTGAGAGGAGATCTAATAACCTGAGGAATAAGCTCTCAATTGCTGTCCTTCTCAAGTCAAGATGGCTCTGGCTCGGACTGGGCTTTCGTATTCAGAAGACCCTCCCTCTGCTCCTTCCCTTCCCAGTTAGTGGAATTAGGCTTCTTCTGTTAAATAGACATGTTCCCCAACCTTGAAGCCGCATACAAGCCCCGTGGGTAATAAAATGTGGTAAAGGGAAGCATGTTTGCTTTCCCCTCTGGGGAATAAAATTTAAGTAAGTAGTGAACTGCTTCGGTTAGCATAGGAAGTCTTACTATTGCCTTTATTTTTGAAATGTCAGTGGACACAAACAATAGAAGCAAAAAGCTCTAGGGACAAAGTATCAAGTTATTAAAATCATCATCCCAACTCGCTTAATAATCTTCCCTTCTCCATTCCATTCCTGTTCCATTCGTGTTGTAAGGATGGTGACACTATTTTGTGGGGAGGAAGGCTGAATTGGGCAAGTAGCCCGGGTAAGTTTGATTTATGAAATCTTGAGAAAAGCGCATATGTAACACCTTAATCAATAAAGAAAAATAATAATAAATTAATTAACAAAAAATAAATCTTGGGGAAAGAATTTATCTGGAGACAAGCTTGGATTGGGACTTGGTCTGCTTCTACCAAGTGAGGGATATCCTGTAACCAATGAAATCCCGTAGGATTACATTTGGTCCATATTTTGCAATTTATCCCATGACTTCCAAAGGTCCACAGCCATAGGGATGAGGGCCCTAGTTGCTGTACCAGAAGGTATTAAGAAAGGCAGACGTAACCATCAACATGTGTGGGGCAATGGCTGCAGTTGGAGGAAGAGGAAGAAGACGAGCAGGGAAAGGTGAGCATCACCTCACCACCTCACCGTTGGGAGAAAGCCTTAGTCAGTCTTCTCTCCTTCCCTGTTCATACACACACAACAAAGACTGAGAGGCAGGGCCTCCTGGCAGGTGAATGAGAGCATGATAAACCCAGAAGCACATGAGAAGTCCTGAGGTGCCTGTTGAGGCATTCCCAGCTAGATCGTCCATGGGTCCTAACGGTCTCTTTTTCTTGCCTTTGTGCTGCCTTATTTTGCTTCAGGAGGTACCCTCTGTTTAGGAGATGCATTTAATGCAGGGTTAGGCAGAAACAATGGTTAGAGGAGACAGGGACCTGCATGCTGGGCTTATTAGGGCCCAAAGTTGGGAGCAGTATGCCTTTCGGCTCTCCCTAAGTGGTCCAGGCCCAGGAAAGAAAGCCAGACTCCAAAGCAGATCCTCCAACAAAGACTATTAAATGTTTTGTTCTCCCGGAACTAGCCTAACAGTGTAGCCTAGTGGTAAAAAGATAGCCTGCTATGATTTGAATCCTGAATCGGCCACAGGTTAGCTGTGTGGCTTTGGCTAGGTCATTGAATGTCTCTGTGCTTCAGTTTCTTCACCTGTAGCATGGAAATAACAACAGCAACCTACTTCTTCTGTGAGCTGTTGTGAGAAGTAAATAAGCTAATTCATATAACTCATTTGAAACAGTGTCTGGTCCTTACGTTCTATTAAATGTTTGCTTTTATTAGTTATTTCCTTGCTCATGGTTCCCTGATGGCATTTGGTTGGAGTTCAGCAGGACAAGGGTGCAAAACAATCGTCCAGCAGAAATTCCTATTGCACTTGAATCATCCTCACTAAATTTCATGTGAGGATGACTTTCCACAGGTTCATTAAGTCAGGATTGATTTACAAATGTTAGACTCTGCATATCACGCATTTGACTCAAGAGACATGTTGAAATTCTCTCCCCGGTAATCAACACCAATTAAATGATGGTCCTTGAACACGGAAGCATAAATGGGAACCCAGATGCATAAACTGGTAATGGCCCATCCATTCGGTGGACATATGGGCTTTCGCTGCAATCTATTCCTTGGAAAGTGTTTCATAATTAAACCATTTTACTTGCCTAAAAAATATGTTGACTCGTGTTGACTTGCGTCACGGTATTTGGAAAGCATCACCTAAAAAACAAATTGTGTTCTAGGCAAGAAAACTAAGTCTACCTAACACACAAACAACAGAGGAGCATGCAGTTGATCAAAGAGTGTGGTCAGTTATATACTGGGTATGGCTAAGAGGTACCTAAATCCACATTTCCTTAATTATCATGATAATGAGGCCAGTCTCTGGACTTAGGCTAAATGATGTGGGTAATGGTGACGGAAGCCTTTTCCTGAGGGCAGATTTACACTCTCGTATTGGCAGAATCAACTATTTGCTTTGTGATTGTGGAAACATTTGGAGAGAAACATTAATTTTCCATCCATTAACTTTGGTGGATATAAACACCCCAGAGGGAAAAATGTGTGAAGCCGCTTAACAACCTTTTGGCTGTTAGGCAGGTAAAAATGTTTTGAAAACATTTTTCTTTGCAAAGGAAAAAAAAACAGAAAAGGAAAAGCAACTATTCAGTCTGGGAACATTCCGTCTTTTAGAGGTTTCTGTAAATGCTCGCACCATTCAAAAGGCAGCACTTCTCTCTAGACCTGACCTGTTTGTTTTATTCACTACCTGAGTATAAATTAACCCGACAGTCTGAATACTAACAGGACTGCTCTTTTTAATTATATATTTTATCCTCTGTAAGCCAGTTGCATTAGACTAATAATGACTGAGCAAAGGAGAAAACTGTGGGCTGAGAAGAGAGAAGGAAAAATAAGTGGATGAAATAACAAAAGTGATTTTATTTTTACACTAAAACATTTAGAATAACCAAAGCTAAGTCCAAATCACTGGGGTCTGAGAACTGAATTCGTGAATACTGGAAGAGAAGAGCTATCCTGGGGGCAGATGGGTGATGGAGGAAGGTCAGATCTCTGTGTTCTGGGATGGAACTGACCGAGGTGGAGATAAAGCTGAATGACCCCGAACACCTGTTCATCCCGCCAACACATAGAACATCATCAATCAGCTCATGTACACTAAGCCCTGTGCCGGACAGGAAGGATACTTGCCTGAGGAAGACAGATGTGGCCCCTTTCCTCCTACAGCTTCAAGTTTAGTGGAGAACGTGGAAGTTAGAAAACTAAACACACAATAAAATAGTAACCATCATGATGACTGCCATAGAGAAGGCACTGTATGATAACACGGACCAGGGTGGTCTGGACTGGCATGGAGATGGGAAATGCTTCCCTGAAGAAGGGATGTGTAATTTGAGGTCACGGGGTTCATAAGCGTGACTAAGTGTGTGGGGGCTGGGAGTAGAGAGGGTTGGTGAGAAGAAAACAATCTGCAAGCTCCATGCAAAGGCACTAGGGCAGAAAGGAAGGTGATATATAGGGAAATCCAGGAGGTGAAGAAAGCAAGTAGAGGCGGGTGGGATGAGAAAGGGTCTGAGGAGGAGGTGTGCTGAGTGGACAAGGCCCTGTAGATCGGTCAGGATAGGAATTTGGGATCTGGAGACTTTGGAGAGACTGAAGCAGGAGAGAGAGACAGTCATATTTGAGTTTTGAGAACAATTCTCTGGTTGCAGTGCAAACAATGAATCTAAGGGAGCACTGGCTGGGCTGAGACAGTGGTTAGGAGCCTGTGGCGTGGTTCAGGAGACAATGGTTACATGGAAAGGAATGGCAATGAGGATGGAGACAAGTAAAAAGATGGGGGCAGGGGGGATACTAATAGGGATTTTGGACCTGGAGCCAGTGCTGGGGTGGAAAAGCCCACTTCTACCATGCTCCCTTCTCCCAGAAACAGAAATAGGTTTTCCTTTGAAAACTGAACATATCAATGACTTTTACCCAAGCTTTTCCTTACATGCAAGTTATTCTGCACACCTGCCACCACAACACATGAGGAAGCAAATAAATGCTCAGCCCCATTAACAACAACTCACTCTCAGTTTTCTTGACTTGCACAAAATTCAAAGTCAACTCCCTGTTATCAGGAATGGCCAGGAAATACAAAGCTCTGGTTAATCGAGGAATTCACAGCATAACCTATGCTGCTTACTAATTTCCAGAGCCATGCTACACAACATGCAAGGGAGAAAAAGAGTGACAGAGCAGCGGGAGGCAGAGGGGCAGGCTCTGTCTGCAGCTGGTCATGGTGCTGGATGCGAATCCCTGACACGTTGCCAGACTCGCAGCTAAGAGAGAAGTAGAGCACGTGGATTTGCAGAGACACATGATCTTGGGTTTTGTTTGTTCATTTGTTGCTTTTTGATTTGTAGCCCACATATGAGTGACATCATACGGTTCTTGTCCTTTCCCATCTGACTTACTTCATTTAGCGTAATACTCTCACGATCCATCCATGTTGCTACAAATGGCAGTATTTCACCTCTTTTTATGACTGAGAGGTATTCCACCATGGGAAGGAGAATGCGGGGAGGATGAATGAGATACAGGGGGTCAAATACATGGCAACGGAAGGAGACTAGACTTCAGGTGGTGAGCACGCAGTGGGATAGAGAGATGTTGCATTATTATCAGAGCTGCACATCTGAAATTCATATTATGTTATTAACCAAGATTATCCCAATACATTTAATTTTTTAAAAATGAGGGTGGGTATGAACCCGGCCCTAATTTTTTAAGGGTGTGAGCCTGAGCCTGAGCCTGTTGCTTATGTGCTTTGAGACTCAGTAATCTCATCTGAGAAACGAAGGCCTCACTGCCCCCTCACACGATCATCACAATCATGAGAGAAAACCTCACATGAAGTGCTGAGAACGCACCTCAACCAATGACTTTTCTGTGAGTTTTGTTTTCTCATCTGTTTGCTGAAAAAGTAATACTTTCCTTACTTCAAGGAGTTGTAAAGGTCCCAAAAGTGAATGCATGTGAAATGTTTCTAATTTTTAAAGAATTTACTCATGATCCATCCTTATGAGTATCGCTATGCTATTTATTTTAGAGATACATACTAAGGTTGAGCCTCCTCACTTTTTTTAGCAACAAGCACTCCAGAATTTGGGGTTCTTTTAGTCTATTGCTTCAGCATGCCTGCTCTGTAGACTGTAGACGTAGCTACAGGAGGTGTGTGGGATTGCATTATATCCACACTGACCCCAGAGCAAATCTCAGCATCTATCTTCTCAAGATAAATCCAGCATGTCAGCTTGTTGACTTGTAACCTTCTTTTTTCACGTGGATATAAACGCAGAAAGTCGACAGGGAAAATGCATTCTTGCTAGGCAATAAAGGGTTTAGGTTTTGTAATGCTTTTACTGTGCTATCCGCCTGCAATTACTACGTTCTATAAAACATCTCTGCTTAATATGCACCTCTAGGTACGGACACGCCTAATTTATGATTCAGTCTATCTGAATATGGATGGAAGGTCTTTCTTGACAATTAAGAAGAGTGGGGGGGTCACCATGTGGATAGGCACTGACCATGTTCCCCAATTAGCCCTCCTGTAGCAATACAGTGCCTGGAATTTAATTATTAAAAGTAATTTCTTTGGGCCCTAACAGGATGTCAGTGATAGAAGCAATAAAATGCAAGAGCTGAAAGTACCTCAGAGATCATTTGATCCAACTTCCTAACTTTACAGGTGAGCCAACTGCAGCCCTAGAGGAAGGCCTTTGCCTCCCCCCAAGGTCAAATGCTGAAGTAGGGACCCGGCCCAGTCTAAACAGCCAGTCTCCTGGCATCCAGTCTGGCAACATTCTTCCTAACCAAGCAACTTTCCTGATGCTCCGAGGTCCCAGAAACCTGAGAGAATCCTCCGTCTGCATTCATCCCTGGGAAAGTCAGAACTTCTGCTTATGCTCCAACTATTTTTGGTGCCCCAACTGCCCTGGGGATAAAGTAGAGATGCTGATGTTTTAGGTTTCTTTAAAAGAGAGAACCCAACTTGCTGAAACATAAAAATTAAAAAATCACAAATATAACAGCTATTATAAAGAAGACTACCTGGCAGAAAATGCAATCCCTTGAAGAGGAAATGGGATTAAGCAAGTGATGAGGCAAAGGCATGAATCAGCAGTGGATGTTTTTGAACTGAGAAGCAGACGGGCCTGTGCTCTGCAGAACGAAATGGCAGGTAAACTGTTGTCAGATGTCGGAATGCATTTCCTCTGCAGAAATATCATCTTGCCTGCGCACTTAAGATGAAGTGAAGAAATGCAGAGAATCTGTTGGTAACTGAGTGGGGCGGGGAGGTTGTACCAGGTAAGGATGGCTAAGATGTTGAGCACCTACTGCAGCAGTTCTCAACCTGTGGGTCGCGACCCCTTTGGCAGTCGAACGACCCTTTCACAGGGGTCGCCTAAGACCATCCTGCATATCAGATATTTACATTATGATTCATAACAGTAGCATCATTACAATTATGGTTATAATTTTATGGTTGGATCACAACATGAGGAACTGTATTTAAAGGGCCAGAAGGTTGAGAACCACTGACCTACTGGCTACTGAGAACTCTGTATACAGGACCTTTAACCCTTGCAACAAATCTGTGATGTCCACATCCTTCTTATCCCCATTTTGCAGATGAGAAAATTAAGACTCAGAATTTTGACCACAGTCACAAAGCCAGGAGAGGATTTGCACCAGGTCAGTCAGCTTTCCAAAACCCCAGTCATTTTAACAGCTTCCAAATCAGTATCCATGTACCCTCTGCTCTCTTAACTCTCAGGCCAAGTTTAGCAGACCTTTCCATTCTTGGCTCAGCTTCAAAAATTCTGTGTCTCTGATTCTTCATTTCTTAAATGGCTATTGTAAAGATAAGAATGAGACCGTGAGTATGAAAACCTGTAACTAGGACCTTTAGTCATCATTGCTAGTGGTCTGCAATATTTGTGGACACACCTCACTAAGAAAAAGGTATCTCATAGAAAACCATGTTTGAGTGTACATTTTGAGGATAAATTAGAAAATCCCTTGAGAGGCTTTCTATAATGGTCTTTAAGTAATACGAGTAATGGCTTACAGGGGAAGAGAAGTTGCCTTGAAGTATTATTAAATAAATTTTAAAAACATTTAACTCCCAGGAAAAGTATCCAATTTATAAGTGAGATATAACTGCATTAAGGAAAGGAATTTTTGTTTTCCTTGGTTACACAGGCTGACCAGCAGGAGAGAGTTATGCCAGAGAAAGAGCTCTGGGCAAGAGGGCACTTTGGCTCTGCTCGCCACCAGCTGTGTGACTTGGAGCAAATCACTTTGCCTCTCTGAACCTCACTCCTTTAATATTTCATTGGGTTAAATGCTTGCTCAGGTCTGTGCAAGCCATAGTTCTACACAATATACTACTCATTGTGATGATCTCTACTCAGCCTGAAAAGGCAGCAGGCACGCGGTCCCATTCATTTAACACATGTCTGTTTGTCGCCATTGCAAGAAAGGCACCACGCTGAGCTCTGAAGGGGACCCTGTGATAAAGGAGAAGGAGCCTGGGTGTGCAGACTGCTGGTGTGGAAGGATTGTCAAACTCCCCAAGAGAGCCATTGACTTGGAAAAGTTTCCTGTCCGTGACCATTTTCGGTAAAAACATAAAAGAATCTCCATTCATCTTACCCCTTATTATTTTCTTTCTTCCTGAAGTATTGAAAGGCAAGACCAAGGTGCAGCATTTCCAGGGGCTAGCTGTTAGGCAAGGAAGAAAGAAGTATCTCTTACCTGTTCCAACCTGCAGAGAGCTTTGCTGTCTGCCCAGCAGGTACAAGGGAAGCGGGCAGGTGAGCGGAGCAAAGCTGGACCCCCTTGCTTCAAAAAAAAAAAAAATCTATCTATGAGTCTGTTTCTATTTTGTTTGTCAGTTTATTTTGTCCCTTAGATTCCACATGTAAGTGAAATCAGATTGGCACTTGTCTTTCTCTGACTGGCCTATTTCACTTAGAAAAGAGAGAGAATAGACTGACAGCTATCAGACAGAAGGAGGGTTGCAGTGCGGGGTGAAAAAGGTGAAGGGATAAAGCAAAATACCTGGTAGACACAGACAATAGTATGGTGATTACCAGAGGGAAAGGGGGCTGGGGAGAGGTAGAAGAAGATAGAGGGGGTATAAATGGCGGTAGAAGGAAACTTGACTTGGGGTGGAGAACACACGATCTATATATATAAAAGCCTAAGTGACCGTTACGACCAAACGACCGGAACGACCCATTGACCAGCCGCTATGACGCACACTGATCAACAGGGGCAGACGCTCAACTCAGGAGCTGCCCCTTGATGATCAGTGCGCTCCCACAGCCAACCTCCCCTGGCTGGCCAACCTCCCCTGGTCCCTCCCCGTGGCCAGCCAACCTCCCACGGTCCTTACCCCTGGCCAGTCCCTCCCCCTGGCCGGCAGGCCCCGATCGGCCCAGCCCCAATTGGCCTGGCCCTGATCGGGACTGGGCCAAAAAGCTCTGATCAGCCCTGATCATCAGCCAGGCCTCGGGACCCCACCTGTGCACAAATTCATGCACCAGGCCTCTAATACAATATAAAATGATATATTATAGAATTGTATATCTGAAACCTATATAATTGTATTAACCAATGTCACCCCAATAAATTCAATAAAAAGGAAAAAATCATTACTAAAGTCATCAGTCAAGGTGGACCAGACCAACTGTGGACCTGGTTATTGCAGGCATCAGTCGGGAACGAGCCCAGGGCCTCCCCTCCTTTCTTTCTCTACCCATTCTCCTTTTCAACTTCTCCCTTGAATTCCCTGCTTTGCTGCCTTCTTGCGGCTGTGTTTTGTGTTTTCTCCTCTCTCTTCCTGCTTCCCTCTCTTTCTCTCTTCTGTTTTCTGCCTCCCTCCACCCCCTCCCTCTTCCCTTTCCTCCTTCCTTCTCCTTCTCTTCTCTCCCTGAACTTTGCATCTCTCTGCCTCTCCTTTTCTGTTTCCCATACCTCAGTCTCCTCATTCTCTTTGCCATTGCCTTCCCTCTTCTCTCCGTCCCTTCGATAGGATGGCTGCTCTCTGTCATACTACTGCATTTTCTTAGTCATGCCTCACCCAGGGCACTTCTCACAGATGTCAATCAGTGAGTCAATACAGTAATTTGGCAGAAAGTGCTCCTTTATTATTGATACTTTAACCCGCACCCTTGGTATTCCCTGAGAGGTTTTCATTCTGTAAGAATTCACAATGCTGAAGACTCTTCACTCCCTTTACTCACAAGCATCTCCCCTCATTCTCACTGTGTACATATGACACTTTGTGAACTCAGGCACTCCCTACAATATGGTCACATGAGACCCCTAAGGCAGGAGGGAAGGTCAGACATTTTCCCATTAGGGAATATTAACCTAGCCTACAATTACTACTTTAATTGTGTGCAATGGCCTGCAAATGCATTTGTGAATCTGCTATTTTCTTTCTGGGGAATCGGTTTGGGGGCATTTTCTCTCCAGAATCTGCCAACAGAAAAGGAAAGCAGTAATCCAGAGACCTTATATGACAGCTCTATTCATTGACACACTCTGGGTTAGACAGTGATGAGTAAGCCTCATACAGATTATCTTTTTTAAACCTCACAGTTATCCCTGAATACACATACTTATTATTCCCATTTTATAGATGAGAAAGCTAAGAGTGGAGGAGGACAGAAACTTGTCCTGGGTCAAACAACTGGGGGATGACAAAAGAAAAAGATGGCCACTCCTGCAGGTGGGACCAAGCACACCTGGAGCAGTGGCTAAACTGAGTCTAAAGGCACCTTCCTGTGAACCCTATACCCAGGGGTCTATACAGCTTGACTGTGACCTCTTATGTGGAGCCATTAGCCTTTCTAGGGTTCAGTGTTTTCATTGAGAACATAGAGTAAAGACAGCTTATCTTATCCCACAATAACACGGAGTGTTAGCTGGCAACACATGGTCTGTTAACTGCCAAAGGTTCCTTCCTTAGGCCACAGAAGTCCCACAGCTGGATTCAGACATACAGATCTTAGGCAACCAGGCCATCAACTGAAGAACTCTTGGAAGTAGCAAACAACCCAACAATGTTGTCCTGAATCTTTTTCTTTTCACTTTTTGTACGTGAGTGTGTGTGTGTGTATGCGCACATGTGCAGACAGAGAGAGAGAGAATGCACAGAGCATAAGCATCCAAATGTCCCATTTTAAAAATGACTATCATTTACTGAATGACATGTACTAAGAACCCTGCTAGGAATTTTAATCACTTACCACCTTTTATCATTATGAGGATGCATTATTCTCCCCATTTTCCAGATGATAAAACTGAGGTTTAGAGAGGTGGAGGAACAGTCCATAGGCCAAATGGGCAATCAGTGGGTCCGGGGAGAGCCTGCCCTGCCGCTCTTCCTTCCTCCATCAGGGAGGCACTTCCTCAGGAGGGGAGACGACCCTTGCGGCCCTCTGTGTTCCTGCCCTTATTTCAGTGGAGTCTTAGGATTCAGGGAGGTTAACTTCGTTGCTGAAGGAACAAGACAGGGCCAGTTCACCACCACATACACAATCCTATTTCCATTTCCAGGCATTGAAGAGAAAATAGAGAGAGAGCGATACCAAGCCTTGGTCATTTTTAATTTATCATCTCTTTGTCAGAGAATTTTGACTCAAAATTGATATAGCATTTTTTTCCCTGCACCTAGAATTGCACACCAAGATCAGAGGAGTGGAGAAGATCTGTTAAAAACAGGGTCCTTGCTTATTTATGGTAATTAAAAGCAATAAATATCCTTGCCCACAATGCTAAAAACCTCAGATAGCCAGTGGGTCAATACCATTTCCCTGATTAGGATGGTAATAAATCTTTATTCCTTCTGGGTCAGACTAAGAAAGGGGTTTTTATTCATGAATTCCATGACCAGGTACTGCGGCACTTTCTCGGCAGGCACGCCTGGAATGAAGAGCTTCTCCACCACGTGTGTTCTATGCCTCCGTCAACCTGCTCCCCAGCACAGCTCTGTCCTTGCACGGCTTTGTGTTAATGCCGCAGCATCTCCCTCTCCAAATGGCCGGATGGCAAGAGGCGTGGGGGGCCTCTTCTCCTCACCATCCCCGTAGCCCAGCGCATTCTCCCTTCTGGTGGGAAACAGGACTCAACTCTGCGCCTTCAAGCTCTTCTTTCTCCAAGGCTGTTTGCCGACAAGAACGACATTGCTGTGAGCCAGCGGTTTTTCCAACCGTGTGCAAGAACCTCTAAAACAGGCGATACCTAAGGCAGTCCTCAGGTTACGTCAGAATCCACATACATTGTTCCGTGGTTACGTCGCCATCTCCCATTTATTTATTAAAGAATTAAAGTTCCATCATTTCAACATATGTACATATATGCTTCATGTTTTTTATTATTTGCCACAAGTAACGGTCAGGAATTGTTATCTTTCTTTTAAATGTTTTTCACTGTTTCACTTCATGACTGCTGTGTCTGTGCTCCAGGTGAGTGACGTAGGTGCTTATGTAGGTGGGTTCCGACTTATGGTGAAAATCGCCTTACGTCACGCCGTAGGAACGGATCTCCGATGTAACCCAAGGACCTACTGTATTTAGTCAGGGGCACTGACCTCTTTCCCCTTGGATTGTCAAATAAAAAAATGACAACAGCCAGCACAACAAAAGCCATCGGTCTGGATGAATCAAATTATACCTATTTTATTTTGTCAGGTCAGAAAAAAAAATATAGTAATGTTTGGAGTGCCACAGAATTGTAGTAATGAGCTTATGTGTACAGGAGATGAAACAGGTTGAAAACCACTGCCCTGATCCACTACACCTGTCTCTGTTCTCTTTTGAATTCATTCCGCCGTGATTATTACCTTTTTGCAGACGGGTGTTTCCTGAGTTTGGGTCTAGTATTCGTTTTGTGTTTATCTGTGATCAACGCCGCTCGCTTAGGAAGTTGGGTTGCCTCTGTCCCCTTTGTGAGTGGGGTCAGTGAGTGAGACTTTCAGGAAAACCCAGAGGAAGGCAGAGCTCACGTGCTGAGCCCTTCCCTTTGGGGGCTCACTGGAAGGAAGCTGTGTGACCTCTGGGGAAGTCATTTCATTCTCTGGGCCTGTACTTCTAATTTCTACCAACAAATGGGTCTTCTGAAGCCCACTACTTTTTCAGAGCTCCCTGACCCCCATGAACTCCGTATCAACTCCTGCGTGGCTGAAGCCGTCCTGGGAAGAGTGGACACAGGGAAGAAGTAGTAGCTTCCCTCAAGCTGAGCTGCTCTGATAAACCCACGCTCCTCCCTTTGGCAAGAAGCAGGGATCTGCCTCTGCCTCTGCCTCCTTCGAGTTGATTTTATATAGACAGCTTATGCTAAGTTCAAGTTGCCTCAGAAAACACCACTCCTGTTGGGGTGACTGGGGGTCAGCTTTAACATTTAGCTAACACAGCACAATGTGGATCAGGCTAGCTCAGAGAGAAACACATGAATGTTCATAAGACACACTCAGAAACAGCAAATTCTAAAGGTTTCTGGTCCAATTTACTCCTATGCAACAATACACATTTTATTTTCTATGGGAGGGAAAAAATACCTCGGAGAATAGGTTTGCTGAATAAGATAGACCCTTTTCATGCTTATTTATTGAATTACAGGTAAGCTGTGAGATGCTTTATGCTAAAGAGGACTCTGGGTAAACAGTGGGGAATGTCAAGAGTAACTGCATGCCCATGAATAACAGCATAGAAAAATTGCTGGCTCAAATGAAGACGATATAGCAAACCTCATTGCTTGTATGCCACTATATTCCCAATTCATTACTCTGTGCCACACTTGTAAATTTGTAACACTTTGCATTATTTTTCTTTGGGAGACCTAGGCTGGCTGAGAAGGGGAAAGAAGTGCATTGAATTTGGAATTCAGGAACAATGGTGGGTCGCAACAATGGAGAGAAAGGAGGCAATGCTAAGCCCCTGCTCTGGACCAATGGAGGGACTGAACCTGGGTCAGAGAATTCAGGGTCAGTGGCTGTCATTCACAGTGGATCACAGTGCCTGTGGGCAATGATGAGACTCAGTAACTGTAAATAGATCTTGGCCACAGATCTGACTGCCCAAAGTAAAATCACAGTTCTTCTATTTAGGAAAGAGATGGTGGAGAAATCGATGAGAGAACATCACCCTGCTTTTGGTTCTAAATATTATCCTAACAAGGAGCAGGGAGGGCCCCTAATTCATCATCTGGCCTCTATTCTAAAGGGTCAAGAAAGGCATTCATGGACACACACACACACACACACACACACACACAGTATCATATATCAACAGGCTAAAGAAGAAATATCATATGATCAGATGCAGAAAAAAATTTCACAAAATCCAATACCTGCTCATGATAAAAAAAGCTCTCAGGAAACTAAGAATATTAGAGAATGCTCTCAAGTTGATAAAGAACATCTACGAAAACTTGCAGCAAATATTTTAAAGTTGAAACACTGAATGCTTCCTCCCTAAGAATGGAACAAGGAAACGGTGTCCACTTTCACCAACCTTATTCAAAATAAGACAGAAAGTTATAGCCAGTGCCATAAGGCAAGAAAAAAATCAAAGGCATACAGACTGGGAATAGATAAAACTGTCCCTATTTGCAAATGGCATGATGGCCTACATAGAAAATCTCAAGGAATCTGAAAAACACTAGAAAAAATAAATTCAGTACAATTACAAGAGATAAGATCAACACAAAAATCATTCTAATTTCTATATATTAATGATGAACATGTGGAAACATAAAAAAACAATACTACTTACAATTGTTCCAAAGAAAATGAAATGCTTAGGTATAAATGTAACAAAACATGTACATTATAAAATACTGCTGAAAGAAACCAAAGAAGACTTAAATCAATGGAGAGATGTGCTGCTGTGCTGAACAGAATAAAATCGCAAGGTACAGAATGGAAGGAAATATTTGCAAGCCATATATTCAACAAAGGACTTGTATCTGTATCAGGAACTCTTAAAACAATACTAAACAATCCAATTAGAAAACAGGCAAAAGACACAGACATTTCACTACAGAGCGCAAATAAACACATGAAAAAATGCTTGGCATCATTAACTGTTGAAGAAATGGAAATTAAAACCCCAATGAGATTTCCATACACATGCAGAAAGGCTGAAATAAAAATAGTCAGAATACCAAATGCTGGCAAGGATATGGAGAAACGAGATCACCTGCATGTTGCTATGGAGAATGACAACTGGGCAGATACTCTGGAAATAAGAATGCATTTTTCTGCGAAGTTAATCAGGCGCTTGCCAAACAACCCAGCAACTGGACATTTATCTAAGAGAAATGAAAATTAAAGTTTATACAAAAACCTATACATAAATGTTCAAGCAGCTTTGTTCATAACATTCTATATTCATAAGAGTCCAAACCCGGCAACAACCCAATGGCTGAATGATTAAGAAAACTCTGGTATAGCCAAACCACGGAATACTAGTCGGCAATAAAAAGGAACAAACTCTTAGTTCACACAACAGCTTGGATAGACTTCAAAGGAATGCTAATGTGTAAAAGAAGCCAACATCTCAAGATTGCATACTGCATGATTCTATTTATATAACACAAACTGACAAAATTATAGCAATGAAGAACAGGATTGCCAAGAATTGGGGAGAATGAGGGAGAGATGGCGGGATGAAGGGACAGAGGTGAAATTTTTTTAAGCATTTTCATTGGAGATTAGTATGACCCCTGGTGATGCCAGGATCTGACCTACTGGTGATGTCTGCATTGGTATGACCCACTGGTGATGTCAGGAGTTGTGCTTTAGGACCGTGGGGCGTGCCGGCCTAGAGGATAACAGATGGCATCCTGGACAGTAAAGGAAGGTCATGTAACCAGATGGTGTGAACTTCATAGGTTGGAAGGGGCCTTAGAGCAAAGAGAATTCCAGGCCTGTCTCCCATGTTACAAAAGGCAGACTATGTCCAATAAATAAGAGCTGTGTTTCCCAAATGACAGTTACCCTTACGCGATCATCAAGGTATTTGTCCTAACTAGATTCTACCTGTACTATTATATATTCAGTGCCTTTGTTCAAACTGGCTCAGGTCTGAGATAATAAATATTTGCATAAAGTAAGAATTCTGACTGCATATTACCTAAAGCCATCTGGCGCCCCATCCGTCGCACATATAACACACTTTGTAAAGAGAGAGGTGGGGGGAAAGAGAGCAAAGGGCATTCTGAGCAGAAGGAACTGCCGGAGCTAGAGCGAAAAAGCATGAAAGAGCACGTGTTTAGAGCCAGCAGAGACTGGAAAGGGAGGGTTCTTGTAGGAGGGATGGTGGGAGACAGAGTGGGTGATGGGGTTGGAGAAGAAAGGTGGGGGTGGACGGATGGTGAAGAAGGGACTGGAATAATCTAAGTCCAAGCCACTCCTTTTGTTCCTCTCGCTCAGGCAGAAAGACTGGGCAGGTGTCCTGGGGACCGCAGTTCTCCTTCTCTCCCTGGGCTGCAGAAGTGTGGGCAGTCATGTGTGGCCGCGCTAACACTACATGAGTAAATCCAATCCCCCAGTCCCTTCAGGCTGCACACCTCGCCGCCTCCACCGCTTCTCTCCGCTGATTTGCATCCAGGCAGGTTGTGTAAACAAGGCTGTTAGGGGGCTATAAATAACCACAGCCGGATTGTGGTTCGATAGTCTGGCCTAGGGAAATCAGAATTTCCACTTATCTCCCAAGCTAAGGTGAAGCCTCTTAACCGCTCACAGGATTCTCACCCTCGGCCTCCCCAGATGCTGGTGCGTACCTGTGGCTGGATGGCTTCCTTCCGCCCAATCCCTCCTCCGCCTGCCCTCATGACCAGATGCGAGCTCCCCGAGTTGTCAAACACAACCACACTCTGTTCTCACTTTAGCTGGGAGGGCTGGGCAGGTGAAAAAACCCCACACTCTCTTAACAGAGAGTCCCCATTTATACCTTGACCTTCACAAGGTCATGTACTAAATCTTATTCCATCATGTGGCCCCAGGCGCTGACTCAGTCTATGTTTCACGTAGTTGGAGGTGAACATCAGAGCTGTTCAGAGTCTATTCAACCATGAGCCTGAGTTCAGTTCCAGCTCTACTGCTGTGTGCCCTTGGGGAAGTTAATTCAACTTTCTGGGCAGATAATTACACCTATCTTTTAGGATTATTGGGAAAAGGAAACCTAATGGTGTATGCTAAATGCATAGCATGTTTCTGGGATACAGTAAGTGCTAAATAAATTATAACTATTTTTAGTACTGTTCAATGACGATGATGATGGTGATAAAGTGTATACTCACCGAATTGATTCAAAGTGTTAATACCTAACCCCAGGTCTCTGTAGACCCATTTATTGGTTTAAACATGACAGTTAAAAGGGGCACAGAAGAATGGAGAGGCAGCTTCAGGTTAGTGGTAGTGAAATTAGAACATTCAGATCCTAACAAAACCACTTAAAAGTTACAAGACTTTTACTAAGTTCTCTTAATTGTAGAGCCATCACTCATATAGCTAGAATCCCAATAAGTTAATTTAAAGACCAAGTTGGATAATTCTGAAATCTCTGCATTGAGTTACATCTTTCAAGACTTTAACGGTAGCAAACATGTCGGGAACTCTGGATATAAAGTGTGGGAAGCACCAGGCAGATGAAAACTTCACTCTGTCCTGAGGAACCTGTAACGATTCAGTGTCTTTGTTGATGTCTGTAGAACATCAACAGACAGTCCCTTCACTGTTAGCCCTGGACTCTGGCCCTGCTCATCTCACTCCCCGTCTCCCTAGCCACACACCTGTCACCTGGCCTTCTTCCTACTCCTGGGACATTTCCAGCTCACTTCACATCAGGGCTTTGCACTTGCTCTTCTTTCCCTGTTGAGAACTCCTTCCCCCTGAACATGGCATTTGGGCTTCTTCATCCCATTTAGAGCCTGGTCCAATGACTACCTCCTTGAACATCCTTCTCTGATGCCCAAGTCAATAATCTGTCCAGGCATTTTCTCTCACCTGGCCCTTTTGCACTTTCTGCCTGACACTTATTATCCGAACCTGTCATGTTGTTCATTTGGATACTTGTTTTAATCTGTCTCTCCCACTGACAGTTAAGCATCAAGAGGGCAGAAACTTTGCTTATTTGTTGCTGTGTCTCATACCCTAGAACAGTGGACGGCAAACTGCGGCTCGCGAGCCACATGCGGCTCTTTGGCCCCTTAAGTGTGGCCACAAAGTTTCAATTGCACTGTACGTGCGCGCCCGCACGTGGTATTTTGTGGAAGAGCCACACTCAAGGGGCCGCAGTTTGCTGACCACTGGCCTAGAACATACTAGATTGCTCCAAACATGGGTGTTGGATAAATTGAGCTGGGCAGTAGAGCTTCCCTGGAAAACTTGCAATGTAGATGAGGTCCTAAGATTTACTCAAAAAAAGGAGGCACAATGCCATGCAATGGAAAATGGGTGAAATCACATTTGTCTGAGCTTCACTGGCAAGTGGAACTTGTACAATCACACAATTGTTTTGCATTTGGTGGAGGAGACCCAAGAGGGGGAAAAAGGGACAAAGAACAAAGGACTGGATCAGGACTAGTCATTCATTACCAGTGTGCTACTCGAATTTAATAGGATGTCAACAGAGGGAGCGGAGACGGTGGAAATGGCAAATGGCTCTTGCGAACAATACAGTCACCTATGTCCCAAGCATGCAGTCAGAATTCCTCTGATATGGGGCTATCACTTATTGGACATTTTTTCTGTGGCAGCTGCTATGCTAAGCACATTTTTACTCATTATCTCATTTAACGCTCACAATAGTCCTATGATGTAGGTGGTATCATTATCATCATCATCATCATCATCACCATCATCGTCATCATTACCATTGGCATCATCATCATCATCTCTATTGTTCTGGTAAAAACGTAAGTCCCTCACTTCTAAAACCCATTATATTAACAACCAGTCCACAGTGCTTCTTCTGCCTGCTGGGCCCCTTGTACCGTAACACAATAATTCTGTACCCCTGCTTTGACCACAGAATTTTAAGCACAGAAAAAAAAAAATCCGCCCTAATTGGTTTGGCTCAGTGGATAGAGAGTCAGCCTGCGGAATGAAGGTCCCAGGTTGGATTCTGGTCAAGGGCATGTACCTTAGTTGCGGGCACATCCCCAGTAGGGGGTGTGCAGGAGGCAGCTGATTGATGTTTCTAACTCTCTATCCCTCTCCCTTCCTCTCTGTAAAAAATCAATATATTTTAAATCCTCAAATATGTTTTAGGAGAAAGCAACAGGAGGAGGAATTAACATTATCTACTTCAAGATATCATATATAAAGGTCTAATAAAAACAAATTCCTCATTGAATGCCTTGCCATGACAAAACCTCATTTGTTCCGAAAAATATGTCTGCTTCAATCATATAATGTGGAATATATTATATACCACATTTCCCCTTTTCCCCTAGCTACCAGGGAACTCAGAATAAAATTCCATATCTGATCAGAGAAACTGCATTTATTTATTCATTCATTTGTTCAATAACAACTAAAACAAAAGCAACATAGATGTACAGATACAGAAATGCAGCATAAACAACTGGTTAAGCACTCTGTTAGCAAAGTAGGTCAGCTCAAAAGCCTCTTCTGTTCATTTTAATTGGTTTAAATCTATCTTTACACTTATTTTACCTGCCCTTTATTTCTTAAATGTGTCCCTAAGATACTTAGGAGAAGTTGTTAGAACACAAGCCCTAGATGAACCAAGTCATAATAATATTATGTTGCAATAACACAGTAGCAAACATGTTTGGGCTCTTAAGACCTAGTGTGACAGAAACACAGCATCCTATGTCAGTGATTTCATTATTTAATGTCAACGCTCGTTTCTTAACCACAGTCTGATGAGTCAGAGAAGCCCGGGAACTCATGATTCTTCAGAGATGGGGCCAATTCGTATTTGTTAGTAAAGTGAGGATATTACGTAAATACCGACCAATCAGCTGTGTGTGGTTGGGATGTGCGAATGTGTATTTATTTCATCACTAACTGAAACAGACAGCTCTTTCCATACCCATTGGTTGCCAAGTCCTGCCAGTTCTACCCTGAAATATCCCTCTAGTCCCTTCATCACCACAATGCCCTTTCTGACTTGCTGGGTACTTACCGCAGCTTTCTGTGCCCAACTCCCAACTGCTGCCCTCTGTCCCTTAATCTCTCGCATGCCATTTCCTTGGCTAAACAACCCATGGGCTCCATGTTCCAATCCAGATGTCTTAGCATAGCATTCGGAAGCCTTCATATCCATGTACCCCATGTACTCCACCCCTCAACTCACCCACCCGCTGTGGACCAGCCTGTTCCTTAGGTCTGAAGAGAGAGGAAGAGATGGCTGGGATCCCAAGCTTGAAATCTTGGAGCTGCTGCCTAGTGTGGTTGCAGATTCCAAAGTTAGGTGCACAGCAGGCGAAAGGTTCAGGGTGCGCAATCCACCCGTTTCACTACGTTCCGGTGAGTAAGCCCCAGACTGCCTCACTCTCAATGCCTAATTTTCCTCCTCAATAAAATGGGCATAATAATAGGACCTTATTCACAGGATGGTGTTGCAAGGACTAAGTTAGAAAATGCACATCAAGGACTTAGCACGGTGCCTGACATGGTTAGAGCTCAGTAAATGTCAGCTATGACTGTCCTTCCCTGGTAAGCATTTGCTCCCAGGTCCTATGTGGACTCTCACTTCTGGCGAGCTGTGCCTGACCCGATGTAAAGCATCATAGGTTTCTAGTCTACTTTGGGCCTAAGATACTAAATCCAAGAAGACTCAGGTCCGTCTTCAATCCCTTCCCCAGCCCACACCCTAATCCTATGCCTTGACATACTACCATCAAATGGCACCAGGAGGAATGGATAGCTAAGCACCCCCTCCCCCCGCCAAAATCACACCAATTGCATCAAGGAGGAGGAGGGTTCTGAGATGCAGAGCCGCCAGGACAAAGGTGTCTCCTTGCAAGAGGAAAGCCCAAGCCTGGCTTCCCACACCAGCTTCGTGAACCAAGAGAGGATGAGTCCAAAAACCAAATATCCTGTTCAAGAGCCCGGAACGCACTACCTCTGTTTGCCCCAAAGAGCGCTTCACTTTTTTGGATGGGACCTAGTATCGCCCTTATCCTTACCCTCATTTGAGCTTCTCCGCTTCCAGGTAGAGAAAGGGCTTGATTCTCCCCCCACACTACTCTCCCACACACACAGCCTATACACAACAAATGCACACAGTTCAGAACCCACCACTACATACAAGCCACCCAAGCCTTTGCTGGGGATTCTCATTCACCTTTGGATGCCCCCTTCCTTTCACTCGTCCACCTAACAGGTGATTATTGAGCAGATCGTGGGTGCAAGGCACTGAAAGAGATTCAGCACTAAACAAAACAGACCCACACAACAGTTTGGAAGAGTGGTAAACAAAGGGAAAAAAATACAGAAGGAAAAAGGTCGGATATCTGCCATAAATGAAATGGTCAAAATGCCGTGAGTAAAACAACAGATGCAATGGCTATGGGGTGGGGGGGTCAGGGAAAGCCTCTCTGAGGAGTAACAGTCAAGCCATGACTTGGAAGGCAAGCAGAGTTAGCAGGTGAAAGAAGAAGGCGAGGGTTTCAAGCAGAAGAAACAGCATGTGCAGAGGCCCCGAGGACTGAGCCAGTGAAAAGGCCACTGAGGCTGGACAGTGGCATAAGACGACACTGAGGGGGCAGGCAGGGAGAGATTTCCTATTCTTCTTCCAAGTGCAATTTGAATGTTAGCTCCTCAGTGAAGCTTTCCCAGGCCACCACCCCCTAAGAATGTCTTCCCCCTCTTCTGTGGTTCAAACCTCAGTTTCATCTGTCTTCTAGGATGCATGGGCAATGTGGTATGTATCTATCACAGGTCGCCAGAGCACACGAAACTTAAGGAGAGGAATTAATCTTATCGGTCTCTGTTCCTCCACTCTCTCTTCACCATGCCCAGGACTGTTCAATAAATGTCTGCTGCCTTTCTCTGTCAAAGATCGACTGTCAAAGGGCGGGTTACTCAGAACATAGAGAGGAGACTTTTAACATGGCATAGATCAGAGTTTGCCACTCTTGCAGGGTGAAATGTGGGCAGCATTTCCTTTGCGTTGCCCAGGACTATTTTTCTGTTTTCTTTCCAGCTGTGTTGCCTAATTAACTTCTTATTAACATTTCCAATCTGAGCAGCTACTAATAACCACCACACCACAAATACCGTGATTCAAAGCTGGTCATTTCACAGGAGAGGGCCATTGAGTGCACTGAAGTTTGATAAGTAATGAATGACTACAGGGCATTTAGAAGCTTGTAATTTAAAAACAAACTACGGGCCATAAGATAGATGGAATCACACTGGATCATCAGCCCTGGATATCTTTCCACACAACAGTTCTTGTGAATACTGAAATCATTTTCTTCAGTCACTGAGCCTGGTGAGAGGACAGTTATGGTGCGGCAACATGTATCCAATATTGGAAAATCCCTCCAGCTAGCCACTGGCCTTGTCTGGATACGTCCAATGGCTGTGAGACAGTCTATGGAGAAGATACATTTTGAATCTGAGAGGTCAAGGGTCAGAATATGGAATGAGGCAATATTTCCCCCGTGTCTTATGAAATAATGGTATCACATCTGATATAAATGGATGCTTCATACAAGTGATCTATGGTCTGAAAAACTGGAAAAAATTCTAATTCAAACAAAAAATTAGGATTTTTTCCTATTAAGCTATAAAAAGTCTTTAATATTCTAACATGCATTATGAAATTACATAGATGAGGTTATAATATTTAATGTTTCCCAAATCTATTTGAACCACAGATTATTTTTTCATTGCGTATCTACTGCAATGACTTATAATAATGACTAAAGTATTTTAGACCCTACAGTAACCACATAAAATAACATTATGGGCTTTGGTTTAGAAGGCCTGGGTTCAATTCCCTGATGAGACCTTTAAAACAATGGTCACCAACCTTTTGGACCTCGCGGGACCACAGGTTGGCGACCGCTGCTTTAAAATATATGTCCTTAAGCTTGTCACTTAACCTTGAAGACTCAAGTTCCTTACCTGCAATGGAAAGTGAAATCATCAGTTCCAATTTCACTGGCTTAATGGGATGATTAAATACATTAATGGAAATTAACAGCCTTTTAAGAAGTGTAAGCACCATATAATTTTTGTTTTTATTATTAATAAAGTTCAACATAAAGCCTAAGCATCCAGGAAGATAACAGCAAGCTTGCCAGAGTAGGGAGGTTTAAGGTAGAACCAGAAATCAGCAAGGCAGTGTTAGAGCCCTCGGCACACAGGCTCAGGTGTGCTCCTCATGTCAGAACCACGAAGAGCTCCTACTCCTACTGGTCCAACAGCTCTCCTGGTCATCTGAAGCCCTCTCCTGAGTTCTGTCTTAAGGTAGCCCATGCCTACCTACTTGGGTAACTCTTCTGGCCTTAACAGAAGCTGAGTTTTATCCAACAAGGATCTACTATGGCTTATGTGGCAGGTAGAGTCTTTCTAAAAGAAACAAGGCACACCCTAGCTCAGCCGTTGGCAAACTATGGCCCACGGGCCGGATCCGGCCCGTTTGAAATGAATAAAACTATTGAAAAAAAAGACCGTACCCTTTTATGTAATGATGTTTACTTTGAATTTATATTAGTTCACACAAACACTCCATCCATGCTTTTGTTCCGGCCTTCCGGTCCAGTTTAAGAACCCATTGTGGCCCTCGAGTCAAAAAGTTTGCCCACCCCTGCCCTAGCTGGTCTTGATCAGTGGATAGAGCGCCGGCCTGCAGACTGAATGGTCCCAGGTTCGATTCCAGTCAAGGGCCCATGCCTGGGTTGTGGGCTCAATCCCCAGTGTGGGGCATACAGGAGGCAGCCAATCAATGATTCTCTCTCATCACTGATGTTTCCATCTCTCTTTCCTTCTCCCTTACTCTCTGAAATCAATAAAAATATATTAATAATAATAATAATTAATAAATAAAAGAACACAAGGTTTACAAAGCCCACCAGGAAGCTTAAGGGTTGCACACCTAGACCCTAAGTACTTTTTAAACATTTTTATGGTCATGAACTCATTTTGTAAATCCGATGACTGTTATGAACTCTCTTCCCAGAAACTCTATTTTCACAAAATTCTAAATATAATAGCAAAGGTTTCATGGGTCCCCTAAGCAGGGGCGGGAAAACTTTTTTCTGCCAAGGGCCATTTGGATATTTATAACATCATTCGAGGCCCATCAACTTCGTCAAACATTTAACTAACTCGCCTCTAATGCCTTGGCAGGGCCAGACCAAATGATTTCACAGGCCTTATACAGACGTTCCCCAACCCTGCCCTAAAGGGTCCCTCACAATTTCCAGATTAACACCATCTGGAGATATGAAGATTTCCAGAAGGTCATAAAAATTTTAACCGCTGTTAATTGTCAATGTAACATTTATTTAGGCATCTTATCAAAATTTGTTTTTTTGAAAGATAATATAAGGCTCTTTACAAATGAATCACAATAATAATTTCATATATTGGTGGGTCACTTTGCAGTATCTTATTTGATCCCCGTAACAATTATATAAGTAGGTCACAGGAAATGTTATTTGATTTTGGTTTATAAAATTCTACCGAAGAAATGTTATGTGAACTACCTCATACTCATGAAACCAGAAATGGCTCAGCCAGTATTAGAATTTAAAACAAATGGATGCCAGTCCAGTGGTTCTTTCTCTTTTATCTTAGGGAGGGGAGACAACAGTTGAAGAAAAGGTAAGAGATCTGCAACTACAGAAAACTGTATTACCAATCAATAAATAAAATAAAATGGTGTTACGTATTTCCAATATAAGGATATTCTTACTTGATATATTCTGGTGTCTATAGAAGGTATTAAAGAGAACAGCCAGCAACCCTTCTGGAACTAAGCCTAAACCAGTCTCAACGTAAGAAGACCTAAACTTAGAAAAATGTGTAGATTTTTCAGAAAAATACAACAACAAAGAATCCATGATGCAATTTTTTTTATAGCATGTACTTGGAATAAAATAGATCTGGATTCAAATTAAGATATTGGCCATTTATCAGCTGTGTGGCCTTACGCAAATTATTCAACATCTTTATCTTCAATTTTTTAATCTTTAAAATACATTATTAACAATATTTTATGGTAATTAATATTAAGATGAAAAGATATGAAAACAATGAGTGCCTGGGACACAGTAGGCTCTCAGAGCCTCTCTCTCTCTCTCCTTGCCCTATCCTTTCTAAGTCATTACCTTGATCATTCTGGGTACTCAGTCTACCCTAACTTTAATTGTCTCTGCAACTCCAAACTACACCCTGTTGTTTCTATATCAGAGCAGATGGGCAATTCTCTCTGTGTGGTAGTCATTATAATGCAGCGTGTCATCTTTATATTTTAGACACTTGTTTCCTTTGTTTTGCTGAAACACTGGTGCCTTTTCCAGGAGAGTGACTACCGCAACTCAATTCAATAGGGACACACTTCCGCGGCCTGTTCATTCACTTGAGGAGACTCTTACTGGGCTTTTGTTTCCAGTCCTCTCCCAGAACCAACCAGGGGCGTCCTTAATGGAGTCCCTGCAGATGTGTTCTGTGAGGACTCTTCTGAGCTCTTCACAAATAACACGGGACTGGGTGAAAACTCAGCTTTTCTAGGTCATGAAACATTGCTTAACTATTTTTTAAAATGTTTTGGAGTCAATGAAAAAATCTGAAATGCTTTTGGGGCCAAGTACTGGTTGCATTAATTTTTTACACCCTAAATGTTTTTAAGGGATTCATTTGTTCATCTGTCAACTTTTCTCTAAGAGCTTTTCCATGTCCCACCAGCTCCCCCAAGCTTTCTGTGAAAATTTATGAATTTCTTCATTCATTCTCACCTATCCTCTGGCTTCAGACACTACGGATGACCCCAGGAACTGAATGTCCAGACTTAGGAATAAAGAGACCCTTGCACCAGGACTAGCTGATGGCACAATTGTTACAAAATATTGTTGAGATTGTTATGAGTGCAAAGTTGTGAGTTCTGATTTTCCAGGATGAGGGGATGGCATGAATGGACTGGTTCCCTGATAAGATTGTTATCTGAATGTAGAGGTGTGCTTTTCAATACCAGCAAACCTTTGGATCCTAACCCAGAAGGCCTTACTTCTCTTATTCTTTGAGCTTTTTATTATTATTATTTTTTTTTATTTTTATAATTTTGTTTACTTACTTTATTTTTTAATTTTTTTTATTTTTTTTATTGCTTAAAGTATTACAAAGGGTATTACATATGTATCCATTTTATCCCCCCGCCCTAGACAGTCCCCTAGACTCCCCTATCACCCAGTGTCTTATGTCCATTGGTTATGCTTATATGCATGCATACAAGTCCTTTA
Source organism: Myotis daubentonii (assembly GCF_963259705.1). Classification (NCBI taxonomy): domain Eukaryota; kingdom Metazoa; phylum Chordata; class Mammalia; order Chiroptera; family Vespertilionidae; genus Myotis; species Myotis daubentonii. The sequence goes on along the minus strand of NC_081850.1, from coordinate 68,041,847 downwards.
GTTGATCTCTTACCCCACTACCTCCTGCCCCCCAATTTTTTGTTTATTAATATTTTTAGAGAGAGAGGAAGAGGGGAGAGAGAAATATCAATTTGTTGTTCCATTCATTTATGCTTCCATTGGTTGATTCTTTCATGTGCCCTGACCAGGGACTGAACCTATAACCTTGGCTTATTGGGATGACACTCTTAAGCAACTGAACTACCTGCCCAGGGCTCAGAAGACCCTACTTCTGAAAAGTCCCCAGAACAAACAAGTCTGAAAGATGGACCCATGGGTTCTGGCCTAGGTACTAATTTCAAGGGTCTCTATGTGGAAGGCTTCTTTGTTTGCAATGAGCACTTAATTTGTCCTCTATGCATGCAGGCTCTCTGTGTACGGGCTAGATTTTGGTTCATGCATCAGATATAAGAACTGCTAAGCAGACCATGTTCAAGCAAAAGTAGCCAATCACATGTGGAATATTTTCTAATCATCTTGTTCATTCCTTAAAGAAAACTGGGAGAAAAAGGAGAGCAAAAACCCTTCCACTTCCCTTATATCCTCCCCTTAGAGAAAAACAACATCTTTACGCACTTGCCTGCTCATACACACAGCTTTCCTAGGGGCCTAAGTCAGTACCCAACTGTCAACTTCTCTCAAATGCCTTGACCCAATAAGAAAGCAGGTCTCCAGAAAACCGATCAAGACATAACACTAATTTTAGAAATTTCAGAAATAACAAGAAAAAACATCATTGACGAGGTCAATGTCCTTCCTTAAATTATACAATGTGGAAGCCATATACTAGCAGAGACCAGAAGACCTGGGTTCTAATTTCAGTTCCATTCTTTGCTAGCTGTGTGGCCCTAAGCAAGGCACTGTACCTCACTGAACCCTGGGATATTCATGAGGAAGGTGAGAAAATAATTTCTGAACCAAATTATGTGGTTCAGAATCTTTGGAAAGGCTTTGGAATGTACAAAGTAATCTAGATTAGTAATAATCCTGTGATGATGCAGGTCAGGCAGATCATCTTCATTTCAATTTACAGACTGAAGAAATCCAAGGCCACCAGATTACCTTTTTTCAGGATTTAAAACTAGCAAGCAACAGAAATGAGACTTGGAGCCACATACCCTGCGTCCCTTTTGGAGACCTTTGCATTGTAACAAGCAGCCTTTCTCCAGCAAAACAAACGAACTGCAATGTGGCTTTCTTGTTTTTATTACTTGTTTTATTTGTTCTTATTGTGACAAGAACATTTAATAGATTTACTCTCAACGAAGTTTTAAGTGTGTAATATAGTACTGTTAGCCACATGCACGGTACCGCACAACAGATCTCTAACAACTTACTCATCTTACATAACTGAAACTTTATACCCCTTTGAGTTGCAACTTACCCCATTTCCCCTCTCCCCAACTCTGGCAACCACCATTCTACATTCTGCTTCCAGGAGTTGAACTATTTTAGATAGCTCATGTGTGAAATCATACAGCGTTCCTTCTGTGTCTGCCTTCTTTCACTTAGCATAATGTCCTCAAGTTTCACCCATGTAGTCACATGTGGTAGCACTTCCTTCTGAAACTTTCAACCAACTCTTTGTTTTTTTGAGATTTTTCTACTGTTTATTCTCTATTTCATTCATTTCTGCTCTACTTTTTATTAGTTTCTTCCTTCTGCAACCTCTGGGTGAATCTGTTACTCTTTTTTCTAGTGCTCTGAAGTTAACGTTAGGTTTTTTATTTGAACTCTTTCTTCTTTTTTAATGTAGGCATTTACTGCTATAAACTTCCCTCCAATACTCCTGCTTCATCCCACAGGTTTTGGTGTGTTGTGTTTTCATTTTGTCTCAAGATGTTTTCTAATTTCCCTTGTGATTTCTTCTTTGACCCACTGGTTGTTCATAAGTGTGTTGTTTAATTTCCACATTATTTGTGAATTTTCCAGTTTTCCTTCTGCTATTGATTCTAATTTCATCCCATCACGGTCAAAATCCTGGATATGATTTCAATCTTCTTAAATTTGTTAAGAATCATTTTGTAACTTAACCTGTAATCTATCCTGGAAAATGTTCCACATGAACTTGAGAAGAATGTATTTTCTGTTGCTGTTGTGAGTAATGTGACATACATGTCTCTTAGGTACACTTGGTCTATATTCAAGTCCATTGTTTCCTTATTAATTTGATCTCTGGATGTTCATCCATTATTAAAAGTGGGCTTTTAAAGTCTCCTAGTACAACTGTATTGTTGTCTATGTCTCCTTTCAATTCCATGAATGTTTGCTTTATATACTTAGGTACTCTGATGTTGGGTGCATATATATTTATAATTGTTACATATTCCTGGTGAATTGACCCTTTTTTTCATTATACAATGCCCCTTTTTTCCTCTTGTGAATTTAAGTCATTATCAGCTTAAACTAGGCTATTAGAACCATAACATCTATATATATAAAAGCCAAGCAACTGCAACAATAGGAACGACCAGTTGCTATGATGCACACTGCGGCCAGCCAACCAGCCTGATGGGGGCGGGGGGGCTGGCTGGCCAACCTCCCATGGTCCCTCCCCCCAGCAGGCTGGCCCAAATTGGCCCGATCGGGGCAGGCCAGCCAGAGCCATCTGTGCACAAATTCGTGCACCGGGCTTCTAGTGTTTCATATAAGTGCCATGGTAACAACAACAAAAATATCTGTAGAATCTACACACAAAAAACAGAAGAGAATCAAAACATAGCTATTCAAAAAAAATCAATAAAACACAAATGAATACAGCAGGAGAGAAAAGAAGAACAAAATAAATGCCAGGTAGATAGAAAACAATTAACAAAATGGCAATAGTAAGTCCTTCCCTATCAATAATTACTTTAAATGTAAATGGATTAAACTCCCCAATCAAAAAATATAGAGTGTGCCGAGACCGGTTTGGCTCGGTGGATGGAGCGTCGGCCTGCGGACTGAGGGGTCCCAGGTTCGATTCCGGTCAGGGGCATGTACCTGGGTTGCGGGCATATCCCCAGTGGGAGATGTGCAGGAGGCAGCTGATCGATGTTTCTCTCTCATCGATGTTTCCAACTCTCTATCTCTCTCCCTTCCTCTCTGTGAAAAATCAATAAAATATATTTTAAAAAAAAAAATATAGAGTGGCTGAATGGATTAAAAAATCCACCACACGATCCAACTAAATGCTGTTTATAAGAAACTTTTAAATGCTGTTTAAAAAAGATTTAAGAATACATATAGGCTGAAAGCAAAAGAATCGAAAAAGGATATTTCATGCAAATGGGAACAAAAAGAGAACAGGGGTAGCTAGACTTGTATCAGACAAAATAGACTTTTAAGTCAAAACCTGTCACTACCACTGCTTCCTGTTGGTCCCTCTTTGGAAGACTCACAGCACGCTAAGAGGTAGAGAGGAAGTCAGCTGTTTCAGGTAAACAAAAGCTTTGGGAAATTTTTCTGTACCTCACCCCTCTCCGTACGCTATAAAAGAACGGCCTGTGTTCACGCAGGTTTACTCCCTCAGCAGGATTTCTTGGTAGAAGCAAGTGGAGTTTTGGCACCACAGGCTTAGGGATGAACCACAATATAGAGATATGGGGAGACCTGAAGGCACCAGAAAAGGGGTCATAAATCTCATTCCTGGGTTGAGGTTTAGAGACAAGGTAAGGGAGGGGCTGAGGACAATGTCTGCTCCCATGACTGCTCAAGAAATAAAAACTGGATATTTAAAGGTTTCTGTTTTAAGCCACAAATCCATAACATCAAAACAGTCCCATCAAAGCGTCCTATTCTTTTTCAATGCTCTTCTCCAGTACCTGGGGTTTTATAAACCTCAACAGAGCTTCCATTTCCACCAGTCCCATCATCCCCTCACTTCCCCGGGACTCCCCCACACTCTCTGGCACCTGCAGAGGCGGCCAGAGCACGCCCTGCTACTGCTCCCTTTACTTTTCCCAGAATGCATTGCAAAATCCACCGCCTTTACCTCTGTTCTCATCCCCTGATCTCTTCACCCTTTCCCACGCACCCTTACAAATTCTGATGTGGAGAAAGCTACACAATGTCTATGCATAAAAAATCAGCAGCATCTATGCACACAATAGGCAGTCAACTGGCGCTCACTGAAAGGAGTTGCAGGAAGCCCTCTCCAGGAAAACACCTGCTACCAGACCACTGGCCTCAGTCTCTCCTGGAGTCCAGAGGCCTTTTTGCACCAGAATCACATGCGAACGCACACCATGAGCTCCATCAGGACATATGCTGTGTGTGTGTGTGTATGTGTGTGTGTGTGTGTGTGTGTGTGTGTGTGTGTGTTCCACAGGCAGCAGAGCACCAGCATAACTTCAGAGCCCACTGCAGTCGGGGCTTTAGCTGCAAGATAAACAACAGGCAAGCAGGAGTGTGAGTGGGGGGAGGAGACAACAGATCCAGAAAAGAGAAAAAACAAGTGAAAGAAGGGACCCCAGGTTGTGCAGGAGGATGGAAGGAGGGAGACAGAGCTGGTCTCCCCGTGCTGCCACGTCTCAGTAAGCCGCAGAAGCTGCTGAGGAAGGGAGGCAGCTCTGATCCATAAATCAAAATCTTAACTCGGAGAGCACGTGTTCAAAGGGATGCATGTAAATTTCTTTCAAAGCTGATGAAACTGTTTCCTCCCTTAAAATGGAAAGTCCAGGGAGGAAGAAATTGAAGTGCTGCGGCCGGCACCACCTAACCTGTCAAAGCGTGAATGGCAGAGGACCAGCAGGGGTGTCAGATACATAGGAAGTCGATATCAGCTTGGACCTTCCTCCCAGAGGAACCTGGGTCCGTGTTGCAGCTGTGTGATCTTGGCTGCGTTACTGGCCCCTCACTTTACCTATCTGGCTAAGGGCCCCTCTCCCTAAAACAAAGAGAAAATGTCTTCCTTGAAAGATTGACACCAGAATTAAATGAGATCTTGCAGAAAATAAACACTCAATAAAATAAGGCAAAACTTAAAACAATTTGGGGAAACATCTCAGAGCCCTCTGCAGAGAGGAAGAGGAAAACAACAGAATCATCATCTCCATCCGTGGAGCTTTATGGGGGCTAGAAAGCCCTTTGATAGCTAGTGCTTACAGCACAGGGATCGCTGTTAGTGTGGTGACTGAGAGCAAAGGCTGCAAAGCCGGACTCCACCCGAGCTCAACACCTGCGCCTGAGACCTGCAAACTGCGGGGCCGTGAGCATCTCCTCACCTATTCAGCTCCTCGTCCATGAAGTATGGACAACAGTAGTTCCCACCTCATAAGGCTGTTGAGGGGAACAGCTGAATGTAACACTTACTCGCTTAGAACATGCATGGAATATACTAAGAGCTCAATAAATAGTAACTCATTATCCCTCACTTTATAGAACAGCAAAAATAACCCTGGGTCCCAGAGACTGTGGCACTTGCCCAAGGATTCCCAGGGAAGAAGTGAGAATCGGGGCATAGATGCAGGACACCTGGCTCTAAGCTCATGGGCCTTCTGCCTGCACAGGGTCTCCCCTGGACTCCCCACTCATTCAGTTGTTGATGGGACACAACACCTGCAGGACCTAGAGGTGCATCAAGGTATCTGCAAGGAGGATAAGTAAAAGAAATCAACTGAGGAATCCAAAAAGCAGAAAAAAGGAGCCACTGGCATTAAAGGCATGATATGAGAGTTGGTACTCAGAGCTAACACACAGGCTGTTCATCACTGAGATATATCATTTGGAGCTCCAAAGAAACAGAACCAAAGGGGGGGAGGGGAGGGGGGGAGGGGGGAGGGAGGGAGGGAGGGAGGGAGAGGGAGAGAGAGAGAGAGAGGGAGAGAGAGAGAGAGAGAGAGAGAGAATGGCTACCATCTAGCTATCTATCTAATTTCATGGAATTGGCTCATGCAATTGTGGGACTGGCAAGTCTGAAATCCATAGGACAGGCTGACAAACTGGTAAGGCAGGCATCGATGTTGTAACCTTGAAGCAGAACTTCTTTCTCTCTGAGAAATCGCAGGTTTTGCATTTAAGGCCTTCAGCTGATTAGAAGCGGCCCACCCACATTATTCAAGGGCAATCTCCTTTACGTAAACTCAACTGATAGATGTTAAACAGACCTAGAAAACACCCTCACAGCAACACCTCAATTACTGTTTGGTTCGGTAACTGGTTACCAGAGCCCACTGCGGTTGATACTTGGAACTAACTCACCATCATGGATGTCGTCAACTCAGATGTTCCTTCCTTAAGCACACCTCCCCGGCCCCTCAAGCCAGGTCAAGGCCTCCTATTGCACGTTGATGGTAGCCTGTAGCTCTCCTTCAAGATGCGGACTAAAATAATTACAATTTACATAATTTTCTGCTTCAGGGATAAGCACCATCATGGCCGGGACTGTTTCTGGCCTTGGGACGCGTAGAGCCTGCGGTGTCTGGCTCTCGTGTAGGGGACTGTATGAACAGTCACCTTTTTGGAAACTTGTCATCTAGGAGTGACGGTGGCAGCTCGGCAGGGACTGTACGTGGGGCACTGTCTTTCTAAAACTTGTTTTTATTCTTTCTTTAACCTGGTCATCAATTTCTAGAAGTCTGTAGAACAGATTAGGAGAAATCTTGTTTTCTTCTTGGGAAAAAAGAAAACTGGACAACTGTTTTCTTCCCGGCATGGATGGGGCGCTTGATCTTCAGGGGATTAGCAGAGCGTGATAGGAGGGGTGGATTTGAAGTCTGGAGGGAAATGTTCAGACAGGTTTTTTTCTTCCCCTTTCCCTCTGCACTTGGATGACTCCTCCTGATGTGTTTATTGCCTGATTGGTTCCTTTGTTCTTGAACATTTTTAGATCCTCAGTTCAGAGCCAACCCCCTTGTCGCCGATGCCGGCTGGGTCTGAGTGAGGATTTACCACAAGTTTGAAGGACTTGCACCCTGGCTTCCTGCGGGAACTGGCTGAACCGTGATTTCAGAAAAGTCAGTCTTGAATGCCTCCAATGGCCCCTTTTTCTGCTTTCTGGATTCTATTCTTCAGGGAGAATTCAGAGATGTGGTGGCATCTGCCAGGTGACAGGGAAAGAAGGGGATCAAGGAGGAGTTAGTACATTGAAAGCGAATGTGCGGGAAATAAGTTACCGAAAACTTGGTCAGATGTTATAGACTTACCAGTTAGCTAGGAGGACAGCGGGCAAGTTATTTGGAAAAATCTTTTGACAAAGGCTTAGAATGGAAGATGGGATCTCAGACTTGAATATCAGCTGGTGCCAAAACATCTGAGGAAAAGATCAATTGCTCTTTATATGAGAACAATCTGGGGTTTTGCTGATGATCTGGGTGTGAGATGAAGAGAAGACAGCAGAGGAAGGCCACTGACATGCATTCATGGTGGGAGTTGGGGAGCTGTGGTTGAGCCTCCCCCCAACACACACACACACACACACACACACACACACACACACACACACACTCTCTCTCTCTCCCTCCCTTCAAGGCATTGGTATTGTCTACCTACTTCACACGTACCCGAAGTGAGAATTATTGTGATTACTATGAAAACTGAAGAAGAGAATCAGTCTTGTGTCGGGGTAGACGTGATGCCAAAGGTTCTCAACAGGGCAGGACCTTGGGCCCCAGGTGGTGTGAGGGACGCCAGTGCTCTGGGAACTCCCTGCATCTTGGGAAAGGCTTTGGGTATCCACAGGCTACAGAATGAGCAGGGTCCCAACTGGTCTCCCCTGAATCTCAGAGCAGTTGACAACTAGCTAATGGACAGGATGAAACATGGATCTTATTGAACAGCCATAATCAATCTATGCGGTACCTTCTCATCCCCACATTACTGACGACTCAAGAAAAGCATGCATGGAGCTCGACGCACACACCTAGTCAGCGACAAACCTGGGCTAGAACCCAGGCTCCTGACCACCAATTCCATCACAAGATAAAGCATGCACCATGAGCTGTTCTAAGAGCATGCATTAACTCATTTAAAATATCTCTCTTTTCTATGTAGGAAACTAGAATTATGCAGGGTCCTCTCCCAGGGTCATGCAGCTAGCAATAGAGCCAGGGTTCAAATGCCCGCAGTCTCTGACAGTACGGGAACTTAACCATTAGACCAGCGGTTCTCAACCTTCCTAATGCCGGGACCCTTTAGTCCAGTTCCTCATGTTGTGGTGACCCCCAATTTCATTGTTACAAATTGAGCATAATTAAAGCATAGTGATTAATCACAAAAACAATATGTAATTATATATGTGTTTTCCGATGGTCTTAGGCAGCCCCTGTGAAAGGGTCGTTTGACCCCCAAAGGGGTCACGACCCACAGGTTGAGAACCGCTGCACTAGAGTGTCCCACATGTCCTGCTGCCTCCAAATAACCGTTCTTTCCAGCATGAAACCACAGCCCTGTCATCTCCCTGCAGCCAGTCATCAGTGTGTATCTCCTGCTGCTAGCTGCTCCACGTTATTGTACTTTCACCATCTCGCATCTCCTTGCACTCAGTTACGATATGCACCCAGTTTATGAGAGGCCACACCAATGACCTGTGCTTTGTATTTCAAAAATATTTGCATTGTGGTTTCCAAAACCCCAACCTCAGGGAAATAAATTAGCAACTAAAAACACCTTGGGTGTCAGGTCAATAGCTTCTGAAAGATCCTAGATGGAGCTGCTTGAAGCTTTTATTAGAAAGTCAGCCAACCATTCATTCGCTGATTTATTCATTCAACAAATTTTTATTGAGCTTCTGCTACAAGAGGAGGAGGTGGATGAGATGTAGGAATTATAAAAACACCTAGCCTTGTCTGTACAGAGTTCACATTCTCCCAGGAAGGCAGAAACCTACCTGAAATGGAGAATTTTACAAGAGGGCTTATAAAAAAAAGCGAACTGTCTTGATAGGTAGTGAGATCCCTGTCAGAAGAAGTAATCAAGGAGCCTAGCTGACTCTTCATAAAGAAGAATACACATGGAATTCAAGCATCAGAGGTCTGCTTGTACCAGACTAACATTAGGTTCCCTGGAAGTACTGGGATCCTATGAAAACAAAGCAGAAGCAGTCAAATGCAGTAATAACGGGATCTGTCAGATGCACTAGAACACACATCACGAAAGAATTAATTCCAGCTAGTGGAAGTAGGAAAGGTTTGTATGTTGTTGGGGACAGTGAACAAAGTGTGGTTAATTTGAAGCCAACCTACGCATAGCTTTCAAGGCCCTTGGCTTCCCAAAGTACTTAACCTTTCTGAGCTTTAGTCTCCTAATCTCCAAGACAGGGTTAATTATGCCTGCCCTGTCCATTTCTCCTGGCTGCTGTGGGGATCAAATGAGATAAGGTATAAAGTAGTTCGTAAACTAAAAAGTGTTTTGCAAATATAATGTCAAATTAGAAAAAGTGCAAAGGGACCAAATGTTAATGGTGACATTTCAAGCATCAATAGGTAGGATGCGTCTTTTAGTTGGACACTTCCCTTGGGATCTCAAACCATGTCACCTAACACTGACCGAAGAACATCCTCCTTGAGTTAACTGCAATCCGGAGGCCACTGTGTCCTTGGTAGTCTTGTGCATGATTATTCAGTTCCTTCCTTCAGTTACCCAATCAGCATACATAGCTGGTAACTGTTGGTCTTTCCAAAACCTGTTTTTACCCTGCCACAGAAAAGATATGTTTATTTCCCTATTCACTGAGATCAAATAGCAAGATCCCCCGTTGCTTGGCTTTCTATATTACCTGAGGCAGAACCAGCAAAAAGAACAGATGTGTTAAATAAATGCATTTTGATATATGCCGAGATCCACTACGGATAAGATCGACATGGAATCCTAAGTTCCAGGGACACCTACTGACATTTCCAAGTTCAGCCAGTGGCCACTGAGCACTTGCTATGGACCAGAGCCCATGGTGGCAATGCCCATGGGAGACACCGAGATGAACAGGACATGGCTTCTGCTCTCAAGGAGCCCACATATTGATGAACACTCTTCAAAAGTGACCAAGAGAATGGACTAGACTAAATGGACTGTAAATCAAGACAACTACCCAGTCCTAGAGCTGATGCTGACCTGCTAGTTGACCTCCGTTAAGACATCTTACTGCTTTGTGTCCATCCTTTGTCAGCACTAAATGAACACCCATAAAACATTGTTTCAAAACCTGTTGGAAATGTTTGCCTCCTACCAACCAGCTGCTGCAAAGTCCTAATAACAAATGAAAGAAAAACAACATTCAACCTCTCAGATGAGTCACTTACACACTAATTATACAGCAACTTTATTCTGCAGTTTCCAGAGGAAAGAGGAAAGACTTGAATAAATTATATCATTTTATCCAAATCAACGAATTCCTTCTTTCTGACCTTGCTTGGATTTGGAATCATTGACTTAATGAAAATACAGAACCAGAATGGAGAGATACAGAGATTCATGACTAATGTATTTCTGGTAGAACCTGTATTATATATATATATATATATATATATATATATATATATATATATATGGCTAATAAATTTGTGAATTTGGTTGACACTTCTATTATACATAAAGGGCAAATAGCAATATTAAAATATTTCTTCTAATTAATTTCCTTTCCATGTGCACAAATTCATGCACCGGGCCACTAGTTTACAATACGAAAATAAGATACTGCTGTCAATGTAGAGCTAACTTACGTTAGCTCCTTATATTTCTAGAAGTTGGTTGTTTTGTTCTTCCTTCCTCTCTCTCTCATACACACACACACACACACACACACACACACACACACACACACACCCCACACACTCTAACACTACTAAAAGGCTCCAATAGGCTGGTAATTGATTTGTCTATGGCAAGGGGAAGTGAACTGTCAGCAGAAATCCATCTTTCCCGTTTGCCACAACTCTTTATACATAACACTTCCCACATCCTAACAAACCCACCATACAACTGTGGACTTCATAGGAAATTGGCAACATCCCAACCCTAGTCATTATATCTGTATTAGCAAAAGCCAATCAGAGAAATCCTATTCCTACTGCTCGTGATTAGTTAACCAATAGGCACGTGACTCAACACATCACTGATACAGGAGAGGGATGCTCTGCTCCGGGACTTCTAGACAAGGATATCTTATTCCTAGGAAGGAAAGAGCAGAAGATGGCAACTTTATGCCTCTGGAAATGTTGTCTGCAAGTAACACCTGGAACTGTTGTAATGTACCCCATGAATCACACAAGGATGCCTCAAGAAGTCGAATTAAGGAGTCACATTTATTGCAAATCCGGGACTACGAGGGGGCATTTTGCTCTCCCAAATCTCGCAGTAATTTCCTAGCCCCAACACCAGATTTATGTAGGCAAAAATCACAAAGGTATTAATTACATCTCAATGTTTGGAATGAGGAACCTGGTTTGCAAAAAAGCAGTTTACAGAAGCAGAATTTGAGCAAGTTAGTTAAATTATAGTTTTGGGTCTCTGGATCACTGAATCAACAGAAACACATTGCCTGGAGCCATGGATCTTGGGACCACTGAGTTAACAGGAACACATTATCTGGAGCCCTCAGGTCTCGGGACCACTGAGTCAAGGGAAACACATTATCTGGAGCCACTGAGGCAATTTAGGATAATTGTGCTGTCCTGGTCCCCAGGTACAGAAGCATGTGCTTTCTAAAACCAGTATGACCACAAGCAATGGGGTATTCACATTACAATCAGTAAGGTATTCAATCGAATGGGATGATTTATATAATTCAGAAAATCAAAATAACCTTTCTATTGTTAAACAAAGTAAATAAGTACAGAAGCCAAACAGCAGGGTTAAAGTTAAACTATAGTTTCTACCTGAGATGATTGCTACCATACTGCAGAACATCTATAGCATTTTGTTAACACTGAGAATGAAGCCAATATACGAAGCCAAGAGCATCAGAGAGAAGTGGTCCAGGAGCACCTGCAGCCCATCCTACCTTTGGACTTTTTGTTATGTGAGATGTATCCTTTTCCTTCAAGCCATCTTTATCTGGACTCTCTGTCACTTGCAACCCAAATCTTCCTAGCCAATGTACCCATCATATGTCGGGGGGACTCCCTTCTTCGTGTCCCACGCACGGAGAGAGAGAGCTAACCGGTTCTTATAAGAAGGAGGCGCTTTGGGGATTAGAGAAATGAAAAGACACACACAGAAACAGAAGGAAAAGCTGGGTCTGGGTGGGCTTCTGTTCTCTTCTGTCGGAGAGACAGAGAGGCCCAGCACCGAAGCAGTGTGTTTATTTTATAGCCCAAATTCCCTAAGATATCAGGAGGTTTCACCAAAACTCAAGATAAGGGAGGTATTCCCGGTGCTTGACTGGATTTACATAATAAAACCCATTCCAGGCACTTGGGCTTTGAAGAGCTGAGCTGAAGGCATTCTCACCTTTTGGTCAGAAATGCCCTCAAGGTAGGGCTGTGCCCACGCCTTGGGTTCAGTCAACATGACTTAAAGGAGAGCCATGGCGCCTTCCCTGGCAGGGGGCCTCCCACACTATCATATACTCCTGTGAGTTTGTTCCCCACTGCTGTTTTCAACGCTACCAACAGCAGCACAAGGGGAGAAGCAGCCCATTGGTCTCATGGAAGAGCTTACCGCGGGCCCACACCAGGGGATTATTTGAGATGTCTGATGTGCACTACATCCTGTTGGCGGTAATGTTTACAAGAACCTATGCATGTGTTAACACTCACATAACTGTGTAACAACAAACAAACAAAAAATAAAGAAGGAAAAGATTACTATGGGTGTGAAGGTGGAAAAGGATACAGAAATGCCAAGTAAAGGGAGAAACTGGAACAAAAGCATAGTGGTCTGAAAAAAAAAACAACAACTAGTCAAATTTAGGGAAACAACAAATAATTTGATATGACAGAAGCCCAAGTTGGTGGTTTGAGTGGAGGGGACGGATAATTCAGGGACTTGAAACACATACTAAGGCGTTTGGACTTTACTATATAGCTTAAGGGCAGGACAACTATTGGAGGATTTTTAACCCATGGAAAATATGATCATATCTGAAATTTAGAAAGATCATTCTGTGAACAGCATAGTTGGTGGTTGGGAAGAGCAAAACAAGAGGCCAAGAGTTCAGTTAGGGTAGGACTGAGTCATAAACACAAGACATCATAAGGATATTTGCAATGAGGTCAAAAAGAAGAAGACAGATGATGTAAATCAGATTAATGAGGCAGAAGTATAAAATTCTAAGAGTTGGTCACATTCTCCTTATTACCCAATTCAGCTTTGCAATGGAGGCAATTATTATTTCCGCCTTATAGATGAAGAAACTGGCCTCAAGGTAGTTGAAGGACTTGCCAAGGTCACACAATTACTTCCTGTCTGAGCCAGGAGCCCATCCAGGTCCAACTCTACAAGTCAGGTCTTTCCCCTGGACCATCTACACACCTCAGCCATACCCTCCCTACAAGTCATTTGTGTGTTTACAAACAGTGATTCCTACCCACTCTGCATCTTCCATTTCCCAGAAGAAAATAATGCACATTCATCTGATGGTGCCTTAGATCACCTACCCCAAGTGTCTTCAGCCTTCTGATCATTCTTGTCTACATGCATCTCAAATAACCTAGTCCCACCTGGGTTAAGGAGTCCCTCCCTGAAATCAGTACTTGGGCTCTGTAGTAAATACAGAAGCAGCAGACCTTCCATTACTTCTCCAACTTACCAAAAATACATAAAACTCAAATAGCTCAAGTACTTTCTAAAGTATTTTTATTATTTTCTTTATTCTACTGCCCAAAGTTGCAAGCGACCTCGCTTATAAAACCTGATGAACTATTAGTTGTTTCAAAATATTGCTCATTCTTTGCTTGACTTGTCCAACCCCCACCCAGCCATTTGTAGAAAGCTTTATAGTTGGATATATGGGCTCTTTTCTACCTATGGAATCTAAACATTTTTAATATATTGTGCTTTGTATATTGACTGGTAAGTTCATTAAACAAATAAGTGGTAATAGTCCCTTATAAATGGTTTTGAAGAGGAAGAGAATATATGACTGAGATCCCAGCTCATGAAATCACATTCAGAACCTACCTCATCTTGTTTGTCCATTATCAATAAACGGAATCTATTAATTCTCACCCGGTTGTCAGGCCACATAATTGGAACTCATATTTAATTCATCTCTCACATTTAATTAATCATCCAATTGATTCAACTTCCTTAAAACAAATACAAAAAAACCTCAAAGCCAAGCAGTTTTTTATTCCCACTGTCACTATCGCAGCCCATGACACACTCTCTGGAGCAAGCTCCTAATTAGGCTCCTTGAGTGTTGTCTTGCCTTAACCTGTTCTCCCCTCTGCAGCCAGAGTGTAGATCTGGCCAATCTGTTCTCATCATCTGCCCGCTTGACACTCTGCAGTGCCCCCTCCCACCCCCATGGCCCAAAATACAGGCAGGCAATTCTCTCCATTCCCTGCTCAGTGCTCAGGGCTCCAGCCTCCTCCTTGCCTCCCCTCCTCCAGGAGCACCTTTCAGTTCCCCAATGCAACTTGTTTTTTTCCTCACATCCCAGCTTTTTCACCTGCTGCTCCTTCAGCCTGCAACACTCCACTTCCGCTTTTTTTCTCGCTAATTCCTATTCATTCTTCAGATCTCAGTTTAGCTCTCATTCGCTCCACCAATCCCTCCCTGACCTCCAAGACTGTGAATTCCAGCGCTTCTCCTTCCTCTACTTATTTCACTAGTCGCCATATTCCCGGGACCTAGTGCCATTTTCTAATACCAGGTCATCCCACCAGGGTATTTTTTGGATGGCTTCAATTTCTTAAAAACAAAAACAAGCACATCTTTCCTTCGAAAGGAAGGAGGCACAGCCAAGAAAGACCTTGTCTGTCCTTAGGATCAATGTGTTGTGTTAATGGAAAAGATCTCCAAGGTAAAATATGGCTGCAGGTGAAGTGAAAAACAAACCTGAAAAAATCACAGAAGACTGTGGGACCCAGAGGTGAACAAATGAGATCAAAGAAGTTAGCTTGGGCTCACATTCTCTGGTGCTTCAATCCTGTCCATGCAGCAGGCACAGTGGAGACGAGGCTTTAGAGTTTCCTCTCTCTTTCTCTCTCTCATTCATCTAGTCTTAAAATGATGCTGGTACAAATCATCTCCTAGGCATTGTGCTAGGAACACTGAGTTCTAAAGGGATTCACAGAGAATATATGCATTTAAACTACATAATTTGAAAATAAAATAAAGAGTCACAGCAGAGATGTGTGCACACAAACTCTCCTAACGCACCCTGCGAGAGCCTGCTTTGGCACTCTGGGCTGTCATTCTTGCCCTCACCCAACCCATTTCCAAGATGCCCTTCCTCACTGGCTCTCGGAGGAAGCGTTGCACCTGTTAGATATTGGAATATAGTTTTCAACATGAATGTGGCCATGAGGAATACATAGTCCATGTGGTTCCCCAGAGTTTGTAAGATGAAAGCAGCCAAAGAAAGGAACTCATGTGTAACTAACTACCTGTTCATGTGTCACTTTGGTTATTTGTTCTGCGTCTCAAATTTTCTCATCTGAAAGAGACCAACTGTCACTTACAAACAATAATATTAGAATTGGAAGAGTTCTTTGAGGTCATCTAATCTGCTATCTGCTAAAGAATGCTCCACAAAACACCTAAAGGACATGAATGGGCTTTTCTCAGAACCAGGGTCCTGAAATCCTATACATTTTGGTTGCCATTTCTTCACTTCGGGCCTTTTCAGAGCCTTTCACGTACTGAAGTGTGCTGCGCATCACACACAGGTTGGGTATCGTTCGCCACTTTATCTGAAATACTTAGCCACAGAGCCCTTTTATCAAGAAGTGACTCACGGACCACAGTTGGGTGGAATACACTGGATCTAGTCTAACCCACTCCTTCAGACAAGGAAAACGGGGGTCAGAGTAAAGGAGGGACTTGCCCAAGGCCACCCAGGTAGTGCACCGGTAAGTGAGAACTAGACTCCACTGTCCGGTTCTCTGCTGCCAGGTGTACTGTCCGTTAATTATGACGAAGGTCCCCTCCCAAGGCTCCTGGCTGTCGGGAGGCCCTAATGAGATGTAAGAGGGTGGGATTAGCAAAGTCTCAACGGTAAGCTATGTGTGTGGATCTCTCTGCTATTAGAAAGCTCCTGGTAACAGGTGTCTCTATAACCTGTAATTCAATCAGCGTTTATTACATGACCATCACATCCATGAGCCTGAGCAGGAAGACCAGTGAGTACCAAGCTCCACCGTCCAGAAGCTGGACCGACACGGACAGACACCACCTGGGAAATGGACCGGCTTTCCGTTTGCTGTGTGAGCCCATTTACCTTTGCTCTCCAGGCTCCAGATCCTTGGCCAACACTTCTACTTGACTTTCTCAAAGGATTTCACTAATGAGTAAAACACTTGCAAAAACAGAACCTACACAAATGCTAAACAGTATCTCTGTGATTCACTGGTTAATATGGAATCAGAAGTGAGATGCAACCCCTTTTGGCCCAGGAAACTCACTCTGAACCAGCACATTTAATAAACGAAGAAAAGACCCACAAATTAAAAAGCAGCATTGGAAACTTAATCAGATATTCTCTCAATTTACTCACCACCCCTGTGGTGCTCTCCAACTTTATTAGTATTTTATTCTGTATTCTCTTTTAAAGTGACATTTACATTCATTTACAATACTAGAATAAATTCTATTACAAAGGAAAGAACTTTTATAACTTTTTTATTTTTTTCCTGGTTACTGTCCCCAGGTTTTCAATCTCCTAATAAGGACTCTTTTGTTTTATTTCATGTCTGAGAGAGGAACTGGGGAGTCTCTTCAGGGCCATTTCCTGCTGGGTTGTTAAACGCAGTGGGGACACCGTCTTGGAGGGTACATGCTCTAATTGGCTATAAGGGCCAGGAAGTTGAACTTTCTCGGTCTCCTTTTATCCTGAGTGTCTTGCAAGTTTCTAATCATTCTCTGGTTTGGCTCTGACTTTTAAAAAAACAATCATAAGAACTCAGCAACGAGGAAGCAGATATGCTGGACCATTCCCACCTCCCAACTTCGATGACCTCACACTCCATTTTCCCAGAAATGGTCATTGCAGTTCTCGACATCCCTGACCCAACAGCTCCCTCATCTCTCAGTGCCACCTCTGACCGTCCAGAGGCGAGTCGTGGTCTATGTGAGACGGAAGGAAACATAGGGATCATCACAACACCCTTCATTTTACAAGTGAGGAAACGGAGGCCCAGTGAAAGTAATTTATTCAAGATTATCCAAATCTTCTCGCTCTCAACCCAACGTTGGTTCTCTCAACCCCTGGAGTTCTTTCGAGAGCCGCCATCAGCACGGGTACTACATCTCAGCCAGAGTGAGTACCAAATCTACCTACTGATCCATGCCTCCAGGGATTGGTTTCCTGAAACCCTTTCTGCTTCTCCTAAGATTTTTTTCTGATTTGTAATTAACACAGACAATGGATTACATATGGCCTCCATGTTTACTTCTCTGTGTGAGTTCCATGGCAGCTGCATTGTTTATCAGTTCAATATGTCTAAGACAGCTGCTAGTTCCTCGGGTAAATCAGCCCGTCCTTTTCTTCAGTCCTCTACCCCAGCTATTCCTACAAGCCACCCACTCCAACAGCAAGCCAGCCAGCAGTGCCCCTGACACCGAATCGACACGTGTCACAGGGTGAAGTTAGAGAATGTAAGAGAGTTTATTTTATATTAGCTGTGTATGCCCCTTAAATATATGAAAACATTCTTTTTCAAATATACCAAATGATTCATTGATATATTTATCCCATTAAGATCTACCATGCATCTATTAGATGTCTGCTAACATGCTGAGTACAGGGGATACAAAGATGATCAGCACAGACTCTGACCTTGAGTGGCTCTTATCCGGATGAGCAAACCAGTCTCTGAGCATGTATGAACAGCCACATAATAAATGGCATTAGATGAGGGACAGAAAGAAGGTCCAATCCTCCTTGAGAAATGACAATGCTTCCCAAGGAAGGTGACTATTCAGGCAGGTCCAGTGGATATTAGAAGAGAAAGGAACCCCCGAGAAAACACAGCTTGGCTCTCTGATCTCAAAACAATTAGAAAATGTGATCCCATTGGGCAACTGAGAAACATGAAACTCAAGAAGACCGTGCAACTTGAACAAGGTCACCTTGCTCATGACCTTGCCATTTCTCAAGTTCCCAGACTCTTTTGTTCCTCCTCAGTCAAAAGGCAGCACCTTCCAGATGTGCCAATAAGGTAAAAACAAACAAACAAAAACCACTGTAGGACTCCTCCAGGACCCAAGATTTATTGGCATCACCAGTAACCCTTGCTCAGTAAAAGAATCCACCCCCCCACACACACACACACACACACACACACACACTCACACTCAACTGAGTTCCCATCAGCAACCAGAAATTGTTGCAATCTAATGCATTTCTATGTTTTGGTTTTCTTAATTTATTTCAGGCACCTCATTTTCCTGGAACAAGTGCTGTTATTTATGACACAGCAGCAAACACTTTACATTTATAGAGGTTATGAATTTTAGAAATGGCTTTAGTGGCAATTTAATCTGTCCTAACTATGAGGCATTTTACAATGACAATTAAATTATTATTAAAAAATAAACCTCAAATGACATCCTTATCACTTATCAACATATCAAAAGTTTCACTGAGTTGCATTCTGGGTGGGTCGTAAATATCCCAATGTAGGCGTAGTGAATCCTTGCAATAAACTTGAGTGAACTTAATTAACTCCTACAGTATATTTAAAAGAAAATTCCTCACACATTTTGATGTCGGGGAATGAAACATTATTTGAAAAGTGGGTTTATTGCATTCCATGGTGCACACTGATATTTAATATTTAAAGACTCTTAAATTTGATGTACTGTGCCGATAGCTGAAGGGTTTAGTCCCGCAGTGTGGGAGGGTGAGATGGCAAATTTCTCTCTGCATCTCATAGAGGGAGGTTTTAATTTGACTGGCCAAGCCCCCCATACACTGATCTATTAAAGTCTATGCTCAGAGAAGCATCAAGGATGTTAATGTATACTTTATCAGATTAATTTTAATGTAGGCTTGCTGAATAGCTAATTCCCAACTCTTCCAAAACAACGCTACTCCAAATTAGCCAGGGTGCCGCACTGATGGCAGCAGATAACATGTCAGCAAAGAATCACTTACTACAAATTAAAAATGAGGGGGTTTGTTTGTTTTTCTCCATAGAGATTCTAATAGAGAAAAAGAAAAAGTCAGTCTTAACCCACTTCTGATCTGAACTTATGGGGCACAGGCCAACATAAGATTGCTTTGTTCCAATCCACATCTTGATGATTCCCTCAGACAGCAACAGGGGTTTCCATTTCAAATATTAGAGCTGACATTTGACTTAAATATAGTGTTCTCTCTTATGCCCAAGTTTCTATGTACTTAAACGGCAATGGCCAAACATGGTTCTTTCTCCCTTGAAAAGCAGAGATGGAGATAGTTTTAACAAAATAATGGAAGACAACCATACAACAGGGCTTGTCCAGGCTAAATCACTTTAGCCAACATAACCAAACCCACTGCAAAAACAACAAAAATGTGGAAGCATTCACTCTTATAACCTTGCCAGGACCAGAGGACACATTATGGGAGGCAGCTCACTCCGTTGCCTGAATGACTTACTCAGTTTCCTTCAGTAACTCCCAAGGGGCCTTCACCCAGGTTCTTAGGTAACATTATGTGCATGGCTGTGTACTTCTGTTTTTGTATTTAGTAAGTCCTCACTTAACAATATTGATAGGTTCTGCAGCTTTAAGTGAAACGATGTACAACAAAGCCAATTGTACCATAGGCTAATGATATAAACAAGAGTTAATTCCTACAGAATCTCAATGTTACAACAAAATGAAGTTGAATGAAACATCATTATTCCAAAGCCTGCTGTATTTATGTGCCCATTGTACTGTGCACCTATTTTTACAATTATAACTTTGTAGCAAAGTCTCTCATAAGTCATTTTTAGGTTTTGTTGTTTGCTATCATAATCTGCTTTCGGCAATAACCCAACAAATACAAATCACAGTTTCTTCATTTGTAAAATAAGAGAATTAATCTGGCAGTGTCTAGTTTTTAGTTCCAGCTCTAAAAAGGATAAGCACTATAGGGCTCTAAGTTCCAACCACTGTTCCTTGCAAAAAAAAAAATACTTATGAGCATCTACCACACATCAGGCGCTATGCTAGCCATGGATATAAACTATGAAAAAATGTAGCCAAAGGTGATGTTCTCATAAATCCTGTAGACTAGGCTTTATTTCCTTAGTATTTGCTACTGTTATGAAAGTGGTGCTACCATTCGTTTGTGCTAAAATGGATCATATTTACTCTTTAATTTCTGTGTCTGGGAGGAAACAACCAAGGCAAGGCTTCCCTTCCCATTATTCCATCCACATGCCTTTAAATTCTAACATGATGTATTTCTTAATAAATGTTTCCAACTCCATTACCAAATAAAAGGGCATCTCTGGCTCCCCTTGACTAAGTAGGCGGATGCTTTGTAAGGGAGAGTAGAAGAACACCTGGCAGATGTGGGCTAGAGCAAGACTCCAATATGGAGCTTAGGATTCTCCCTCTCCTATGCCCAGGTCCATTTTACTTTCCCAGATCTGAAACATTTTTTGAACCATGTTACATTCTTGTAGTTTTAAGGGCCGGATATATTCCCTTAATTATACCAATCCTCAGAAATTCTATTCTGGGGCTATAACTGCTCAATTCTGTGTGAAGATATGCATTTACATTTATATGCAACCAGAGACTCTGCAAACGAAAATGACTAAATGAAAGAAATTTAAAGATTTACCAGAAAGTGCTTAGAAAAGGAATTTGGCTCCTGGCCTCTGGTTTAGACTAGTTTGTTTTAGACCAATAATCCTGTGGAGAACTAGAAAATTATATCACTTTGATCTAGTATAACAGAACTAGAGGCCCAGTGCACAAGATGTGTGCACTCAGGGGAGGGGGTCCCTAAGCCCAGCCTGCACCTTCTCACAGTCACAGATATCCCTTGGGGGATATCTGACTGACGGCTTAGGAGAGCTGGCCTAAGTTGGTTGGCAATCAGACATCCGCGAAAGTGGGAGAGGCTCCCACCACCACCACTGCACTCGCCAGACGTGAGCCCGGCTTCTGGCTGAGTGGCGCTCCCCCTGTGGGAGCACACTGACCACCAGGGGGAAGCTCCTGTGTTGAACATCTGCCCCTTGGTGGTCAGTGCACGTCATAGTGACCGGTTGTCTGCCATTTGGTCGATTTGCATATTAGCCTTTTATTATATAGGATCGTCACTGTGAAGACATCTGAGAACTACCAAGACTTGAAATGCTGAGATGCCAAAGAGAAGGAAAGTCCAGAGAGGTGAGTCTAACATTCGGTGCTGCTTACTCCTCGAGGCGTTCGATGATTCTAAAGGGGTCTCTGAGTGGCTTAGAAGCTCATCATAAAGTGGCGGTTTAGAGGTCAAGAAGCTGAACAGGGTGTTCTTATAGGGCAGGAGAAATTAAAATTGGAGTACAGGGCCTTCCAAGAAGGATCTTTCTTCTGGGATTTTCGAAAGGCTCTATCCCAAAGTGAAGACACACAAGAACTAAAGAAGCCCTTAAAGGCAATGAAACTACTCAGTATGAAACCGCAATAGTGGATACATGTCATGATAGATTTGTCCAAACCTATAAAATATACAGCACCAGGAGTGAACTCTAATGTAGTCTATAGTGTATGGTGGACAACGATATGTCAAAATAGAGTCGTCAATTGTAACGAATGTACTACTCTGGTGGGGGATATTGCCAATGGAGGAATCTATGCATGTGAAAGGGGGCAGGAGGTATATGGAAAACCTCTGCACTGTATTCTTAATTTTATTATGAATCTAACACTGCTCTAAAAATGTCCATTAAAAAGAAACACACAAAAAGCTCTTTAAAAAGACTAAAACCCAGCTTCAAATTAGCTCAATCTCTGATTTAATTTTTAATCTTCCCCTAATCTAACAGTCTTTCAGAAGCAAATATGAATCCTCTCTAGAGGATCAATATGTTTAAGAAATTTGATGCCAGGATAGATAATTTCAGCAAAGGATTAGAAGCCATACACAGGGTTAAAATAAGAATTCCAAGATAGAAAAACATGGTAACAGTCTTTCAGAAGCAAATGTGAATCCTCTCTAGAGGATCAATATGTTTAAGAAATTTGATGCCGGGAAAGATAATTTCAACCAAGGATTAGAAGCCATACACAGGGTTAAAATAAGAATTCCAAGATAGAAAAACACGGTAACTGAAATTTAACACAATAGATGAGTTAACAAAAGATTAAATAGAGCACAAGAGAGAACTGTTAAACTGGAAGACAAGACAAAAGAAAATATCTAGCCTAAGGCACAGAGACAACACAATATAAAAGAGAGTAAGACACAATGATACATCCTGAAAAGGTCTGACAAACTACCTACATTTGGAGTACTAGCAGGAGAGGAAAGAAAGAGTAGACAGAAATAGTATTTGAAGAAATAATGATCAAGAACTATACAGCTGACAAAGGACATAAAGCCACAGATTCCAGAAGCCTTGCAAACCCATAAGCACAAATAAAACCACATGTAGACAAGTAACCCAAAGAAAACAATTTTTAAAGATAAAAGCAGCCAGAGGGTAAAAATGCATCTTATCTTCAAAGCATATCAATAAGAATTACAGCTGACCTCTAAGCAGAAGTAATTGAGACCAGAAGAAAATGGAATATCTTTACAGACTAAAAGAAAATGACTATCACTCAAATTTTATATCCAGTGAAAGGAATGAAAGCAAAATAAAGACAAATGCAGAGACAAACAAAATTTAAATAACTCATCAACGTAGATCTTCACTATAGCAAATACTAAAAGATATACTTCAGGCTGAAAAAAAAATAAGTATGTCAGTTGGATCTTTGCAAGCATATAGAGGGTAAGTCTAAATAAATGCTGATTGTATAAAACAATAACAACAATAGTTTTCTTTTTAGGTTTAGTATTTATATAATGAAAACACACAATGAAATAGCACAAAGGAGTGATGTGAGTAAAGGGCAGTAAAGTGTTATAAGGTCCTTGAATTTTCCAGGAAATGGAAAAGTGAAAATTTATATACTACTCTTCAAGACAAAAATATTTACTATAATCTCTAGAATGACACCAAAAATATAGGAAAATAACTAGTAAGAAAAGTGAAATAATATAAGAAAACAGCTGGAAAATTCTGTTTTTCTTAGCTTGGAAATGTTGTTGACTCTAAAATTTTGATAATTAAATTCCTCCTGGCATCATAATACAGATAGTTTAAAATAAGCTATTTTGTTTGCCCCAGACTGGCCTTGCCATCATGCTTACTCCATTCCAGTTGGCAGGTGTATGGTGAGTACTGGGGTTGAGGACAGAGAGCCTGAGTTTGAAATGCAGATGGGACACTGACCTCCTTATTTTGAACAATCATCTTTACCCTGCCTGCTGCACCTATAAATTGGGCACAAATAAATATTTCTTTCCAATAGGCAACATTATTAGGGTATCAAATATATTAGGGCAAACTAAAGTCAGTGACATGTTATTTGTATTAGTCAGAATTGGCTAGACTAAGCTGAAGCAATAAATCCTGGTATCTCAATGGTTTCACTCTGCAAACTTCCATTCCTTGTTCACAGGGTACACAGGTTGGGTAGGTCTCAGTGGCTCTCCTCCAGTAATGACTCGGGAATTTCTACCCAGGAGTGCTCCCATCTTCAACGTAAGACCTCGTGGTCACCAACAAAAGGAAGAGAAAGGAAAATTGCACAGAAGATTTCAAAATCTAGACTGGAAGTGAGTACAATCAATTCAATCAACTCCACATCCCATTGGTCAAAACCAAATCACATGGTTCCCAGTTAACTTCAAGGAAGGTTGGGAAATGTCTTAACTGTGTTGAAGAAAAAGTCTGACTGGTTAGCACCAAGCCCATCTCTGCCAAACCACTGATGCCCAAGTTGTGTCCACTGCAATATTCTCAAAATCAGAGACGTGGCGACTATCCCATTACACCTTTATTTTCATATGGGTAAACTATTTTTGAGCTCCTCCCATGGACTTCATTCAAATACAAACAACATGTTACTCCAAAAAAAAAAAAATTAGAACAGTAGTCCATCCTCTGAAAGAATAATTTGTTTAGACAATACAAATACTACAATGCAAAAGAAAAGTGAGACAGAAATAAAACCCTCCCTCCTCAAGACATTTTATAACAAGAGAGTTCCAGTGCAGATCAGTTACTTAGAGAGAGAAAAAACTCTGCAGCAACACACACAGTCATAACTGACAGATAGCAGTGTTCTTGTGTGTCGTGATACTCTCCCAAATATATCTTTATAATGGAACTCGGGCCAGGAGACTCAGGACTTGGAATATTTTTACAAAAATGAGAATATCCAGGCATTGCGCTTGGATTCTAGTCAGAGCCCTAGAAGCAGCTACTTCTGTAGCTCTAGCAAACTGGCTGACCTATCTGATTTCTAGAAGACTGGAGTGATTGAAATGTCCCAAAGTAGGATGCAATAGCTATTCTGTTAAAAAACAAAACAAAACATACATAACACAAACTGATGTTGTTTCTATAGTCAATTAAGTTTTGGAAACTCTGTGGATCCAATTTATTCCTGCTTCTTTCCCCCAGTGCATTTTGCATGCGATGCTTCCATAGCCCACCCATACCATGTTACACTTGTCATTTTTTTAAATCCTCACCCAAAGATATTTTCTTTTCCATTGCTTTATAGAGAGAGAGGAAGGGAGGGAGGGAGGGAGGGAGGGAGGGAGGGAGGGAGGGAGGGAGGGAGAGAGAGAGAGAGAGAGAGAGAGAGAGAGAAATATCAATGTGAGAGAGACAGGTTGACACAGATCAAACTTGCAACTCAAGTACATGCCCTTGACTGGGAATCGAACCGTCGACCCTTTGGGGCATGGGCCAATGCTCTACCCACTTAGCAACACCGGCCAGGGCTGCTGTCATTTTTTTTTATAATAAAAGCTTTACCACTGACCAGTTACAGCGTATGCTTTCTGTTTTTGTTACTGTTTTGATTGTTTTCCTGCAGAGCCATCAATATTCCAATGTGAATGTATCACATGCATGTGCACTGGGAGAGGAACAGAGGAGTTTGGCAGGGAGGGGGGTGAGTACGTAGCATTCCCCAAACGTATTTGACCAGGTACTACTTTATAGATAGGAAATGTTGGGATATGCGGGCCCTAATGCCCTTCATGTATCTAACAGTCAGTGATCCACGAGTGTGATTTACTCCTTAGTAGCCAGCTAACCCCAAGACATGCCAGAGCTTCCGATTCCTCTGTACAGAGCCAGCGGCCGGCCTGGGGAAAATATGCAATATACTGTTACCCAAGTGGTTCAATGAGAATTTGTAACTGGAGGTCCGTCAGGACCCATGCTGGCCTAAATTTCTAGGAATTTATAAATCTAAGCCTTTTGGTGATGGGAAGACACTCTGCATTTTTCAGTCTGCATTTGCAAACCTCACCCTGCAGGCCTTGAAATCAAACAGACCCCTGGAAAATACAAAGGAAATTTAAAAGTGAAAAAAAGAAAACATGTCCTTTAAAACATAGTCCAGAATACGGCCCAAGTGTTGCTTCTATGACAGAAAGACTCATTTTTTACCCATGCACTTGCCATTGGTGTAATCTTTCTGAAACAAGGTTCAGATGAAGCTACTTCCTCTTCTTAATAAAAGCAGGTAAAAATCATTCATAGAATCTCCCATAAAAGTATAAACCTACCATCATGGGTTCCTCTATAATTTAATCCTTGCCATGCTGGTCATCTCATCACTAGTCTATCCATCAACACGCCCACACTCCTACCATTTCAACTACTAGGTATAATTACCACAACCTCCAGGTATCTTGTGACATATCCATACTACACACCCATCATCACCTCCACCAACACCCAAACCAGATGGCTACCCTTTCCCTAAAGACAGCACATAGGTCCACCCCACTGTGATTTGGATCAATTGGTTTTGTCCCCTGGAATGACTCCTTCTTTCTCTTCCTGGAAAAATGTATATTCCCCTGTCAAGGTTCAACTCCCGAGCCTCAGAAAAGACCTCCCAATTCCTCCCTGCAAAAAGTGGGCCCAGCTTCCTCCCGCTTCCTTCTCCCAATGCCCTTTGCATGTGATGCTTCCATTGCCCACCCATACCGCATTATACTTAGCGGGTGCTTGCTGTCATTTTTTATAATAACAGCCTTACCACTGACCAAGCAGTTACAACATGTGCTTTCTATGTATTATCTTGGTTAATATTCATAGCAGTCCTAATGAGGCTGATCTTTTTTAACTAACGGTCATAGAGGCTGAGTAACTTGATTAGGATCACACAGGTAATAGAAATTGGAACTAGGATATAAATGAGGGTTCATAGGACTACACAGTCTATTCAAGAACTGAGTTTGATTCCAGCTCTGCCACTGAACTAGTCGTCTGGGGTGACTAGTTAACCTCACAGAACGTCAGCCTTTGTGTCTGAAAATCTGGATAACCCCTGCCTCGTTCCACACTGGGGTATTGTGATCATAAAATGAAATAATAAATCTGAAAGGGCTTTGCAAATGCTTAAGTACTATGCAAATGCAAGCTAATTAATTAATGAACTCATTAACATGTTCTCCTGCTGGGCTACAGTTAGGGCCAAATGATAAATAATCCTCATCTTGCTGGGAATTTAACCAAGAAATTTAGGGTTGTGGCGGGGGGGAGGGGGGGAGAAAGAAGGCTGAGGACCCAAAGTCTAAAACTCTGCACATACTAATGAAGGCAGTTTCACTCAAAATCATTTCCATTGCTAGCCGTGGAGTTATTGTTCCCCCCTTCCTGGCCCCCCCGCCTCCAAAAAAAAGGAAAGGAATGGAAGATTTAGGAGGGATGAAAATGCCTTCTAATACGCTCATTAATAGAGCATCCAGCATGTCATCACTGTGTCCTAAATCCATGACGCTGTTAAGTAGAGAGGTCCTACAGTCTATGTCTTCATTACTTATTTACATTTAGCAAACATTTGTACGATGTGCCAGGTTCTGCTCGAAGTGCTTTACAAGTATTAGCTTGTTTAATTCTCATAAAAACTCTACGAGCAGTTACAGCTCCTCTCCCCATTTTACAGATGGAGAAACTAAGGTACACAGAGGTCGTGCAACCAGGAAGTAGTGAACCAGGACTCACCCAGACCACGTGGTTTCAGAGGCCATGCTCTCAACTCCATGTCACATTCCTCGTTACCTGTGGCCCCACTGGCCTGGCAATTCATCTAAAAAGACACACAGGAGAGTCTTTGACCTGGGGAAGCTGGTGGACAGTAGGAGCCTGGGGACAGCTGAACCCAATTATAAGCTGGCTACTGTTTGAAAAAGTAACGTGCACATATCAAACTATTATTAACTGACTGTATTCCCTCTCACCCTTTCACCCATCTTCCCATCGTAGTGCGGTGATCACATCGTAAGATATAAAAATGTCATATCCGTATATTGTACATCTGAAATGAGTATAACCAATATAATATTGTATACCAGCTACACTTAAGTTAAAAATATAAATAAACACACAAACAACATGCGCAGTCCCACTGAGTTTTCAAAGGCGTGTTGCAAGGGGGAGCTGGACCTGCAAGTCGTGTTTCTTTGTTTCTGCCCTTGCAGGGAGGCTGCGTTCGGCTCCGAGGCAGGAGCTCGGCTGTGCAGGGCTGCGTACTGCTGAGCGGAGCAGATCTGGATTAGGAAGCCCATTGTTGCTCTGCAGCCTTGTCACATTCTCCAAGCGGCTTTGAAGGAAGACAGGCAATATTCTGATCTCAATCTTTCTGGCTCAGGTGTCTCTTCGCTGGTTCTGAACTCAGGCAAGAAAAGGAGCAATGTTGCATACTAATCAGGTCAAACCCCAGCAGAGGAGAGAAATGGAGCCCGTGTTACAGGTTCCTGGCCCAAGGTCACTGAGGAAGGACATGGAGGAGCTGGGCTGCAATATACAAACAACTATGATGCTGTGCATTTCCTAACTGCTCTAGAACAGGATACATGTAAAACACAGGGCGAGAAAAAGTAGGTTTACAGTTGTTTGCATGGAAAATAATACTAGAATTGATAACTAAGAAGACAAGAATAAACACTGTGGTTCAGGTACTCACAACTGTAAATCAACTTTTGCCTCCCCCCCCCCCCCCATATAGATTGTCAGGGAAGAGGAAAGGCGGGACTCTGTGGCTTATTATAAAACTGGATATTTTTGCAATAACACAGTAGCTTCATTTAACTTGATTTGAGTTGACTTTAGGAGAAGGAAAGAACATGCCAGCCCTTGCGAGAAGAAGAGATCTGGCCAAAATCCCACATAGAGAAGTAACAAAACTGTGGATCTGAATATGATTTGTCCAATTCTAAAGCCCACACTTATTCCACTACATGTAACTTGACTTCCCACATCTTCTATAGTATACTAGAGGCCGGCGGGGGGGGGGGGGGGGGGTGTTCCACTCAACCCTGCCTGTGCCCTCTCGCAGTCCGGAACCACTCAGGGTCTGAATATGGACTTGTCCGATTCTAAAGCCCACGCTTCCACTCTTATTCCACTACATATTACTTGACTTCTCATATCTTCTATATTATATTAGGAACCCGGGGCGGGGGGGGGGGGGGGGGCGGGGGGGCGGGGGGGCAGGGTGGTCACTCAATCCTGCCTGCACCCTCTCGCAGTCCGAAACCACTTGGGGAATCAGGCCTAAGCTGGCAGTCAGACATCCCTCTCACAGTCTGGGTCTCTCACAGTCTGGGACCCCTCGCTCCTTGTCCCTCCTTACCACCCGCCTGCAGCAGAGGTGGGAGAGGCTCCCGCCACCGCCACTGCACTCACCAGCTGTGAGCCTGGCTTCTGGCTGAACGGTGCTTCCCCTGTGGGAGTGCACTGACCACCAGGGGGCAGCTCCTGTGTTGAACGTCTGCCCCCTGGTGTTCAGTGCTTGTCATAGCTACCAGTTGTTCTGTTGTTCAGTCGATTTGCATATTAGCCTTTTATTATATAGGATAGACAATGCTATAGCTAAAATAACCAAAACTGACAGATAAAAACAACGTCATCCATAATCCCATAATCCCACTACCCTAATAAATCAACCACACTTATCTCTCCACAATTCCCCTTCAACCCTGTGCATAGGTAGCTGTGGAGTTTATGTAATTATAGACCTAGAGATTCCCTAAAATTTTATGTCACGGTCAGAACTAAAATTTCAATAACTGCATGAAATGATCATTCTAATATAATTTACTAAAGCATGTTCTTTGTGTTACAATAAATGTATCTCCACTTTTGCACCCTCATAAATAACATGGCGATGAATACCTTCAAATAAATAGCTTGGATTCCTTTGTGATAATTTCCAGAGCATCAGTCACAGTGGTGGGTTTTCGGGGTTGGGCTGCTTCAACGTGGACAAAGTAGAAAGGGAGTTGACGAGAGCATTAAATGT
This sequence comes from Myotis daubentonii, assembly GCF_963259705.1. Lineage (NCBI taxonomy): Eukaryota > Metazoa > Chordata > Mammalia > Chiroptera > Vespertilionidae > Myotis > Myotis daubentonii. The sequence goes on along the minus strand of NC_081850.1, from coordinate 68,012,255 downwards.
CTCCCAAAGCAGCATCCCTCCACAACCATCTCACTAGACAAGATGCGGAGAGAGCGAGGGAAGCAAGTCAGCCCATGATTAGACCAGTCAAACATGTTTAAGTAAAAAAAGGAGTTCAGAATATTTAACAGGATCAAAGAGGGAAGATTACAGAGATCTGGAGCCTTTAATAAATATTAAAGATGCGTTCCCCCACTCCACTCCTGGCAGGGTAGCGAGTGTGGAAGAGAATCAGACAGAGATGGAATTCAACAGTCAGGGGCCTTTATCTTTGTAGCAGCATCGTCTGACAGGTAACAAAAAAACATCTATTGTCTTTACTTGATAGGGGAGAGGGAAGGAGAGTATGGTTCCCTACTAAAAATGAAAATTAGCCAATCTAAAAGCTGCCCAGAAGATGGAATTGTAAGATGCTGGGGCAGGAAGAGAATTTGATAACCTGGCCCGCTCCGTGCACTACAAAGACAGGCAACTGAGGTCCATCGAGGGGTGCAAACTGGCTTCCAGGCTCCAGGCAGAGCCCAGCCCCTCTGGCTCTGTCCAGCACGCCTTCTGATGGGCTATGCTGCCTCTGTCCAAAATAAAATGTAGCCTAGCATGCGGCCACCACGGGGAGACTTGAGGCCTCCCTGTGCCTTACCTACAGGTTAGGCCAGCCGTGGGCAAACTACGGCCCACGGGCCGGATCTGGCCTGTTTGAAATGAATAAAACTAAAAAAACAAAAGACCGTACCCTTTTATGTAATGATGTTTACTTTGAATTTATATTAGTTCACACAAACACTCCATCCATGCTTTTGTTCCGGCCCTCCGGTCCAGTTTAAGAACCCATTGTGGCCCTCGAGTCAAAAAGTTTGCCCACCCCTGGGTTAGGCAGTGGTCACATCAGACAGACAAAAGTCCAACCCAAGCATCCTGACGTCTCCAAGGACCGCTCTCCAGGAAGTGGGCTTGCTTCTTTCCCCAGACAGGCGGCCTGCCTGGCTGCTCACTCCCGGAAGCGCCCACCTTCCAAGAGCCGTGATTGGTTACGGTGAGTCCTGATGCCCTGCAGACGGCGCTTCCCATCAGGACACAGCGGTATTGGCGCCTGTGCTTTCGGTTTGGGCTGCTCTCCAGTCTGATTGGCCAATGTCCAGGTTGTAAGAGTGGTTAAGGATTTTGCATGTCACCCCTGGCATGTGCCAAGGTTTTTCTATCGAGTACCGGATTCACAAGGTTGTCGTGAAAAAGGGGAAAAGTACGTTTCCAGGTTGTATGAATAATAAAGCCTCTGAGAAGTTCTTTGAGGAAAATTCTGTTAAATTGTGTTTAATCCGATATTCCCAAGCTTATTAGACCACACAGGAACAGCGTCACCTCCTCCCCCCAACCTTTTTTCCTACAAAACTAGTGTCTGGAAGGCACAGCCTTGGCGAGGAAATGGGTTTCTACTACCCAGTGGCGCCTGTGTCTGAAAGTCCCCTCTGCCTGTAGAACAGTGGTTCTCAACCTTGGCTGCACATTAGAATCACCTGGGGATCTTTTTAAAATCCTGATCTCTGGGTCTCATCCTCCGGAAATTGTTTCTTTGTTACTAATGTTGTGGCCCCACCCCATAACAAAGAAACAGAATTTCCGGAGGATGAGGCCCAGAAATCAGGATTTTAAAAAGATTCCCAGGTGATTCTAATGTGCAGCCAAGGTTGAGAACCACTGCTGTAGAAGATGCTGATGAAAGCCAGTTTGAGGGGGAGAAAGTACTAAAACACGGTAAAGAGCCTGACTTATACCGAAATCCTGTTTCTTCCACTTGCCCTTGAAAAGAATTCCTTCAATTGTCATATGCTCAGTTTCTTCATCTGTTGAGCCAGGTGGAGCATCATCCCCTCTGCAGGATTGCCGTGAGGATCCTAGAGGCAAAGACCTAAAGTATTGACCACGGTGTCAGGCAGGTGGCAAACAGTACAAGTGAGCTGTTATCACCCAGCCACGGGCTCATCTGGCCCGAACACTGTAGAGGGCGCCCTTGCGGCTTCTGCTCTCCTGGAGTCAGTCTGGTAGACAGGACAGACTGGGGACCGTAAACGGCAGCCTCTGCAGCCACCATAAGCACAGGACTCAGCTGAGGCTGCAGGTAAGCAGTGAAGCTGGAATGGTTTGAAGATGTTTCACAAAATTGGTGTGATCATTGAGCCCCCAAAGAGCCTCCTTCTCCTTAAAAAAGAACTGCCACTGTATGCAAACTATACTTTGATAAAATAAAAAAATAAAAATAAACTGCCTTCTGTAGCATGTGGCTGCCAGGGACCAGGGACAGGGAGAATGAGGAGTTATTGTTTAATGGGTGCAGAGTTTCAGTTCGGGAAGATGAAAACGTTCTGGAGATAGATGATATGTTGGTTGCCTAATGGGAATATACTTAATGCCACGGAACTGTACACTTAAAATGGTTAAATCGGTCCATGTTGTTATGTATACTATACCGCCATTTTTAAAAATTAAAATAACTGTGGCCTTCCCATCCACGGGGCTAATCAGCTCCCCGTCCCAGACTCCACTCTGTACAAATTCACATCCCTGGTTGAGAGCATCTCCCGGAGCGAGCTGGTCCCTCCCCGGCTTAGGTGTTCCATTTCTTGCTCCTTCCAGGGTCTGCCTTCGTTGCCAGCCAAGCCTCCAGATGGTATTGCAGTCACTCAGCTAAACACCTTCCGCCGCAGTCTTTTTCCCCCATCTCCCCCACTTCACTTAAAAATAAATGGTCTTTTTTCGTAATTCCAGACAGAACAAGAAGCGCTCTCTCTTTTACGCAGCCACCGGATTCTAAGTACACAATTATGCAGGGAATGTCTTTAGATGCACCAGCTTGAGAACTTTCAAACGTTAAGCTCTGAATCAGATAACAGCTTTCATCTCAGGAACAGCCTTCCACTGAACCTAAGTACACGCTTAACTTATTAAAAAAAAAAAAAAAAAACACGTCACCCGGGTTATAAACAATGTCAAGTAATAAAATAAGTGACTATAAAACCCTCCCAAATGAAACATGCCCAGAAAAGTCGGAGTTTTTCTGAGGCAGCAGACAGCTTGTTCGTTTCTACTGTCCACTCCCGTTATGTGCTGCTTCAAACCAGATCCAAGTGGCCCCAGTATACTCACGGCCCCTCCTCGTCTACCTATTAATAAGATTTCACCATGTAAAACAAGCGAGACAATTACTATGCCCTGGTTGTCTGTGGTTAAGACTTAATTGCACGGCTGTGTTCAATTTTGAGCATCATGTTTCCAGAAAGAAAAAAAGAAGTGATAAATTGGATGTAGTTCAAAGGAAAGCAAGACAGCGGATGAAAGCGGCTTGGAAAATAAGACTCAGTTGGGAACGTTAAGGTAATTCTGTACATTTTCAGCTCAGTGAAAAGATGGCTGAGAGATAATGGAAAGCATCTGATGAGTCAATTTGGGCTTGGTCCCCGAGGGCATCACCAACAGGAGGGAACGGAGAAGGGAGTGGGTCTATTTTAGCTCCGTCTCTACAGCTCGCAGCATGGGGGCTGGTACGTAGTAGGTGTTCACTAAAAAACATTCTTGCTCAGTGCCCCCTAGAGAAAAACGCTGAAATGAGATCGCTAAACCGGCTCGTGCTGATGCTTACAAATCTCTTTTTCTAGGAAGGGTTGAAATGTTGCTTTTGATCTCCAGCAAGAATAATTTAGGGAAGGTAAAATCAATTTTCTCATTAGGCCAGTTGTGGATTAAATAACTTACCCCAAGGCTCCTGTCAACCCCGCTAACTCATGATTCTCTGTACTTTTAGCCACATTCATCGTGTCACTCAAAAATTTACAGCTCCCTGTAGCTCCCAAGGTAAAGCTCAAAATCTGGAGGCACACGCTAGGTGCTAGGTGTCCGCATTCCAGCCCAAACATGCCTTTCTAATCTTCCTCTTCTTCCCTCTCCAAGCCCACCTATTCCAGTAGACATGTCTGCACAAGGTGCCCCCTCCCTCATTTTTTCAGCATGCAGGATGGCAGACAAACCCCCTTAAAACCTCAGCACCACCACTCACTATCTCTGCGACCTTGGGCTCACTGCTTGCCTTGTCCTCTCGGAATCTTCTTTCCTCGCGTGTAAAGTGGGGAGAGTAATCATTCCTGTGAGTCTTAAATAAGGTCATGCACATAAAGTATTCAGCACTGTGCAGGGACATGGCAGTCTTCCCCTATGTCCCTGTCTTTGGTAGTGCTGTGTTCCTTTTCTAGAATGTTCTTCAGCTTGCTTTACGCCAGTTTGCCAAAATCTGTCATTCACTGAAGCTCCACTCAAATCTGACCTTATTCACCACGTTTTTCCCAAATGTCCAAGTCTATATGATTTTGCCCCAGTTCTGTGGGCATTCAGCACACTCATTCTCTGGCCCGGCTCACTGGTCAGATCAGATTCCCCACGGAAACATCGGCTGCCCCTCTTTAACTCGTCCCTTGGGCTCAGCTCCCTGCACGATGGAAAGAGGCATAATATAAAGCCCCATCCCTTGACAGGAAGGAGGAGAGAGTGTTTATATGTATTTCAAGAGCACTCCCATGGACCAGCTACTCTACTAAGCAATTCCATGTGCCGTCTTCCTATTCATCAAAAAGCTAACAGCAGTGGCTCTGAACCATGGCTGCCCATTAGAATCACTGAGAGACCCTGTGAAATATATGCATTCCTCAGGTCCCAGCCCAGCCTAATTCAAACCGAATTTCCAGCAGTGGAACCTCAGCAGTTGATATCAACTCTTCAGGGAATGACCACAAGCACTCACGGGTTAGCGACTCTGAAACGCTGGAGGGTGCACCTGGCTGTGATAGCTCTGGTGCAGAGAAGGCCCGTGTGGGCAGTTCCCGACAAAGAACTCCTGGTGGAGCCGCAGCACAGAGGTGGCGCTGCTGGGACCCTCCAGGAAGAGCTGGGTCCCCTGGGATTCCCAATCCAGCTGGAAAACGGAATTGCCATCTGGTAAATCACAAGACGATTTTTGTTCTTGCCAGACGCGCCCTATCAATATGGAAGTTACAGACAGTCTTCAACACACAAACAGGTTCTGTTGCCAAAAGTTCCTTCCTAACTCAGATGTTCGGCGTTTGGAACGCATCACCCCACAGAAACAAGGATATAAATGGAGGTTAGTTTTTCATGTTTTAAAACTCAGAGGGTGTGTGACACACTGTATTTTGCATCGTGAACTGGGTAAGAACTAGGTGAGGGCACATTTGCTAGTGGTGGGAACTTACACATAAATTTGTTATGCTTCCTGGGTCCTAGCTCCTCATTTCAAAAGTGGGGGGGGAGGTCACCAAGAATGACTTTTTTAAAAAAATATATTTTATTGATTTTTTTACAGAGAGGGAGGGAGAGGGAAAGAGAGTTAGGAACATCGATTCAGCTGCCTCCTGCACACTCCCGACTGGGTATGTGCCCACAACCAAGGTACATGCCCTTGACCAGAATCGAACCTGGGACCCTTGAGCCTGCAGGCCAATGCTCTATCCACTGAGCCAAACCGGTTAGGGCAAGAATGACTTTTTAATAGGAGTGCTGGGGGTCACTGTGAGGAGATATGTGCATACAGAGGCTCCAGTACTAGGCCACTGTGGCTATCATCACTATAACATGTGGTAGAGAAAACACGCATGACCTTCACCTCAGCACTTAAGCACTCAGAGCCTCAGTTTTTATCTCTGCAAAAATATGAGAATATGTACTTCACAGGGTTATTACTGTAAACATGAATGTGAGCATGCACAGAATGCACTTAGTACAAAGTCTAACACAGCATGAGTGTCTAATAAATAGGGCAGGGGGTGGGGGAAGGGTGCTATCTCAGGAATGCCTGGCCATACCTGCACATTTGCTTTCTGGGCTGACCTAAATCCACCCTTATGAATACTCCTCTATACCAGAAAAATTAAAATTAACAATTGTTTGGCAGATGTCTGGCTCACGTTCAATCCCCTGCTTGGTTCCGTGTGACATACTGGGACACGAGAGGTAGCTGCCAAGGTCCCTCATGCTAAGAATGTGTGTGGAAATGCTGCGAAGGTCTGCATTCCAGTGAAATCAGAGAGCACCTCCAAGCTGATGAAGAAGCCGGAGAAAGAGAACCCTGGGCAGGGTGAAGGCTGATAGTGTAGCCCATGGGTCCAGCTGAGCTGCATCCCTACTGGCAAGATGGTGATGTACACGAGAAAATGATGGTGATCACGGTTAACCCTCCCCCATCAGGACCAGTCCCCAGGGAAAACCGTGGGCCGGGGCTCTGCAGAGCAACTGTCCAAGAGCCAGTGGCTGAACTCTGTGGAGGAGAAGGAGGCCGAGTGCCACAGGGATAAAGTTCCCTGTAAGGTCTCCGGTTTCACACATCCTTTACAATCCTCAAGATGATTTCTCGGGGGAAGGTGAAAAGAATTATAATTACATCTGTGAAAAAGGCTTCAGAAGGGAAAAAAAATCCTGCCATATGGTGTGTGGCAAATGTTTTGGAACTGAATAAATAACATGGTGGGTGTTCTCCCCCCATTTCTGTCCCTAGGTCTATGTTACACAGGCTGACTGGCGAACGTGGATCGGTTTTTCTCTCGGAATAGAAGCGCACCGGGTTATTTAATTGTGTGGCCATTAATATAATTCGGGTCTCTTTCTGCAAGCAGAGATATCTACAAACTTATAATCAGGTTTTGTGATTTGGGTGTAAAGCAATCCCCCACAGGAGGCGAAGAGACATTTCCGTCCAGCTGTCCCTTTGCAGAAGGATTGCATGAAATACAGAAGGGCTTGGAGTCAAATGGTCAGGATCCCTGAGGGAAGCGGGACAGGAGGGTCGCTGGTCTCAATGGACACCCCATTCTCCAGCAAGGAATGTTTAAAAGCCAGGAGATGGGCATTCATAGGTATCAACCACCAAATATTAGTATATTCCAGACTCTGTCCAAATGGGACTTTGTCACATGTTCCTGTCGACTGTGAGCTCCTGGCATTACTGTGCTCAGGGAAGAGACGAGGGAGCAGTGGTTGGAGATATGAAGTGACCTGCTCCTGTGTGTGCACATAGTCATAGGCTATCCTTAATTGACAAAACTGCCCAACTGATTTGGCTCAGTGTATAGAGCATTGGCCTGCAGGCTGGAGGGTCCCAGGTTTGATTCTAGTCAAGGGCACATGCCTGGGTTGCGCGCTTGATCCCCAGTAGGGGGCATGCAGGAGGCAGCCTATCAATGATTCTGTATCATCATTGATGTTTCTATCTCTCCCTCTCTCTTCCTCTCTGAAATCATTAAAAATATATTTTTTTAAAAATTATTGACAAAATTCAATATATTGAGTCCTTGTTGTGTGTCTGAGGTCTGTACCTTCGTAAAATTTACAATGTACTTGCCAGACATACTCCAGAATAATGAGTACATCTGATCCATCTCAGATCTCCAGAAATAGGACGATGTATAGTACACGGAAGATGCTCAGTACGTTTTTGCCAAGTGAATTAATCTACTCAACAGTGGTTCTCAACCTTCTGGCCCTTTAAATACAGTTCCTCATGTTGTGACCCAACCATAAAATTATTTTCGTTGCTACTTCGTAACTGTAATGTTGCTACTGTTATGAATCCTAATGTAAATATCTGATATGCAGGATGGTCTTAGGCGACCCCTGTGAAAGGGTCGTTCAACCGCCAAAGGGGTCGCGACCCACAGGTTGAGAACCGCTGCCCTAAATCAACCCATGTTTGGTTTCCTAATAATCCTTGTGAATGTCCATGCTTCCTGAGGAAATGACAGATTTTCAGCAAGACTGGTGCAAAGCCAAGACAAGCAGCTTGAGGACCTGTGACCCTTATTCTGTCACAGCAGCTTGTCTCTTTTCTCTGACCTACTCAGCTGGCTTCTTTTCTTGTCTATTTCAACTTATCTTATTATCTTATCTACTTTATCATCTCACTTCCTCAAATGTATTTTCATTCTTCCAAACTGGACTTTATACTCATGGTCCTTAGAGCAAAGACCTTACTCAAGAGGTTCCCTCATCCAGGAGCACACTTATCCACCTATACCTTATTAAAAAAACAAAAAAACTCACTCTATCATCTTTTAAGCTCATGGATGTTAACTAGATTTATGGTGGTTACCACTTCCCAATACATATATGCAAATATCATATCATTATGCTGTACACCTGAAAGTAATATAATGTGTCAATTAAAGAAAATTTAAAGACTCATTTCAAGTCACCTATTCTAAGAAGTCTACCTAGAACACCAGCCCTCTGAGGTAGGGCTATGTACTTTTAATTTTTATGAATCCAAGTCAACAATGACCAAATTCTAAAGGTTACCTATGTGACTCTCAACCACCCCACAGCCCCACCATAAATTCATTGCATGCAAATTTCCTGTCTTTTCAGTTCAGTGACTGAGCCTCTAATATAGATCCTACCTAGAGCATGAGTAGGCCCTTTGGATCATTTAGAAATTGACCTAAGTTGAGGGAAGAGCATGGCTTTTACCATCATTGTCCTCTCAGCACCGAGGATGGGTGTGACGGGTGTGACACATTCCTCAGACGTGAGCTGCCTCAGGGACACGTCCCTTCCCAGCTGTGCTCTGAGGTCCCTGCCACCCAACTCTAGACGGCTCTGCTGGATTCCCGTTTTCCAACCAAATCCAAAGGGCAGAGAGACACTGAAGTGGAGGGAGGCCACCTGGACCACAGAACTGCAGTGTACGAGAGGTGATGTGGCTCTCGGAGATGTGCCAGCATCACAGGCGGATAACCCTGGGCCCTATCCAACCCACAGAAACGCTCTGTTTGGTCATCGCTTGGTTAAAAGAGCTGCTGTAACCCACTGCCTGCACTTAAAAACTGGGCATTTTTCACATAAAATTCCAGATTTCTACTTTCTCTTGAAATCAGAAGATCTAGCAAGACTTGGCCTGAGTTCCCGTCCATATGTTTCCAGTCTGGTCCTGCATGCATTTGCATTTGTAACCTTATATACATAATGATATGGTTTCTTGTTATTATTTATTTACTATTTATGCATGAAGGGAGCAGGTAGTTTGTTAAAAGGGTCCTTCTTTTCCCTGGAGAATTCCCCAAGGGCACTGATTTTGCAGCATGCTGTGTACCTCTGAGTGCAGGAAATTCTGAGAGCAGGAAGGAGAAGGTTCCAAAAGATGTTTCCCAGTTTCTTCCAGTCTTCCTTCTAAAAACCTCAGACAGCATGGCAACCGCCCTGACATTTCTGTGGTAAAGCTCTTCCTTTCTCTCAGCGAGATGGTTCCAGATCACAGAATGTGCTTATGTAGCTCAGATTAGGGGAACGAAGGCCCGCTCTCGGGGTTCTGAACTCCACTCTCCCCTCCAACCTTCCAGGAGTGACTGGGCAAGTCCACTACCCTTCAGGATTTGGCTGGAAGAAGGAGGCCACGACAAAGGGTCTGGATTTTAAGCCAAGTGTGATAGGAAGCTGTGGACGGTTCAAGCACACAGGGAATATCAGCAGGTGGAGGGCTGAAGGAGCCCTCTGGCTGCTGCACAGAGAATCTATTTTTTGGTTGTGTGGAGTGCAAGCAGAGACAAGGCAGCTCTTGATCCAGGCAAGAGATGGTGATGTGTAATAGTTACTATTGCTGTTGTAACAAATTACCCCAAATTTAGTAGCTTAAAACAAGACAAATTCACATCTTACAGCTCTGGTTATCAGAAGTCCAGTAAGGTCTTACTGGCTTTTAGCCAGTAAGGGGTGGGCAAACTTTTTGACTCGAGGGCCACAATGGGTTCTTAAACTGGACCGGAGGGCCGGAACAAAAGCATGGATGGAGTGTTTGTGTGAACTAATATAAATTCAAAGTAAACATCATTACATAAAAGGGTACAGTCTTTTTTTTTTTTTAGTTTTATTCATTTAGTTTGCCCACGGCTGGGCTAAAATCAAGGGATGGGTCAGGCGGCATTCCTTCTGCAGGCTTTGGAAGGGAACCCATTTCCCTTCCACTTCTCCAGCTTCCAGAGGTCACCTGCAGTCCTTGGCTTATGACCCCTTCCTCCATCCTCCAAGCCAGGAGTGCAGCATCTTTATACCTCTCCCGCCTCCCTTATAGGAACTCATGATACATGGAGAATCCAGAGTAAGCTCTCATCTCAAGGTCTTTAACTCAATCACACCCGCAAAGATCCTTCTGCCACACGGGGTGACATATTCATAGGTTCCACAGGGCGATTACTAAGCCCACTGCAGAAGAGAGACAATAAAAATGGGGAGGACAGAACTTGTATGTATTTTAGAGGCGTATCTTGTGTGTGCTATAGACTGCAGAGTCTCTCCCACAAGTTCCAAGCATTTCTTACATGATAGTCCCCTAATGTCAAATAACCCTCTTTTACAAGTGAGAGGAGCAGTCATTCAATGGCAAGCAAACAGGGAAAAAATGAAATTTTGTACACACATATATACACATGTATGCATGTGTTTGCAAATTATCCAGTATAATAAAGGGCTAATATGCAAATTGTCCCCAAGACCAGGAGTTTGACTGGGAGTTTGACCAGGGGGCAGAGCCAGCCTGCCAACTGCCCATGCCCCTCCCCCCATACCCTGCCCCTACCCATGCAAAAATTCATGCACTGGGTCTCTAGTATATACATATGTACACATACTAGTATATTACCTACATACACATATATTCATGTACATGTGTTCAGATGAATGCTTTAATTATATATACATATGTGTGTAACTATACATAAATTTATATATGTATGTATATATAATTATGTAATTAAATAATTACTTTAGACTTCATACTAATCTCTTATGTGTGTTCCCACAGTTGAATACTTGGATTATATATGCATATATGTATATAATTATGTATATAAATAAAAACTAGGTGTGTGTGTGTGTGTGTGTGTGTGTGTGTGTGTGTGTGTGTGTGTATACACACATGCATACAGTTGAGTGCTTGGCTTTCCACCCTGGTTCCAACACTGTTAATCTGTTCTCTTGGATAAGACGTTCACCCTCCCCAGGACCTCAGCCTCCCGGCCTCTCAAATGGTGTCCACACTGCCAGTCCTGTAATCCATGGGGTTCCTATAGACAAATGAGTTTATGCACATGGAAGAACTTGGTATGGGGCATAGGCCTAGATGAAACTAAGAATTAATTAGTGAGGAATGATCTCTGAGTTTGAAATTTAAATCATTCCTGTTTCCTGCTCAGTCCAGCTGCCCTGCCCTGGTCCTCCCTGCAGAAAGGTTCAAGTCGTTCAGGTAGAACACTGCCGCCAGCTGGGCAGGGGACAGGGAGGGCCACAGATCACAGAGCCCTGGGAGGCTCAGTGGATTATTTGATTTCACGAAGAAGATCATCAGAAGAATGAGAAGAGCTGCCAGGTTTTCTGTGCTGCAGCAGGTGCTCCATGGGCCACCAAGCTGGATGTCTTCTCGGAGCATCTGCTCTATGTACCAGGCCCAAAGCTGAGGGCCTTAAGGCAGTATCATCACATGGAATTCTCACATCAACCACATGGGCTGCCCCACTATGACTCCCCTTCATGGAGACACCAAGCCTTAGAGAGGTTAAGGCACTTGCCTGAGATGACATCGTCACTAGCACACGATACAGCGGGCAGGTCTGTCTGATTTTAAAGCACTTGCTCTTAATTGCTCTGGAATGTTCCTCTGCCAATGGCTGTATCTTAGATGTAAGTGTGAGAAGACAGATGAGAGATATTTTCAAGCTAACTACCGCGTGGTTAACCTGACATTCTTTTCAGGTTAGGTCCTCTTTCATCCATTTAAAAAAAATAATTCTGTATTATTTAAAGTATTACATATGTCCCCGTTTTCCCCCATTAACCCCCTCCAGCCTACCCCTGTCCCCCACCCCACACCTTCACCACCCTATTGTCTGTGTCCATGGATTATGTATCTATGCATACCAGGTCTTTGGTTGATTACCTCCCACCCCACTCTCCTTCCCTCCCCTGCCTTCCCTCTGAGATTCTGCACTCTGTTCCATGCTTCCATGTCTCTGGAGCCACTCAGTTCATTAGTTTATTTTGTTACTTGGATTCCACATATGAGTGAGATCATGTGATACTTGTCTTTTTCTGACTAATTTCACTTAGCATGATACTCTGCAGGTCCCTCCATGCTGTCTCAATGGGTAAGAGATTCTTCTTTTTTACTGTTGCACAGTATTCCACGGTATAAATGTACCACAGCATTTTTATCCACTCATCTACTGATGGGCACTTGGGCTGTTTCCAGACCTTAGCTATTGTAAATTGTGCTGCTGTGAACATAAGGGTGCATGTATTCTTTGACTAGTGTTTCAGTTTTCTTAGGATATATTCCTAGATGTGGGATCACTGGGTCATATGGCAGTTCCATATTTAATTTTTTGAGTAAACTCCATACTGTTTTCCACAGTGGCTGCACCAATCTGCACTCCCACCAACAGTGTACTAGGGTCCCTTTTTCTCCACATCCTCGCCAGCACTTATCATTTGTTCATTTGCTGATGGTTAGCCATTCTGACAGGTGTGAGATGACACCTCATTGTCAATTTAATTCGCAGCTCTCTGATGATCAGTGCCTTTGAGCATTTTTTCATATGTCTCTTGGCCATCTGAGTGTCCACTTAGGAGAAGTGTCTATTTAGGTCCTTTTCCCATTTTTTTAATTGGATTGTTTGTCTTTCTTTGTTTAGTTGTATGAGTTCCTTATATATTTTGAATCTCTTGCACCCATTTTTTAATAAATAAAAATTAGCCATGTATATGTACAATATTCTTATTTTCATTACTAGAGGCCCAATGCATGAAAATTCGTGCAAGAGTAGGCCTTCCTTCCCCCGGCTGCCAGCACCAGCTTCCCTCGGGCACCCAGGACCTGGGCTTCCCCCCTCCAGCTGCCAGCAGGCACCTGGGACCCGGGCTGCTTCCCTCCGGTCCCGGCTTTGTCCAGAAGGACTTGCGGTCTAATTAGCATATTACCCTTTTATTATCATAGAAGTAATTTGGTCTCTAATTAAGGATTTTACCCCCATTTCATAGATTCAAAATCTGAGGCTCAGAAGGACTGAATGACATGCTGAAGGCTACACAACTTGTAAAGGGATCTCAAGACCAGGTCTTCGGAATCCAAGTCCACGTAAGTTTTGTAAGAAACATTTAGATTGTCTCGGTCAACTTCCTTGTTCCACAATGAAGGAACCGAGGTCCAGAGGGGAAATGACTAGGTCAAAGTCACACAGTGATTAAAAGGAAAGACTCGAGCCTCAGACAGATCTGTGCTCAAATCGCAAATTTCCCACTAACTTGCTGCCTGCCCTGTGAGGTTTTCCTGAATTCCTCCAGTGAAGGGCACACTTTGCTCGCCTGCCAAATGGGAATAATAATAATACTGACCAGAGATTTTTGTGAAGGTTTAACTCAAGATTACAAGTTCCGGTCATATAGTAGATGGTGGCTCTTAGTGATATAGCTAAACCTAGAGGCCAGGACTCAACTCCCAGTCTGATGTGTGTTTCAGCAAGACACTCAGCAAGATGTCTCTTGGCCATCTGTCTGCAATTTTCGGTCATTTCTGCATACATAATGACACAATGTAATGTGGCGTGTTCTCTGAGTCTTAGCAGCCTGATCCCTGAAGCAGATTAAATACACTAACCATATTCTCTCAGAGCTTCCGTCACGCGGGCCAATTTCTTCTTATTTTAACAGGTAGAGCACTGGTCACCCTTTGCAAACCCAAGTCTAATAATACCATCATTCAAGTGAGGCTAGATTCTGTAGTTACGAGTTTTATTGATACAGTAAAAGTCCTACTTCGGCCATTTCCTGTGCTCTAGGAAATTGGTTATAGTTGGTATGCCCGTGATACAGAGAAATGCTGATGTCTTTTTTTGATAAAGTTTTCAGGCAAAGAACGACCTCATGTTTGAATGTTTTATTATTCATGTTAAGCTCTTTAAACTGCCCAGCAGTTCTTGTTTCATTTAAGAAATCTTAAATTTGAGACATAAACTTCCCTGACAGTGTGGGCCCCTTTAAAGGTGATATACGCCCTGACAGCAGAGAAATAAGGCCAGCCGAGCGCTTTAACCGCAGGATGGTAAAAGTCATGGTCAGGTTAGAGGAATCAATTCGAGTGAGAACAAGGCTGTGTAAATTCCAGGACTCAAATGGCAAAATATGAAGACGGGGCTGAATTTAAAGCCTTGGCTGGTGTGATTGTATTTCACTTCCTGATGGGCAAGACAACCCTAAATGGGGTATTAAATTGGGTTAAAAAAGGCAGTTTTCTTCTTATTTAAAATAATACAAGGGAAGAAAAAAAAATAGATCCAAGGATGGATAGCAACAAATTTGACAATTTATGTGGGCATTTGAGAAAAGATAAAGAGCCTGTAGAGAAAAAAAACTATTATCTGAAGTCAGAATTTGAGAAGGGGAGACTCCGAGGCCGCAGCCGCGGAAAGGGCTGTATTCACAGCAGGCGCATGACTGCCTGGCGGGGTCCCGCCCGGCCTGGTGCAGTGGGCTCCATGATAAGCTGCGAGTCTGTGCTGTACGTTACATCGGCGGCAGATCTGATGTTTATAAGCAAACAACAGCTTTGAAATCTTAAAATAGACACCCAAAGGGTGTCTGTGGTTCCCAGCTTGTCTGACAGTGGAGCTAACAGAGAAGAGGAGCTGCAGAAGGGCACAGCCTCAGGAAGCCCCTGCCTTCTGATCCCAGCTCGGCAACCTCCCAGCAAACAGTAACCCTCACGGAGACACAGTTCTGTTGGCTGTAAAATGGGGGGAGGGTACAACTTGGGCCTAATCTGCAGAGTTGTTTTTAGGATTAAAGTATATCAGCTAGTGAAGGTATTTAGCACACCGCCTGATTCATGGTAAGCACCCATAACTACTGATTACTATCATATTATAATTCAACATAGAAAAGAATTGGTGGCTGTGAAGAGAAGGAAAGGTCCTAAAGTGTTTTGGCTCCAAACTGTACTCCTTCCTGACCAAGCCCACCGTTTCTTCCATCCATCCACACGGTATCGCCCAGGGCTAACCACCTCTCTCCTGGTCTTATCCCAGCTCTCATCATACCTACAACAATGGCCAGACCAAACCAAGAGAAGGGTTAGTGTAGCAGCAAGGCGGCTGGATTTGAAGGCGGACGGCCTGTGTCCAAACCTGCTACTGCTACTTAGAAACTGTGAGGGCAGCAGGAAGTTACTGCGCCTCCTTGAGCTTCAGTCTCCTCATCTGTAAAATGGGATGATTGACTCTATCCTGACTACCTTGCCAGCCCAACGTGGGGATCAACTGACTCACATGGAGTGAAAGGGCCCTTAGATGGCAGCGCACAGTCAAGATGTCTGGTAACATTACAACTACCGCAGAAACCTATCTTGATCCGAGCTCCCACTCAGACACACCCGCAAGTCATTGTGATTCTGACCTAGCCCTCCCTCTGCAGACCGTCCATTTGATACTTTACACTTTAGAGCAGCAGTTCTCAACCTGTGGGCCGTGACCTCTTTGGGGATCGAACGACCCTTTCACAGGGGTCGCCTAAGACCATCGAAAAACACATATTGTTTTTGTGATTAATCACTATGCTTTAATTATGTTCAATTTGTAACAATGAAATTGGGGGTCACCACAACATGAGGAACTGTATTAAAGGGTCTCGGCATTAGGAAGGTTAAGAACCACTGCTTTAGAGAAAAGAGAAAAAGGAACAAGAATACAATAGTATTCAGAATAGTGGAGGAGAAGATAAGCCAAAATAACAATGACAGCATATAAACCATGGTCTCCCTCCCCAGGGCAGACATCACCAAACCTAAACATCATCTCTCCTTCTCACTACACCCAGACAGGCCTTCAGGATCTTTCTTAACACAGTGCTCAAACTAATCACCTCCCTGTATGCTTCCTACCCACCCACTCCCGCAACCATCAAATGACAGAACCCCTTTGAAGATATCAAAAATGAAAATAAAGGGGTATAATCCTGAACTCTGGAGCAGGACGTGGATTCTATCTCCAACCGTAGCCCTTACGAGCCAGAGAGTAACTCTCAGCCTCCACCTCGCCTCTCAAATGGTAGGTCCGCTTCAGAGGAGCGCTGTGATGCTTCCCCCCGAAAATCTCTGCCCAACAGTAAAAACACAGTCACTATTAGCTCTTCTCTATAACAATAAAAGCAGTTTATGCTAATCAGACCAGACATCCTTCCGGAAGACCTTCTGGACGAAGCCGGGGCTTCGAGGGAAGCTGGGGTCCCGGGTGCCAGAGGGAAGTCAGAGGGAAGCCAGTGCCAGCAGCCAGGGGGAGGAAGGCTTACTCTTGCACGAATTTCATGCATCGGGCCTCTAGTCATTAATAATTTGCTTCCCCTAACTGATGATCTCTATAAATAACTTCTCCCCTCCCTCCTTCCAAAAAAACAAATGAATAAGCAAAAACCACTCAGAATCATGCAGAAAATTATGGATTTTAAAGAAAGACAGCCCTAGGATTGAATACCATTACTGCCATTACTAACTGTGTGATCTTGAGCAAATAGTTCCAACCCTCTTAGCCTCAGTTTCCTCATTTATAAAAGGAGGAAAGGCTTTTAGGGCATGAGAAGGACTAAATGGAATACTATACATAATGTGCTTGGCCCCCAGTGGGCTCCGATCAACGTCCAAATATTAGTTGGGGAAAAAATGAGCATCAAGCGTAATGGGATCAACTCAAATCCGTTGGAAACATTACCAAGGAGACATTTTTCTGAGAAGGTTAAAATGAAATCAAATGTCTGCGGTAGATTAAACTTTCTCTCCTCATGTCAGGTTTGTTTCCACAGGATTTCATCTGCATAATGGAATTTGGTGATTTTGAATAGATGGTGTAATGTGCACAGGAGTGTTCATGGGGGACAAAGAATGAAGGTTATTTACATGTCATTTGTGACCCCATCCCCGCTGATTTCTCTCACAGAACCCCACATGCCAGTCACCAATGGTCTCCCCTCCACTTGAACATAATATGCTCTGTGACTTGAAGGTTCTGGGAACTAAAGGGAATGCTGTATATCCACTCCCATTTTCGGAGATTTCCAAAGCTCATGCACCCAACAAAGGCACGGAAAAGTCCTGCAACTTACAGAATACACATGTTAACAGAGTATTGCTCAAAACTTTTTTCAGGTTAACACCTTTTTTAACATTTCACATAATTGCTATTTGAACAATGCTAATGTGTTGAATTCCCCCCAGAATGACCAATGAAGGGAGAATTAAAATCTGAATATTCCCTATGGTTGTAGGCCAGTGATGGCGAACCTTTTGAGCTCGGCGTGTCAGCATTTTGAAAAACCCTAACTTAACTCTGGTGCCGTGTCACATATAGAAATTTTTGATATTTTATATAATTAAATGCCATTTAACAAAGAAAAATCAACCAAAAAAATGAGTTCGCGTGTCACCTCTGACACGCGTGTCATAGGTTCGCTATCACTCTTGTAGGCAGTGCTGACAGAAGACACAAAATACAGAGCTAAGCAGAGACTGTATTACATGGCTGAATTATGGAAGATGGCTTTAAGTCCTAACACCTCCTGCTTCTTGTGAATGTGACCTAATTTGGAAATAGGGTCAAGTTCAGATGAGGTCAAACTAGGTTAAAGAGGATCCTAAATCCAATGACTGGTGTCCTTATAAGGAGAGGGAAATGTGAAGACACACAGGGAAGCAAGCTATGGAGAAAATGGAAGCAGAGTGTAGAGTCATGCGGCCACAGCCAAGGACACAAGGATTGCCAGCCACCACCAGACGCCGTAAGAGGCAAGGAAGAATCCTACTTCGGGGGCTTCAGAGGGACCATGGGGCACTGCCAATAACTTGATTCCAGACTTCCGGTCTTCCGAGCTGTGAGAGAATTGATTTCTGCTGTTTTAAGCCACCTAGTCGGTGGAACTCAGTTACAGCGGCCCTAGGAATCTAAGCCACTTACTTGGCTACCAAATTTTTCTCCTGTACTACTGGCTTCTCTTTCTCCATCTCCTTTCCTGACCATTAAATCCTGGAGTGCCCCAGGTGGAAGACCTTGAACCCTTTCTTACTCTATTTTAGCACAGATGCAACAGAACGACCAGATCCAGGACCTTAGCTTGAATATCATCTATGTGGTGATGAACCACATCACTTAATGTGCTTATGACACCCCAAATGGAACACTTGATCCCACCCTAAACCAACACCTAGCTTCCTCTTGCTCAGAAGTGAGCAATCTATTCCCCCAATTCCTCAAGTCATTTCCTCAGTACCCACCACCGAATTCATGGGCAAATACTGTTGAATCTTCCTTGAAAACACATCCAGCATGTAGCCACATTCACCACCTGCATCGCCCCCACACCAGTGGGTCACCACCATCTTGCTTACATGAATGAACAACAGTAGCCCCCTCCTGGTATCTCTGCTTCTTTTCTCAGCCTTACTGTCCATCCTTAGCACAGGAGCCAGAGTCATCACATTAAATCATACATCTAGCCATGCCTTTCCCACATCCCTGTAGAACATCCTGCATCCAAGTCCTTGGCTGTCACTCGGACCTCATTTCCTCCCACAATTCCCCTTGCTCAGCTCCAGCTACTGGTCTTGAGGTTCTCTCATGAACAAGCAGGCATGCACTTGGGGACTTCATTTGCTGTGGCCTCAGCCTGGATCACTGTTCTCCCTGATACCTACATGGATATTCCCTTGATTCAATCAAGTTTCTCAAATAAAGCACCTTTCCACTGAGTCTTCCCTCACTGCCCAGCTGCAAAAGCAGCCCCACCATCATGCTCTACTCCCATGCCCTGGGCATCACATAGAGGGTGGAGGGTGCGTGTGTGTGCATGTGTGTATATAACCCTCATCAGGATGTGCACAGCAGAAGTAGGGAAGGAGACTGCAGCCGTCTTATCCACTGCTGTGTCCTCAGTGCCTACAAGAACACTTGGTGCGTAGTAGGTGCTCAAAAATGTGTTAATAATTCTTTCCAGGAGAGTGGGGGGAGGTGCATAGGAAAAATAGTATAATTTACTGCTCTCTAAAAACAGCTGAAATTTTTTTAAAGAAAGATCTCTCACTAAAAGCTGAAAATAAGGCAGTTCTGTGACTATAATTTTCTGGCAAAAAGAAATGAAGTCTTCAGAGCTCTCTCTCAGTTTTAGGAAAAAACACGGTTTCTAAAACCACCCCCTATACACATCATCTGAATCTTCTTTGTCTCATTTTTCACCTATAAAATGTGGATAAATTTTTAAAGTACACAAGACAATGTTTCTAAACTGCTGTCGAAGTATCACATACTCTGAGGAACTTTTAAAAACCCTTATTTTTTCATAGTCTGTCAATGTAGACTTTCACATGAACCCCTTACACCGCCTTGTAATAATGAAAATCTTAATAGAGAGATTGGTGCAAGCCAGGGACTTGTCAGATACTCTTAAGGAAACCTCTGATATTCCTAGGAGGAAGGTACTATATCCTGAACCCCGTTTACCAGATGGGGAAACTGAGGCTGGGAGAGATTAAGTAATTTTCTCAAGAGCTTATGGCTAATCAGTAGAAAGTGGGAATTCCAATCCAGACATTTTGCTTTCACAGCCTACTCTCTTAACCAAAATGTTCTCTTGCATGACCCCAACCAGCAAGGCAAGGTCACATAATCAATACTGCATACCATTACTTTCATTTTATAGAACAATAAACCTCCGGCTCACAGAAGGGAAAGGGGTCACTAAGGGTCACAGAGCAAAAGTCAGCCCTCATCTAGGTCTCCAGACCCTAGTTCAAGAACTTTTTAGTAATAAGAGTTACCCAACAATGGAATAGCATCCATGATGGGAACATCATCCAACGAAAAAGACATCTGAGCACCCGACAGAGACAAGGGTTATGTGCACATCAGAGTGAAGCACAGAGAATAATAACCTGCCCAAGGCCACACAGAGGGTAAGCTCTCGAACTCACGTTCTGGGGCCAACTTTTTCCTGTACCACCTAGATGCTTTCAACCTAAGATGGAAGCCATCGGGTAACCTGCATATAATGCCTAGAACTACTACAAATGTTCAGATAAAGTGCATGTGTGTTTATACATATCTATGAATGCAGTGAAGGGGAGTGGAGGGTTTTGTGACTTGATTTTTTATAATTATTTGGTGGCTATTTTGGTAACATCTTTTGGAGATTAAGTCCAATTAGGAAACAGATGGCACTGAAATATTGTCAGACACATAGGATATGCAGCAAATCACTGATTAATTATGTAAATAATTAAAATGTATATTTACACCTGACCGTCCAGAAGAGGATGCAAAGACTGATTTCAGGGCTGTTCATGAGCGCTTGGCAAGGAGTCAAGTCAAAAATATGTCACGTCCAAGTTGCTGCTCTGGTGCCTCCTCCATGTCCTGCCCTAAGTGGGCACTTGGGAGACAGACCCAAGAACAAAATGACAAGGAAAAAAAAGGCCTCTACACATGCCATGATTGTGAGGCTGAGCTTGGTAAAGGAAACTTCTATGGCTCTGGTCCCACTTAACCTCCTTCCAAAAGAGTCTGAAGGCAGCCCCTCATTGTCCCAGACTCAGGCTCCTCATCAAAATACACCACCAGGCTCACCTAGCTTCATAGCCTTACTTTCAGCCACCCCTGCCCTTGACCAAAAGAGCAAATCACTGCATCATCATAGTCAGGAGAACAGGTTGTGGAGAAAGACATGTGTTCAACCATTGGGCTTTGTCACCTGGCTCAGTTTTACCATCTGAAAAATGGGGATAATAACAATAATGTCTCACGTTCTTCCTAGGAGCACAGTTTTGTGCCAGGCACTTTACATGCATGGCATTAGTTACTGCTCACAACACCTCTATGTAATTGTCTTTGTTTTATAGGCAGGAAGGTGAAGTTTAGAGAAAGTAAGCAACTTGCCAGTATTTGTTCAGATGAGGTTTTCCTGTGTGTAATATCAAACCTAAGTAACAGTGACTTAAATGCAAAAGAAGCTCATTTCTCTTTTGTATAACTAGACCATCCAGGGGGTTCTCGATGCTCCAACAGTTCTAGCTGGTGCTCCAACATCTCCAACACACAGTTTCCACTCCACACTCTGAGATGGCTAATGGAGCTCCAGCCGGTAGGCTCACACTCCAAACTCCAGACTGAAGCAGGAGGAGGAAGGATAGCATACCCCTCACTTGGAGCACAGGCTTCAGAAGGCTGGCACACTGCCTCAGCTCAGTTCCCATTGGCCCCACAGCTGGGCTCACCTAACATCAAAGGCTGCTGGGAAATGCGGTCTTCATTCTGGCGAAGCCTGTGTCCAGCTGTGGGGGCCAGCCTCCAAGGTGACCTCCGCTGATCCTTGCCTCCTGGGCTGTATGGCCTGTGCAGTGCTCTCCTACCCTGAATCAGGGTCGGTCTGTGTGACCAACAGACTACAACAGAAGTAACAGTGTGTGGCTTCCAGCCTAGGGCATAAAGGGCATTGCGGCATCTGCCTTGTTCTCCTAGATTATTTACTTTAAGGAAAGCCCACCGCCATGCCTTGAAGACAATCCAACAGCCCTGTGGAGATGTCCCCATGCAGAGGAACTGAACTTCGACTTGTCAGCCATGTGAGAGAGCCAGCATGGCAGTGTCAGGCCTGAAGAGAGAGCCAGCCTTCAGATGACTGCAGCGCCAATGGATATGGCAGACCCTGAGCTAGAAACACGCAGCCAGGGCTGCTCCCAGATTCCTGGTGCATGGGAACTAATTAATAACTGTTGATGTTGTAAGCTACTAAGTTTTGGGGTGATTCATGACCCAGTGATAGATAAATGACTCACTAGCCAGCACTTGGGAGTTGTATGATGGAGGAGGAAGGAAAAAACTTAGGGATAACTAACCATCTCTGCCCCACTGTGCACACACTTTAAATGCAAGCAGGGCAAGATCCAAACCCACGTCACCAGACCTAGGAGCCAACTCTCCTAGGAGCCAACACTCCTAGCCTAATGCAGGTTCATTCCTCCTAACTTCATGGACAGTTGATTAAATAGACTCAACCCCAGATGAGAAACTGAGCATCTTAAATGATAGTCTCATAGCATCTTCGAGTTGAAAGGACTAGATAAGTCTTCCCGCCCAGGGAGAAATTCCTCCAAGCACCTGAGAGCTGTGTGGTGTAGGCTGGATGTGGCTCTGAGGTCAGACCCGAGTTCAAATAATGCCCCACCACTGCAAGCAGCATGACCTTGGACGTCACCTCTCCGAGCCTTACTTTCCTCATCTTTAAAGAGAAGCTTATTAGCGTCCCTGCTTCATGGGGTTTTTGAGATAACGCCCAGAAAGCGCACGAGGCACAGCCACGGGAGATGCCGAGCAGGTGGGGGATGTGATGTCTGAACAGAAGGCCACCCTCCCGGGACTAACAGCAGGCGCCACCCCAGGAGGTAACATCTGGAGATACCTTACCCCTCCAGAATCCAACCCTCCCCTCACTACACAGAGTCCATCTGCTAAAGCGGCCTCAGGGAGGAGGGGAAACGTTCTTTCTGAACTCTGCCTAATGGGCCCACTGCTATCCTGGAAATGTGTAACACCTTGGATTCTTAAGGTGAAAGAAGCTCCTGGAATTATTAATGTGAACTAAATTATTAATGTCAACTAAAGAAGCAAGCTCTACTTGAACCTGTTACATGTTCATTACACATTATATACCCTGCCACTGCTCAGACATGGTACTTCTGGGCCAGGGTCCAGCGGCCGGCACAGACTGGGCCACGCCGGACCTTCTCCCCGCTGACTCATCTTCTTTCCCACCAACGAATACCAGGAAGCTGGGCTGCTGTATTCCGTATCAGCCTTCTTGGGTTCTCCCAGGAATAATTTGCAAAACTATTTACCCCCTGGATGGCCATCAGCCCTTCTCTCCTCCTCATCCTCAGTTTACCCCTTCTATCCATCACCCACAGTCACACAAATCAATAGCACTCATATTTAACACGCTTGCATCTGGCCACCGAAGGAACGTTACAAAGAAAAAAACCTTTCAGCCTATTCTTCCCCAAGTCCAAATTTTCTCCATTAGAAAATCAATTTATTAAGCATTAGCCACAAATGTACCATGTTCCTTGCCAGACCTTAGGATATAGGAGTGAGCGGGTAGACAACTAGGAGGGAAGTGCAGAAAACAGACACCTACAAGAGACTTGGAGAGAGCCCAAGACTTGTGATGAGGGTGAAAGTTCTCACAGACTCTTAAGTTGACATCGTAAGCACGGGCAGGGATGAGGCAGATGATTCAGAGCAAGAGGGCAAGGCAGAGGCAATAGCACCAGCGAAGTCATGGAGTAGAGTGACTGTGGCAAGTGGAAGGAATTAGAGGAAATCTATCAAATATATAAATAAATAAGTAAATAAAGTCTTATGGGATCACAGCCATGCCCCTTAGATTAGCTGTGGTTTGGCAGCTCTCCAGCTATGTGACCCACCCAGACTGAAATGTGTGTCCTTCAGAGAAAATTTTGCTCACTCTCCTCTAGACCTTTCTCTCTGGAGCTCAGGGCTCACCTCTTCATTCATTTCCCCCTCCCCCATCTGGCCAAGCCCAGGCAGGCAAACATCCCCGGGCTAAGAGGGAGTTCAATATACCAGGATTTAAATGATTCTATTTTCTCACTCACCATTATTGACTGAACTATGGCTCACCCGGACACCTTGTAGGGGGAATGGGTCTGGTTTGGGACGGAGATTCGTAGTGTCTAGGTTTGCCATGCTCTCAGACCTAGCCTTACCACAAACCAGAAGGGCTTTCAGCGAGGGAGTGGTCAGATGATCTTTGTGCCTGAGGACTGAGGACAAGCTCCTTGTTGCCCCTCAAGAGGGACTCAGGAGGGATGAGAGAGTAGCCTGGGGCCAACTCTGGGGGCAAGGGGTCTTCTCTACAATGCAAATCAGCCCTGGCATGAATGGGTCCGATTTGTCCTAGGATTCCGGTCCGAGAGAGAGAACACACTGAGAGAGGTGAGGGACCATCCTGGTCAGCTTGGCCTGGGAGGCCTGATGCCAATTCAATTTTCACAGCAGCCCACCTCCATCAGAATGAAAAATCTTTTCTTAACACTCTTATTAAACCCTAATCTTAATCATATTCATCATTATTAAGTCTTGAAATTGTCTGGAATATTTAAATAGGGCCAAACTGAAAGTCAGAGGGAGGGATTTAAAGGGACAGCTCGAATTCTCTTCAAGAATCACTGGAGATTCAGCCCCAATTGAGAGCAAGGCTTCTGAGGGAGAGATTTCCAACAATGGCACAGGGAGGGGCTGCCAATTACATTCGGCCTTGGTAATATCAGCCTTTCTTTCAAAGACTCCTCAAAAACGTATCGAGGAAAGGAAGAGGCATAAAGAAGATGAATTAAGGGCTTAAATGTCCCCGGCACCTGGAGGGGCATTAAAAGAGAATCCTTCGGTGGGCCTCCTCCCTGGCCTCCCTCCTTGTGGGCCCCAAAACAATGCCTGTGAAATAACTCCACCGCCTGGGTCTCTGTTGCTGAAGAACAAATTTCTACCGGTCCCCAGAGGTCAGATGACCTGGCCCAGCTGTTATCTCCTGATACGCGGCAGGAAGCCAACGGGGCCTTTAGAACCATGTTCCAAGGAAGAGATAATGGCCCTTTCATACTTCTTCCTACATAAGACATTTAATTAGAGCAGCAGGTCTCTCTGTTCTGCGGCCCTCCCCGTCTTACAGAGCAGGAGTGAGGGTGAACTCATCAGGATTTATTCTGTACCCGGCATGATCCGGTGCTCTGTCTATACATCGGCCCACCTACTCTTCACAGGAGCCTGAAGACGTAGGTCTACCATCTCCCTGTTACAGATGGGACATTTCACAGAGAGGAAAACACTGTTAACCACAGTCACCCCGCCTTGAACTCAGCCCTCTGGCTGGACAGCCCATGTCCTTCCCTTCTCCGCCCCACTGACCAGCCTGTCCCTACCCCTGCGGCCCCTCAGCTTGAGGATGAATTAGGCAGGGTGATGGATTCGGTGAAGGGAAAGGATTCTATAACAAGGGGCATTATTATTTTATCATTATTATTAGGTCTGAATCCTGTGTGTTAAAACAATCTATTTGACCTTTCCTCTGGCTAATGCATACAGGAGGTGGGGGAACCTATATGCCATCATAAAAATGTGGGAAATTAAAACCTGCTGACATAAAATCAAATCGCCCAGCCATAAAAGGTGTCGCTTTTATGTGATTATCTTGCCAATATCTTCATGTTGCTAAACTAAATCAAACTACAATTTTCCCCACATGCCCTGAATTTAATGGGAGCCATTAATGGGTGTGATTCCTTATAGATCTCCTTGTAATAGGTACATGGCCTCTTAGGCCCTGGCTGATTAAAATGAAGCTACTGGGCTGTCATTTGTTGGGTTGCTTCAAGAATACTGAATAGTGGCTCTGCTCAAAATTATAAAAATGTTGACTGGCATTCAAGGTCTTTCTAAATTATCTGGCACCAACATATCTTTCCAGTATGTTCTTCCTCTGCTCCCGTGAATAATCTTTCCGAGAATCCAGGAACATCAGAAATGAAAGAGATTTTTGAGACCATCTACTCCACCCTGGTGAGTAGAACTGGAATCACATGCGAACTCTGACTGGCACCTTGGAGCATGGGTTGAGAAGGATTCTGAGGCCAGTTCCAGACTCACTGAGTAAAGAATCCATGACTGTTTGACAATATCTGCCATGCCATTGGTTGGTGGAGTGGGAGCATACATGCCAAAATGATGCCTCCATGTTTTAATCCAACCCCTTCACTTTACAGATGTAGAAACTGAGGGTCACAGAGGGCGAGAGGCTCTTGCAAGGTCACATAATGCATAAGCAACAGAGTCAGGACCAGAGTGTATTTCCCTGACTCCTCACCCTGTGTTCTCTCCCTAGTAGAGGAATTCTGATGAAAGAAGGCCAGACACATTGGTGGGATCAAGGAGCCAAAGGTTTGAAGAAGGCAGAAGGCAACTCCCACCCCAATAATAAAGACGCACAGTCCCCTAAACTCCCAAAGACCCTTAATCAAATATCCCTAGTCAATTTCAGGACGATAGTATACCTTCACTCTTCTTTCCCACTTTTTGTCTCCTTCCCTACACCAGGCTGGAATATTGTTCTACTGATCTCAAATCTCCCCTAAACAAGTTTACCTACAGTTACTGATCTCGGGGGTCTTTTCATGACTTTGAGTCTTTATCAGTGAAGAGTCTGGCACCCTTTCTCTGACTCTTGTCTGTTAGGAATTGCTGACCACTGACATTGCCCCCTGCCAGAGTTCAAGGTGGAGTGAGACAGAACAGAGAGGCAACGACTGAAATCATTAGTCCCTCCATGCATACACCCATCCTCCTCTCAACCTCTGAAACCTTCCCTGAATCCCATCACCTCCATGATAAAGCCCCCAGGTCTTCACGTGGCCCATGGCACCTGTTATAGTCTGCCCAGCCAGCCTGTCCAGCCTCATCCTTTCCCAAACCCTCTCAAGTGAGAAGGGCAAAGGGCACAGAGGCACTGACTCCCAGCCCATCCCCACGATACTGGTGGATCTTTATTAACAGGCATCTCTCCTTCTTTGCCCACATGTTACTTAAGAAAGGGTATTGAGTATGACTGCAGTGGCTGCCCTAGATGTGTTGGTGTCTGGCATGGGGACAAGGAGACTGCTCTGGTTATAATTCCTGCTTTAGTCATGGTATTATCAGCTACTTGGCAAACACATCCTGAATCCACCCACTTTGGCCACCTTTGTTTATACTCAGAGCTAGCCCTATGCACCACGTCCACCTGGTGACCCCAATTTAATCTTCAAACTCTGGCTCCAGAGACACCGTCTTTGAGAAGCTGTCCCAACTCTCTAAGCTGAATGAATCAATAAGAAAATGCATTGACCATTAATCCAAGAGTACAGTAGGAAGGTTAAGGCATAGATACTGGAGAAAGATGACCTGAGTGCTAATCCCGTCTCTGCTACTCAGCAGCTGTATTATCTTAGGCAAGCAACTCAGCCTGTCTCCAGTTCCTCACCCGATACATTGAAATACCATCCATCTCACAGGATTGTTGTACAGACAAAAAGAGTTCATGTGCTCCAAGTGTAGTCTGTAATGCAGGGCTCAGCAAGTGTTACCTTCCAGCACTTGAAATTCTGTGGTTTAATAACAGAGTATCTACCTGTCATCTACGCTGAATTGCAAGGTTCTTGAGCTCTGGGACTTGACTTTTAGTCATCTTTGAACTCCCTGCCCACCTAATGCAGTGTTAGGTCCATATGTGCTCATGAATATTTAGTGGATGACTAAATGAATGAATAAGTTTGTCTGAAGCCTTCTAAGTCAGAAGGGAGAGTCCGTTTGCAGCGCCCTCTGCTGGTGGTGGCTTACCCCAGTTCAGGAGGACTGGTGTGAAGTGTTCCATGGATGTCACTCTGCGTCGGAAGAAACACTGTATCACAGTGACACCCAGACACATATTTACCTCGCACTACTCTAATAACCTCTCACTAATGCAAAAAATTAAAACTCCTTCCTCTCTTGATGCAATCTCTGAGTGGCAAACCCTGATGGGCTTCTTCCCCTTCTCCTTGAGTTTCTAATGAAGCAGGAGCCAGCACGACTGTTTTATGGGCCTATCTGTCTGCACTAATGGTGTCAGCAGAGACAGGCACGCCTTTCCAAAGAGTGATGCTTGGGAGCTGGTGCAGAAGAGCACAGGCAAGGCACACCCACAAGGAATTGACTTTTTATTATGAGGACTGGACGTAAGAGTATATGTCACTATCATCTTCAAACACACAGGTTCATTTTGGATTGCATGTGAGGCTTATTAGCAATGCTCCTACTGATCCATTTGTTCATTCATTCATTCAACAAATACGTACTGAAAATCTACTATGTGGCCAGAACAACCACGCTGCACCATTTCAGAGCCATTATTAATGTCATAGTCTAGCAGTGGTTCTCAACCTTCCTAATGCTGCGACCCTTTAATACAGTTCCTCATGTTGTGGTGACCCCCAACCATAACATTATTTTCGTTGCTACTTCATAACTGTAATTTTGCTACTGTTATGGATCATAATGTTGAAATACCATCCATCTGATATGCAGGATATATTTTCATTGTTCACAACCCACAGGTTGAGAACCGCTGGCTCTCTGGGATGGTTGAGCACCACCTGGAGACTGAACCTCCAGACACGGTAGCCCTACAAGGGACAGAGCTGTGCATGCAGAAATGATTAAGATGCAAGCCCCTTCTCTCGGGAAGCTCATGGTCAAGTAGGAGAGTACTACTTGAAAGCACACAAATGAGCAGTCCTGCAGCAGGCTCGTTCAGGGCAGACGGGCATGCCAAAGGCATGCACAGCTGTCTCTGGGAGGGCCAGGGAAGACTCCTTGAAGGTAGTGAGGTCTGACTGGAGTTCTGAAATATGCATAGGAGTCCATGAGGCAGATGTGAACAGGAGAGCTGGGGGGTGGGGACTGCGCTGTCCCAAGAAGAGAAAGGAGCACGGACAACGCTGTTCGGACGTGAAAGCGCGTGGGCTTTGATGGCGCAGTAAGCCACTGAAGCATTATCAGAGCTTTCGTGTTGAAGGTGCGTGGGGTGGGCAATGAGGCTGGTGAGGGAGGCAGGTGTCAGGTTGTGAAGGACCTTGGATGCCGTGGGAAGAAACTAAGACTTTACCGTGGCTGATATGGAGCCATGATGATGTGGGAAGTGGACAGGAGACTTATCCCACTTAGATGGATGGCAAGGATATCTTGTAAGTCTGTGTCTATTTTCAAACAATTCTGCACTGGTTATCTCACTTTAGCTCTGCTGTGGCTTAGGAGCAGGCTGGGTATGACCCAAATTTCCAGGAGTGGACAGAGGGCAGACCCTGAAATGAACCAGGATTCAACTCCTGGTAGGATGGCGGTACAGGGGACCCAATATTGCCTATCCAGTCTGGCAGGTGGACATGATGTCCCACTGGCAGACTGGCAAATAGATGGCAACCCAAATCAGCCTGCAGTTTTTCATATGTGATCATGGATAGCTCTCCATACACGCAGAACACAGGCCTGGGACATGCAGCCTGGCACACCTCAGTCCCAGCAAGTGGCCAGCATCAAGGGGCCCTTTTACTATAATTAGGTTCCACAATTGCTCTCTTTATCCTCCCTTTAAAAGCCTTCTTTGTTGCCCTAACCGGTTTGGCTCAGTGGATAGAGCGTCAGCCTGCGGACTCAAGGATCACAGGTTTGATTCTGGTCAAGGGCATGTACCTTGGTTGCGGGCACATCCCCAGTAGGAGATGTGCAGGAGGCAGCTGATCGATGTTTCTCTCTCATCGATGTTTCTAACTCTCTATCCCTCTCCCTTCCTCTCTGTAAAAAATCAATAAAATACATTTTTTCAAAAAACTTCTTTGCCATTTATGTTCATTTCCTTTGTTCTTCTATCTGCTCAGCTAGGTAATAAGTCTCTTCAAGGCGAGGGCCATGGGTATGGTACTGGCCATCATTTCCCAGTTGCCTGACATACGGTGATTGCTCATTAGACCTTTGATTGATGTGGAAGACTGATGTTGGCGTCCCCAAAGGTAGCCACATCCAAATTCCAGAGCCTGTGCATGTTACCCAACATAAAAAGGGGAACTCCGCAGATGTGATTAAGTTAAGGGTCTTGAGATGGTGAGATTATCCAGGATTATCCACATAAACCCAACTGATCAGCTTGGTCCTTATAAGAGGGTGGCAGGAGAATGAGAATCAGAGAAGGGAGTGGGCAATGGAAAAGAGGCTAGTTTGTTGCCCTTGGGAGACAGAGGAGAGGCCCCTAGAAACTAGAGAGACTGGGGAGCAGAGTCTCCCTCAGAGACTCTGGAAGGAACACAGCTCTGCCAACATCTTCATCTCAGCTCCAGAGACCCATTTCAGACTCCCGGCCCCCAGAGCTGCCAACAATAAACTTCTGCTGTGTTTAGCATACAGTTGTGATGACTGGCTACAACAGCGTAGGAACCCCATGCAGTGAATGGCTCAGGAATACTCTGAGTCTGGTGATAGGGCAAATTGCAGAACAGCGATCAGGGTTTAGAACCAGATTCCAGACCTAGAGGAACATGAACAGTGATACAAACTGAATCTTCACTTGTCCTTTTCCATGCATCACTCTGGGAATGGCAAGCTTCAGGATACCTGCCACACATAGGAGGAGGTGCAGTCACGCAGCACACAACCCAGACCAGCTGAAACAATGCTGGAGGGGAGGGGGGGGTGTCACGGGGTCAGGAGCAGCAGCAAATGGACAGCCTCCCCCCTTGAAACTACACTGTAGGACCTCACACAGCTGCCTGGCAGGGCCAGATGTCACACTCAGGGGGGGGATCTCAAACTGCTTTGTTTTGCACTTTAAGAACGCTCAAAATGGGATCTACCCTCTGACCAGTTTTCTTAAGTGCACAACAGTCTTGTCATCAACAGGCTCAATGTTGTATGAGGGGAGGGGGGGTGTTTCTAGAACGTATTCATGTGGCATAACTGAAATCGTCCCCATGGATGTGTAGCTCCACTCACCCTGTCCTCCTCACCCCAGCCCCGGGACACCCCCATGCTACCCTCTGCTTCTGTGAGTCTGACAAGCTGAGACACCTCATACAAGTGGAGTCCTGCAGTATTGCTCCTTCTATGACTGGTTTATTTCGCTTAGCATAATGTATGCAAGATTCATTCATGGGGCGGCATATTGCAAAAGCTCCTTCTTAGGGCTGAATGATACTCGGTTGTATGGACAAGCCATGTTTCTTTATCTGCTCATCCATCGGTGGACATTTATAGTTTCCACATCTTGGCTGTTGTGATTAGTGCCACCATGAACATCAGAGTGCTGAGACTCTCTGACTTCCATTCTTTTGGATAAATAGCCAGATGTGGGACTGCAGGATTATAAGGTAGTTGTGCTTTTTATTTTTTGAGGAAGCTCTGCACTCTTTCCCACAGTGGCTGCACCATTTTGCAGTCCCGCCAACAGTATGCAAAGGTTCCAATGTCTCCACATCCTCCTCAATGCTTGTCTTCTGCTTCTGTTTCTGGGCTTGCTCTGTTTTGATAGCAGCCATCCTATCAGGTGGGAGGTGCCCTCTCACTGTGGTTTTGACTGGCATTTCCCTATGGGTCCTGAATTCTATGGTTGAGGAAGCACTATCCAGGCTGCTGGTATAAAGGGGCTGGGACACATTAGCCAGTTCTGCATTTGTGGCTGGAGGGAGCACCAGTCCCTCCTGGGTTGTGACTGGGAGTCCCTTGAGGTTGACCTCGACTGATTGATAGGCACTGGGCTATAACTGCTTTCCAAGAAACTGAGCCAACTCCTCTTCTGAGAGGCCAGCGTGTCAGGGGTCCGTCTTGGACAAGTTCACGTTTACCTCTCAAATAAGAAGGCTAGTGCTAGGGGGTCATCCACCACAATGTTACTCAAGGTGCGTCTGAAGACAAGCTATGTCATTATCTCCCACGGTGCTTGCCAAAGAATCCGTATTCCAGGGCTGCGCTTCAGTCCCCTAAATAAGAATTGCTGGGAATGGTGCCTAGGGATATGCATTTTAAACACACACACACACACACACACACAGTGTACTCTCATGTGCACTAAAATTTTGAAAACTGCCTATCATTCAAAATTAGAATTGTACAATGGGGAAACTGAGGGTCGTGGAAAGGAAGAACGTTTCACAACATCACAGATAAAGTCAGTGACAGAATATTTAATCCCTGACCTCATGCATCCAACAATGTAGGAAGGCCAGCCATATTCATATGAAAATTAAATACTGGCAAAGGCATGGAGTGCTCAACAGTTCCCTGAGAAAATCAACATTCACTATTACATACAATCAGCACAACGTCATTTTTTTCTGGTGAAAAAATGAGATGAAGTAAGGACAGGCGGCCTGACTCCAAACCCCGGGTACTTTGCTTTATGGAGGAGACCTAAGAGGAAACAGTCAGTGGAATGCAAGTTATCATGGTATGAGCTACTGGTGCAGTCGGAGGCTCTGGTGGCAGGAAGGTGCCAGGACCTTCCCAGGGAGAGAGGGGTTAGTTAGAGAAGGCATTTGAGCCAAGAAGAATTTTTGAAAGAAGTTTTAAGTTGGCTTTCAGGGTCTCTGCCAGAAAGAACCCTAAAAAGAGCTGCATTATGGTATTGAAAACATGATTGTAATGTTTTCGAGGGGGGGATTAACCGTCTAATCCTGCAGAGGATGGATATTGGTGATTCTGACTTATGCACACACCGCAGAGCTTCCCTAATCAGCTTCTCCTCTTAGTGCAGCTCGGGGTGAAGACTCGGGGCTGAAAATAGTCCACTCCAAGCTCTTTTGATTGCAAAGTGTTTCGAGAGGGAAGACGTGGGTGACAGACTAATAGAATCCAGGAACTGCTTGCATTTGTGTTTTCCCACAAAGTCTCTTCCACCCCAAATTTCCCAACAACCACTGCAACACCTCCTGGGGCTCCAGCTCCACCCCCTCTCCAATCAGATCATTCCTTGGCGTTCGTTGAGCACCTACTAGATGGTGGTTGCTACAAACATCATATTGCTTAATTCCTACCTAAACCTGTGAGGTAGGTTTAGACTAAGAAAACCTGGGATACAAGCTACGAATTAAAAGTAACAGATCTAGCCAGGCCTGTGTGGCTCAGTGGTTGAGCGTCAACCTATGAACCAGAAGGTCACGGTTCCATTCCCAGTCATGCCCGGGTTGCAGGCTCGTTCCCCAGTGGGGGGAAGGCAGGAGGCAGCCAATCAATGATTCTCTCTCATCACTGATGTTTATATCTCTCTGTCTCACTTCCTCTATGAAATCAATTTTAAAAATATTTTTTAAAAAAGAAAAAACTAACAGATTCAGTCTACATATCTTGGTGCCTACCATGTGCTTTTTCATAGACTCAAGTGATTTCAGCCTCATAAAAAGTCCCATTCATTAAGAAGATGTCCTTAATCTCCAGTTTATATGACATGGGTTAGACGTGATCTGTATTTGAACCAGATCTATTTGATTTTAAAAGTTATTTTTTTCCCATCATCACATGCTGCCTTTAATGGATTTCCTAATCTTGGAGGAGGAGAAAAGTTCCTGGTCAATAATTAAATTTGCCGTGTGATGATTACAATGGAAGGTGACAAGCTGTAAAGAGGTACCTATGAGGTGGTGTAGCTGCAGGAGGAGGAGAAACGCTAGGCTGCAATTTTTTGCCACAGGGCCTTTGCACGTGCTGTTCCCTAGGAGCACAAATATCCCCCCCACCCAACAGCCCTTTCCTGACCTCGCCATCCATGCTGCATGTGTGCTTTTCTCTATCGCTGTGTCCTGTTTCGTTTTTTTGTGGTCTTTTTAACAGCACTGTTTGCAACTTGTAATTAATTCCTTGCACTGTCTTTCTGCTGCAATTGCATGAACACTCCACAGGGATGAGAATGTATCTGTCCTAGTCACTGCCGTTTCCTCGGTGCTGGCACCAGAAGATGTCAGATAACTGTTGAATGAAGGAAGGGATAAATGAATGCTTCAATGGATGGATGAATAACTTTGATGACTTAGTCTTCAGAACAATACTGCATATTATCATCCCCCTTTCAAAGTGAATAAACAGAAGTTGCCAAGATCCTAATAGCATAATAGAGGCAGGGGGAGAGGCAACCCAGTGGTTGTGGATCTAACGCCAGTGGCACATCTCACTAAATCAGACCACACCAACTTGAACTTACTCCTTCCGAAGACTGTGGGCCCACAGATGACTGAGAGGGAGTCTGGAGAAGGGAAAAGGCAAGAGGACCCACAGGTACAGAAGGAGGGGCTGAGACTTCCCCCTGAGGGATGAGTCTGACCCCATAAACAGAGATGGATTATAATAAACCATACTATCAACTAGTATGTATTGTCTGCTTTCAGCTTTGCTTGTGTAACAGGGGAGAAAACTGTACTCTCCAAGATTCTGGAGAGGTAAGAACAATGCATTTGGGATAACCCTTGAGACGCACCAGAAATCAATGCTGCCTGCTGCACTGGTGGGCATCAGACAGAAGAAGGGAAGGGGAGGGAAGGGCAGGCGAAGAGAAGGCACCAGCAGGTGGCAGAAGCCCAAACTCTGGGCTGTGATCCTTTCCCTGGACTTCCAAGCCATCGGTGACACACAGCGACCTCACAGCATGCTTACTGCACGTGTGTACCTCATGGAATCCTGTGAAAAAGCCAACTCGACCGGGCACACGGAGCCCATGAATCAGAGAGGCAGAGGGAAGTAAGTCTGCTTGTGGAGTATGTCCAGCAGTGTGATGGGCTGCCGATGCCCTGCCGGCTGAGTGTGCTGGGAAGGGTGTGTTGTCCCAGTTGCCGGGACAGCCTGCAGCCGTCAGCCCCTTCAGGGACGGCCCCTCTACAGAGCCTCCTTGTCCAAGGCCGTGCCCTGCCTGGGCCATGCCCATCCAGCGACTGACTGGTAGGGTCTGGAGTGAAAAGGCCAAGCATCTCTGGGAGCTCTTTTAGTTGAGGTGGTCACGGTGGCTGCGTCACGGATCAGTTCTCCTCTCCGGCTTCCCTCCCGGCCTTGTGAGGTGTTGTTGACGCCAAGGGCACTTCCTAATAGGCATCCTGCATGCTAAACTCTGTCTCAGAATCCGCTGCCTGCAGAGCCTGACCTATGGCACCCAAAACACCTCTGCACTTCCACTGGCTGTGAGGCCGGTGGTGAGGTTTTAGGCAAATTATAACCATCTCTCTCAATGTTGAGAGCCACAGAGCTGACATTATGTCCCCATTTTGCAGGTGGGGAGACTCTTTGACTGGTTATCTAGTTCAGCCGCAGTGACCAGGTAGGTGATAAACACGAGGCCGTGATTCTATGATAGACCTGACCACGTATGAGCTCACTTCTCTGTCCTTTTTCACCAAACCCAGCCTTATAATGCTTCCCCTCCTCTCCTTCCCACAGCACATGATTTTTTTTTTTTGCTTTGTTTTCCCCCCATTTTCTATGGCTCTCATTACATCCTGCCTCCCATCACGAATATTTATTCACAGCCTGTGTCCTGTAATGAACCGTGTTCTTTCTGAGGATAAGAGCTATGTTTGATTCATCTCTATGTGCCTACCGATAAAAAAAACAACAAAACAAAACCCTAAACAAATGTGAACTGAATTAAAGTTATTCTACATTGATTTATCTATAATTATGGAATGAAAGGCTTTGTTCTAGTATAAAAGCATCAAGGGCGTAGGCAGTTATTTTTGTGGGGGAGGGGGGTACGGGCTCCCCCGCTGATACTTTTGAAATCAGCCCCCTTCCATCCTTGCCCGTGGTTGTCCCTGATGGAAAAGCCAGGAGGGTAAAGATAACAAGTGCAATTTTTAGGCCTCTGAAAATTAAGACCCAAAGGGGTAAAAAAACAACAACAACAAAGAGACAAAAGCAAATATTAGTTAGGAATTTGACAACAAAAATTTGAATTAAGAAATTAAATGGAGGAGAAGAAATTAAATGGTGTGGGAGGTCCTACCAATAGATTCCAGAGCTGTGAAGCGACATCTCTCGCTCTTGTTCCTCTGCAAACAATTCCAAGTATAAATGTATTTCTGGCACAAATGGCTCTGTCCTAAGATTCTTGATTATAATTATAATAATGGGTTTCTGAAAGCCTGCAAGTGGTTCTGGGAATGATAATAAGGGTTGAGAAAAGACATGTTGTTTATGTGGTGAGTGTTTGTGGAATATTAAATGAGGGTGGGGAGAAAAACTGATGCCACACTTCCCACAAACTCCAAAATATACAGCGACACCCAGGCAGCCCATCACGCCTCCCTCTCCTCCAGGCACACACGCCATCAATCCCATTACCCCGCACATCGGGGACGTGGCAGAGTAGGGAAAGCAAGTAATCCTCCCGCTTTCCTTGCAGAGTTGCTCCTCTCTTAGGAAAACTCCTAGCGTTTTCACCGGAAAGAGGAGCAGCCTCAGTCTAAGAGACGCTGGTCCTTCCCTCGCCAACTGATAGCCCTGGCAGGTCA
This sequence comes from Myotis daubentonii, assembly GCF_963259705.1. Classification (NCBI taxonomy): domain Eukaryota; kingdom Metazoa; phylum Chordata; class Mammalia; order Chiroptera; family Vespertilionidae; genus Myotis; species Myotis daubentonii. Next base: position 67,976,068 of record NC_081850.1, on the reverse strand, counting down.
CTCGGAGCCCCGGAGCCACCTGCCTTCAGCCACATCACAGAAACTGCACGACGCTGGTGGGGACTGTTTGCATGCCAACCAATCTGCTTTCTCTTATTCTGTAAGCTCCTTGAGAACAAGGAACCTACCTGATCCGTTGTTGGTGGTATTACTTAATTGTGGGAAAACACACATAACACAATATCCAATATTTTAGCCGTTTTAAAGTGTACAATTCGATGGTACTAAGTACATCCACGATGCTGAGCAACCAACACCACTTTCTAGTCCAGCGCTGGTTCATCACCCCAAAAGAAAACCCACACCCACTAAGTACTCATTCTCCATGTCTCCTCCCCCTCAGCTCCCTGCAGGCCCGCTGTTTTTTTAACTGTTACCGAGTCTACTCCTGTCTTGTACATAGTAGATCCTGATTAGTGTTTTAAATCTAATAATTGCCCATTCAAGTAATCATTAATATCTTCTCTGCCTACTTCAATAATTATTACTCTAAGAATCTTATTGTAAATTATCTATACTAATAAAAGGGTAATATGCTAGTTAGACCGGAGACCTTCCAGGCGTCCTTCTGGACAAAGCCATGGTGGCAGGGCCGAGGCAGAGACAGTTAGGGGCGATCAGGCCAGCAGGTGGGGGCAGTTGGGGGCAAGCAGGCCGGCAGGTGGGGGCATTTGAGGGCGAGCAGTCAGATGGGCGGGGGCAGTTGGGGGCAATCAGGCCGGTGGGGGGGGGACAGTTGAGGGCAAGAAGGCTGGCAGGGTGGGGCAGTTGGGAGCGAGCAGGCTGGTGGGGGAGGCAGTTGGGGGTGATCAGGCTGGAAGGGGGGCAGCTGGTGTCAAGCAGGCTGGCGGGGGGGTAGTTGGGAGTGATCAGGCTGGAAGAGGGGGCAGTTGGGGGTGAGCAGGCTGGCAGGCAGAGTGGTTAAGGGCGATCAGGAAGGCAGGCAGGCAGGTGAGCAGTTAGGAACCAGCAGTCCCAGATTGCAAGAGGAATGTCCAACTGCTGGTTTAGGCCCGATCCCTGTGGAATATTAAACCGGCTGTCGGACATCCCCCTAAAGGTCCCAGATTGGAGAGGGCACAGGTTGGGCTGAGGGACACCCCCACCCATGCATGAATTTCGTGCACTGGGCCACTAGTTTTACATAATAGTGTGGATCACAATACCTGCCATTTATCGTTTACTGTATGGATAACATTTCATATAAGTCAAATCATACAGTGTTTTCCCTCTTGTGTCTGACTTCCCTCACTTATCATGTTCTCAAGGGTCACATGTTGCTGCCTGTGTCAGAACTTCATTCCCATTTTTGACTGAATAGTAAGGTATGTATGTATCACATTTCCTTCATACGTTCATCCACTGATGGGCCCTTGGACTGCCTCCCTCTTTTGGCTACTATGAATAATGCTGCTACGGACATTTGTGTACAGGTTTTGTGTGGACATATGTTTTTGTTTCTCTTGAGTATACATCTGGCAGTGGAAGAGGTAGGTCATATGGCAGTTCTATGTATAGTTTTTTGAAAAACCACCAAACTGTTTTCCACAGTGGCTATGCCATTTTACATTCCCACCAGTAATGTTCAACAGTTCTAATTTCTCCACATCCTCATCAACACTTATTTTCTTGGGTTGGTTGGTTGGTTGGTTATATCCATCCCAGTAGATGAGAAGTGATATCTCATTATGGTTTTGGTTTGCATTTCACTAATGACTGATGATGATGAGCATCTTTCAATGTGCTTATTGGCCACTTGTATATCTTCTTTGAAGGAATGTCTACTCAAGTCCTTTGCCATTTAAATTTTTTGTCATTATGTGGTTGAGTTTTAGAAATTCTTTATACAGGGTGGGCAAAAGTAGACTTACAGTTGTGAGTACATGCAACACAGAGTTTATTCTTGTATTCTTATTTATCAATTATTGTACTATTTTTCCATACGAACTGTAAACCTGCTTTTGCCCATGCCTGCATTTTTTGAATAAACCCTAATCAGATATATGATTTGCAAATATTTTTTCCCAGCCCTTTGTAAAAAAAAAAAATAACAGCTAGCTTATCCACAGTTTTATCTACAGTCCACAAAACCATTTCACTTACTCTGCCTCATCTGAGCTTCGTGACCATATGGGTGGGTAAGTCTGCCCCAATTCCACAGCTGAGAAATCAGGGGGCACAGAGGTGAGGTGGCTCAGTCACGACCACTTAGCTGGGAAGACACTGGGGGCTCATCATCTCAGTCTACTGCCTCGGGTTTCTCCCGGTGATCCATGGATGGTTCCGGGCCACTGGAAACTCAGAAACTCAGCCCCACCCGGGACTCCGGGGCCCACTGCCGGGAACACTCAGAGCCTTGCCTCTTGAAGCTCTGATCAGAGGAGGCTCTAGAGAGGCCTCCCCACAAGCAGGGACTCAGGGCACGAGGTGCCAGCTCCCTCGTCCCCACAGGCACCTTTCCGTCAGCCACGCTCATTCCGTGTCATCTAAGCCCCGCTCCTTGGAGGCATTGTATCTTTACTTAGCAACCTCTTCTCCCACTCACAGCACTTCTGTCCATTAATAGCACAAAGCTGCAAATACTGCATGAGCAGGCTTTACATTCTGATATCAGTTCAACTCAGTACCGCTGGACGATTAAAGAGCAACCATGTATGATGCATAACCAAGCCATACTTTCTTTCTCACACGTGCTTTTTGCTAAACGATATAAGAGACTAAATGCACATCAGTGGACTATAACACCACTCAGTGAGCACTTAATGGATGCATGCACCGTGCTAAACACTTTCCATGCGTATCTCATTTAATCTTCTTTTTGCCTGTGTCATCACCGACGACTGTCAGTTTTCTGATGTGAGACTGGAGGCTGGCTCTGCACAGAACCGGGCCTATAGTGACCACATTGGAAGGCTAGACAGCAGGTCCTCGAATGAAATCGTTTCACTCAGCGTCATTTCTTTATAACCCTGGTGAACTTAACTCTTATTTATATCACTTTAGCCTACGATGAAACTGACTTCATTACACAATGGTTCCCTTAAAGACCCAGAACCGATCAATGACGTTAAGTGAGGGCTTACCATATTCCGGGGCGGCTGACATTCAGTAAACATCTGCTACGTCCCAGGCTTTTTAACCAACTCGCTGGCAGCCCCCTAGGCCTTGAAATGAGTATTAGGGTTTTGGATTTGCCAGGGTTTCCCCAGCTAGGAGTAATAAAGCCAAATACTGCCCACGTCCTCTGACAGCAGAGTTCTCTCCAGCACACCCTGAATGAATGGAATTTTTTTAAAGGGTAGAGTGTAGTTTGCAACCTCACAGTGCTTCACTCTAGTTAATAAGTCAACGAACACTCCAGGAGAGAGCAATCAAGTCTATAGTGACAAGCAGAATCGCCTGCTGCCAGGGGGCACAGGAAGGAAAGGGAGCCTGGCGGGTGGAAAAGTTTGTGAAGAAAACAGAGAACTGGCCTGGCTGGTGTGGCTCAATGGACTGAGCATCGTCTCATGCACCAAGAGATCACTGGTTCTATTCCCGGTCAGGGTACATGCCCAGGGTGCAGGCTCGATCTCCAGTAGGGGGCATGCAGGGGGCAGCCGATCAATGATCTCCATCACTGATGTTTCTATCTATCTCTCCCTCTCCCCCTCTCCCTTCCTCTCGTTGTAAAAACAATAAAAATGCATCTTTTTAAAAAGAAATAAAATGGAGAACTAACTCAGGTCTCAAAAGCCTGGTGGGATTGAAATGGTGGACTGGGCGTGTGGGGAAGTGCATGAGTAAAGACGCAGAGGCAGTTAACAACGAGGCATGCACAAAAGTGAGGAAAGCAGCTTAACAGAAGATGGGATTGTATTCCTGGGGATAAGACTGCAGGGGTCCTTGAACACAGTGGACAGGAAGGCGACACTGCAGGCTCCTGAGCTCAGCAAAACCATGACAGGAAGCATGTTTGAAAAGATGAATCTATATACATAACGCAGGACTTCGCAGACGGGAGCACTTGCCATGGGCTTGGTACATACGAGGCACCTCATAAATGCTGATGAATAAGTAGACAAATAAACAAATGAATGGGGGAAGTGATAGACACTGGGGTACCACTGGCTACTGGGAGCTGTGGGACCTGGATGTGATGGTGGGGAAGATCGGCAGGACTTAGTATACGGGATGAAATGAATAGTGAAAAAAAGACCACAGCGAGGCTTTCCTCCTTTCTCTTCACCTTTTTTGTTTTTCGCCCAACGCCCAGGGGACCTGAACAAGTTCAGGTTTAGTCTGGCGGGCAATGAGCACCGGGGCCAGCAGCATGAAGGTCATCTCTCATAAAGCACCACATTGATTAACAAAGAGGCTACACGCCAATGACACGTGTTGTTGTTACTTCCCTGCCAGAGATAGAAATCACACAGGACGTCTAGCTGTGTATTCCAGAAGGGTGTTATGGAACAATAACCCCATCAGTAGCCAGGAAAGTGAGATGTGAGAGATTACAGGCTCCCGACGACACACGGCAGCCTCTGATGAGCACTCTGTTGACTCGTTTGCATTAAGAACCCTGCTGAACACGACCTCAGAGAGCAGGCTGAGGATCCCTCGCCCCGGCGTCAGGCTTTTTAATGGTGCAAAAATCTGATAATTCGGCAACTGTAGAGGACACAGAATCTGATACCGGTTTGCTTAGTGAGTCTAGGTCTGTTTTTACCCTCTGGGCCTCTAATGCACAGATTAAGCAAGATAAGGTTTAAAGATACCTAGCACACATGGGGCACCCCGGATGGTAGGCCTGTCCAGACTGGCTTCCCCTGACCCTCACATGCGGACCAGCTCTTGCTCTTCTCAGCTCCCACCTCCCATCTGCAAACTGAGATGCTGTCCGTGAAACAGGACCAGGGATTGGAAAGCTGCCACCTGCTGACCAGTCTCCCCGATGCTGCCTACCTAGCTGACTCATCTGAACATCCACTCTCTCCCCTCCATCCTTCCATCCTTCCCATGTGTATACAGAGAGTGTCATCCAAGAGCCAGGACCGGTGCAGCGCAGTTAGCGACACAGGCAGGGCACATGGCTGCCGTGTGTGAGACCTCCCTCATCCCCGTTGCCTGCGGTCAACTGTGCTCTGTCTGAGGCCTGCTCTTCCCGCAAGGACCCCCAGCCCCAGGAGCCTTCCTGAGGCCTGACGTTGTCTCAGACGAGAATGGCAGAGCGGGGAGTGCTGTGACTTTGAGCATGTGGTTTGCCTTCTCTGGGTCTGTCTCTTCCTTGTTTGACGGGGACAAAAATACTAAACGTCTCAGTTTCAGGCACGGGGTTGGGGGGAGGGGGGAATGAGAATTTGGTACAGGGTAGGTACTCAATAATTAGTTACTGTCGATATCAACATCATCGTCTACAAGATCAGTCTACTGGTAGCTCCCTCTTATTAAGATCACAAAATTTCAGCAGCCACCCATTTTTCTTAGTATAATCATCCGAATCCTTCCAGTGGCCTTCGAGGCCCTGTCTGCCTCTGCAGCACCAGCTCCTATCACACTTCCCCTCGTTCCTACAGTCCTGCCTGTCACATTGTCCTGTTTTCTATCATGTCAGCTGTATAGTCATTAGTGCTGCTCACCAAGCATTTCTGGTTCTCCTTCACAGCAGCTTGCAAAGTTCCCAGTGATACAGCTCTGTCAACCTAGATTCCTGAATGGGAACGACTTGAAACAGAACACGTATGCTAACTAATGATGGACATGTAGCACAAATAAGAAATAAATCTTCATTATGTTCAGCTTCTAATATCTGGGAGCTCTTTGTCACTGCAGCAAAAGCTACCCTAATCTGACTAATGCACTAACGATCCTCCTCCAGTCATGGGGTCTTTACTCAAGCTGGCTCCTCTACCTGGAAGTCTCTTCCCTGCCCACTTAAATAACTCTTTCAGATATCAAAACTCAAGCCTTTCTTCTTCAGGGAAGTGTTCCCTAATCATGTCATTCTCCCTTATCAGAGGCTCTCATGTTATCAAGTATCTCTTCTTTATAACTCTTGTCAAAGTAGCAATTTTACCTTTATTTTTGATGGCGTTATTAATTTTCTTCTCTCCCACGAGATTGTAAATTCTATAGGAATGGGGTCCAGATCTGCTGCAGCTCATCATCTTATCCTTAGTACATATCACAGTGCCTGGCCCACTACAAGCCCTAAATAAATACAGGAAGAGAGGGAGAGAGGGAGGGAGGGAGGGAGGGAGGGAGGGAGGGAGGGAAGGAGGATGGATGTCTGGGACAAATGCTCTTTGGCCTTAGTCTCTAAGCTGGCCCCTTCTACAATTAAGTTGACTATAACCTGAGTTAATGATGCAGGAAGAATCAGGACACTTTGCCTCCTTTAGGTCATTTGCCCTGGAAAAAAAATGCAAAGAGTTGACAGAGTCCAGACTATGGTCAGAATCTATGACCTACACAAGCCAGCCAACCTCTGAAGGCCCCTCAATTCAGCTCCCTGGTGCCCAAGAGGAGCCATGACAGAAGCCAGCACCCACATCTCCACCACTAGAGTCAGCCGAGGCCCTGGGTTCCTCGGTGTCCCCAGGTGCTGCCACTAGGCACTGATGTGCTCTCCCTCATTAATACATGGTCTTCACTTCTCCATAAATCAGATTTACAGAGCACAGAAGCCTGGGGACACCTCCAGGGCCTCACAGTTCAATGCAGCTCATTATGGAAATCAGCTAAATGCTGAGGAGCCAGGTAAGTGCCAACTGTCTACCAACCGCTTCCGCAGACTTGCAGACAGCACTGGTGGGGGCTCACGAGTGGCCCCGCTCAGTCACTCAGCCCTCTGTCTCTGCTGCTGTGGCTCATCTGCAGGGCGGGAGGAGCACCTTCGCATGAAAGGGCTCTCCAAGGGGCTCCCGGTGCTCGGGGAAGGGGGACAGAGACAGGTTCAGTGGGAACGAGGCCTGGGCGCCAGTGAGGCCCAGTGCACCCTGACCACCCAGGCAGCAGCCACTTCCTGCCCTCCAGGCCAGTGCACGCTCTGCCCAGCCAAGATTTTAAAGTTAACAGTGACATTCAAACCGACAGCCCACTGAGAAGAAAACCCTTTGTAATTTACAAGGTTCTTCCGCATTCATTAACTTGGTTGAGCCTCGCAATATTTTATCAGGTAGGTGTATTGCTAATACCTCCATCAACCAGCTGGGGAAACAGGCTCAGGGAGGGAAGCAGCCTGCCCCGATTATCAGCGGTGACTTCTGCTTGTCTCTGCATGAATACAATGCACGTTCCACTTCACCAAAGCTCCTTAAATGGAGATTATTAGAATTCCATTAATGGGGATCAGGGTGTCCTTGAAATTTTTGTATGTGTTCATACATGGGTATTTCTTTTTCTGGGCAGTAAATTCAACATATTTACAATTCTCTGAGTTGTTAAATGTTCAGATGTTAAAAACCATGCGGGGTACTAGACCCCATGAGGGCACGGGGTAGTTACCTGATGGTCCATGGATGTCTGTAGGATACACATCTTTGTCCATCCACCCATTTTTCCCCAAAGAAAAAAGGTATCAGTTGAATGAGATTTGGTCTCCAGGATGCACGTTTTCTGATTCCTCACCATTTCTCTCCAGTGACGGCCTGAGTAATGCCCACACGGTACCCAGTCCCCTGTGGCCAGGCTGCTGCTGCTGTGGTCACAGCCACAAGGTCCTCACACCACCACAAACCACAGGAGTCCAGGCCGATCCCCAGCCAGATCCCAGAGCTCAGGCCTCCTCCTGTGCAGGGCAGGGCTGCAGGGAGGTGAGCGAGGTAAGCTGCTTAAGTACAGGGTCTGATTGTCTTCAACAATCTGCATATTTCCCCATCAATTTTGACATTTTAAGAAAACACCGAATTAAATATTATCTATTATCATTAATGAGTTTTTGGTGCTCCCTCAAGGTGTGCTCCTGTGAGGGCCTCACTGCCTCACTGTAGAGGCCAGAGAAGGCTGCATCCTCCGAGGAGCCTGCCTCGACCCAGGCTCAAGTTCACCAGGCTCACAGGCTCCCGCGGGTCACTCAGGGGGCCTCAGAAAACCCCTAGCTCAACCCTGTCGAAATTTAAAGCACAGGTCCTAGCCGGTTTGGCTCAGTGGATAGAGTGTCGGCCCGTGGACTGAAGGGTCCTGGGTTCAATTCCAGTCAAGGGCACATGCCTCGGTTGCAGGCTCAATCCCTGGGCCTGGTCAGGGCGTGTACAGGAGGCAACCAATTGATGCGTCTCTCACATCGATGTTTCTCTCTATGTCTCTCTCCTCCCTTCCACTCTCTCCAATAAAAAATAAAAATAAAAATAAAAAACCAATGGAAAGATATCCTCAGATAAGGATTAACAAGAAAAAAAAGAAAAGAAATGTAAAGCACAGTGTGCGGGTTAAGGTGCTTAGGTCTTGGGTACGAACGACAGAGGTTTGGATCTGGGCTCTCCTATGAAACCTTAGGGAAGTCGCCTCAGTCCTCCAAGTCCCTGCTTTCTTGCCTGTGAGACGGGGATACTACTGGTATCCACTGTAGGGCCATCTTGATTTCCAGACCATGAACATAATCTAGAAAGCAGTCCAGTCTAAACAAGAGCCAGGCCAGTCCGCAAGTCCCCGCCGCTCTGCTTGGTTCTGGGTAAGAAAGTGAACCATGAGGACAGGACGAGTCAGAACTTTTCCCAAGAAGACCCAACGCCTCCCGACCTGTATGGCTCTGGCTTTGGACCCGGGCGGCCCTGGGTTTGAACCTTGGCATCCCCCTTACTCGAGACTGTGGACAAATACTTCCACCTTCCTGAGCCCCGGTGTCTGTGTTTACAAATGAGAACAATAATATAGGCAGTGTAAAGCTATTGGGAGCATGAAGCGTGTTGGAAGCACATGTGTCTGCTCAGGCTGCTATAACAAGATACTGCAGCCTGGGTGGTTTAAACCAGAAACTTCTCTCTGTTCCGGATGCTGGACGTCTGAGATTAGGGTGCCAGCAGAGGCATGGTCACGCCCCCATGAGGACGCTCCGCCTGGCTTGCAGACGGCCGCCTTCTCCCTGCACCCTGCATAGCAGGGTGAGAGCACTGCTATTCCATCAGGGCCCCACTCTTATGACCTCATTTAGCCATAATCCCTCCCTTAGAGGCCCCACCTCCAACTACTACCACACCAGGGGGCAGGGCTTCAACATAAGAATTCTGAAGGGACACAAACATTCGGTCCATAACACTGACATGTGGTTAATGTGCGAGTGTAGTCAATACATATAGAGATAAAAATAATGTTATTAAAGGTAAAGCAACAGAGGCAAGAGAAAGGCATGCCAGGAGCACACAGCATGTTGGCAGCAAAGCTGAAACCTGAACCAGGTCCCCAGGCTGAGTCCCGTGGACTTATGCCCCTGAACTACTCCCCACTGTATCACAGAAGTTCAACCCACAGACGGGAAGTATTGAAACAGGGCCCAACTCCTGAATTTGGTGACACCGGGGGACTCCAGGCAACCTCAGCTCAAGACCTGGCTCTCTTGCCCCTTCTCCCACCAGATGAGCCCCCAGCCATGCTGAGACTCCTTCCTGGCCTGGAGGAAGGCCCCCGACCCCGGCCCGCACTGGCAGGGGAGGCGGGCCGCACTGCACGGCTGTGGCGGTGGCTGTGTCTGTGTGTATGTGAGCAGGCTGTGTGTCGGACCCAACACTGGTTATAAACGGCCTCTTACCAGGGCCTTTGCAGCAGACTCCCGCATTTCCCAGAATAATCTCGCTCATTACGATGCCGGCAGACTTTTCAAGCCAGCTCATTTTTCTTCCCTTTGTCTCAAATTCCAATACCCTGCCCTTTTCATGAGATTTCCAAGAGCGCAGTTCACAGCGCCCATTTTGTGGGGAGAGAGGGGGGGTACAAATGTCCCCAGAGGGTGAGCTGTATCTCGGCCTTAGTTTAAAAAAAGAAGAAATAAAAAAAGATGAAGGAAAGAGCTTTGTCTGCTAAATCTCCCCATTTTGGAATCAAATGTTATTTAAAATTCAGGACAAATTCTCAGCTCTTTTGCTGACAAATTCCACACCAGCACAGAGGAGGCGAGAGGGAGAAGAGAATGGCAATGTGTGAGGTGCCTGAGTGTTCCTCATTAACGGGCCATTAAATGAACACCTACTGTGTGCAGGATCCTGAGCTAGGTGCCAGCGATACCATGGCAAACAAAGCGGATACTGTGTCTCCCCTGGAACTTCAAGTCTAGTGAAGAAGACAGACATGACCAAATAACCACCCACATTTACAAATGTAACCGGAAGCACCTCTTCAGAGGAAAAGTGGGTGGTGCTAGGAAAGCATGTAATTAGGACCTGACCCAGTCGAGGGTCAGGGGACACTCTGCAAAGATGTGACATTAACTCGGGAACAAGAAGGATGATGAATAGCAGGTCAGCCAGGTGAGGAGGGGAGAGAAGGAACAGAATGACAAAGCCTTGGGCCTAGAGCAGTGGTCGGCAAACTGGCCCCCCGAGTGTGGCTCTTCCACAAAATACCACGTGCGGGCGCGCATGTACAGTGCGATTGAAACTTCGTGGCCCATGCCACGGGGCCAAAGAGCCACATGTGGCTCACGAGCCACGGTTTGCCGACCACTGGCCTAGAGGAAGCACCATTGTTCCTGGATCCCCAGAGAGTGAAGGGAAGGGGGGTGAGCCTGGTGATGCAGGCAGGGTGAGCTCACACAGGGTCTTGCAGCAACGCAAGGCTCTGGGTCTTTACCCTCAGAACAAGGGGGAGCTAATGAGGGGTCTTGAGGGGAAGAGTAACATGTAAGGTTTATGGTTTGCAAAAGCTACCCTGGACCAAAGCAGGGAGGAATGCGGGAGCCAGACAAGAGAAGATGAGACCTTGGGCCCCAGTGGAGGTGGTGGCGGCAGAAGAGAGAAGTGACAGATTCTAGGGCATATCCTTGATGACATCACAAGTACAATTGCAGAAATGACACAAATTCTTCCCCTCCCTGTATCCCCTGCCACAGGGATGCTGGGCTTGGCCAAGCGACATTTTTGGTCAGTGGAACAGTAGCGAACATGATGCGAACAGAGACGGAACAGCATCTGCACACTGGCAACTGCTCTTTCTTGCAGCTTTTGGGACCATGTGATCACCAGCCTAGCCTGCTGGAGGATGAGACACATATGAAGCAGTCACCCCGCATCCCTAGCCAACGTCCTACAAACTGCCAGGCATGTGTGATACCATCCTGGGCCATTCAGCTGCCGGCCAACAGGCCAGCCCATCACAGATGCATAAACAAGCCCAGCAGAGGTCAGCGGAACGTGCCCATGCCAGAACTGTCCAGCCAACCCAGAGAATCGTCAGCCAAGTAAATGGTTGTCATTTTAAGTCATTAAATTTTGGAAGTGGTTTGGCTAATTGATATATGAACATTTATGTCTGTTTTTCTCTCACCAGACCGTAAGTTAATGGGGGTAGGACTTCCTCTGTTCTGTTTAACAACACTACACTCCCAGGCAAGTAGTAGACACCCGATGAGTGTGCGCTGAATCGGTGAATGAATAAATGAAGGAATGACTGGTTTCTATTTGGTTTCCCCTGGGAAGGACGTTCTGCCCCAGCCCCCAGGTCTCCCTCCCTTCCCCGTCAGCAGCTGAGATGAGATGCAGACACTTCTAGGTGGAAATCAAATGCATGTTCAACCTTTACAACTGGTGACCATGTGCTAGGCTGGCAGAGCATTAAACACTGAGGACAAGGGGGAAGGCAGATTCATTCTCTATCTCAAGCGTATCCCCTGTCTGGTCAGTGAGGTGGACACAGTTCAATGCAACAGCCTCTCCTGCTCACTGTGTGCTTATCATGCTCCAGGCACTTTACAGTATTTCCTTTCATCCTCATAACCACCACAGAAGGAGGGCATGCATATGGATGAGGAAACTGAGGCACAGTGCAGTTAAAGGGCTTGCCGAATGGGTTGGAGCCAGATGCAGGCCCGGCTTAACCACACTTTGCTGGGTGATATTTGTGCAACAGAGCTGTGCGGAGGAGGGATGCATCCTGCCGGGGCCGGGAGGCAGGAGCAGCATGTGTCAGAAAGGTTTTGCAGGCACGTTAATTCTAGAAGGGAGAACAAACCAGGGACGACATTGCAGGCTGAGAGGAGAGGGAACTGAGGCAGAGGTGTGGAAGTGTGTGGCCTGCCTGGGGCACTATAAGCAGCAGGAGTGGCCAGAAAGGTGAGGGTGCGAGGGGTAGCGAAGAGGCCAGCCCAGAAAGCTGACGGGAGCCAGTGCAGGCTGCAAGGCTAGGCCACCATCTCTGCTGAGGCCAGCTCTCAGCCATCTGATAGAGCAGTGTTGCTCCACATGAAGTTGGGACCTGGCTTCTGATCCAGCTTTGATGCCCTGCTGCATGGTTTGGGGAAGTCAGATCCCTTGCCCACTCTGGGCCTCAGTTTTCCCCTCCATAAACTGAAAGTGTAAGGCAAGATCAAAGGAATGTCTGTATACTGAGTACGTACCGTGCACCAGGAAAAAGTTACATCATAGATTCAGTGTGAGGACTGAATAGGTTCATGCATCGAAAGTGCCGGCACAGAGCCTGGTGCATAGTAAGTGCTCAATGGCACTAGTCGTGACTATGATTGGTGTCACTCCAGCTGATTGTTAGAGTCACCCTAGGGGTGACAGTCAACAGCAATGGCTCCAGGAAAATAATGCCTGGATGAAATCTCAGCTCTGCCACTTGCTTGCTGTGAGGCTTTCAGCAAGTTACTTAACCACTCTGGGCCTCCATTTCCTTGTCTATAAACTAGACCCTAATGGCATCTATCTCATTGGGTTGATGTAAGAATTAAGGGAGATAATTTTTATAAAATGTTTAACACCTAGAACTGAGCTCCTACTAATAAATGTCATGTATTGCTAACACCCCATTTTGCAGACAGCATAGTCGAGGCTCAGAGAGGAGAAGAAACTTGCTCCGGGTAACACATCTCACTGGTGCGGCTGGGATTTAACCTGGGAGGACTCTATTCTGTACCCGATGCTCCTAACTGGTGCTCCAGGTACCACTGACACTCCTCCCAACAACTGGAATCCTGCTCAGAGCGTCACTGCTTCTGACCAAAGGCTTTGTAAAACTCCAGAATAAATAATGGCTCCTCCCGGAAACACTTTTAAATCCCCGGGGAGGCCAGAATTAATGTCTGTTCCCCATGTACAGGCATACCGCATTTCCCAGCTGGTTTTATGAGGGGAAGCTCTAAACTTCTATGATTCAAAGGTGGTAAATGGTAACGACGAGGTATTAAACTTTGTGGGGGAGTGACTGCCTCAAATCCCCTCTGGAATGAGGCAAGGTGTAAATAAAGCAATACCTCAGGAAGGGTGCAGGGGGGAGCTCTGACCTGGAGGGAGAGCACTGGTCCCCTGATCCCACTGCCAACCTGCTGTGTGACCCAACCCTCCCTGTACCCCCATTTCCTAACGGTCCTGTGACCCATCATTTATGACCCACACTGGGACACTTTGGAGAGTGAAGGGGAGTGCCATTAATTCCCCCAGGAGCACAGGGGTAAGCTTTGTTCTGGGAACCCTGACACATACCTACCACCAAATGCTGAGACTGTACCATCATTTCTAAGAGTCTTTCCCACTGTGGTGTCTTATGACAAAATCTGTTATTGAGAACTGGTCCTGTCCAGGTACTGGAGATGCACGGAGCGCTGGGCCCCCACCGAAGGGCCTACTCAACAGAATGCAATGGGTCAGGGAGAAAGCTGGGCTGCATCTGTTGGGGGGTGGGGGGAACCAGAAGAACCGGGATAAATAACAGACACTGTATGGTGGCTCCCCGAATCTCCAAGGTGCTCTCCTGAGCTGATCATGAGACATACCTGCCATCTCTCCCCACCCATCAGGCAAACAAAACAGCATGAGGTAAACGGCCTGCAGCAGAACAGGACTCGCTCGCTGCCTTGCCCTTGCACTGTCCCGGGTCTGGAGTGCCCTGGCATAGCCAACCTCATCATCCTTGATGCCCTGGATCTCCCAGACGTTCCGTGGCCCACTGGTCTATCAGACATGACATGGGTCCTGATCCGAAACCACCCAGATTGGCAGACTGCACAGGCAAAATTGGTGGGATGACTCGGCTTGGCTCTCAGGGTCTGGTTGGAGGAAAAATTCTGGGAAGATCTATTTCCAAAATACCTCCCATTGGTTTGACTTGAATGTGAGCTGCTCACTGAGAAGTCAACGGTTCTCCCTGGTGACTCTAGTTATCAGAACAGTGGGAGCCTGGTCACCCACCGTGGAGGTCTCTTCTCGAGAGTTCCCCTCCTTGGCTCCGGGACAGAAGCCCCTCCTACTGGGCAGAAGAAGGGAGAGCTCCCAACCAGAAGCACTTCATCTCTTGCTCGGCTCCCGCGCTGCAAGGTGATGGAATCATTCTTTAACACGGCCGCCTTTCTACCCACATCAGAGATGACGGAAGGCAGTGGGAAACACTCCTGTGAGAAATGTAGGTTTTCAGTCAAGCAAACAGAAATCTGAAGGGTGATTTGATTAGAGTAGCGGCTTGGCTAGCGAAAGGAGCAATGAATTCCCAGACTCCGTGAGGCGCTAACCTCTCTGAGTCGCTCTCTCCTAATCCATCTCACTACTACTAGATGGCTCAACGGGATAATGGGCTCCTAGTGCTCAGAAACTCCAAAGCGCTGGTTCACATGTAAATGATGATCTCTTTTAGGATGTGAAGTGTTTTTAAAGAGAAGGTTGCTGCTGATCAATTACTCGCTTCGCTCATACAGGACTGACAAGGCTCCTAAATTCCACATCCTGCATACCTGGATGGTTTTAGATCTCATTCCTTTACAGTCTGGAACGATCCTACAGTGATGCTGCCTCCCTCAAAAAGAGGGCTGGTTCCCTGGGGGTGAGGGGGTGCCGAAGGCTCAAATCTCCACTGGGGGTCCAAGGTGGAAGAGGTGGAGTATGGGAGTAGGAGTCAAGATCATTACATAAACTGGGGCTCAGAGCAATGAGCTGCCTTTCATCGATTCTGGTGGCATGGAGAAACTGGGGGTGGGGAAGAGGGGTAGTTTGTTTTCTCTTTTACTCACTTTCCTTAAGTGAAAAGGAAGTGATGGTTAACTCTTCTGCCTTGTTCCTTAAGGACAGAATCTGCATCTAATTCATCTCTTTATATGGTCAGCAAATATTTGATCAGTAAATGTTTTAACTACACACAATTATAATCATTATGAAGAATTTCCAAATACATCCAAGTCCCTCAAGACATCCCTAATTTCTAATGGGAGTCCGTCCCGACCTCACACCCTGCAAGTGAGGCCATCCTCATGTTTTTTCCTGAATCTGACACTGACCAGCAGAGAGTGTGTAGGGGCTACCTCTCCTTCTCCCACTCCCCTCCCCAGGTGCCCAGTGGGTGCCACAGCACCTCCAGCAACACAAGAAGAAAGGCTGTAAATTGTCTGGGTGGGGATGGTCTGAGAAGTTGCCATGAGTGGCATCAGCTTGCAGGAGAAGTTATTTCTCCCCGCAGAGGTCAGATTAATCCTGCTCTCCTCTTGCTCTTCCCCCATGGGCTGAGCATCCTTGGACAAGTGGCTTTGCCTCTCTGAACCCAGCTCTCTCTCCAGTAAAATAGGGATCCTAATTCCTGTCCCAAAGGGCTGGTGGCTGTGAGGAATAGTTAAGATGATGCATGAGAGGGGCCTAGCTTCATGCCTGGAACATTTTAAAGGCACAATATAGAGTAGTTGCTATTAATTTCTTCATCAGCAGCTGATGAGAGGGTGGATAGGGATTAGGTAAGTTCATGTATGGTAAGTACTTCACATCATGTCTGGGATCTAACGAGGGCTCTAGAAGCATTGGCTTTTATCAGCGAAGATGAAGGCATGTACGTTACAAAAATAATAACAACGTACAGTAAAACTGAATTAAGCAGAAGAATACAAGTTCTCAGCTCGATCAAAGGAGAAAGAGGCAGCTGCTTCCAGTTGAACAAACAGGGTCAGCTTTTCTCCAAATACTCTGATAAGGATCGCTCGGAGGTCTCATTAAATACAAGCTCATTAGCCATAGCCCATGTCTGATCTGCAGGTCAGGGACTGGAAATGAGCTGGGAAGGCTGTGTGTTCAAGCAGCACCCCAGGATTGGCACCATGGAAAACTCTGGAAAGGCTCTAGAGCAGCGGTTCTCAACCTGTGGGTCGCGACCCCTTTGGGGTCGAACGACCCTTTCACAGGGGTCACCTAAGACCATTGGAAAACACATATATAATTACATATTGTTTTGTGATTAATCACTATGCTTTAATTATGTTCAATTTGTAACAATGAAAATACATCCTGCATATCAGATATTTACATTACGATTCATAACAGTAGCAAAATTATAGTTATGAAGTAGCAACGAAAACAATTTTATGATGGGGGTCCCCACAGCATGAGGAACTGTAATTAAAGGATCGCGGCACTAGGAAGGTTGATAACCACTGCTCTAAAGTGAGTGACATCCAAGCTCGGGCTTGTCAGCGAGGTGACGAGAGTCATAGTCAAACCCGGCTTTGTTTGAGGGCTGGGCACTGTGCTCACACTTCACACCGATCATCCTAAACAGTCCCGAGATAGACAGGCATCACTAGACCCACTGTGCAGATGAGGACACCGAGATTCAGGAAATTGAACGGACTTGCTCGAGGTCACAAACTGGAAAGTGCCAGAGCCCGGATTCAAACCCAATCCTGTGGAATTAAACATCTGTAAGCTTTTTACTAAGACACACTCTCTAGGCGTCTCTCTGTGTGATAAAGGGTCATTCCGGTCATTCCAGCCTGAGTGAAGGCCTGGAGGGGAAAGGCTGATGTCAGGGAAATGGCAGTGAGAATAGTGGAATAGTGGTGCAGCTGGAGCAGAGAGGAAGTGAAGGGCAGTCATGGAGAGAGGTAGAAAAGGTAGGATGGCCCGTATTGGTTGAGGTTCAGATTAAACTGATATTGTAAAAAGAGATTAAGATCTGAGTAATCTCCCTCTTATGAGTGATCCATGGTGAGTGTCCCAGGGCCTCAAGGGCAAGGTAAGGGAAGCTCTGATGCCCTTAGTCCCCAGTAGCCCAGGCCACTGGGTCACTCAGCATGGGGCACCCATCCCTGGTCTAAGACAGCTGCCCCAGGTGCTGCCATTGCTGAGCCAGAAGAAAATGGAGCTGTAGAGCCCGAGGAAGACAGCTTTGTCCTTTAGGAAATGGCCTGGCATTTATTAGAAATGGGAATGGCACTCACCTTACTGCCACTCACCCTCCAGTGGCCTGAACTAGTCACATGGCCACATCTCGCTACAAGGTTAAATGGGAAATATATAGTGTCTAGCTGGGCAGCCATGTGCTCAACTGAACTTGGCAAGTGGAAGAAATTATGAAAAGGAAAGAGTGCTGAATGGGTTCTAGGGATCTGTTACAAGGCCACCTTGGATTGTGATGTATCAAAAGCAGTTACATAGGGCTTTGTCTCTGCCTTTCACTGTCTAGGTGTCTTACTTGTATTAACTCAGTTACTCCTCACTACCAACTTGAATGCTAGGGCTGAGGGCTTACTCAAAGAATAATGCCTTTGATTGGTATAGGAATATTGGGGGGGGGGGGTTGAATAAGAGGGCTGGGATGGGCAGTCAAGGGGCACCTGGGAGCAGAGGCAATGAAATGGTCCTGACCTCAACTTGGAAGGTTTTGTAAGCCCAGCCCTATGGCTCCTTCAACCACATACCTCTCTGTTTCTCTGTAAGGTGAGGGGGCTGGAATTGGTGGTTTCTGAGGTATCCCTCCCTTTACACTTCCTACATCATTACCAGGGGCCTCCTGAGAACCCAGAGCTACAGAGGACGCTAAGAGGGAGAAGGTAGATAGGCGGAGAGACACCATGCATTCCCACAGGACAGTCACCCTGAGAAAGGTCTATCCCCACAAGACTGGCAGATGCCAGTCTCTAAGCCTCAGTCTCTGAAGTGTTGGTGAGCACGGCCCCTGTTCTGGCAAGTAGGAACCTGGGAGTCATCCTCACTATCTCCCTCTCCCTCAGCACCACCTGGGTCTCTCCCAACACTGCCAATGCTATGCTGAATCCATCTCCTCCTTTCTAAGGCTACCTTATGGCTCCAGGTGGAGCCATAACCATCTATCCCTCACCTGGTCTACTGCAGTCACTTCCCGACTACTCTTCACCTTCCCTACCTGCCCTGCTCCAATCCATTCTCAGCAGCAAAGGAGATCTTGGTATAAAGCAAATATAAGTTGGCCATTCTGCTGGTTACAACTCCCCAAATGTGTCCCATTGCTCTCATGGAGAAAACCAAAACCCTGCCTGTCTGACAAGCTCCTGCTTGGTCTAGCCCACCCTGTGTCTCCAGCCTATCTAACACAGATGCTCAGCTCTAGCATAGGCTCCAACTGTCCTGGCCCTCTCTATGGGGGGATGACGCTCCCTTGTGCCTCAGGAAGCCTTTTATAAATGTGGTTCGTTCTTTCTGGATCCTCCATCTCTTCATCTGCCCACCTTCATGTCTCAGCTCAATTGCTTCTTCAAGTACATCTTCCCCAAACCCGACCCCAGTCTACATTAGCCCCTCCTCTCTCAAATTCTATCAATTTACATATTTATCTGTGTGACTACATGATCACTGTCTGTTGCACACTAAACATTCTAAGCTCCAAAAGTTCAGGGACTTTGTTTATCTTACTCACCATCACCTTTCCAGGGAACAGAAGTGGAACAAAAATATTTATGCGTGAGAGAACATCATTCCCCATCATCTAGAGCAGTGGGTCGAGACCCCTTTGGCGGTCGAACGACCCTTTCACAGGGGTCGCCTAAGACCATCCTGCATATCAGATATTTACATTACGATTCATAACAGTAGCAACATTACAGTTATGAAGTAGCAACGAAAATAATTTTATGGTTGGGTCACAACATGAGGAACTGTATTTAAAGGGCCAGAAGGTTGAGAACCACTGCTCTAGAGAATAAAATTCCAGATTTCCTATCCTATCCTCCAAAGCCCTGCTCAGTCTGGCTCCAGGTCCAGCCTCAGAAATATGACCTCTGACATATATATCTTCCCGGTTTCTTTCAACCCTCACAATGACTGACTGAGCTAAATATTGGCCCCATTTCACAGACAAGGAAACTCAGAAAAAGACAGTGATGTTCTTAGCACTAAGTATGATGCCATTTTAGTAATCCTTGATATCAATTTGTTGAGATTCTCTAATATTCTCTACTGACCTTAGGTGTGGTCTTAGGGTGAGTCAATCTTGAGACAATGGGTATATGCATGTGGACAGAGTCTCTAAGAAGTTGGAGTTCAGCCTGAGAGAGCCTGTGACAAGGACAGTAGCTGTGGAACCAGTGTCCAAAAAAGTGGGAAAGATAAGATAAAGTAGATGATCTCTTTATGATGCTGGAAACCCACATTCCTGAACTCCTGAGTGCTCTCGAAGGGCGGGGGAAAGTGTGGTGTCTGCTTTGGAGCAAAGCCTATGAGACTGAACCATATTGAGATGCCAATATTGAATTGTTTTTGAGCTATATTTGTGCACGCGTGCACACACACACACACACACACTTGTACATATACATATACAAACACACATGACCTGAGGGTGCTGCCCACATATTCCTACCAAATCACATTACTTCTCTGAACACCATGATAGATGACTAAGAAAACAGCACATTTTCTGCCAAAGGTATACTTAAATAAGATCTACTGTGATCAAAGAAAGAAATCTAAGTTTCTAAATCTTTGGACTACACAGTAATTTAAACACAAGGCGTGTTATGACAAAATATAACATGATACATCAGCGTTGGTGGAAGGATTTTGTAAATGAAAGAGAAGCTGGTAATTCAGAGAAAGCAAGAGAATGGAAATCAAAGCTCTCTGCGTGGAGCAAGTAGGAAAGGCTTCTGGGATTGTGGCTAAATGGGAACCGGCAGCACATGTTCAGGTTGCTGAAAGGCTCCCATGCACCTGAAATGAACCATGTCGCCCGAATACCACCAGAGCTGGTACCTGTGCCCCTCTACTGTTCGGATTTGGGTCCACTGCATCACCCGCAACTAAAAGGAGTCAAGGCCATTCCATTGAGAGCAGTTTGCACTGAATGGTGAGAGATGAAGTCAAGGTGGGCTGGAGACCTATTAGTTTCAGGAAACGAGATGTCAGGGGTGGTGATCAAGAAGACGAAGATGGCTGGAGGAAGGCTCCCCCAGAGGAGGGACCCAAGGCCCGTGTTGATGATGACGACGACGGCTAACACTTACGTGCCAGGTCTTACTCTATGCACTTTTTCACAAATATTAAACTCATTTAGATCATATGGAAACCCCACTGAGTCTGTGTGCTGGGACTAAACCCCAACTTACATGGAAATAAACTGAGACACAGAAAAGTTAAATATATGTTCAAGATTACACAGACCAAAGTGCACCTCTATTTCCTCATCTGTAAAAAAGGATTATAGACCCCACTCCAAAGGTTGTTTGGGAAGTAAACTAGGTAATTCAAGTAAATCTCCTGACAGTCCATGATGCATCTCTGAGGGCCTGACATTTAATAAAGATAATAAATAAGCTATAGCCCCTCTTTGTGGGCAAGCCCAGCTAGACTAGTTATGCCATTCAGAAGTTCCTCTGGGAGAAAAAGCAAGTGAGGGGGTCAAACTGAAAACGGCTGCCTTTGTTGGGTTGTCATAGGCCTGTTGATCTTAGGAATATGAAGAGGTCAGGTTAACAACTCAAATTTGAATTATATCCTATAGTATGTCTGACTTAACCCTGTGAAGTAGGTTCATACCCATTTTACAGATGAAGAAACCCAGGTTCAGAAATGGAAAACAACATGACCCAGGTGACACAGGATCCTACCAGACTGGGGAGTCATAATCCAGGTCTCCTGCTACCACAGCCAGCACAGTCTCCCCGGCCTCTTGGGGATCCTCAACCTCTCCTCCCTCCTCTCCTCCTCCTACAGCCAGAGAAGGTCAGGTGAATGAGCCCCATCTCAACTGGGCTAAGGGTTGATTTTCTGCCTTTTGTAAAGACTATCAAAAGCATTCATAACCACAAAAGTGAGAGAGGGTCAAATGACACATTAGTTTTCTGTTCATGATTATTTTTAATCTGACAGTTTCGAAGTCATGTTTGTGTATTGGTTTGGAGCAGGGGTCTAAGAGTTCATCTTAAAAAGTAATTGTTAGCAGTGAATTAACACACACATAAGAACAGGTCTTGTGTGATGTTTCCCTCTTAGTGGGGTGTATCTCTAAGAGGCATGTGTGCATATGTGTGTGTTGTGCCTGTGTTTATATCTGTGTTAGCTGGGCCTGCATGTATATGCATGCATCTCTAAGTGTTATGTGTGCTTCTGTGTGTCTGTATTTGTGTATTGTGGTTATCTGTGCTGATGGCATGTGAATAGGCCTTGTCTATAGGAGTGAGTTGTATGCATATATATATATTGTGAGTGATATAAATGTGTGGCCATCTAGCACATGAGCCGGTTGTGTTAGGTGTATTCTATATGCCTTTGCTATACTGGTGAATATCACAGTTGAAGGCTGTGTGTTAAACATGGACATGTGGTGTGTCTAGGGAGGATGTGCTCCACATAAGTGTGTGCGCATATGTGTGTATGTGTGCATGCACCTATATGGGCGGCCTATGTCCTGTGGGTTAAGATATGATGTCTGGGTGTGGTCAGTGTCTGCTCGTAGGCTGTGTTCTGTGTCCACATGCAGTGTGATTGTTCATGTTGCATCTCTGAGTGTCTGGATTATGTGTGCACACGTACACACACGTGCATATGCCAGGCGTGACTTCCTCACCAGGTTTCTCTGTCTCCAGTGAGTCACGCTCCCCCTCACTCCTCTCTCAGCCCCCGCTCCCCCAATCTCTGTGCTGGAGTCTGGCACTGGTAGTCATTAGCTGGTCAGACATTTTTATCTCCTCAAAATATCCTATCGCTCATACTCAGCTCAGTAATCACAGGAATGGGCCTCAGAGACATCGTTTATGCTGCATCCTCCACAGACCAGGAGAACTCCATGTCCCTCTTACCCATTAGTCACTGAAACTAAAGCTCACAAGCCAAATAGCTGCTGTCTCGGCCGGTTAACTCTTTCTGAGCCAGTGTGAGGTCTCCTTCAGCGAGGCTGTAAGTCCTACACAGGCCCAGCTCCCGACTGCTATAAGCAAGATGGGGAGAAACCACCACTTCCTCAGATGGAGTGTGACTGGCATTTGCAGGCAGGGGTGTGGGAACCATGTGCTAGTGAATAAGACTTCTGCACCATGCGGGATGTTTAGCCAGCCCAGCCCCTCCCACTTTATTCCTGATGCCTGTACTGTCTCCAGTCATTATATCTGAAAATGACCACATGTCCAAGTTTCCCTGGAGAAATTTGCAAACCACTGGGCTAAAATATAATAAAATTTTTTTAAAAAAACTATGAAAGTGCGAAATCATTAGGTTAGAAGGGACTTACAGCTTTTCGTCATTATCCTGGTAGAACACTCCGACATACTTAATTTATTCATGAGCCATTCATTCATCTAGTTTTTCTTCCAACAAATATTTATTAAGCACTTACTCTGTGCCTGTCGCTTTTCTAAGCATTGGGATGCAAGGGGGAAGCAAGGCCCCTGTTCCCAAGAACTTTCTATTCTAGTAGGGAAGACAGCAAACTTATAAACAGACAAACAAGAAAATGTAGGGTAGCAATAAGACCCTTGATAGCAGTGACACAGGATCTAACGGTGGAAGGAGTGGGGCTCTTTAGGTGGAAGGAGGGAGGGCAGGGAAGACGCTCTGAGAGGAAATACTTAAGCTGGGGCATAAATAACAAAAGAATCCATACATGGAGGCCTCATTACACAGCCATGAATGATTAAATCACTGGCCACTTGCCGGGAGCTGGTCCATCCTTGCTGTTTCAAGGAACCTGGCATATATGGCATACGGTTCTTAATATGTTTGCTCACCTTCTTGGCGCTGTGTTTTAACCAAAGTCACCTCTCCGAGAAAGGTTGAATCCCCAGGTAGGGATTTTCCCCTGAAGTTAGGGAGGGAATAAAACCCCTCAACTAAGTGCCAGGCGGGTAATTAATCCCTTTAACTAGGAACAATCATGCTTAAACTACATAATCTTTTCTACCTGGAATGGAGATAAGAAACGCCCTAACCTTTGTAATAGAGATTGATAGGATTGAATCAACTGGTATAAATACAGTTGTAACAAGACAGAAACACTCAGAACTTAGAACAGAATCAAGAAGACAGAACTCAGAACACAGAACTTAGAACACAGGGCTTGGAAGACAGGACCAAGAGAGACAGAGCCAGGAGGACAGAACCTACACAGAACCTGCAGACAGAGGAACTTCGCTGGAGAGAACATGGCGGGGGATCCTGGACTGAACCTGACTGCAGAGGTTGGCAAGAGAGCCTGACTGGAGCCTGGCTACTGAACCTGGCTGGAGAACCTGGACAGAACCTCTCTGGAGATCCTAAGCAGAACCTCTCTGGAGATCCAGACCAGAACTTGGCTGGAGATCCTGGCTAGGCTGCTGATCAACTGAACACTGTCTCCAAGTCATTCCTTCTTCGCCGACTCCGTCCACACCTTTGGGGACCCCTGGACCTGCTGGGGTTGGACCCCGGCATAGGAATTTGCCGGGAGCCGGTCCATCCTTGCTGTTTCAAGGGACCTGGCATATATGGCATACGGTTCTTAATATGTTTGCTCACCTTCTTGGCGCTGTGTTTTAACCAAGGTCACCTCTCCGAGAAAGGTTGATTCCCCAGGTAGGGATTTTTCCCTGAAGTTAGGGAGGGGATGAAACTCCTTAACTAAGTGCCAGGCGGGTAGTTAATCAATTTAACTACAAACAATCATGCTTAAACTACATAATCTTTACTCCCTGGAATGGAGATAAGAAACGCCCTAACCTTTGTAATAGAGATTGACAGGATTAAAATGAACTGGTATAAATACAGTTGTAACAAGACAGAAAGAGACAGAACTCATGAAGACAGAACTCAGAACACAGAACTAAGCACACAGAACTCAGAAGACAGGACCAAGAGAGACAGAGCCTAGGCACAGAACCTACACAGAACGTTCTCTAGAGACAGAAGAACTTCGCTGGCAAGAGCATGCCAGAGGATCCTGGACAGGGACTGGCCTCGGAGCCTGGAGGCGGAGCCTGGCGAGAGAGCATGGCAGGGATCCTGGACTGAACCTGACTGCGGAGATTGGCAAGAGAACCTGACCAGGACCTGGCCACAGAACCTGGCTGGAGATCCGAAGCAGAACCTCTCTGGAGATCGAGACCATTCCTTCTTCACTGACTCCGTCCACACCTTTGGGGACCCCTGGACCCGCTGGGGTTGGACCCCGGCAGCCACTGGCTTAATCCCCAGCCCCTCTCTGGAGGTCAGGGGGTGGGATTGAAAGTTCCAACCCACTATCACATGGTGAGGTCCCCTGGCAACCAGCCCCCATCCTCAAGAGCTTTCCAAAAGCCACCTCTTTAACATAACAAAAGACACCTTTGTGCTCTCATCACTTGAGAAATTTCAAGGGTTTTAGGAGCTCAGTGCCAGAAACTGGGAGGAAGACCAAAAACAATAGATCCTCCAATAACATTGTATCTTGCCCACATTGGTTAGTTACAGTGTTGATGAGATACCTGGGAACTTAAATCTTATTTATACCAGTGAGTCTACAGTGAAACTGGTTTCATTATACCTCCTTTCTCTTAAAATCATAGAACCTATGACAACAAGAGGACTTTATGTATTTCATATTATAAATCCCGGTGTCACAAAAGGGATGCAGAAGAAGTAGGTCACCTTAGTTATATTTAACAAAAGAAAACAGTTCTTACTATGTACCAAGCACTAGGCTGAATGCTGCATACGCAGTACCTACCCAACAACATTCTGAAGGAGTTAGTATTATTCTGATCTTGCAGGAGATGAAATTAAGGTCTTGGAGAGATTGGGTCCCTCATCCAACCTCACAGCCAGGAGCCCAATTTCTAATCCAAGCAGTCTGACCCCTGAGTCTGCATCCTCAATCAAATCAGTGAGTTCTGCTGCCCAAGGCCCTGGAACTTCTTTGGATTCTGAGTCACCATCTAGTTTTGGCCTCTGTGAGTTCTAGACTTTTCTATCCTTGGATCCCCTGACATGGGGTGTCCCTTTCCCTCACTCACCCCGACAATAGACCTCTCTCCCGAGTTAGCTTGAGGGAGTTTCTGTTTCTTGCCCCTACACTGTTAACCGGGAAAATGGCCTAGCAGAGGCCAGACGAGGGGGCACCCGACTATGACCCCATCGGAGGGGTCTTTCCACTTGACCTGGCAGCTCTCCAGGGGAAGAGAAAGGTCCTTACTTTACCCATCTCTGCAAAATTACGTAAGGTTTCTGGGATGAGGACATCGCAGGGGACCGTTAATCTGCCTGCCATACAACTGGGTGAGTAGTTAAACTCACTGTTGGCCCAATAAATATGTGTTGAATTAAATTAATCTCCATTTCCCAAGTCCTTCTAGCCTCCAACTGTCTCATAACTTAAGAATTCCTAAAGTGAGAAGAGACCCCGAGCTCTGTGGCTTTAGGTGAGCGTCCTGACCTCTCTGCACAGAAGCTCCCCCATCTCTGCACTGAGGATTCTGGAATACCTCTGCTGTTCCCATCTCATACTTCTCTGGAGACCAGGCACATAATAAAAATGTGTAAAGCAGCCAAGTGAAGAGAAAAAAGACAGTGGTGAGATTTGGGGCCAACTGGAGAACAATGCCTTCCTTAAACAGCATCCAAAGGACACCTGTGCCTGCCTAATAAAGTTCTGAGCACCGGCCAGGAACTGTACCCCTAGTGGTCGGCAAACTCATTAGTCAACAGAGCCAAATATCAACGGTACAACGATTGAAGTTTCTTTTGAGAGCCAGATTTTTTAAACTTAAACTATATAGGTAGGTACATTGTTATTAACTTAATTAGGGTCCTCCTAAGGCTTAGGAAGAGCCACACTCAAGGGGCCAAAGAGCCGCGTGCGGCTCGCGAGCCGCAGTTTGCCGACCACTGCGCCTCTAGACCCGCTGAGACCCGCTAGTGACGCTTCTTCTAGCTCTAACGCCGGCTGGCCTGTGCGGAGCCTCATCCTGCATGCACGTGTTTGTATTCTCCCATCTTCGCAGCAGAAGGGGAGGTATAAGGCTGAGCTGAAGCGCGTATTGAACACGATGCACAAGAGGAGGGGCTGAGGAGAACAGAACAGAACCTCCCCCCCCCACTCCCCCTACCTCCCCCCACCCCTCCTCCCCAGCCAGCAAATGCACTGTCTGGAGGAAGCAGCATCCCAGCGGGGCTGGGTTCAGCGTAGCCAGAGCTGGAAGGAGACCCCAAGCAGCCCAGGCCTCATTTATGAAGGGTGTTATTTCACCCCTGCTTCCCCGATAATGTAACTGAGTCACTCAATTGAGCATAAAATAGAAATTTGGCTTATCTGCCTCAGACCTGACTTTACTATTTTCTTTCTGCAAAATACATTTTTCACTATCTTATCTGCTAATAAACAATCCTGGCTCGGCAGCCTTGTGGCAATGGCGCTGAATGCATTTAAGAGACATATTTTTCCTCTCACTCCCTGCTTAAAGTTTTCTGTTTAAAAGCCTGCATTTTCTTTTCCTCCCTTTTGGAAAAAATATATATCCCATTTGTATGCCGTCTTCCTTTAAAGAACACACATATTTTTCATGAGTTGTTCTGACGGATCCCTTCTCATGTTCCCCTTTGCTCACTTGATCACCAATGACAGAGGGACTTCCACAGCAATGGTGTATCAATGTGATGGATTAAAGGACTAGATGGGGGAGGTTAAGGCAGCCCCTTTCAAAAAGGGGCAATTTCTGGAGTGGCCAGACCCCAGTTGGTTCTCTCAGATTGTGTGGTAGGCAGGACACATACTGATGAAAAGCCTGCTATGAATGTTTAATGCCTTTTCTCAAATGCAGACTGTCATTGGACGCACCAGACAGTGAAGCTGAAGCCACAGGAGAAAGAAGAGGAAAAGGGAACCAATACCTATTGGCACTCTCCTCAGAACGACCTTTTAAGAGAACAACCCCATTAAGCAAAGAGGAGAAAACAGCCCCATCATTGCAGAGGAAAAAACTGGGGTTCAGTGTAGCTAATGCAAGGCACATCCAGAAGATGGGATTCACTGGCAAGTCTCCAAACACCACTTTGGGAATTAGAATCGCACACATACGCGTTTTGTGGCATAGTGTTTGTAGTTGCTAGGCAATTGTTTTATTCAGAGTGTAACAGGAAAAAGCAATGGGGGCAAAAGTCACTCACTCGTCAACTGGCCTCCCTTCTACTAATTCCAACTCCTACTATTTCCTGGTGGAAAATATAGCAAGTTCTAGGCATGGATGTTACATTGGACCAAAGCATTTACCTCCACTGCTTCTGCAGTGTGTATCTGGAATAAAACTCAGCCTGTCCTATCTCATCCCTGCCAACCCTGCCGCCTCATTCGCACCCTCAAATGTACCACACAGTTTCCCCTTCTAGGCTTTGCATATATTACTTCCAGGAGTACCTAGAACACTTACTCCTACCCTCTCCTCATAGGTAAACTCCTACCCACCCCTCATAGGTGAACTCAAAGGCTGCCTCCTCAGAGAAGCCTTCATGACTACCACTCCTCAGGTATCCCCCCTCTTATTCTCTCCATAACACCTCCCATCCTTCAGCATCATCACAAACGCATACATTTATGCTGGTGGGTTTGCACATTTCATTTCTCTCTCCCCTACCAGTCTGCTAGCTCCAGAGAGTGGGGAACTGTTTCATTTTTATTTCAACACATCATTCCTATGCCTGATACACTGCCTGGCACTGAATGGGCGCCCAGGATGCTAGTATATTTGTTGAAATAAATGAATAAATGTGACTCATGACAACACTGGTGACAGGTATTTGTATCCTAATTTTCTAATAAATAATGAAATCAGTAAGAGTTAACATTTCTTCCATACTTACTGTGTGTCTGATAGGATTCTAAAAGCTTTAAAACTCACTATAATCACCTCAGTCAGTCATTATTCTTACTTCCATTTTACATATGAGGAAACTGAGGCACGGGGAGCACAGAGTTGAGGCCAGAGCACAGGATTTCCTGTTTAGAACTGCCCTTCTCCCTACCCACCACAAGGCCTCACATCTGAGCCACCAATGGTGAGAAAGGAATAACCAGGAAAAAGGAATCATATAAAAATTGCACTTCACCTGGGTCACTGTTCACACTGAAAGCTGTCTGGGAAGAGTTTGCAATCTCCTCTAACATTGGCCAATCTCAGGTCACAGATATTCGGGGGGAAAGACAGGCATGAATATCCGGTTTGGCCCCTTGGGGCGGTCCTGGTGGGGAGCGCTCTGAACTGGTCATTTACCTTCCGGCTGCGCTTGCCCCTGGGGGCTCACCTGCCCTCTGCCCCCTGGAGCAGGCCTGTGCCCGTGTGAGAACTCCATTTCTCACTCCCAGCCTGGAGAACAGGGCGAGGTCACTGGGGCCTTCTGTTCCTGCAGGGAGCGAGGGAAGATTAATCTGTGGGCAGGGAGATGACGCCCGGCAGTGGGGAGATTTATGAAGGGGAGGAATCCAGGCCAAGGTCCCTGGTTTTCTCCCCCCTCTGTCTGTCTTAGGACTATCACAGGGCTCTGTGGTGGGAAGAAATTTCCAAAGGTCATTTGATCCAATCCTCTGACTCCTAAAGACCTTTAGGCAAAAAAGGATGGCCATCTGATACAACACTTAAATCCTCTACGGCTCTCTCTCCTCCACGTAGTGCAACCTGGATGGTGTCCAAGCATTTTAACCTGGCATTTGAGACCCCCAATGGCCCTGTTCCACCTGCCTCAGTTCCTCTTAACCCCAAACACAAACTCTACTGCAGCCAAACTAGTATTTCCCTGAGTCCCCCAACTGTATGTCCCATCTGGAATGACTTCCCCTCTGCTCTGCAACATGAAATTTAAAAGCCTTTGTACAAATTTCCCATCCCCTGTGGGCTTCCCCGCCATCACAGGTCTTCATCACATGAACTCGTATTAATGAGGATGTGTCTTTTATTGACTCAGTGTTTACAATCTTATCACTCCTGGTGGCTTGGGGGCACAGTTACGACATATTTCTATTTCCTGTGCACCAAATGCACACATGTGGTGCCCGCCTCCGTGGCCTGATTCCACGAACAACACACACCACTGTGCCTTTGCACAATGCTGCTCCTCTAGTCTGTCCTAGCCTGACCAACTCCGTACCCATCAAGGCAGAAGGCAACCAACACTGAGGGGCTGTCATGTGCCAGGTACTGCGAGGCTGGGCTTGGTATACGTGATCTCAGTTCATCTTCACCAAACCCAGGATACAGCCGGTATTATATGCCACCCACACATGATAATGCTGAGGCTCAAAGAGTCTAAGTTCATGTATAAATAACCTGTTCATTCAGTCGGCAGCCATTTCTTTTACATTTACAGTGGAACTCACCTGTCAGGATGCCTACTACTCATGATAAATTGTGGAGAGCAAAACCCCTCAAAGGAGAAGACACTCCGGCCTCCAAGAGAGAATTATTTGGGAAAAAGTAACTTCCAAAGAGCCCGTTAAATAACTCGACATGGTCTTTTCCATTAGTTCGATGGTTCTCAGTCCCTCTTTGGCCTCTTCACTTGCAACACACTCAAGGTGGGCCCAATGCTGGAGACAAGTCCAATCCCAGAAACTCATCCCCATTCAAGAGAGCAAGGAGAGTGGGGTGGGGGCTGTACAGAGCAGTCACCTGGAACCCTACTAGATCTAAAACAAAAAATTTTAACGTTTCCTTTTGTTTTTTCACCCTGTAACAAACTAGTTCTATCTCTCACCCTAATTTGAGCCCCAAAGAAGAGTGGGGGCCGCACCCTGGCTCAGTGACTCTGCTGTCTGTGCGTCTCCTCCTCAGGAAGGCCTGCCCCTGCAGGGAAGCCAGCCGCCGCCACTGGAGGATCCTGTCCCCCTCGCAGGCTCCAGCTCTATTTGCCAGGGGCTCCCAGGCGTGCCTCAGACCTGAGATCTCACCCAGATAATGAAGAAAGAAGCACAACGCTGAGGCCTGCCCCGGTCTTCAGCACATCCTGATAATGTTCCCTAATGCTCACAGAAACTGCATGTCCCAGACACGGTGGCTCCAGGCGCTCTGGCAGGGGCCCAGCAGGGCTGCTGCAGCCACATTCCCCGCACCTGAGCGTCTAGCTCAATCAAGGGCCGCTCCTGGGAGGGGAGATCTATGGAGCCTGAAGTTGCCCTGTGGACCTCACTGTTCCACAAACGTGCAGCCAGCATATAGGTACTGGGAAGCTGTCACGTGCTATGTCTGTGCTGAACAAAAAGGCACACGCGGTTCCAATGTTCACGGAACATCCGGCCTGGCAGGGAGGTGGCCGTTTCCTTACAGGATGTGAAGAGGAAGGACAAGGAGTTAGGACACCACGGGCCCACAGGCGGGGGCAGCTTCCTCAATCTCCAAAAGGAAGACACTTTTCTATACACTGGCCCTGGCATTCACCAAGCTCCTACTTTGAGCCCAGCATGAAACTAAGCCCTGGAAACCCCCTGATAAATGACAGGTCGCCCGACAGCTCTTTCACTAACAACGTCCCGTTCTGTATTAGTAGGCTAAAGCTGCCATAACAAAATGCCAGACACTCCACCCATGAACCAGGTCACCAGTCAGGGCACAGTCCCAGGTTGTGGGCTGGATCCCCAGTAGGTGGCATGCAGGAGGCAGCCAATCCATGTTTCTCTCATAAATGTTTCTATCTCTCTATTCCTCTTCTTTCTTTTTTGAACTTTTTTTTTAAAATATATTTTATTGATTTTTTACAGCGAGGAAGGGAGAGGGATAGAAAGTTAGAAACATCGATGAGAGAGAAACATCGATCAGCTGCCTCCTGCACACCCCCCACTGGGGATGTGCCTGCAACCAAGGTACATGCCCTTGACCGGAATCGAACCTGGGACCTTTCAGTCCACAGGCCGATGCTCTATCCACTGAGCCAAACCGGTTAGGGCCTTTTTTGAACTTTTGCTTTTTATTTTTTCCCCCTGTAACAAACTAGTTCTATCTCTCACCCTAATTTGAACCCCAAAGTGGAGTGGGGGCCTCACCCTGGCTCAATATCTCTAAAAAAATCAGTAAAAACATATATATATTTTTTTTTTTAAATGCCAGACACTAGGCTTAAACCACAGAAAATTATTTTCTTACAATTCCAGAGGCTGGAAGTTCAAGATTAAAGTGTTAGTTGGTCTGGTATCTCTTGAGGCCTCTCTCCTTGGCTTGTGGACAACCACCTTCCCACTGTGTTTTCACATGGTCTGTTCTCTGGGTATGAGCATCCGTACTGTCTCAGCCTCTTCTTAGGAGGACACCAGCCAGATTGGTTCAGGACATACCCTAATGGCCTCATTTTAACATAATCACCTAAAACCCTTTCTCCAAATATAGTAACACTGGCAGTTGTGGCTTCAACATATGAATGGGGTTTGGGGAAGGCAGACATAGTTCAGCCTATAGCACCTTCCATGTATAAAGTATGTTTCATATACTTTGAAGCTTAAAAATTTCTTAACTTCTTTCAACAACATGAGCTTTGGGGACAGGCAAAGCTAGGTATGACTTCCAGATCTGCCACTTACCTGCTGCCTGACATTGGACACATGCCCTTACAACCCTCAGTTTTACTCATCTGTAAACTGAGATGATAATGTTCACATTCCAAGTGTCTTGGTAAGATTAGAGATTGAGTTACAGAAAGCACTTAAACGGTACTAATGTTGCCAGTGGTATTTATTAATGCCAAGAACGGTAGTTTAGGGTAAGACCAGTCTAGGTTTAGACCTACAGAATAACAGCCAGCATTTATGGAGCACAATATGCCCAGCATGATTCTAAGTGGATTCACTCATTTAATTCTTAAAAGAACCCTAGGGCCCTAACCGGTTTGGCTCAGTGGCTAGACAGTCAGCCTGCGGACTCAAGGGTCCCAGGTTCAATTCCGGTCAAGGGCATGTACCTTGGTTGCGGGCACATCCCCAGTAGGGAGTGTGCAGAAGGCAGCTGATGGATGTTTCTCTCTCATCGATGTTTCTAACTCTCTATCCTCTCCCTTCCTCTCTGTAAAAAACCAATAAATATATTTTTAAAAAAATACTTTAAAAAGAACCCTAGGAAGTAGGAACTATTACTATATCCATTTGTAAAGTTAAGCACAAGTTTAAGTAGATGTCCTCAAGATCATGCACAGCTAATAAATGGAAGACCTGGGATTTGAACCCAGGCACCCTAGCTCCCACACAGTCAGGCTTATTACAACCAATTCACTAAGGACTTTAGACAATGCACTGATCCTAAACAAAAGCAATACTACCATGGCCTACAGTTGATATAAAAATTTAACTCTAAGATGATAAGACATTCAAGAAAGGTCACTTCCCTTTTTTGCTTGAACTTCACAGTTTTCATGGATTTTTAATAGGGAGACAATAAAGACAACATTTTTCAGACAGGGCAGCCAATATAAAGAATTGTGACTCATCTACAAATGAGCTGATGAAA
The DNA here is from genome assembly GCF_963259705.1 of Myotis daubentonii. Taxonomy (NCBI): domain Eukaryota; kingdom Metazoa; phylum Chordata; class Mammalia; order Chiroptera; family Vespertilionidae; genus Myotis; species Myotis daubentonii. The sequence goes on along the minus strand of NC_081850.1, from coordinate 67,943,301 downwards.
TCCCCACCCCAAGTAGAGAACATAGCTTGAGTCCATCCTTTAAAGCCTAGAACATTGATTAAAATGCTTTTATAAAGTAGAAAAAATGGAGCTAATATTAAAAAATCCTGTTTTATTAATCCCTAAAGGGAGGATTTTATTAATTCCTTTAGAATCCAATAAAAAGTGTGGTTTTTAATCAATGTTGTTTTCCAACTCCTGTCCAAGTGTCAAATCATAGCAAAGTAGCTCCCATTTCTTGAAAAACTTCCAGATAATAGGGGCTGAGTCGGGAGCATGGGGGACAGACGTGGACCCAGACCTCTTAAAGAATCCTGTCGCACAAGACAAACTGTGAAATATTAAGTACTATCAACATGATAGGAAAAAGCGGCGCTTATGATCGAGGTCCTTGTCTATTTTATTCCCATACAAACAGAAACCATTTGTTCCAGAACAGTACCCGGCATATTGTAGGCCCTCAACAAATACTTGTTGAATAAGTAAGCAAGAGAATAATCACAGAGTGTCTTAGAGACAGGGTAAGAAGTGTGGCTTTTTAACGCAAAAGTTGGAAGCAGGAGAGTAACATGGTCTGTTTTGTTTTGTTGTAAATCACCTAGAGATTTACTGTTGGGAGAAAGGATACAGGTGTGTGTGTGTGGATGTGGGGGGAGGTAAAACAAGGATAGCAATTAGGAAGCCATTACACAGTAGGGATGATAGTGGCCTGGACTAGGAGGGTAGCAATGGTGCTGGGGAGAAGGTGATGGATTCAGGATATAGTTGGGACCTAGAGTCACTGGACAAGCTCAAGGGCTGGATATCAAAGATGAAGGAAAGAAAGGAATCAGTACGAGCTCTTGGCATTTTGCTTGAACATCTAGGTGGGTGGTTATGACACAAGTGAGATGGGAGTAATATAAGAAAGACTGGGTTTAGGGAGGGCAGAAATCAAGAATTCTGTTTTAAACATGTGAAGGGTAAGATGTTTGACTAGTAGAGGTACCAACAGTGGTTGCATGAGTAACTCGTGAGCTCAGAAAGATAAAAGGTTGTTAGCATTCAGATGGGTGGAGTTGCCAATGTTTGGTGGCCCACCAGAAGCCTTTGAATCAAGGCTAAGACTCACTCTTCTACCCCATATTAAATTCATGCCGCAGCCAAACTACAATCATAGGGGGCTTAGAGAGAGACAAAACTGTGGGCATAAATCCAAACACCATGGACACTACGGATCAGTGTTTCTATTTCCTGAGGAAAATCCAGGACTTCCAAAAGGACCTCCACCTCATTTGTGGGGATTCCCCAAGCCTCTCTAGCCCTTGCTCACATCGCTTCTCGGCCTTTTGGCTAAGATCAAGTGTAGCCCTTGCTCACACCCAGTGACTTCTAGGTGAGAGCTGTTGGTACCCACATATAGTTAAAATCTACCCCGAAAACTATGGGTTTAATCAGATGCATGGCTTCATCGCTTGGGCTTAATGAGGTAAACCAGACCTCCGGTAATATTGCCTGTATAATTGACATGGTTCTCTGGGAAACATTACACTTTATAATGAAAATACTGTATATAATTAGAATCTAATAGGAAGAAAATAGTAATTAGCCAGAATTAACTGAACAGACGCAATCAGGCAAATAAAGGTTATCCTCAGGAGAGGACCCTCCAGAGTTCAAATGCTCGTCCTATAATTGTAGAGAAGCCCCAGTAATTAAGGGTAATTTTTCCCTACATCAGGGTGGGAGGTTTTTTTAATTTTTTAATTTTTTGTTTTTTTATTTTTTGCTGAGTTGCACAATGAGTTAGTCTGGCCAAGACCTAAAGGGATCTGGAAGGCCGTACATATACACAGATCCATAGGAGACTGGTGAAGGCAAGAGAAAAGTAGGGAACGCCAAGCCTAAAATTCCAGGTGCGAATTCCAGTTCCAGCTGTGTCACTAACCAGCTGTGTGACCCTGAGAGAGTCACTCCCCCTCTCTGATAATAAAGATAATAAAAACAATCATTTGTTGAATGTCTACTTCTCTCGAACTGTTACGCAGGTTCCACACATCATCGAATATAATCTTTGTGTTCCTAACCACTGGATGTCTCAACATCCTTCTGTATTTGTTTCTAGGCAAAAGCTTTCTCTTCTCCTCCACCAGATTAAACCAGACCAGGGAAAATGAAGACTCATAACGACCAAAATGACAACTCTCTCCGCGGTGGTTGAGGCTCAACTGAGATGATGCCCCTTTGCGAGCTGAAGAGACATGGAAACCAGCCTTTATGAGCCCCTCCTTTGCACCAAGAATTTTACAAGCGCCTGGGGCTGTCGGAACCCACGACTGGGCTCCCCCGGCTCTCTGGCACCCACCCAATAGATGGCGGTGACCACCACTTGCATCATTAGGGAGCCAGCTCGCGCTCAAAGGCTGCACCCACGAACGGCCCCCTGGAGGCCAGGGCGTCACTCACCGACCGGCTTAGCCCGCAGGACGGTCAGGGCGCAGTTTTGCTGGAAGACAGTCACCCCGAGAGAAGCAGGGGCGCTGCTGGGCAGGTGGCTGGGGAACCTGCTCCACGTGCGTGCGCTGCGTCACGTGGCAGCGGCGTCTCCTGCGTCACGTGGCCCAGGATCTGGCTGGTCCCAGGCTTTTCCTCCGACAGCCGCTCTTGCAGTCGTACAACTACTTGGCCGTAAGGCAATTTCGCCGTAAAAGATAAAATAACGAAAACTGTAGGAGGAACCTTTAAAAAGACATAATGAAACATGAAAAAAATAATAACAAAATTAAAACGCCTTTACTGCACGAAATGAAAATGAATTGTCTTCGAAGTCTTTTGTTCATTGTATTATACTACTTTTTAAATTTTATGTTTTGCTTGCTGATTGGTTTGCTCGCTGGGCCTGCAGGTTCTTCCTTAAGAGAAGTCAGTTTCCAACTGAAGAGTCGATCATGAGCGCTCTCGAAGACCGGTGCATTAGTAGCTGCCTCATTTGCATTTGCCACAAGCTTGTTAAACTTTGGGTTTCGACAGGTGGGAGGGATGACTAGCTCACCCAAGGTTTTGCAAACTGATGTTACCATTCTCTAGCATCGTGTGCAATCTGGCTTTATACACACTCGTCATGCACTACTTTGAGATCAGTATGTCCACCCCTCATTGTATGGACCACTATGAGGGCTAGCATTTATATAATTTAAAAGTGGGAATAACTTCAAGAGCTTCGTCAATGGAGAAATGAAACCAACTTGACAACTAGCTTAAACATATTGTCTGTCCAATGTATCTTTTACCTCAAAATTGCCTTACAGCCATGAGTTATGCAAAAAAAAAAAAAAGTGTTTGCATGAAAATGCTTGCAGCAAAGATGTTTATGGCAAAACTGCAGGGTGGTCTCTATGTGGGTAGGAATTGGAATACAACCAAGAACTTCGTTCTCACCAACAGGAGAGGGACATGTTTGGCCCAGAGTCACACATCACAGTGCTGGGCCCTGCAGCACCAGCCAGCTGATTCTCTGAGCAGACTCTGTCAGCATTGGTGAGCAGGCTCAGGGTGGGTAATGGAATGGCAGGAGGCCTTCGGGGAGATTGCAGGATGTGGTAAACCGGGGGAGGTTACTGCATTCCATCTGGGAAGAATGAAGACCGATCTGGGAAGACTTCCTGACGGAGGCAGCATGTGCGGAAGGACTGGCAAGGTGGAGATGGAGAGAGAGGTTCTGGGGTAAAGCCAGCCTGGGTAAAGGTATAATGGCAAAAGGATACATGAGATATGTCAGTGGGAAATCACTTGAAGCTCTGCTCTGATGGATCTATAGCAGTGATGGCGAACCTTTTGAGCTCAGCATGTCAGCATTTTGAAAAACTCTAACTTAACTCTGGTGCCATGTCACATATAGACATTTTTTGATATTTGAAACCATAGTAAAACAAAGACTTATATTTTTAATATTTATTTTATATACTTAAATGCCATTTAACAAAGAAAAATCAACCAAAAAATGAGTTCACGTGTCACCTCTGACACGCATGTCATAGGTTCGCCATCACAGATCTATAGAGAAGCAGAGATTTCTCATCCTCTTCTGGAAGACGACCTGGGGATGCTCTGTTCTCTGTCCACTCCCACCCTCCGCTCTCTCCACGAGAAAAGGAGTGGGTTTCATTGGTGAGGCTGAAAAATAGCTCCTTTGCCATCCAAAGGGCAAGAGAGAACAGTGCAGTGTCTTCCAGGCATGGATAAAGGTGTCTCTCTTGAGTTCTCTTCACCTGCCTCTGCCCTGAAGTGGTGGTCGCTGGGCACAGGGACTTGCCCCTACAGGTTCGGGCAGGCTTCTGTCTGCTATGCCAGGTTGCACATCTGTCCCAGGGTGGGTGGGTTCCATAGTCCAGATTCAGGAAAAGGGTTCAAGTGAAGCTGATACTGGTTTGTATTTTCCACCTGAATCTCTGTGTTTGTCTTTAGTTGAGTCTAACCCGGAGGGGGAGAGGAGCTAAGGAATGGCAGCCCTAGCTCCTCTGCCATGTGCTGCAGGATCAGTTCATGCTTGGTTGCCTAGATCACAGGACAGGTAGATGAGGCTGGGAAGGTGAATTAGTGGCTTAGGAAATGGGGCATGTGAGTTTCAAGTTCTCACACAATTTCAGTGCCCTTCCTCCCATACCAAATATCAAAACCATCTGAAGTCTGAAATGTGCCTCCCCTTTAAGGAAATGGGGATCCAGTCTTAAGTTGCCTGCCTATCAATGTGTGTTGACACTTGTACCCAAAGCATGTCCATGTCCTGGGTACTTGCATCCTGTACCACACACCCCCATCTGCATTATACCATATTGATACTAAAGATTTGCATGGAGAAAGGTTGAAGAGTGTTTATAAGAGCAACTGGAGGGAGAATGAATGGATGGACATCAGGCTCCAGTTATGCCATCTATCATCAAAGTGACAGATATGTATAGCATGTGTTTATTCTTATTGCACGCAAGGAGTGTTGTGTTTTGTTTTTCTAAGGAGAAGTCAGGGAAACCAGACAAAGGGGTTAAGCATATCCTTTCCATTTTAAGAATTCACCATTAGCAAAAGAGATGAGATTTGTATGAAATAGTTATAACACAAGGTGAGAAGAAATGAGCTGATTAGATTACATGCTATAAAGTGCTGTTGGGTATGCAAAGGAGAGAGGATTCTTTGGCGAGAGAATTTAGAGGACATTTCCTGGAAGAGATGGTCTTGAAGCTGAGGCGGAACTCTAGGATATGAAAATGCAGAGATACAAGGAGGGCCTTCCTGGTGGATGAAGCTCAATAGGCAAGGCCAAGGGGCTGACAAATTCTGAGGCAAACATGGTGGGGGGGGGGGGGCGGTGGACAGGAAATCATCAGGGCCACTAGCTCCATGCACGGAAGCATTCTGAAAAATATGTGGAAGCCAAATCTTGGCAGGATTTTGATGTCGAAACAAAGTGGGCTTTGCCCTGCGTTTTGAGAAGATATTTCAGCCAGGGGAAACGTGACTTAAGCAGATCTCTATCCCAGTGCGATTGACCACAGCAGCGCCCCCTAGAGTAATGGAGCGGAGAAGAGGAGACTCCTTGGCTGTGTAAGCCTTCCCAGGAGCAGAACTCCCACCTGTGCTGAGTGACTAGCTGAATGATGGGAGGTGACATCAAAGGGTGGTTGTGCAGATCACCAGTGCCTCTGCCCCCTTCCTTTTCTCTGCCAGAAGCGAGACCCAAGGCAGTTCTGATGATCACAGGTGCAGCCCTCTGGTCTGGGCCTCCTATTTCTATTATCAAAGCCACTTAATGCCTAATTACTCAACCAGCCACAAGGCCTTCAGAGAGATTCTTGCCAGAGAGCAATCGGATTTGTCAGACATTTCCAAACAGCACACAACTCTCTTGGAGGTCTCAGAATAGCTATGTCAGTGGCCCTAATGGAACATAATTTCCTGTAAAGGAAAACTAATTTAATATTTTCAGGTATTATGTAACCAAGTGCCCGCAGAGAGAGGGAAGAAACTGCTAACGAGAAACAATCAGAGCGCAGTACCCCTGTGGAATCAGAAAGCCTGCAGGTCTATTTAATGTCGCAAAGGGGGCCCACGGGAGTGGCTGGTTGCAGAGACAGGGGTGGGATGGTGCAATGGTGAAAGCGTGTGGTCTTAGAGCCTTTGCTAGACAGGGTTTCAGTTCCATGTTTGCTGCTTACTAGCTCAGAGGCCTTAGAAAAACTACCTCACAACTCTGAACCATGCTGTCGTCTCATCAGCAGAAAAATGAGAATGATAAAATAATCCTAATTCCTTTGGTTCTTGTGAGGATTAAATAGAAAAGTTTATGGCCTGACTGGTGTTGCTCAGTGGTTGAGTGTCAACCAATGAACCAGGACATCAGAGTTCAATTCCTGGTTAGGGCACATGCTGGGTTTTGGGCTTGATCCCCAGTAGGAGGCATGCAGTAGGCCAGCGGTTCTCAACCTGTGGGTCGCGACCCCTTTGGCGGTCGAACGACCCTTTCACAGGGGTCGCCTAAGACCATCCTGCATATCAGATATTTACATTATGATTCATAACAGTAGCAACTTTACAGTTATGAAGTAGCAATGAAAATAATTCTATGGCTGGGTCACAACATGAGGAACTGTATTTAAAGGGCCAGAAGGTTGAGAACCACTGTTGATCAATGATTCTCTCTCATCAGTGATGTTTCTATCTCTCTCTCCCTCTCCCTTCCTATCTGAAATCAATAAAAAATATGTATTTTTTAAAATGTTAAAGAAAAGTTTATGGGTAGTGCACAGCATAGTGTCTGGTACTTCAGGAAAAAACACTCCACAAATGGTTACTGTTTTATTACAACTTCTACTATCACTGATCAGAGTCAAGTTAAGTAAAACTTACTTCTAGCTCCCCTTTCTGAAAGAAAGTTTGAAGTCGGGATACCAGCCACCAAAATCTTCTGGGGATTACTGAGCTCGGTTCTAGAGAAAAGGAAATTGGGGTTCAGAGAGGGAAGGTCACCCAGCTGCCAAGCAATAAACCATGCCTCAATCCACATCGGTAGGACACCCCCAGGCATTCTTTCTTCTTCACTATCCCCCCCAAGAAACCCAAGGGACTCATTCTTTCATCATTTAATCTCCCTCAATCCCCTAAGCCTTATCTGTTCCGATGAAGGCCAGCTTATTGTGCTCGAGATGGGTTATTGCTTTTCACAATTCTCTCTCTCAAGAACATAAGAATAAATCAATCTTTCCATCTTAATAAGCTGATAATCATTGTGGAATAGTTAATGTGCACATCTCCATCCTTGATCTTCAGGCTTCAGGCAGAAAAGTCATTCCCTGTCCTTCCCTCACTTAAACTTTATGTCCCGCGTTTGTTTTTCTTCACTCTTCTTGGTTGTGTTTTTTTCTATTTAATAGCGCATTTGCTCCTCTCCTTCTGCTGTCGATTCTCAAGCTGAGTTTTGTCCTTGATGATAGGTGGTCCCTTTCTGCCCATCTGCTTCTTCGCCAGTGTTTGCTTTTGCTCTTCACTTCACATCCCCACATTTGCTTTGTAGGTTCTCAGAGGGCAGCACTCTAATCCGCTCCCTTTCCCAAGTAATGTGTTCACTCGTTTAGTAAATACTGATTGAGCATCAACAGGCCTGGGTCAAAACAGACAGGGTTAGGCTCTCATGGCGTGAGGAAGATCAACATTGATCAAACAGTTACAGAATAGAGAGTCTCAATCTGTGATGCTGAGCAACATAATAACAGAGGAGGCCTGATCTGTCCATTGGTGGGAGTCACGGGACAGGGGTCAAAGAAAGGCCTCATTCAGGTATAGGCGCTGAACCAAGCAGGCAGGTTGGAAGGGACTCCCGGCAGAAGGAACAGAGTTGAGGAAGGCTCTTCTCCCAAAACTATCTCCTACCTCCTGTTTAAAGCGCTCTAGAGCAGCAGTTCTCAACCTGTGGGTCGCGACCCCTTTGGGGGTCAAACGACCTTTTCACAGGGGTCGCCTAAGACCATCGGAAAACACATATATAATTACATATTGTTTTTGTGATTAATCACTATGCTTGAATTATGTTCCATTTGTAACAATGAAAATACATCCTGCATATCAGATATTTACATTACAATTCATAACAGTAGCAACATTACAGTTATGAAGTAGCAACGAAAATAATTTTATGGCTGGGGGTCAGCACAACATGAGGAACTGTATTAAAGGGTCGTGGCATTAGGAAGGTTGAGAACCACTGCTCTAGAGGAAAAGCACCTACACTCCATGTTTCAGGTGATGTGTTAATAGCCTCTCAGGTTAGAGATGCTTCCTCTTGCTTTGCAGTGTAACAGCCCTTAGAATCTAAGGCTTAGATTGAGAACTATCTGCATTGGAACCCGGAGGCCCCTTAGGCATCACCTGGGATAACCTCCTCACTTTGCAAATGGACAGCCTGGTGCCCAGAGGAGGGAAAGGCTTGCCTAAGACTAGCAGACTCCAGCCCAATCCCTGACTCCCATCCAGTGCTCTTTCCCAGCTTCCCAGTTAAATTCCAGTGCCACAGAGTTTCCTTGAAGACAGGGTGAGCGTGTAATAATAATTGGCACCTTTTTGTTCATATGTGTCCATATTCCAGGTACTGTTAAACATTTGACACTTTTTTGCTTTTTAAGAGTCTTCCCAGCCCTGGCCTGTGTGTCTCGGTTAGTTGAGCATCATCCCAGACACCAAAAGGTTGCCGGTTCAATTCCAGGTCAGGGCACATGTCCAGGTTACAGATTTGATCCCCAGTTAGGGTGCGTCTGGAGGCAACCGGTTCAAGTTTCTCTCTCACATCGATGTTTCTTTCTCTTTCTCCCTCCCTTACTCTCTCTCTAAAATCAATAAGAAAAAAAAAACATTTTTAAAGAAAGAAGAGTCGTTCTGGTAACCCAGTGGTACAGAGCATTGATACTGGCCTCTTATTTCTCCCTGTCTCATCTCAGTTGGCTGAGGCCTCCGTTTAGCTGAGGACCCCAGGCCAGAAAACAGAAGGGACTCTGCACACCCAGCCTAACTTCCCCCTCCATACCACAGCAGGCAGAACACGGCTGGCCATTTAGTCAGCCTCGGTCTGTGGGCCCCACTGCATACTAATCAGTCACTAGAAATAGCTGCATTAGGGACGAAAACATTTACTGGCAACACTATCTGGCTTCAATCTTTCACCTTCACTGGGTAATGAGATGAGCTAGAACATTAAAACCAACAAACAGCCTTTGGTGTTTACAGCAAATGTTTGCAAGAGCACGGGAGCCAGAGGTGCTCTGGGGAACATCTGGATTTCTGGAAACCGTGTGATTACACAGATGTGTGAGATTCATCAAGCTATAAAAATATCCTGTGATGTATGTCGGGGAAGAAAAACAACCTCCCGAAATGGATTCAGTACAAATGATCCATCATAACAAAGACACCGAAGGAAGGCTGCTAGGACTCCAGGCTCTGGGGAGACCTTCCAAGCCAAGGTGAAGTGGGTGGTTTGGAGAATGGTCTTTGGTTGAGGAGGGCGGGGCAGGGGTGAGGCCTGAGGATGTCAGGGATCCTACTTATCTATTGTTTCATACCTCAGGACACTCTCTATCAGTATCCCATTGCACTACTTGGATAGAGCCTTTCCTTTCTTTCCACACTTTAGGATCTCTACATCGCCCCAAAATATCTTCTACTGGCTTCTGGAATTCTATGTAATATTCCCTGAAGCACTTTCCAGATTCTTCTTCTGCAGGCAGCCCCTACGACCAAAATAAGACTCATCCTATTTCCCTAAACATGGAATTTGCCTTCACGCAAATGCTTAGCATCATGCCTGATTATGCCCCTCAAAAATTGTTTTGCTTTTTTCCCTTTGTTTTGCCTTTTTTCCTTGAATGGCTGAGCAAGCAAATACATGAATGAGTTGCCTCCGGGCCTTTGCCTGTGCTCATGCTCACACCTGAACTCTCCCTGAGAGTTAGAGCTCAAGCAGGAGTTCCTCTTCTACCTCAAGCATGATTTCAGGCAGTATCTCCCCTGGGTAGCTTTTCCCTCCACTCTCTTCCTCAGATCCTCATCATACCTGCTAATTTTAACGTCTCCAAATATTTTGTAAAAACCTCCAGGTTAGCCCATACAGCTCCTTTTTTGTTTTCTTTTAGATGTGTCTGTTTTTCTCATTGTTCTATAAGCTTCTCAAAACCGGAGATGCTGACTTGCTCATTTTTGTAGCCCTGATGTCCAGAATACTATTCAATACAAGGGAGTGTGGTGGCCCTAGATGAACTCCTTCAAGAATAAGGAACTCTTCATATGAAGTTCCACGGGCTTGTGATTCTAAAAGGAACTGCATTTATAGCCCAATCACACCTTGGAGACGTTGCACCCTCAAGCATAGAGGCAAGGGGAGCTACTTCTCTTCCTTGGGGAACCAAGACTGGATAAAGTGGTGAATGGAACAGTTAAGGGTTAACCTAGTGTAAAAGGTGTGGTGGTGTGCCCACCTGGATATTTAAAGTCTGGCTCTAATGATTTATTTTAGGAATATGGTTTTGCAACACCAAATAGTAGGGATAGAAAATAGTATCAATAGGAAAATGCATAGACAGTACGAATGGAAAAACAAAGGCATATGTTTTCTATGCTATAGCATTACTGAGTTCATCAGCATCCTTGTGAGGAGGAATCAGCCATTAAAACCAGGCCTCTGCTCATAGTATGTCTATATATTATATGGGGTTGTACATGTAGCTATTTCGTTTTAAATTCCCTGGGCCAGTGTCCAGTTTATTCCACAGTGGGAGCCCAATCGGTCTCCATAAGCCCTTCTAGAGCCCTTGGCAAGGCCAGAGTTAAAAGAAACCCCTTTGACCAACAACCAGGGCCTCTGCCTCTGAGTCGAAAATATTTTACAGCACAAAAGCGCCTCAGAGGGGAGCAGGTCACCTCCCAGTCCCTTCCATTTCCCACCCCAGCCAGAGTCCCCCTCATTCTACAAATAAGACCCTGTAAGGCCAGCGGAGATAGAAATTGCATCTCGGGAAATTAGGGCCTCCCTACCTGGGAGGCATGGAGAGACTATGGACAGACGAGAGCCTAGAGAAAGAGACAAAACGCCTATGCCAATAAGGAAACGGCTTTAATCTATCAAAGTAATTCTCCTCCTTTCAGGGAAAGAGAACATGAAATTGCACAAAATGACTTACAGAGTGGCACCCAGTCTGATTAGCGCGGGGCCCAGAGCTCTCTGCACTTAGCATGTAAGGTAGAGAGCCCATTTGAATATTAAAAAAAAAAGAAAAGAAAAGAAAAGAACAAACATTCCCAACATGAAAAGGGAGAAGAATGCATTTGTCTCTTCAAAAGATAAGATGTTTGTCAGAAGGCTCTACTCAGAGGACATCACAGAAGAGATGGGTGCCTAATGGGGGAGGGGATGGAGGGACTGTGGTCATCGGAAAGGGTGGCATTTTATCCCTCATCCTGCCATTTCCCCAGCTCTGTGTCTCCCTCTGGCCTACAAGTTAAAGTCTGGTACCGCAGGAAAACATTCAAACCCTCTTAGTATCTAGGCCAGGTATCTGCAAACTTTTTCCATAAAAGGGGGAAATGGTCAATATTTTAAGCTTTGCATACCCTCGATCTCTGTCTAAACTACTCAACTCTGCCCTTGTGGCCAGAAAGCAGCCATAAATAATACATACATGGCCCAGCTGGCTTGGCTCAGTGGTTGAGCATCGACCTATGAACCAGGTCATAATTCAATTCCTGATCAGGGCACATGCCTGGATTGTGGGTTCAGTCCCCAGTGTGGGGTATACAGGAAGCAGCCAACCAATGATTCTCTCTCATCATTGATGTTTCTGTCTCTCTCTCCCTCTCCCTTCTTCTCTGAAATCAATAAAAAATATATTAAAAATAATAATACATACATACATGAAAGGTAAGGGCTGTGTTCCAATAAAACTTCATTTGTAGACACAAACTTGTATTTCAAATCATTTTGATGTATCCCAACAGATTGTTCTTCTTTCATTTTTTTCAATCATTTAAATATTTTTTAAACCATTTGTAGCTCCCAGGCTGTATGAAAACGGGCAGTCAGCAGTGTGGCCCTCTGCAGGCAGTAGTTTGTCAACCCTGGTCCAGGCTCAGCTTGCATTTCTCACCCCACCACAAGCTGTTTCTCTGGGCCCTTCAATATGAATGACTGTTTCTTCTATGCACAAGCCCCTTCGTTCGCAGAATCTGTACCACCTCCCTGTTCTTTCTGCCTGGATTATCTTTCTGGTCCCTTTCCAAACATCATCCCTGTTCTGCCAGCCTCCGATTCATCACCCCTTCTTTGGAGCCCCACCGCAGTGCCCAGAAGTGACCTCCCCCACAACACACTTGATCTCTGAGTCTTATCTCCAGTTCCAGACTCTAAGCTACTTCTACACAAAGCACTCTCCACCAGTTCCATTCGCCCTTCAACCAATTCCCCACAACACGCCTCTGAGGTAGGAGCTGCTATGACCCCTATTGTACAGACATGGACTTGTATCTTAAAGAGGGCTGTTCATTCACTAGAGGCCACCCAGTGACTAAAGATGAATGGGGCCTGTGCCGTGGGCATCGGGCACAGCGCACACTCGTGACCCTGTTGTTAACACTGGCTGAGCTGGCTGAGAGACCTCATGGCTTCCAAGTTGCAGACTGCACAGCGCCTCAAAATAGGGGTGCTCATTATGTGTTTGTTCAGATGAATGCTAAAGCATCTGAGGTCCCTGGGGATTAGTAGTAGGCAAGGACTCCAACACCGGGCGGGGGGGGGGGGGGGGGGGGGGAGGCAGGGCAAACAATAGCTGACAATCTTACTTTAAGAAAGGACATTAAAAACAAAGCAAAGGATGGTAAACACCAGCCCAATTAACTCACAAACAGAGAGTTCCAGTGCCGTTCATGGTAGGGTCTAGTGGTCCTGCATACACGGGTGTCCTGGGGAGCGTTGCTGTGTGGTAGCATCATGCTGTATGGGAATATCTTAGTGGAAACACTGAGCCCTCACAAAATGGGAGTCAATGACCTGCTTAAAAATCAGAAATAGGTGACCAGTTTGGATGGATACCCCACCCAGTGATCTTTCTTCTTAATTTTCTGTGTTTGAATCATTTAGCCCTTATTAATCTAACTATCTCTAGTCTGCAGAATCACCTATCCCCTGAGGGCAATGGGGACCCAGCCGTTTTTCCACATCATAATAATGTTGCAGGGCGCCTCTGTTGTATCTGCTCTCTGTGTCTTCTTACTGGCCTGGGAATAGTCGGCCCCTTCTCTGTGGACTCATATGTGCACATTCAATACAAATCAACTAACACTTACTCAATTACTACTGCATGCAGTGTCCTGTGCTGCGGATACTGATGGAGGGCTGAGGGTTTTGTTTGCAAACTCCGGCGTTTGCCATCTGGAAGAAGGTCGGATGCTGACAGAACGCAAGAGCTACATGTTTCTTACCATGCTGAAAGACTAGTTCCATCAAAAAAGGAAAAGGATATAGCACGGAGCAAATAAAAACTAAATAAGCCCCTCCCCCCCCAAAAAAAATCTTGAGTTTTCCAAGATATTTTTAGTTCCCTTGATCATGCCTTCCTTATTCTCTACTATCTCTAAACTTGAGACAGTCAACTTTGATTTCTAACCTCAGCCCAATGCAAACTTGGGGTCTCCTGGTATTTGGTTCAGTTCCTACTAGACTTGTCCAGGTACTTCCTCTTACTACAGGTTGGCCATCCTCTCTTTGGAATCTGGCCTCGGTGCATCCTCATTTCTGGATTGGCTGCTCTGGCCTTGGCTCTAGCAATTTAGGTGACACCCAACCAGGTGAAAAGGAACAACAGCCACCACTGTGAGCAGATATCACCTATCACTAATTCCATATTCACTCCTTTGGTAAGTATGTAGCGAGCATCTACTCAATGCCAGGCACTGTGCCATGTGCTGAGCCAGAAAGATAATGATAACCCATGCCCAGGAGGCTTTTGCTGTTGATAGGAACAATTGGCAGGACATGATAAATTCTGTGGTCCATTGAACACACACTCCTAAAACTGCCTCTATGTGGCACTCCCTGTGCCAGGTGCCAGGGTTTCCGGATGAATAAGACAAAGTCCTTTCTTCATGCAGCTCACTGCATCACAGTGCCCTGAGGCCTCCTTAAGTCTACTCATAAATATTCAGTTCTCCTACTCCTAGCACATGGTAGAACCGCTCTTCCTCACCATCTTGAACTCTGGCAGGGCGATTGGACTCCCCCTTAGCCAATGAAACATGAGTGGAAGTGACATGTGTCATTTCTAGACAAAGCTTTTAAAAAGATGGAGCCTATTAGGAAGACCGGGGAGGCAGGGCCTGGGGCAAGTAACTTTCCCTCTCTTTGCTCCTTGATTTCCTAATCACCAAAATGGGCATATTTACCTCAGAAGACTGTTGGGAGAATTAAAAGATACAGAAGTCACACAATGAGCACTGTATTATTTACAACATCAGGACTCTAGGTCACAAGTAACAACAACAAAAAATCTTAAAATCCCTTAAGCTACAAACCATGGGAATAAATTAGTTTATATAACTGGGAGTCTGGGGGACAGAGCTGACTTTCAGAATGGCTAGGTCAAAGGAAATTATGTCCTTAGGTCTCTCTCTCTCTCTCTCTCTCTCTCTCTCTCTCTCTCTCTCTCTCTTTCTCTCAACCCAGCTGGACTCTTGTTGGCTTCATCCTACAACAGGTGTGTTCCACAGGCAAGACAAGAGCTCTGGGCAGCTCTGAGCTAACATGACTGCACAGCATGAAGGTGGTTTCCTCCAACATCTACATCAGGGCTCAAAAGGACAAGACACTCTGCCTCCAGACCAATCTCTGTGCACATGGGCAGGATCACAATGCCTTAGACATCACTCTAATCCCAAGAAATAAAAACAGCCAAGCCCAGCTGGCTTGGCTCAGTGGTTGAGTGTGTCAACTCATGAACCAGGAGGTCACGGTTCAATTCCTGGTCAGGGCACATGTCCAGGTTGTGGGCTCGATCCCTAGTAGGGGGCATGCAGGAGGCAGCCAATCAATGATTCTCTCTCATCATTGATATTTCCATCTCTTTCTCCCTCTCCTTTCCTCTCTGAAATCAGTAAAAATATATTTAAAAAAAAAACAGCCAAGAACACAGAGAACATGGAGTGAAGGGAGCAAATTGCTCAGACACCAGTGGCCACAGCCCTCACCATTCCCTCATCTCTCCCCAGTCATCCAAGTCACATTCCCCTGCCATCTGGCCGCTGCGTGTGTGTGACCCTCAGACTTCTGGGATAAATCACCTCAATGCCTTTTCCAGCCCAGAAGGTCTAGATCCAGCGGTCCTCCTGTCTCCCAAACAAATCGTAGCCATTCCTACCCTCGCGCCCACTCCCATGATGGCCGCTGGTCCTAAAACATCAGATTTCCTCCTCTTCCACTTCTACCTGGATTCTGTGCATCTCCGACAGCTTTTGCCTTCCCCAGACTGATGCGTTCTCTGTTTCCTGAAAAACTTCTCCGAAGCCAAACCTAAGTCACAGTGTTCAGAGGATGCAAACAGCAAACGCTTCAGGAAGCTTCCTCTAATGAACCCTGTCCTGGGCTTATCAATCAGGTCATAGCATCATCCTCCCTGCCTACACTTCGTCCCACCTGCGCACCAGACACTGCCTTCCCCTGCTGCCCTGCAGGCTCTCCTACCATACACAGCCCTACGTGCCGTTGTGCCCACTTCACAAATGAGGCCATGGAGTTTCAAGGGCCCAAAGACACACAGCTAGTGACTAGAAGAGCGAAGGTTTGAAATCAGGCTCATTTGAAACCCGAATCACTGATTTTGTTGTTGTTGTTGTTTCAACATGCAATGCAGTCATCCTATCAAAAGTTAAATGATATTGCACATCAAGAGAGAGAACACAGGCAAACTGAATTTGCTTTCCACCCACAAGCAGCACTGGCTAAGCCCTGAGATTTTTTAAAAAAGAAGGAAACAAAGAAAATTCCTCCTCCTTCTCAGCTTGGAGTGGGCATGAGGAATAAGATTGAATTTATACCGATCTGCAAATATTTTCCTCGTAAGTGTCCGCTTTCACCAGACATAAATTGGACTGAATTGCCTTTACCCACTGGAGCTGGAAAACCCGTCTCTATGAATTGATCCCTTCACTCTGCCACCCTCCTGAATCAATTAGCTGCTCGCCGACAGCGTCCACCTCTCTGGTCATCAGCCACTGGGTCACTAACACCAAGGTTGTCCTCAAAGGTGGACCACTTCTCTATATCACACACTTCTACTTCTGTGCATTCATTCACTGGAGACTCCTCTTCCTGCACCCAGTCATCGCTTCCTGAAACAGTGCTCAACTCTGCTGCATCCTCCTCTCCTTACCGCTGCAGCCCTGCTCATGCCTCATCATTCCAGGCTTGGACCTTGCTTCCCAGCTGCTCTTGCTCCCCACTTGCCCTCCGAGCTGTGCCTGTCCAATCCTCACACTGTAGCCAGAATGGTCTGTCCGTCCAGGGGTATGATGACAACTGCCCACCTTTTTCATGAAGGGAGACGTGCATGTCCATTCCCCGGATGGAATAAGAAGTCTCTCTTCTTAATTTGCGGTGGGGAAAGGCTACAAGCTCCACTTGGGATGAGACAATAATGTGTTTGCCTGTTCCTCTTGGGGTGGGGAAAGGCGCAGACAAACCTGAGTAGCTCCCATTTATTCCACACGTACTACATGAACTGGACTTCCCCAGGGCACCTCCTGGCTCCATCACCTACCAGGACTGGAGATCTTTCGTTTGCTCCTTAGATCCTTTCCACCTTCCTCTAGCTGGCTCCATGCCCTGGAAGCTGATCTCCACATTGTACCTGGGATTTGGTTCAGCCAGTGCCTTGGAGGAGAGGGAGGACAGGGTAATCATACCCCTCAGCCCCCCATCCAGTTCACTCCCCACCTGGCCAAGACCACAGCTGCTTTAGAGAAGCCCTCTCCTAGGTCACAGCTACCCCAAGCTCTGGTAACTGCCCCCGCCCTTGCCCCAGAGCCTGGGGCGATTCACTGGCCACCTTCCCAGCCCACCCTTTATTAACAGGCCCTGCCTTAACCCTCTTTAGTTACTCCCAGTTGAGTGTGAGTCGTCTGTTTCCTGCTACATTGACTTCTAGAATGGGGGAGCTGGAGAGATGCTGGTCACAGGGTACACACTTGCAGTTAGAAGATGAATAACCCTGGAGATCTAATGCACAGCATAGCGAGTATAGTCAACATTTCTGTAGTATACATTTCAGAAGTTGCTAAGATACTAGATCTTAAATGTTCTCATCACAAAAAACCAAAAGGACAATTATGTGAGGTGATAGAGGTGTTAGCTATATGGATGTATCAAATCAACACACTGTGTACCTTAAAGTTACACAATGTTAGAGCCACTTATATCCAGATAGATGATGGATAGATAGATAGATAGATAGATAGATAGATAGATAGATAGATAATAGATAGATGATAGATAGATAGATAGATAGATAGATAGATAGACAGACAGAATATGATCCTGGGCAAGTCTCAGCCCTTCTGAGCTGAGCCTCCCTCCTCTTCTGTCCAAGGAGGGTGATACCAGTGGATGATGAAAAGGGATGAACTGCTTGGCTATTGTGAGAATTAAGTGAGGCGAAGCACTTAAATGATGTCTGGCTTCTAGAAAGCACCCCCAAATACTAGTTGTTCTTCATATTATCAAATGGTCAATGATAGAGTGTTCCCTCAATTTTACAAGCAAAGACACTAATTCTAATAGAAGCCAAGTGACAGGCAAAGTTACCCTGCTCCTAGCAGGGCCAGAATCCAAATCCAGGACCCTCTGACTCCAGAAACTGAATGTTACCCAATGCAGTAAAGCTTTGAATGGGAAGCGTGGAGATGCCCCCCTGAGATGCTAAGATGGGACCTACCTCCCTTGATGCCTCAGCCTGAAAGGAAACCTGTGCTCTCTCCAAGGACCCACAATGCACCTGGATAATCGCATTGTGGATGGTGAGCTGGGGAGCAGGGCCTCCTTGACCCCTGCAGGCAATCAGCTTAGCCCATGAAGCGTGAGATTTAATTACCCTTATCTAAGCTTAAATAACTGTAAATGTTATTGTTGGTCACACAAATTATCTCGCCCTTTGAAAACACCCAGCCATTTCCCTGACTCTGTGCTTTCCATAGACAGGGAAACAATAACAGTTTTGTCACAGGAGCCCACCGCCATTTGAACCCCTGTGTTGTGCAGGCTGTGTGTGTGACATTTTGAAGGACCCAATATGCTGTCCTCCAAATTCCTGTTTGTCAGCTACTGGCAAAGAAAGGCAGTTGGCTTAGTGACTGCCACCAGGGGAAGAGAAGAGAAGAGAGCTGACATGCATAATTTACCACTTGGTGGCTGGGAGATGCTGGGAGAGAGAAAGAAAAAGAGAGGGAGGGAAGAGCTTGAAAACCACTGATCTAATCCACTTCATGGATAGAGAGCCTAAGACCCAAGCATTGAATAGGCCTGGGCCAATGTCTTAGGAAAGTTAGCATAGCTGAGTTGAACATGGTTCCCCTAATTCCCAGCCCCACTTAAAGTTCTTTTCATAATACCCAATTTCTCTGTCCACAACACAATTCAAGAATAAGTGGAGTCCTAGCTGGTTTGGCTCAGTGGATAGAGCTTCGGCCTGCGGACTGAAGGGTCCCGGGTTTGATTCTAGGTCAAGGGTACATGCCTGGGTTTTGGGTTCGATCCCCAGTAGGGGGTGTGCAAGAGGCAGCCAATCAATGATTCTCTCTCATCACTGATGTTTCTCTCTCTCTCTACCTTCCTCTCTGAAATCAATAAAAATATATTTTTTAAAAAATATAAAAATAAAAGAATAAGCAGAGAGAGGGAACTCAGACTCCTTTGGCAAGGAGACCCATTCGGGGTCTAAATCCGAAGGAGAATGTTTAAGTTGAGAACACCAGTAGATGTTGCTCCAGGGAAACCCAGCCAGAATGGCAGCATCCAATCTGTATGAAGGTCCAGCCAAGATATAAACAGGCATCCCGGGACGTGTGTGCAGATCTCAGAAGGCCAGGGCGTAAATCCCCAGCTGTGTAGACAGAGCCTGTCCCCACGGGTATGCCCTCCTCTGGGCCTTTTTTATGGGCCTGCTGCAAATTGACTTGGAGCATCTGCTTCCTGACACCCCTGGGTTCCCACGGGCCTTTTCACTGGCTTGAGTGTCAGTTTCTGCTCAGACCAGACTCTTCCAGAGGTTTATGGCACATCTGGCATCTACTTAAAAGGACGGTTCTGTCCCCTCTGGACAGATGCTTCTTCCTCTCAAGGTTCAGGCACTCCTTTCTTATTTATACAATAACTCACTCTCTCTCTTAATCAACACACTTTGTTCTGGGTACCAACCACCATGCTGAACCCTGGGGAACACTGACAGGTGACAAGTCTCAACCCAGAGAAGGTACTATTCCATTCAGCAGCTGAGGTCGGGGAAGGGGAGGTGGCTTCTCTCCTTGGCTCTAAGGTAGTTCTGAGAGCAACATCCTGAAGGTCACAAGGCACATTTGTTATGAAGAAAGCTCCTCCATCACATTCAATCGCCAAAAGAGAAAGGCCAGTCAGCGATCCTGCAGGGTCACTGCATTGTACAGGAGGGTGCCGCTCAAAGAGGGCGGAGCCTTCCCAAGGCTCCATGGTCATCAGAGCCCAAGCCTTCCAGTAGGTAAGAGATCGCTGCAGCACTAATATATGCAATTGCTTAGAACTCATCTCTGAGAGGCAGTCCTCTTTTGGATGCTTAGACACAGCAAGCTCGTTCTCACCTCGAGCCTGGAACACTCACACTCACCCACCCACCAGCCCCAGCACACACCCCACCCCATTCTTTTCTTGGCTACTTCTTCCTGCCTCAGGTCTCAGCCGAAATGTCACTTCCTCAAAGATGTTCTCCAAAAGACCCACATCTAAGTTTTTCCCCATGTAATTTTCTTTCATAGCACCCTGTACTTTTACCTCATGATGCTGATCAAAATTTGAATTTTTTTATACAGGGATAGAGTTTTTCAATGCATGACTCTGCCACACACCAGAAAATCATTTGTTGTCTGAATGGGTGAGCAAGTGGTGTAATCCAAGGGATACCTTGGATTCTCAATAACATAGGAAAGGTGGAGGTTATTCTAGTAGCTGTATTTTAAGGGATTTTATTGATATCAGAATGAGTGTCCCACATTAATCTCAAAAGAGTACATTTTGGTCAATTCATGTGTAAGTCAAAATCACAATAGCATCAACTACAAAAGTCTTTTACTCATTTCAATATTGCAGAATGCTTTGTTGATCAACAATCCGACCCATCTCCACAAAAACCCACTGGGAGTGGGCATGCCATTGCAGGACGCAGGAAGAAAAGTCTTCCTAGAGCAGCCATGACTCCATTCCCAGGTGTTTGTCCTCAGCGGTTCCATCCAGGCACTGGTCTTTTCTTGGTGGCTCTTTGCATCTGGGGGCATGCACCACTCCTCCATGAGCTGTGGGAAACAGTAGGGATAGATGGAGCCTTCCAGAAGTATTGGACCTCCTGGTCCTCCTGTGACCAGTGCATGTCAATGAGGGATAAGTCAGAAGTTCTAAGATAAAAGGAGGTCCAGGTCATTACCCAATCCTGTGAAAAGTCCCTCAATAGGGATGATGGCGATAACACCAGAATATTGCCCATAGTTATGTGATGAGCCCATTTCCTGATGAAAGAATGAGGATTCAGAAAGGGGAGGTGATGCAGCTGGGGAGACTTGGAACTGAGGTTAGAATCCAGCTTCATCTAACCCCAAGACACCTTCACTCATTTATGCCACAAACAAGTATTCATTCTGTACTTACTACATAATTAGAACACTATTCTAGGCATTACCTAGAACAGAAGATAGAAATTTATGTCTTCACTGAGGTCATCTCCTGGGACTAGTGACAGAGCCCATGACCTATATGCTCCCATGTTACTAAAAAGTGATTCAGAAAGAGAGAAAACTGAAGTACCTGGGTTCTATTTTATTTTATTTCATTAATTTATTTTTAAATCCTCACTCGAGGACATGCTTAGAGAGAGACAGAGAGAGAGAAACATGGATCTATCGCCTTCCCTATGGGCCCCAACTGGGGATCAAACCCGCAACCCAGGTGTATGCCCTGACTGGGAATTGAACCCACAACCTTTCCGTGCATGGGACGAACTGAGCCACACTAGCCAGGCCTGGATTCAATTTTAAATTTCCGGCCTACCCCACCACTCTGAAGCTCCCGTCTCTAACGTGGGGCATACACGCCAAAAGCAGGGGGATTTAGCCACAGCATTTTAGACACAGGACCCCTGGTAGGATCCCATTATTATATCATGTTGGGCCGTGTGCAGCCACAGTCAGTGGGGCCAGGCTTTCTCAACCTTTGAGGTAGTCTAGGGGAGAGGTATTGCCTTTTAGGAGTGTCCAGAGATGTGCCAAGGTCTGTGTGTTCTTTAGAACGCTCCCCTATCCTTTGTATGTGCTTGCTCAGACCAGAAATGCCGGACTCCTGAGGCCCAGGCCAGGCCTGCCACCTGCCTGGGACTCACTGCCCACATGGCCCTGCTTGGCCCTTCAGCAGTGGGGGAACCGTTGCAGTCTGACCTCCTCTGGGACTTCAGCAGGTAAAGCTCCTCGCTGAACCTCTGACTCTGCATCTGTAACATGAGCAAGCCCGGCTTCCGGTTCATTTAGCGCCCTCCTAGCCCTCAGAGTCTAAAATCACGCACAGGAGCCCCCACAGGCAGTCTGGGCAGCCTGAGCAGAGTTGATTGAGTTTCCTGCCCGACCTCCTCCCCCTGCTCCCTGAGTCCCTCTGTACACTCTCCCTCCTTTCCTCCCTCCCTGCCCACCCCCGTCAATTCAGGGCTCCCATATGCCATATGCAGCTTTGTTTATACTGAGAACCCATCCTAAGGCAGCAGTTTTAACCCTCTCTGCTCTCATGCTGCCTATTTTTACCTGAAGTGCAGCTGGCTGCCTGGATAGCAGGCACCAACAGCCCCAGCTCTGCCCAGCAACAACCCCCTCCCCTGTGTGTCCCTGGGATCTGTAGTCAGAGGCCCCCTCCTCCCAGGGTTTCCTACAGTTGGTAGAGGGAATTTTATGCCAAGGGAGGGATTGAGGGGAGAAGAAGAAAGAAGGAAGAGAAAGAGAGACAGAGAGAGACATGAAGAAAGGGAGGGAGGGAAGGAGGGAGGGAAGGAGGGAAGGAGAGAGGGAGGGAAGAAAGGGAGGAAGATGTCATGACTGACCACCATGCCCTGTGCTCTGTATTTTAAATATAATTTAGTCTTTTATTTATTGAACAAACATTTATGAGATTTTATGGTAAAATAGGCACTAGAGATGCCATGCTGATAAAAGTAGAAACATCCCTGTCCTCATTGTGCGGGAGACCCAATAATATAAGGTAATCCTCACAACTAACTTAGGAAGTTTAATATCCCCATTTTACAGACAGGAGAACTGAGGCTCAGAGAGGTTAAGGGGCACCTGCTCTTTATACCGCACTATACCATGTTCCTCTTCTTTCACTGTCGTCTTCGTGTAAAATATATAATGCTTTTGAGAATCCAAAGCAATGGGTTTTCCATTCCTTTCCATTCATGATGCAGTGTAGTTTCCTAGCTGTGGGAGCGGCGTGCTACAACGATCTCAAGGACAGTTGCTGGAGAAAGTAATGAAGTCACCCCTCAACTTAGACTATCAGTTTAGATTTTTTTAAATGAAACCATAATCTTCAGATTTTGTTTAGAAAGAGAAAGGATTTCTAAATTCTTAAAGCTCCCATGAGATGTCAATAACTTAGCCAGGCCAAACTTAACATCAAGTTATATTCTATTCATGAGTTTAAAAACTTGGGATATGAAGTAATTCAAATTTCCACCGGACGGGGGGAGGGAGGGGAAAGTGGTTGCCAAGGGGCAGAGATTTGGAAGGGATATGACAAAGGTGGAGAGGAGGCCTGGGTGCTTGAGAAGAGAATCAGAGTCCCACCCACCGCCAGGGCCCAAAGAAGGGTCATGAGAGGGCGGAACAGTAAAATCCCCATTAGAACCCCAGGCATGGGGACTTCCTCACAGAATGCACCGAGGTGCGAGGGGGCAGGAACCAGCCCTGGCAGTGAGTGTCACTGACTCCCTATGGCCTACATGCGAGGACCCCTCACACACCGGCTCCAAGGTCAACAGCCAAAGCCATCCCAGGCCCTGAGCTCCCCAGGGACCTGCTCATAGCACCGGGGATTGCGCAAGGACAGAGGCCAGTGCCCAGAAACAAGTGGAGCAAGACTCCTGACCCAGCAAGACCAGGGGCCAGCTGGTGGGTCCAAGTCCTCTCTGTCACCCCAAGTGTAGCCCAGCCTTTCCCCGCACCTTGCCGCTGTCTTGGGAAAGAGATGAGAAGGGAGAGAAACACTGGGGAACTGAGCATGCACCTGAGAGAAGCTGGGTTTCAGGCTGGGAGACCCTGTACTCACACCCCGCCCCCCCCCCCCTCTTTTTTCTCTCTCTCTCTTTCTTTCTTTCTTTTCTTTTTTTTTTTTTTTTTTTTTTGCTAAATTTTAATGCTTTCCCATCCCTTCCCAATCAGGTTGGAGGCTAGCGTGATGTGAAATTTAAGGAGTAATTCATGAGACATTTTTTGGATTTTTACTTTTAAAAAACATTTGAGTCTTGTCTGGTAAATTTATTCACCCAGGATATTTGTTTTGATTCTCTGAACACCCCTGAGGAGAGGGAGGTGAAGTCAGACATAAACATCCAGAGTCGGGCTCTCTGCCTGTTGGCTCCCAGCTTCTCTCCGCTCCCGCTGCCGTTGTATCCTCTGTGTTTACTCCAAGAAAGCCCGAGTGGGAAGCCACCTGAGAGCCTTCATCGATCCTCCGCACACCCTGCCATGTTTTCGAGGTGAAGTGCACACTGGGGAGTGCCCTGCCCATCGACGAGGCTGAAAGTGGGCATTCCTGGAGGTTGCCCGGGTTCCCTGGCTCTGAGCCCAGCACTGTCAGCCAGAGCAGAGGGCGCTGCCTGCATCCATCTCGGGTTCCCTCACATTTGCCACACATCCTTTCTGTTTATCTCCTTTATTTGGGTGCAGACTTGTTTTTCTGACAAGGTGCCTGAGAAGGGACCCTCTATGACCTACATGAAACCATCTGTGGCTCATACTCAGTCTCCTCGACTGTCCTTGAATCACCCCATTTAAGGTGAGCAAACACTTTGCTTGGTTTGCTTAAGCGTCTGACTTCCAGGGACAGAATTAAACCTGAAGGGTGAGGTGAGTGTCATTTTGATGAAGTTGTTGTCCCAGCCCGGCCCCGTGCCCTTTCTGACACAGCCTGTAAGTGATGTCTCTGTCCAATGAACTGCTGCACCACCCCCACCGCCTACCTTGGGATGCTTGGCGAGGTTACCCTGTCCCTAAAAAAGCTTGCCTCAGTTCTCTGCCAAGCTCCAACATTCCAAGAATAAGCAAACTTCACAATTCCAGAGTCTTTTTGATCATTCAACCAAGGCTTTAAACGTTTTGGTAAGCAGGACAGGGAGAAAGAGCAATTAGCTACCTTGAATGAAACAACCTCTCTGGACCAGTATAAGGTGGCAGTCGTGTGTCATGAAGGTCAAGGCTTAAGGTCAGATTCAGATACCCATTCATGAAACCACTGGGCTAATGACAAAATCACTCTCATCTATTTCCTTTCAACGGATCTCGGAGGAGCTTCACCATATTCAGTCAGGTAGCCTAGTTTGAGTTGTCATATGTACCTGAGAATTAAGAACTCTCTTCTTCATTAAATTATAATTGAGATTTTGGTTCTTTCCAACTGCTTCTTCTTAGTGTTTCTAAACGAACGAAACTTCCATGGAGCTTGCTCTACAAAAGCAGGGTGGAGTGGTTCAGGCAGGAGCTCAGAAGATCTGGATTCTTGTCATAGTGCTTCCTACCTTGCTCAGTGACTCCGGCTAAGTAATTAGTCTCACCAAGACTCCCTCATTCAGAAAATAAAGACACTACTGTAGGTCGGATTGACCTCATTAGGCTTTGAATGATAGTATGAAATCATTCAATCAACCTATCAATGAAAAGATATACTGAATACCTGCAATGCACAGACCCTTTGGGGTCACAGAAAGGCATCGTTCATATGTTCAATTAATGAATATTAATAGCACATTTCCTAAATCCCAAGGGCCAAGCCAAGCTCTTGGGATACAGCGAAGAAATCAAGACAGACCTGGTGCCTGTGCTCATTGAGTTTATATTCCGGCGAAGGAACTTTACAATTAACAAGAGAACTAATACCGTAAATACTGAAAATAACTGTGCCTGCTCAGATCCTATGAGAGAAGCATAGCATTGTGACAGAGAACACCGGGTTGAGGAAGATGACATGATTTAGTGTGGGGAGTCTGGGGAGGCTCTACAAGGAGGTGACATTTAAACTGAAACTTAAACGATGCAAAGATGCTGTCCATAAGAATGGGGAATGCTTGGGGGAAAGTGTTTTCCGCAACACGAACAGGAAGTGCCTGCAATGTTGTGATTTATAAGAAATACATATATATGCAGATGACCGATATTTATCAGATATATTTGGTCTTCATTCACCACTTCTGGCTCAAAGCTCTCTAATCCCTTGGAGTTTCAGAAGTGATAAGAGTGATCAAAGGGTCTTTGATTATGTTATTGAAGTGATTTTTGGATACCATACAAGGGTGGGGCCTGGTAGCTATTAGGAGCCAACCATGTGGTTAGGAAATTGGAACTTTTAGTCCCACCCTCTGGTTTCAGGGAGGGGCTTGAGGTTGAATCAGTCACCATTGGCCAATGACTTAGTCAATCATGACTACATAAGGAAGACTCCATAAAAACCCAACAGGACAACTAGTCAGGCTTTTTCCCCAAAGACCTTCCATGCTGGGGAACCAACATACGTTCATGTGCCATCATGCCAGGCCCCAAGTTCCACAGCACAGCGGCTCCTTCCCTTGGGACCTCGCCCTATGTGTCTCTTCATCTGGCTATTGATTTGTATTAATCAGTAATCTCGTGAGGAAACAGGCTTTCTTAAGTTTTGTGAGCTATTCTGGCAAATTAATCAAACCCAAGCAAGGGATCATGGGGACCCCTAATTTGTAGCTGGTGGGTCAGAAGCACAGGTAACAACCTGGGCTTGCAATTGGCCTGTGAAGTGGAGGGCAGTCTTGTGGGACTGAGCCCCTTTACCTGTGGAATCTGATCCTGTCTCTAGGTAGATGTTGCCAGGATTGAATTCTCAAACACCCTCTAGCATCCAAAAATTGCTCGTTGGTGTGGGGAAGCCTTGCACATGTTGGAACTGGGCCCGGGGAAACCTTTTTAGTGCCAAATTCTCAAGACAAGATATAGCAGGGAACATTCCAGGAACTGTCAAAAGGGCAATGTGCTTGGAGCTTACAGAGCAAGTTAGAGAGTGATTTGAGCACAAATCTCATCTTTAAGATGTTGAGCATCTAGTAGACAAGATAAGATGTATATTAGCAAAGATGATTTAAGGTAAAATCCTTAAAAAGGACTAACTTCTATGACAGAAGAACAGATGGGGAGCTGTATGTCCAGTCAAGTGGCAAGACTCAGTGGAGGCCAATGGGAAAATGGGGCTGAGTTGAATCTAAGAGGATTACTCTATCAATTAGCTTTTGTACATAACAAACCACCCTGTAACTTAGTGATTTAAAACAATAGGTATTTATCTCATAATCCTGAGGGTTGTGGGTTTATGCTGGTTCCAGTTGGGCAGTTCCTTTGGTCTTGGCTTGGCTGTCTCCAGAGAGCTGGAGACCCTCTGCTCTCCTGAATCTCAGCCTCAATGTGTCTCTCATATCTTTCTAGCATCTTCTTAAGTCAAGGCCATAGTGTAAGCACAAAAAAGCCAATTATGCAAGAGACTAAGGTTTCCTGAGGCCTAAGCTCAGACTCAGTGCATAGTTGTATTCTATTGGCTAAAATAAGGCCCAGAGTCATAGAGTGGAAGTGACAAAGTTACAGGATAAAAGGACATGGATTCAAAGAAGCCATTAGCTGGTGTTATCAGTGTAATCAATACACCACAGTCGCTTAACTAGAGAAGTCTAAAGCACTGTAATAGAGGGAGAATTCAAATGGTGGGTGATAGGGGGCAAGATTGTAGTCAAGGAGACAAAAATGTATTAAATTTGAAGACTGCAATACAGAGAGAAACGGGAGACTCAGCAACAGAAGCAGAAGCCAGGAGGAATAAGTGGATGCAGCTTGAGGAATGGGTAAGACAAGGAAACTAACTTTATGCAGATCCACAGAGAGAACACTATTGCTGCTCTTGTATAACAGTGCCTGGTGTGGCACTATATGCAGCCTGTTCCACATTTTATCTCAAGGTCTCTGATTGCAACCCTACCCCTGGTGCCATTTTCACATTGTAGAAAGGCTATGGTCTGGGAGGGAAAAACTTATGGAGGGGCTGTTGTTTTTTTTTCAGTTAGACCTTGGTAGATGAATAGATTTTATGTATAAAATCCACTTGAGGCACTATGGTAGGATGTTAACATTATACTTATTCTTAGACACAGGATTAACTAAAATCATTGTGACCAAAAGAAATAGAACTTGTAGGTGCCCCAATTAATTTTTTATCTCAGTGACTTTCAACTTTATTTTATAGCAGAGCCCTTTTATAAAAATAAAATTTTATAGATCCCTAATATGGAAAGCAGACAAAAGCATATCTTAACAATATGCATTTATTTCTTAAATTTCTCTTAATAATACTTAAGAACCCGTTATTAAAAACAATAAAGTTATTCTGATAAAATAGTAACTTAAGAGTTATGGATAAAAGTAACAAGCTTAGGACAGCTTGAGTATATTTTGTTTGAGTTGTGCAGTATTGAGAAAAATCTTCTTTCATACAGATAAAAGGTGATACTTGTTTATCGAGTTCTACATGAGTGAAAAAAGTACCAGCCTGGGCTTAAAACAAAATCCCACTACAGGATACAAGGCTAAAATCTTCTGATTCACGACACATTCACCTTTTAAAGATAGATATATGCACATACACACACAAAGTAAGTTAATTCTTTGGTAACCATTGTTGTGCATAAGTTGCTTCTATGATGTAATGAAGTATGTACTGTATTTTTATATAGTTTTTAAAGTAAGTTTTTTAAGTTAACTTTTACACTTGAGTAGTCACAATTGCTCTTCTCCAAAAGCACTCACTGTCCCCTGGAACACAGAACTCCGCCGAGAGGATAGAGAAGGCGGAAATGTAGCCATCCTGTGGGCCGTGGGAAAGAAAGTGAAGGATGAACATGGACTTTGGGATCATATTTGTGTTCACGTTCCACCTGTGTCCCTTATTAGCAACGTAATTTTGGGCCTTCTCTTTGATCCTTACTGCCCCCTCTATTAGTATTCCAACCCTCATTTCATTCAATTGGTAGGGATCCTTAATAAATGTTACTTCTTTTTTTCACAATCCTATTCAATCTCTTCTTCTATCAGGAGTGAAAGAGAGATCAGATCTTTGATTTGCTCAAATGTTTCTCTAGATGCCCCCATGTTCTGATAGCATCAGCCTGTCAGGGTGCATCTATGATGTTTATAATTCAGGTAGCAAATTGATTTTTGAAAGCACTCGGGCCTGCTCTGTCCATGTCGGATAAGCTCCAAGCATTAATTATGCACCAATATCGATGTTTTTGTCTGACAAGGTCTAATGTCACCATATTCAAATTTGGCTGCTTTCTTGTTAGAAAACCCTTCAAAATGTGGCCTTGGAAAAGACAGCAGGTGTCACCTACAATATTTGAGATGTCCCAGAACTGAAGTCTTCAATTAGAATTAAAGACAATGCCTGTCCTTGGCCGGGGTTTTGATAAGAAGGAGCTGGGAGGATTCATGAAAGCAGGTTGAGGTGTGGCTACATCAAGCAGCGTGGAAGAAGGCGGTCAAACCTGGTACCCTGTACATGATGGTGATGTGAACAGTTTAAATGCTTTTAGGTTTGCAATATACACAAGTCAGGGGGTACAGTTTGTATTTGGAAGCTTATTCAATTGCCAATTCATATGCTCAACCATAAATATCCCGCTAGAGCTAACTGATTTCAGAGAATCATTAGAAGAATTGGGATCAACTTATTTTTCAAGGAGAGTTATACTCATATCAATGCCAGGGCCTCTGACTTGAACTGAGCAAATAAACCAGTGGCAATCTCATTCAAATGTTCTTATTGGATCCGTTTAATTTATCCAACAAATACTCTCTGTGCTCTGCCGATACGCCAGGCAATATTCTGGGCACTGGGAACTCACAGGGCACAGGCAGGCAAGCTCTTGTGCGGCATTTTTTTCCAATGAAGCATAGTTTAGACATTCTCATTTCTAAGACTTTACTAAGAAGACTTTACAAGGCAGAGAGAGGCAGCTGAATAAATCTCTTCTGTGAGTTTAGGATTTTTATTAAAATAGAGGAGTTTGCTAATTCCATCTCAAGCAACTCCAAAGAAACGTACTCAAGCATTCTGAATATAATTAATGTTTCACTCATATTGAGCTATACTATGTTTTCATGATGTCAGGGAAATTGTAGGAGGGCTCTTACAGGGGATAATTATTCTACTCGCTCTGCATTTTCTGAAGGGGAATTGGGTCAGAGATGATTGCTAGTGCCTCTTTGTCCACTGCAGTAAAAAGGAAAGGCCCCTCACTTCTGGTAATGAATAGTTAATATAAGTGATTTATAGGTATCTGAAAAATGGGAGGGGGATTTTTTGCATACCCTGAGATATTTCCTTCTTTATTGTTTTCTTTTTCTTTCAAAAACATTTTGCATCTGTGCCTTGTCCCAGCTACTCTATGAGACTGGGAGAATACAGACAAAGGAAACATGGCCTTCACATTCACGAAATTCATAATGTAATTTTAAAAAATAAAAATGTAAGTGAAATCAATTCAGTGTAGGACTTACACTTGACTTCTCCTGGAATTCACAGGATGCTCACATTCTAAGGAAAGGAGTGATGAGCCAGATAGCCAAAGATTTATTTTTGAGTCTTTTCTATGTCAGTTGGGGAGGACACTAAACATTTCTCTATTTTAGTTTCCTCATCTGAAGGAAAGGCTATCAAAGGACTGGTTGTGAGAATTATTTCAAATGCTTAATGTGAAATGTGATAAGAGCAGCAAGGCCCCAAATAAAACAGATGAACCGAGATGGTTATAATTCATGGTAATTCCTATGAACCTTCTACTTTGAGAACTGCAAGTAATGGTGATAGTAATAACAGGTAACATTTATTCCAGGCAGTTGTCAAAGGAATGTATAGACCCTAACCAATGTAATATTCAGATTAGTTCTGTGGGGTAGGTATTATTCTCACTTCTATTTTTAAGCTGAGGGTACTCATGTACAGATATGTTGAATGATTTTTCTAAAGCCATCTAGTAAGTGGTAGAGACCATATCTGAACTGAAAGTCTGACTCCAGAGGACTACCCAACATATTCAACACCTCCAGCGTTCCTAGTACTGCACTGGCTGTTTGAGGGACTATAAAGATTAATTAAAGATGAATAAACTGCAGTCCTCATCTCCAAGTGTATACAGTCTAGTGGGAGAAATGAATAGGCAATCAGTTACCTAATGGCACCGGGACATGAGGTAAATGGATTGAGTTGACAATTCTGTGGGTAGAAAGGAGCAAGTCAGTACGTGGTCGGTTGTCTAGAGCAGCATGCTAAGTGAACTTCTGGAGCTGGGGAGTGCATTTTAGGCAAGTCCCATGCTGTGGGGAAATTGAATGGTAAAGGACTGGAGAAGCTGGAGATCAGGAGTGCAGTTAGGAAACCATGGTGTCAGATGAGGGAGAGCAATCAGCCTGATGAAGACGATCAAAGTGGAGTTCATCCAATTCCTAGTTTTGTCCAAATTCTGAGAATGATGGGGAGATCCAGACACAAGGAACAAGGACCATTTTGAAAGGGAAAAGAATATCCAAAGTATCAGCATAAAGGTTCTCCATGAGGAGGATTCCAGAATGGCAGCAGAGTAAGTAGGTGTAACACTGACATGCTCCCAGGACCAAACCAGAATTACAACTAAAGTTTAAAAAAAAAAAATCCTAAATAATCTACTGAAGGCTACTAGCTGGAGAAAACCCTGATAACCAAAGACAGAAAGTGGAGACCACATAGACACTGGTAGACAAGGTGGAGGCACAAAGGACTAGCCAGGCTCCCACAGACAGCAGCTGAAGTCTCAAAGGGATGTCTCAGCTGTGGGGGTTCCCACGGAGAACTCTGGGGTCTAATCCCCAAGCTGGGCCCCCCAGCAGAGAGCACCAGAAGGAGAAAGGTGCCCCTTAACATCTGGCTGTGAAAAGCACGGGGGTTGCTGTCTGCCAGGGAGACAGCTGGAAATGCAGGCACTCTCTTAAAGGGCCAATGCACAACATTTAGTGTTTAGCCACTCACCGGGGGCTCCGGCAGAGGGAGGGCAGAGTGGACTGGAGCTGTGTGACTAGAAGCCAGGATTGGGGGCTCTGGGGTTAGAGCTCAGAAGGCAGACACCCCGGGGTCCTGTGCTGAGTCATTCCCTCATACTGCAGAGGACATCTTTCTCCAGAAGAACGTTACCATCCAGGCATCTTTTGCCTTGGGGGGTGGGGGTGGGGTGGGGAAGCAATCACCTACCCTATTGGAAAACCTCTTGCCCCACCCTGTGGAGTTTCTGAGGCCCAATAAGAGACTGAGAATAATAATTCGCCTCCAGGCAGAAGCAACTGCCCCACCCTGTTGGAAAACCTCTCCCCCCACCTGTGGGTGATAGCCTGAGGCTACTCAAGGCAATACAATCAGTTTGCAGACAGAGGCAGGTCTCTAGAGGCCTTGAGTCTTTGTCTAATCTAATTAGTCTGAACAGCAATTTACACTGGCCAGCGCTAGAGATTGGGAGGCATAGCAGATCTACTTAATACATAGTCACAAACCCAAGCAGGCAGCAGTAAAAAGGAAGGATCTCTTACCCTTTGAGACAACCTGGAGGGACCTGGAGAGTATTATGCTAAGAGAAATAAGCCCGTCAAAGACAAGTATCACATGATCTCACTCATATGTGGAATCTAATGAGCAAAATAAACTCTTGAACAAAATAGATCCAGAGATAGAGAAGTATGGAACAGACTGTCGAATCTCTGAGGGAAGGCGTGGGTGGGAAGAAATCAAACAAAGAACCTGTATGCATACATGCATAAAATATGGGCACAGACAAAAGGGTGGTAGAGGCCTGGCAGGGAGAGGTTGGGGCAGGCAATAAGGGTTCAATGGGAGAAAAAAGGAGACATATGTAATACTTTCAACAATAATGATTTTTAAAAAATAAATAAAGGTCCTCCATAGGAAATAATAACACTGAATGTCAGAGCCTCTGCTATAGCCTCCTATACCCTCCTGTAGCTGCTCAGCACAAGAGGAGTGGCTCTCTGATACCTCCGAGCCCAGGACACTACTTGGACCACATTTTACGAAGGAGGGAGGGTATGAGTCCCAAAACAGGCCTCGTGTTCTACACATCACCCAGAAAACTCTATAAGCTGAAGCAGTGTGGCTCTCAAGTCCTGGCCATTTCTCTCTCTCTCTCTCTCTCTCTCTCTCTCTCTCTCTCTCTCTCTCTCTCTCTCTCTCTCTCCAGCCTGCTGGCCTCAAGAGGCAGGTTCAGTGCAGGTGGAGTAGAGAGATAGGGAGCTCTGTGTGGGCTTCCAGCCTAAGCCATGTGCTGGAATATAACTTTTCTTAGAAAGCCTTTCCTTGAGAGAGCAGGCTCTTGCAGAGTTATTAATAAAGTCTCTTCTTTTTCCATGCCTAGAACTCAAAAAGACAAAAGACAACACATGTTAACAAGGATGTGGAAA
This sequence comes from Myotis daubentonii, assembly GCF_963259705.1. Taxonomy (NCBI): domain Eukaryota; kingdom Metazoa; phylum Chordata; class Mammalia; order Chiroptera; family Vespertilionidae; genus Myotis; species Myotis daubentonii. The sequence goes on along the minus strand of NC_081850.1, from coordinate 67,910,247 downwards.
AAAGGGAACCCTCATAAACTGTTGGTGGCAATGGAATGTAAACTGGTACAGCCATTATGGAAAACAGTATGGAGATAACTCGAAAAATTAAAAATAGAACTACCATATGATCTAGAAATCCCACTTTGCATCTGTAACCAAAGGAAATGAAATCAGTGTCTTGAAGGAATTTCTGCACTCCCTTGTTCGCTGCAGCATTATTCATGTCAGACGCACAGAAGCAGAGAGTAGAATTGTGGTTTCCAGGGGCCAATGGGAGGTCCATACGGGGAGATGTTGGTCAAAGAGTGCAAAGTTTCACTTATGCTGGATGAAGAATTTCTGGAGATCTAATGTATAGCATGGTGACTGCAGTTAATAATACTCTTTTATAATTCAAATTTGCTAAGAGGGTACATCTTAAGGGTTCTCACCAGAAAACAAACAAACAAAAAGGAGATTATAACTATGGGAGGTGATGGGTACTTTAATTAGCTTAATTGTAGTGATCATATATATATATACATGTACACACACACACACATTGTTGCCAATTATGACTCAATAAAGTTGAAAATTTGGGGGAAGGTCAAGGGGGAAAAAAGGGAGACATATGTATTACTCTTTGTAATACTTTAAGCAATAAAACAAAATTTATTTATTTATTATTTTTTTAATATATTTTATTGATTTTTTACAGAGAGGAAGGGAGAGAGATAGAGAGTTAGAAACATCGATGAGAGAGAAACATCTATCAGCTGCCTCCGGCACATCTCCCACTAGGGATGTGCCCGCAACTCAGGCACATGCCCTTGACCTGCATCGAACCTGGGACCTTTCAGTCCGCAGGCCGATGCTCTATCCACTGAGCCAAACCGGTTTCGGCAATAAAACAAAATTAAAAAAAAAAAACACATAAAATAGTATTCCTAAAACAGTCACAGATTATAGAAGAGGCTCAAAATCATTGGGTCCCTTCATCCTTTTCTTTAGCACAATATGTGCTCAATAAATCCTCACAGAATTTAACTGAATGGTGGCTCCACTTATAATGAAAGATATATATGTTGCCATGACTAACTACATGGGTAGTTTAATAAAATCACTTAGATCTGAGTCTCTACTCCTCCACTACTAACAAGAGTAAACCAGCAAGTGTTTTAACTACTCTGAAGTTCCTGGCATATGTAATGGATATAACAGTATCTACCTCATGGGTGTATTATAAAGAGAAAAATCATGTAAAGTGGGTAGTAATGTGTCAGACACACACAGTTGATATCTGTGTTGGGACTGTGGGGGTTGTTCTCTTCCTCCTCCTTTTGTTTGGATGGTTGCCTTTGAGAGCTATCGAATGGCCATGCAATCCAATCTACTAGTCCCATCCCACATCATTGACGCATCTGCCAATGCCAGAAGTATCCTACAGTATCAGAGGGTGTGAGAGAATTTGCACACTGTCTGCATTTTCTAGGCAATTGTCTTCTATCTCTGCTGTTGCCTTGGCCATCAGTAATCAGCATGGCTAAGGCCTGTAGCTGGCCTCGGCTTCTACAGAAATCTCCCCCATGGGAATACAATGGATCCAAAGCTGGAAGCAGCTCCCAAGGAAGGAGGCCCATGTAAGCTGGACCCAAAGGAAGCAGGTGGCATTTATATCTCCCTTGGTATTTCCATCTTATTGCTCTGGGAGTTCCCAAGTTAAGAAGTCAAGGTGCCAACAAACAGCCCAGGGTACATCAAGGAAGAGAAAAATGCAGGATGAAGAGAATTCCACATCCCTTAGCAACCACCTAGCCCTGCCCATTACAGTGAATGTCTCCCCCAAGGTTGCACAGGGAGTGAGTCCTTTCTCCATGAAGATCATTGTGATACCCAAGTCCCAGAGGTGCCATTTACATAGAATGGTGCCCCTTAGAGCGTTGCATCTCTCAGATTCTTTTTCTCCATCAAAATTTGCTAACTTATGAATTATAAATAACCTTGTTTCCCAGTAAGACGACCCTTTCCTCTGTCTTGACACCGTCATTAATGGGCGTGAAGAAGGGACAAGACTTCTTCCTTCCACACTCTCAGATTCCTCATTGTAGTCTGCATTGGAAACCTCCTGTCTTGTACTGCATCCCTATTTATGTCCATCACCACGAAAATCTAGGACTTTGAACTCATCTCACATAGTCAGACTCTTATCCTCACACTGCTCTACATATCACCAAATCTTACTCTTTGCAACTCCCCAGATCCTTCCACAGTGTCCGCCTCCAATCAGGGTCTTCCTTCAGCAAGATCTTCTGTATCTTCAATCAATTCCCTGGAGGTTCCTTCCCCAGCCTTAGTCTACCTGAACTCCACCTGATCTCTGAGGAAATTTCTTCTCCAAGAGTCTTCTCTTCCACTGTGCTTGAAGAAGCTGGGGTTGATGATATTCTTCCTCATCATCTTTTCTAGAACATTCTTTTTTCTTCTTCCTACACACACACATGCACACACACATGCAGACACACACACATGCAGTGGAATGAAAGCTAATACCAGCAGTCCATGCCACCTCTACCCTTCCATGTTCCTGTCACCTACAAACCTTCAAGTCATTAGCCCTTATTTCTTGAATCACTGACACTCTTGGTCTACACTGACACTCTCTATTACTTCTGGTATAATTATTTTTGACATAGAAATATAAGCCTCAATTTTATCCTCTGCAAAATGGAACCAATAATACCAACATTCACTACATCAAAAGGGACCGTCTGACCCTTGTGTTGGGGGTCATATAGGATGATGCAAGTGAAACACCATACAAACTGTAGAATTCCATTCACCTGAAGAATTTATTTTTCTGGCCATATAAGGTATCTCTCAATCCCAAATGTGGAGTAAATTAGGAAATAATCATAAATTGAATAAATCTTTTGCAAATGTGTCTGTCTCAAAGGAAAGACAAGATCTAGCTTCATTTTCAGCTGACGTTTTAGTTAATGACCTAGAATTACTGCTATGCTTTTATTCTCATCTCAGTGTGCTGCAGCCCACATGGAAATGTCTGATAAACTGGGAGCTGCGTTTGATGCATGGGAAAAGAAGATGTTTTCTATTCCAATATCTTTTCAGAATATTTTTTTCATATTCTTCTGAAGGTTTTGATCTCACATTATTTCTCTTTTTGATTCGAAGGATGGGGAAAAAACCCACGGGACTTTTCATTTATTTATTGCAGAAGCCACTTAAGACCTGGTTTCAAAGTTGATTTCTGAATTTCTGTACTCACTTCATGCACCTTGGGAAGATTGTTTGACCTCCTGGAGGAGAGTTCAGTGAAGGTCAAAATATGTGTCTGACTGACACATGGAACCTCAGACATTCTGTCCCAGACTGCTGTCTCCAAGCTGGGGCCAGCAGCATCAGTGTGATGGAAGGGGCTGCTGGGAATGTCTTCCAGCCACCTGCCTCTTTAGTTTGACCTCTGACCTCTACTACTTTTTCTACCATGAAAGAGGAATTCATGCCTTTATTTTAAAATGTTAGAATTTGATCCAATTTTAATTCAACAGATACTTATTGAGCACCTATGCCTATTTTATGCTCCCCATTGAGCTAAGAGCTACAAAGATGAAAATTATTCATCATTCGTGGGAAAGGGAGTCAAGAGTACTCAGGAATCAGACAGCCTGAGTTCAGATCCCAGCTCTACCACTCATGGGATGTGAGATGTTAGGCAAGGCTCCTCATCTGTCCCAGTCTGAATTTGTTCATGTGTAAAATGGATGATAGCAACAATAATAATACCAACCATTAATCCATACAGAGCACATAAGTCAGTACCTGGTCCATAACTTTCCATTGATATGATAAGGATAAGGATGGTGTTCTAAATGAAAGGAAGCAAAAGAAGTATGATCCCTGTCTTCATAGTCTAACAAGGAGCACAGACATTAATCAAATAGCTACATAAACCGATAATTACAAACATGCCACAGTGGTACCCCTGAAACTAATACAATATTTCATGTTAATTGTGATTGAAAAATAATTTTTAAAAGAGCTATAGTGGATTATGTTGTTGCCCTTCCAACATATATTACGACTTTCCCCCGTTGTGTAGTAGCCATGTGCATTTGGGGGAGTAGGAACTAAACCCAATCTCAACTCTTCAAATGCATCTTAAGAGGCCGAATCCAATTGTGTACTTTCCACTCATTGCCACTGTGATTGACTCAGAGGTGGTCACATGACCTAAACCAATCTAATCAAAGGGAAGCCCAGGACCTTTATAGTGAGGAAGAGAATTCCCTTTCACTACCACTGGATATGACAGAAAAAATAGTTGATGAGCAACAGTTAGCAGCCATTTTTCAACCACTAAAGGAGCTAAGCTTAAGAGGCAGTCAATACTGTGTAGGGCAGAAATAAAACATATAAAGAAGAAGGGTCTTTGGTAGTATTGTTGAGGCACTGGATCTGACCTCACCTGAAACCCAAAATATCTTGAGAATATTCAGACAAAAAGTAATCTTCAATGATAAAGAGAAAAATAAGCAATTAAAAAATAGGCAAAGGCTCTGAATAGACACTTCTCCAAGGAAGACATACAATGACTAATAAGTACATGAAATGGTCTTTATGGAAATGCAAATCAAAACCCCAATGAGATATCACCTCACACCCACTACAGGATGGGTAGAATAAAAAATCATGTACTGCCCTAGCTGGTTTGGCTCAGTGGATAGAGTGTCAGCCTGAGGACTGAAGGGTCCCAGGTTTGATTCTGATAAAGGGTATATGCCCAGGTTGCAGGCTCAATTCCCAGTGAGAGGTGTGCAGGAGGTGAATTAATGATTATCTCTCATCATTGAGCTTTCTATCTCTCTCTCCTTCTCCCTTCCTCTTTGAAATCAATACAAATATTAAAAAAAAAAAAGCAGGAACTAAGCCCTAGCTGGTTTGGCTCAATGGATGGAGCGTTGGCCTACAGACTGAAGCATCCCGGGTTCGATTCTGGTCAAGGGCACATGTCTGGGTTGTGGGCTCTATCCTCAATAGCGGGTGTGCAGGAGGCAGCCAATCAATGATTCTCTCTCATCACGGATGCTTCTATCTCTCTCTCTCCTTCTCTCTTCCTCTCTGAAATCAATAAAAAATATATATTTTTTAAAAGCAGTTACTAATAAATGTTGATGAGAACAGAGAAATCAGAATCTTTATACACCACTGGTGGGAATGTACAGTAATGTAGTCACTTTGGAAGTTACTCAAATGACTACCTATAATTACTATATGACCTAACAATTCCATTCTTTGGTCTAGAGAAATGAAAACACCTGTCCATCCAAAGACTTGTACAGGAATGTTAACAGCAGCATTATTCATAGCATCCAAGAGGTGGAAACAACCCAAATGTCCATCAATTGAAGGATAAACAATTTGTGATATACAATTTAGTATTTCATACAATGCAATATTATTCAGCCACATTCAATGCTCTAGCCCAGTGGTCGGCAAACTCAGTCAACAGAGCCAAATATCAACAGTACAACGATTGAAATTTCTTTTGAGAGCCAAATTTTTTAAACTTAAACTATATAGGTAGGTACATTATTATTAACTTAATTAGGGTATTCTTAAGGCTTAGGAAGAGCCACACTTAAGGGGCCAAAGAGCCGCATGTGGCTCGCGAGCCGCAGTTTGCTGACCACGGCTCTAGCCACTCCAGTAGTCAAGTCAGTTCCCATGGGTGCTTCATCAGTGACTACCCCATCTGGCAATAACTAAAGCTGGTGATGCGCAGTAAAATAACCAAATACATCTGCCCAAACTGAGCCTCAGTACCACGGGGCAAAAATGTCTACCTTGCTTGTATCCACATACAATGGCACAAAGGCTGGCCCATAGTAGGCGCCTGGGAGATATTTGTTAAATGGATGAATAACCTCTATTGTCCTTAAGTTACTATCCAAATGTCTGTCTCATATTCCACCCTGGAACCTGCCGCTGGGCAGCACCACTGTCAGCCCATCTTCATTAAGTCCAGAATCTAGCACGGAGCCTGTAGCAGAGTAAGGGAGTCAGTGCACAGGGGTGAAGTTCTTGATGTCTTCCACAGTCAGTTACCCAGCTAAGTTAAATGTCTGTTCTCTCCGAACACTCACAGCTTCTCAGATAAAACTTTTTGACACACCCACCCAAATCTGCTTTGCACTGTAATGATTTACAACAGCGATCTTCAACCTTTATCATCTCATGACACACATAAACTAATTACTAAAATTCTATGGCACACCAAGAAATATATCTTTTGCCGATCTGATAAGAAATATGGGAATAATTTTGAATCATTCACACCAGATGGCTATTGTTGTGTTGGCCGTTGCCACTTTTTAATTTGACAACCTAAGAGAAAAGAGATCAGTGCCCCTGACTAAATAATTAGGTCTTGCATATTTTAAAAATGCTTGTGGCACACCAGAGTGCCGTGGCACACCGGTTGAAAATCGCTGATTTACAAGAATGGCTGTTTCCTCCCGTAAGATTGTGATCTCTTCTGAAAGTGAGGGTCCCATCTCTTTCATCATATGGGACTCCAGTCTGTTACCCAGAATAAAAAGCACAACAGAAGCTCAGTAAACATACTTGTCGAATAGCAGGTAGATGATTGAGTAAATGAATGAGTAAGTGGAAAGTGAGAATTAGATGGAAATGAAGTCATGGTATCTGGAAGTTTGCCACGTGGTCTGACAGAGATCACAGAGATCAAGATATAATAGGCCCTAGCCGGGTTGGTGCAGTGGCTAGAGCATCTGCCTGTGACATGAAAGATCTGGGTTCAATTCCGGTCAAGGGCACATAGCTCGGTGGTAGTGTGCAGGAGGCAACCAATCAATGTGTCTCTCTCACATCGATATTTCTGTGTGTGTCTCTCTTTCTCCCTTTCACTCTCTCTAAAAGTCAATGGAAAAATATCCTCAGGTGAGGACTAACACCACCAACACAGAAACAAGTAATCTTATTAGTTTCTCTCCTTCGACCACCAGCCTATAAGTCCCCTGAGAACAGTACCCATACCTAAGATGCTCACCACTGCATCCTCACTGTTTATCACAGTTAGTGCTCAAAAAGTGTGTCAAAGACATTCACCCATCCAGTAACTCCCCACGGTCCCAGCACTCACTTCCCCCTCTCCTTTTGATCCTGCAGTGAGCAGTAGACGCTCTTTGCCTTCTAAATAAATAAGGATGCAATCACAGCAATCAGTTTGCTCCCGTGTGCCCCCCTCCCACCTTTTGTACTTTTCCAACTGGCTTGAATCCTTTCATCTGCAGTTACTTCAGAAACATCTAATCCAGGCCCTGCTGTATCGCATGATTAAGATAAACCACTGGAGTATTTTTATGAGTAAAATCTCTCCAGATTTCAGTACATAAATCATTTGTTGTGAAACCGCTCATTGTCTTTAGGCAAGGCTATAAAATGAGGGGAAATTCTATCTATTTATGAATCAAAAGTCAGGGGATAGGAACAGTTGGAAAGAAAGAGACTACAATATAAAAATAAGATTTATCTCTTAATATTCTCCTTACACATATCCCTCCATCCCTTTCCCTGACTTGCTTTTCAGCATAGAATCAGAATTCAATTTCATGTTTGTTCCACAGAATCACAGAGGAAAGTAGAGCTTAAGAGGAAGAATTTAGAGCAGTGATGGCAAACCTTTTGAGCTTGGCGTGTCAGCATTTTGAAAAACCCTAACTTAACTCTGGTGCCGTGTCACATATAGAAATTTTTTGATATTTGCAACCATAGTAAAACAAAGACTTATATTTTTGATATTTATTTTATATATTTAAATGCCATTTAACAAAGAAAAATCAACCAAAAAAATGAGTTTGCGTGTCACCTATGACACACGTGTCATAGGTTCGCCATCACTGGCCTACATCATTGCTCTCCTGGCCGGGGAGGGTTGGGGGGCAGGAGGGAGGGGGGTAAGAGATCAATCGAAGGACTTGTATGCATGCATATAAGCATAACCAATGGACATAAGACACTGGGGGGTAGGGGAGGCCAGGGGATTGTCAAGGGTGGGGAAAAAAAGGAGACATATGTAATACTCTTTGTAATACTTTAAGTAATAAAACAATAAAATAAACTAAAAAAATAAAAAAAAGAAATTTTTTGATATTTGCAACCATAGTAAAACAAAGACATATTTTTGATATTTATTTTATATATTTAAATGCCATTTAACAAAGAAAAATCAACCAAAAAAATGAGTTCACGTGTCACCTCTGACACGCGTGTCAGAGGTTCGCCATCACTGATTTAGAGGATACTTTCAGAACTATGCCAACTCGATCAATCCTGTTCCCATCTCAAGTTGAAAGTCACTTCCTCAGAGAAGTCTTCTGTGATAACTTAGGCTAAATCAGATTGTCACTATTATAGTGCCTTTATGACTTTTTTAAAAGGATAGTTGGTAAACAATATTATATTAGTTTCAGGTGTACAATATAGTGATTCGACATTTTTAGACCTTATAAGGTGATCACCCCACAAATTCTAGTGACCATCTGTCACCACGCAAACTTATCACAATATTATTGACTATATTCCCCTTTTCCTTCTTCTACACTTCTCCATACCCCCTCCCTGCTGGTAACCAGCCCTTTGGTCTGTTTCTTGTTATTTTATTGATCTTGTCCTAGTTAAAATTTCTCTTGCCACAAATAAAAATGTATTTGCTTGTATGCTTGCTTAATAACCCTGTCTCCCTCCGTAGATAGAGGGATTCTGACTATATTTATTTTCTGCTGTTAACTCCAACAACTAACACAGTGCCTGACATAAGGCAGGCACTGTGCAACTGTCTGTTTTACATAAGTACATGATGACAATTTTCCCACCTATTTTTCAAAGTTAATCTCAAAACAATGAAATACTATTTAATTCTTTCAAGTACTTTAAATGTTATTGAATAGACAGTGAATGTTACCTTTTAGTAAAATAAATGTTTATTCTATGAAAGCCATTGCATATATTATCTCACATAATGGTCTAGATAATGCCAAAATGTAATAAAATAGATATTATGCCCATCCTAGTGATAAGCTTCAATGACCTGTCTTATGTGTGTCAGCCAGTAGTGGTAGAAGCCAGTCCTGAAGGGCAAAGCTTAGCCCTGAAGAGCCGAACCTAGCCCCTAAGCAATCCCTCTTCTTCCAGCAGGCCCAAGGGAGCCAGCCTCCATGGGTCAGGGTGATATGCACAGGCATTTCTCCCCTGAGAGTCAGCATCTCTTTCAGCCTCTGGCTCCAAGACCAAGTATGCTCACTTAAGGGTCCTTTCTGTCAAGGCAATCTTGTGGAGACCGGGGCTTCCCCATGGCCTGGTCACTTTGATTTCAATGGGCCTGGCCCTGAATAGCCCAGTCAAGGCCAACGAGCAGAATCTAACCCCAGAGGACTAACACTAGTTCCGAAGAACCAGCCTATATCCTAAGAGTCGGCCTGGCCCCTAAATCCCAACTAGTCTCGATTAGTCAAAGCCAGTCCCGATGGGCGGAGCCTAGTCCCGAATAGCCCAGATCCAAACCCAAGGACAGAGACAATAATGGGATGAAGGCCTAGAGAGGGGATGGGAATGAGGAAGAGGGGGTTAAGGTGGCGGGGCGGGGGGGGGGGGGGTCATCTGTAATACTTTCAACAATAAAGATACATTTTTTAAAAAGGCAGCACTGGGATTAAACCCAGGTGGTCTGACTCTTTCAACATCTCCCCTGGCCTCAGAATTATCTTCACGTTCATATGAAAATGTCCCTGCCAGCCACCAGAGCCCACGGAGTGCCTCATGTTTGTCACCAGCAGAAGGAGGGGATGGGGATTAAGCTGCAACAAGAGAAATTGGAATGGGAGTGAAAAGGAAATGGCCTGAAAGTCTCTAGGTACCAGGGTAGAAAGAGGGACAGCTTCATTTTTAAAGACACAGATGCCTATAAACCCAGAATGTTTGAACCTGGTTCAGGCTGGACACTTTTCACATTTCAGGGATAAAGATCGGAAAGGAAGGTCAGCAGAACTATCCTGATGGTCTTTATCTTCTTAAAGTTTGTCTTGATGAACTAAACACCCGATCCCTTCATTTTCAAGAGTATCTTTTATTTAAGAAGCTGTTTCATGACCCTGTCTCAGAACCTGCATGAAAATTATAGCCATTAGATAGAAACATTATTAGCCACATTGTGCATATAAGAACACCGAGGCCAAGCAAGGAAGAATTAGATTAGACAAATTCCCTCCTGATCTCCACATCCATAGTCTGCACACCTCACTGGAACGGCAGAGACTGCTGGTGTCGTAGCCAATAGCCACGTTCTTCCCTTTTTCCTGTACTAGCAGATTCTAATTTTATTTGGAACTTCAAGGCATCATTCAAAAAGATTATATTCCAAGACTCCCTTTCAATGAGGCTTGATCATGTGACCAAGTTCTGGATGGACAGTAAGTAGACTTTTGTGGCCAATTCCAAAAAGATCTTTTAAAGGAAACTGAATTAACCAGAGTGAATCCTTTATGGCCCTCTCCCCTTACCTTCTTCCTCCTCCCTCTTTATGTAAATCTGAAGCTCCACCCACCACCGTGGGCTTTGATGACGTGACCTTGAGGACAAAAGCCAAGCAATGAGACAGAGAAGCCGAAATACTAATGGGAGGCTGGGTGCCTGAGCATCCTGTGGCTGCCATGCCAGCCCTGGCTTGCTTTCCTCTGGAATTCTTGTATATGAGAAAGAAATACTTGATTTACAAAAAGCCACTATTATTTTGGTGGTTTCTTTTATAAGCAGTTGACCATAATCCTAACGGCAAGAAGACTGAATTCACTGTGAAACCTGGTTCCTTCCTTTCATTCACATGATCACATGAAGAAGGAAGTAATGTTGGGTGCCACATAATTCACCGGGTGCCATCCGTTGCGTTGCATGATGCTGTCATTTTCTGCACCAACAACAAAGGAAAAATGTTGCCAGTTGAACTCTGACAGGCCACTGATTGTAAGATGCAAATCAATTTCAGAAATGTAATGTGAGGAAAAACAACCTAAGAAATGTGTATTGGGAATTTAACGAAGCTCAGAGTATAAATTTAAAGTTTATTAGACCAACCATCCTTCCATTTCTATCTTAAAGAAAACAGGCCCAGCAAGGGCCGGTGACTTGTCCAAGTTCAGCCATGGAACCAAGATGAGACTCTTGACTGCAAATGAGAGCTCTCAAATAGGTCCGATTAGATAGCAAATTTTTGCTCATGTTACCTTGACTGGTAGTGACATATTTCATCAAAGAAGTGGCACTGAATAGGCAGAAACAAATGGACTCCACAGTCATGGGAGAGGATGGAGGCAGATTTCACAGCAAATTCACACTCCACTCCTGAGGTACTAGGCCTGCACCTTCTTCAGCAGCTCTGAAGGAGATGGAGAACGTCAGGAGGCCACTGAGAACTGTGGGGAGGAGCCCTCTGAAACACAGGAAATTGAGGTGACACAGCAACAGCTGATGGCTGGGACCATCAGCCAGGTGTCTCATCAGCTAAACCTCTGCTCCATCCTCCTGCACACTGCGGAGACACCTGGTCAATGGTGCCCCCCCCCCCCCCCCCCCGCCAGGGGACACCAACAATCTCTACTCCCAGGTTGTCAGAAACGGAAGAGGCCCGTAAGATCACGCGTCACTCCTGCCTACACCAAAGACAGAAATGGTTCTCAGCTCTCAGAGTCTGACTTGGGGTGAGAAAGACCCCACTGGCCAGTGCGGTTGACCTTGGAGGCAGAGTGAAGTGCAGAGGCCACTTCAATCATCCAGATAAAGGATGCCGGGGTCCTGGACTAAATACCAGGGAAGGCTGGAAAGGATAATAGGGATGGTCCAAGCAGTAACGAGGAGGCTTCCAAAACATCAAGCCCCTGAAATCATTTTCCTGTTCTTGGTACTGTTTCCTTGTCTGCTCCTGTGTCCTCACTCTCAGCATCCCTGGCTGCAGTCCCTCCTGTTGTTAGACTCTGCCTGAATGAGGTATGAAGGCCCGATAATGGTGTAGATGGCTGATGACAGCTGCATTCAGGCAGGGAATCCAAGAACGAGCTAAATGAGGCAGCGGTGATGGCAGAATTTCAGCATCCACCTGGGGATGGAGAGGCACCTGAGCATTGGGGCTTCCTGTTGCTATTGACATCCTTCCCTGAGGATGCTCGCATGAAGAAATAAGCACAGTTTTCTCATTTTATTTTTCTAGAAAAAAAATCTCAAAATCTCTATGTGTGTGTGTGTGTGAAAGAAGACCCGAATTAGTGTAACTTTTGCACAATAAAACAATAGTACTAGGCCTATAGGCAAAGGTGAAGGATTACTTTTCAAAATATATAATAGCATGGGTTGGACTCATACATGGACGAGCGGAAAGGTCTAAGGGGCCTGCTTTAAGTGAATACACAAGGATGGTTTACCATTAGGAGAAGATTTGGAAATGGGTCTTTCTCTGGGGCTTAGATCAAATAAGATGGAGTTCCTGAAAATGCTTTAAAAGCTAGAAAGCACTGCAGACATGCTTTCTTTAACACCACATGATTATTTGAAATGGGTTTGTCTTTACAGTGCACTGAGTACATTGCAATGGAGCTACAATAATCTTTATTTTACAGAAGAGGAAATAAAGACTCAAAAAGTAACTAGCAGTCCCCTTCTGCAAATTGTAGTTAGTTCTCAAAATGGGGGATAGGAGGCAGGGTACTGGGTTCTTCCTCTTGACTGATCCCAAGGATAGGAAAACAGAACTGATATTACTGAGCACTTTTCATTGTGGATGAAAAGGGGCCACATGCTAACCTGACTAACTCAGGGAAGGCCTGCAGGGAGGCCTTGCAACCTCAAGGGACCTAAAGTAACCGCAAAGAATGGCCTGAAATGAAAACCTTTTAATTAAAAAGCAGTTTACAGTGGGTAGACATGTGCTAGGCCAGTATCTTCCCTGACAGAGATCAACTTCGATCTTTACTGAGCCTATTATTTTGCATCTAGATAACATATCTTTGAAATGTCAGGGTAACTTATAACTTCCCTTTTTCTGGACTCCTCAGGGTACAACCAATGTGCCAGGCAGAGACCATAAATTCCCTCATTGTTACTCTTATCATGTTAATTGTCTACTGTTAACTATCTGTACCCACCAATGTAAATGAAGTATGTGTCTATCATTTTAATTTTTACCCAATCCCAGAGCCCCCCCGCCTTTGCTTTCTCCTACCTCCCTAATCTACCACCAATGGATTTCATGTAACCTGCATATGTCTCCTCCTTCGATTTAATGCATAAAACAAGGTGAAAAGCTGCCATTTTCCAGAGCAGTGGTCGCCAGCCCTTCAGACCTCATGGACCACCAGTGGTCCGGGGACCACCTGTTGGTGACCACTGCTCCAGAGCATTATCCCAATACCTTGAGATCCTGCTTCCTGGCAATTGTCGACAGTTTGGCTCAAATAAACTCACAAAAAAACTCTTTACAGGTCTGAATGTTTCTTACCTTAACACCATGGTTAAACTTGTGAGCATCACCTCCTGCGATCCCCAGAACAAACCTAGGAAGTAGGTACTAGCATTACCCCCACTCTGCTGATGAGAAAGCTGAGGTTCGGAGAAGTTAGGAACGTGCCCACGGTCACACAGGCAGGAGGCGGCAGGACCAGATCTCAGACTGCGGTCTGGTCAACACGAAGACCTGCATAGCTTTTCCGGTCCACAGTGTTCCCACTCGATGGTCATAAATATGCATGTGGTTCCTTTGGAATAATAATGCCTCCCAGCTCCCCTGGGGAGAAGAGGGCCTAAGGGTGTCTTCATTCTGGAGGGATATTGCCTCGCCAGGAATTTGTTTATGGAGTAAGCAAATAGTCTCCCTTTCTGTAAACCTGCATTCCACCCGATGAATATATAATGAGGCGTTCTAACGTGGAGACATTCTTTTTCCTGCAAACCCTGGACAACTGAGCAGATCAGACCTTGCTTTGCATGGCAGGGAGCTGTGTCAGTGATTCATCCCAAAGCATAAAAGGATGGTGGAGAAAAGGTCACTGGATGAAATGTGGGAGAACCTAGAGAAGGGGGCAAGGTCAGGGGTGATGGGAGAGATGAGGAGGGGGATGACGGAGGATGGAAGGAGGAGGCAACCACTGGGAGTCTGGGCAGAGGATGCCTTTGAAATGTAGACACCAAGTCCGATCTCAATATAGCAGCTGATCCTAAGCTTCTAGAAAAGGAACTGGAGGGAGCACTTGTTTGGCCAGAAAGGCAGCTGGAAGATGGAGATCAAAGAACAGTCCCTTGTGTCCTTCCCCCATCCCAGCCCCACCCCCATCGCACACAACTTTGAGTGCTTCCAAATGGCAGGGAGAGAAGGGGTGCTGGGTCCAAAGACAGGGGTGGGCCGGCGGAGGGAGGGAGCTGCCTGAAAGCTGATCAAAAACACTTTCAAGTTAAGATTAAACCCTGCAGATGGCGGGAGGCCAATTTAATGGGAAACGTTCCCTGTTCTCCCTGTCCCCTCCTCTGGCTTCCCATGGGAAGGGGACTGGGCTGTGATGTTGCTCATCAGAGAAACCCCTGGCTACCAGATCTTATCCAAATGAGCAGCTGTGAAAGGCTAAAAAGATGGAACTGGGGAAAAAATAGTTTACAAAGTGTTGAAAGGGAGACGGGGGTATGAGACGGGGATTTTAATTATCCCGCATCCTTCCTGTGGAGGGCAGGCACCATGGCCGGCTAAAGGTCATTAGCTCTGAAAGATGAAGCTGGCGGCGGGAAGGCCAGTGGCCTGGGGAACAGGATACCTGGGCTCCAGCTCCAGCTCAGCTGGTGCTTGTCCAGGCCTCAGTGTCCTCCTATGGAAATGGGAAGGGTGGGCGTTGTGGAGACTGTGCTGTACTGAGCCAGTGTGAGCAGTGGCTAGGCCCAGGAGGTCTCTTCAGACCCAACTTCTCCCACCTGCAAGTTGTGCTAACTTCTCTGAATCTCAGTTTCCTGTATCCTTTCCGAGAAATGGCAACGATGATCACGTCTACTTGTCAGGAGAACGGTGAAGAGCAGAAGAGTCAGTCCATGCGAAGTACATAAATGGCATATGACCCACACGCCGTGTGCACACAGTACCTAAGTTACTGTTGCTGTTATTAGTAGATGGTTCAAAATGGTCCTGAAAGTTCGGTGGGACTTGGGGGAAGAAGGGGCTCCGAAAAGTACAGAGGTGAGATCTGGGCCTGCAAGTCACTTAGCGTCTCCCTAAGCCGAAGCTTTTTCATTTGAAATAAGGGGCTTGTGAGTTTAAACAAGGTGTGTGACTGCCGAGTGCTCTGTGAACGTGAGGTCTACACTGGCTGTCCCCTATCAGTGGAAATGGAGTTATTCTCAACGGGGATGAAGTTTCAGTTACGCAAGAGGAAGAATGACTTCTAATATCTGCTGCACACCACGGTGCCCGTGGCTAACAACTCTGGGCTGTGCTCTTAAAATTTGTGTTAAGAAGGTGGCTCTCATGTTAAGTATTCTTAACACACACACACACACACACACACACACACACACACACTCACACACTCACACACACACACACAGAAGAAGCTGAAGGAAACTTTTAGAGGTGGTGGATATATTTATTATCTTGGTTGTTGTGATGGTTTCATAGGTGTATGCATTTGTCCAAATTCATTGCACTGTACACATTAAACATGTGCCCTTTGTTTTTTATCCGTTATATCTCAGGATGCTGAATTCCCCTCACCTAAGACAGGTGGGGCCCCTGAGGGTGCCAGCACAGTCTTGCCTCCATCCGGCACTCAGAAAGGGGAGGAAAGCCTCGGAGTGATGGGCAAAGGACTTTATTACAGCCCCATTGACGGCTGAGGACTGAAGGTGAAAGTCTCAGCCAACCCCTGCCAACTTGTGCTAATGCCCACATGAGACAGGGAATTGAAAAGGGTGGGGGAGGATAAGAGTCCTCAGTGGAACAAGGGAAAGTAAAACTAAGAAAATAAAAATAAAGATGAGTTTCTGTTGGTCTTTGTTGGTCTCGAACCTGATTCCTTCACATGGAGTGCCTCCTCCCAGGAAAGGACCATCAACTTAGTGAAGAAATAAATGAATGTGTGGATGGATGGATGGATGGATGGATGGATGAAAGGTGGCTAAGAGGAACACTAGACCAGGGATCAGGAGACCTGGGTTCTAATTCAGCTCAGCTAAACCAGAAACTTGCCCTCTGATCACAGGAGAACAATATTCCTGTGTCTTCATCTCTAGGCCCAGTCCCAGAGGCAGAAGAGACCTGTTGCAGAACCCTAAGCACCCGGCCGCCTTGCTGCATGGCGCTGGGGGAGCCGGGAAACCCCTCTCCCATGCAATGCAGCAGCATTAAGGTAGCAACCTGAGAGTTCCTATTCCAATCCCATGACGTGATCACTTTGCATCCCTCCCCACTCTGACGTGAGGATGCCTGCATTGGGTTTCATAGGCAATGCAGAGGGGTGTGTGTGTGTGTGTGTGTGTGTGTGTGTGTGTGTGTGTGTGTGTATGTGTTTTCCACCAAATCCCATTGCTGAGTGTTTTTCAATGGGACCGGGCTCAGAATCTATCAGTGGGCAGCAAACAAGACTATGGTAAGTCCCCACATTGGGATCTCTGGCCTGAAGTCCTGCTGGCTCTGCTGGTTCAAGTCCCATGTCCATGGCCTCACTCCTTCCTTCAGTAAGTACTCATTAGTGTCTGCAGTGCACCAGGCACTGTGCTAGACCCTGGCAATTCGTGGTGAACTAAAGAAACCCACCCTCTGTTCTCTTGGTGGCAATAGTCTCCCTCAGGACCCAGACGTCATTCGAATAACCACACAGTGCTCAGTGGTTACAACAATTTAGAAAAGTTCAGTGGGCGCTGAGGACATATACCAAGGTGCCTGCCTATCTGGGGGGGCCGGGGTCCGAAGGATGCATAGGAATTAGCCAGTGAAGGGAAGCTGGGCTCCTGGGACCTCTGTTCACAAGAGCAGGAAAGAACAGCTCCTTTTCCAGGGCCCCCAGCCCCACCGGCTGCTTTTCCTCGTGTCCAGGACGCAGACGTTCTGATCTCTTACTGCAATTTAATGTCATTTTTTTCTTAAGTCTTTATCACACTTTATCAAAATGTGTATCAGTGTGAGCGACTGAACGTCTGCCACCCCTCCCCTCGGGCAACTGCAAAATTGAAATCCCGCGAAGACGGCGGCACGTTTCCTATTTTAATTATTTTTGCATCTTCCTTGGCCGGGCTCTGCTTTTTGATGACTCTTTCCATTCCCGTCTGGAGCAGGCCCCGCTCCCTCCCCGGCGCTAACTGTGCTCGTCTCCACCCACGTGGAAAAACGTTCCCTGGGTGTCAGATGCCGACTGGAGAGCGTGTGAAGGAAGAGTCTGCTCTCTTAGAGGCGCTCGCAGAAAGCAACCTACGCCAAGACCATTTCTCCAAGGTTGGGGGGATTGCAAGGAGCATTGAACTTAGGGGTGAGCTAGGACTCAAATCCTGGCAGCACGCTAACAGGCTGTGTGACCTTGAATCTGCTTGTTCCGAGTGCCCGACAAGGACTGGCCTATTGGGCCCCCACACCAGCTGTGAGGCAGGAGCTGCTGTCACCCTATTTACATGCCAGGGGAGAAATGGAGGCAGGCGTACCTGCCCAGATGTTCCAGGTGCCAGGGCAGAGCTGGGATACGAACCAGGGCAGTCTGTCTGCAGAATCCCCACTTTTACCATTTGTCTTGACTTGCTCAGCACAGTGAAATGTGGTTCCCCTTTTGATGTAAGGAACCTGGAGGCCCAGAGGGGCTGGTCGCTTGTGGAAGTTCACACAGCTAGTAAGTGGCCGAGCTGGGATGCGAGCCCACGTCTCTGACTTCAGAGTCTTTTCTTTTTTCTTTTTCTTTTTTAAATAGATTTTTAAAAATATATTTTATTGGTTTTGTGTTTTTTTTACAGAGAGGAAGGGAGAGGGATAGAGAGAAACATCGATGAGAGAGAAACCTTGATCAGCTGCTTCCTGCACAACCCCTACTGGGGAAGTGCCCACAACCAAGATACATGCCCTTGACCGGAATCGAACCTGGGACCCTTCAGTCCGAAGGCTGACGCTCTAGCCACTGAGCCAAACCAGCTAGGACTCTCTCTCTCTCTCTCTTTTTTTCTCTTGCTCTCTTTTTTTTCTTCAGTCTTTTTTTATCCACTCTCTGCGGCTGCCTTTGAAGACTGTCATGCCTCCATGAGCTTGGATCCCTTTCATTTTCCACTGGCTTAGTGAAGGATCCCTGGGTGCGCTGGCCACAGAGAGAAATAGAATAAGCACAGTCACTACCTCCCCGGAGACCTGAGACCGGAGACCGATGGTGGTCTGGTGGGGAGACAGTTGTCAGGCAGACAAATCAATGGCAGGCCGGCTGCTCTGTGGGTCAGGCTGAGCTTTAAATAAGGTTACGATGATACACGATCTCGTTGAGCGTCAGGTTCATAGTAGAAATCCAGTAAGTGGGAGGGATGCCTTCTTTTCTTAGTCTATGAGCATAGACGGGATGGAGGTGAGACTGAGGGAGAGAAAAAGGGAGGTCGGGGTGGGAAAGACACCGTAGTGGTCACTGGATAGAACCCGGGACACAGAGTCCTTAAAAAGCATCCTTCCAGTTGCTGTTCAAACACCTTCTATGTCATAGAACTCACTGCACCAAATAAGCAATGAACACACTGTGATGGAAATGCTGAGGCTGGGAGGGGCAAGCATTTGCTAATCTCTAAAAATGGGGAAAAATTACCTTCCCATCAGCGTTTTAGTGAGGGCGAATTAAGTTAGTCCACAAGGGTTTTACTGCAACGTTTGACCTGTGGTAAGTCACTGATAAAAGTTAGTTATTTCTATTCATGGCATTGTTGTCACTGTCGTTGGTTTGTAGTGCCTAAGAGCATCTGTTTCAGAGTAAACAATGCTGGGTTCAAACTTCATTCCACCATTTACCAGCTGCAAGACCACGGGCAAGTTACTCAGCACAGCCAAGCTTCAGTCTCCTCATTAGCAAACTTTGACAAATCAAAAAATCAAAGATTTTGTATCTGACATGCTTAGTACTGTGCCTGACTCGTCGCCTGTGCTCAGTGAAAGGAAGTTATTGTTATTATGGTGAAGTGGACAGTTGGGCCCACGTATGAGGAGAGGCCATAACCTGCTGATCCCAGAAGGGAAGAATTTGAGGCTAACGTGGAAGCTATTTCTTCAGTGGGTGCTGGACCAGAAAGCACCTCTTTCCTACCATGACCCCGCCCCGTTTCTTCTGTGATAGCCCCTAGCTCCCCAGGAAATGAGGAATCCTTGTCTAACAGCCAGAGCTCGCCTAAGGTGGACCTTGCCATTTTAGAAGGGAGGGAGCACCCGGTCAAGGAAGTGTTTGAGCTGAAAGACTATGGCAGAGACACAATATCAAGAGACTCCAAACATTGAATCAGGAGAGGAAGGGAAGAAATGAAAGAGGGCCAGGCAGAGAGGGTGGAATAGAACAACGGTTATCAAACTGTGTCCCATGGAACCCTGACCCTAGTATAGAGCCTCAAGTTTAGCCACAGAAGATGGGGGCGGTCAAATGAGGGAGGGCTCACGCTCCCCTCCCCTTGCTTCAACAAGAGATTCTCCATTTTTAGTTTCCTTGGATGGAGGTTTGAATCGGTTAGCTATTGCCACAAAACTGCTGTTATAAAACACTACGAAACTACAGTGACTTCAACAATGAACATCTGCCTCTCACTCATCCACATGGTTCCGTTTGACCTAAATTGAGCAGTTTTGTTGTTGGCTATGCACCATCATAGGGGGAGTAAGATGGGGTCAATTGATCTGAGCTGGGTTTGCCTGGAACCATTTGGCTCTGCTCCATGTGTCTCTCATCCTCCTCCTGGACCCAATGGGATAATCCAAGCATGTCCTTCAAATAACTCATCACGTGCCTCTCCCATAGTGTAAACTATTTGGAAAAGCAGATATGTCTCTATATGTACAGGCTGGGAAGAAAAGCAGACAGCAAAGAATACTGAAGTCATTTGCTTTTCTGAATGGATTTGGTTTCTACCACATAACTGAAACTGCAGACTGGAAGAGGAAGCGTATAGAAACAGGATTTTTGAGAGAGAGAAAATGACTTTTTGGTGTCCATACGTATGACTTTGCATATCAAGACCTAAAATCCGAAGAACTTAGAACGGCAAGTGGAAAGCATTAAACCATTGAAAGGGGGAAATGGAAAGTGTTTGAAGAAAAATTTCCCCTCTACTGAGAACAGAGATTAAAGTCTGATGGAATGACAAGAGGAGAAGCAGCAGAGGAGAAATTCTAGATCTTTGGGTCCCCCAGGTTCCCAGCCCGCTGAGCTAAGCTCTGAGGGTAGGAGTGTATCAGTCACTTATTGCCACATAAATGCTGTGTAACAAACACAAAATCTTAATGACATATTACAATAGCTTTTATGTTCTTAGAGCTACAGGTCAGCTGGGGGTCAACTTATTGCAGCTGGGCTTGTCTAGAGGTGGTTTCGCTCTACGTATCTCTCTCTCATCCCTCTTGGATCAGAGGAAAAGCTGAGGAGTGTTCTCTTGGTGATGGCAGAGGCACCAGAAGGCAAGTGGAAACAGAGAAGGCCTATGAAAACCTAGACTTGGGAATGGCACACAATTACTCTTGCCTCATTCTATGGGCCAAAGCAAGTCACACAGTTGAGCTCAGTCAAGCAGGGCAGGAAGGTTGGGGTAGGGGAGGGGGAGTGGAGATGTGCACTGCCTTTAAGGAAAGAAATGCAAAGTCACATGCAAAAGGCATTAATATCAAGAGTGGCAAAAAATCATGGGGACAGTAATGTAACTACTTGGGGTGGAACGATAGGAGCCCAGGTGAGCTACGCAGATTGTGGGGACAGAGGGTACAGCTGCTCGCACAGGTCGGCAGCCATGGCTGAGGAGATGTCCAGGTAAGTGAGCCAGGGTCAGACATAACCTCCACACCCCCCAGGGGATGCTGAGAAAGCAGACATGCAGGGCATGGGGGTGCTGGTGGACATGAAGGCATTTACAATCAGGATGCCAGGGACGAAGTCTGAGGGTATGATAATTATGGGGCCGGAGAGAGAGACCACCAACAATACATGCATTTGAACAGAGGCCCATGACCCATCATGGGATAAGCCACACCTCAGGGAGGCCTGCAAGGACCAGTGTCACTGCCTATAGTAGATAGATAAAAGCAAAAGCTGCAGGAAGTCAGCTCACCCTTCCCACTTTGGGGAGAAGAGGAATAAGGGAGAGACAGAATCTTGAGGTACCTTCAAAAATTGATCCCATTTAAATCTGAAAGTCACTGAGTTACTTGAACATACAAGATCAAGTTTCCTGCCCCTGCAGAAATGGGGACGCAAGAGCTAAGGACAGTTATAAAGAAATAATGCAAGTTACATCTAAACATGGTTTATAGATGGTGGTGACTAAACTTTAAAACTGCTACTTAATATGTGTCCACTTCTGCACATTGTAATCACATTTCTTTTTCTTTCTTTCGTCTTCGTGTGTGTGTGTGTGTGTGTGTGTGTGTGTGTGTGTATGCCAGACTTCTTATTGCTTTTCATCAGAAGATCAATTACATTGCTAATGGAAGCCTTTTAAAGGCTTGCATCAAAGCCCCGTGCAAAGGACAGAAGAAACCACCCTTATGGAGACTCATGCTGTGCACTGACCCGCTGGCTATCTCGGCTGACTATCTCAGGTCCCTCCTCTCCCTTGGGCTCTCACAAACACTGACCGATACTTTTTTTTGCATCAACCAATGTGGAGAGAGCCTGGTTGTTTAGCATTCTCCAGGGAAGTTGCCACCTGGGGCTTGATGCATTGATTTAGCTGCTTTTCCTTTTCATTCTGTGTGTCTGGGAGTGGGTGGGGTGTGGCAGGTGAGACCGGATTGAAGCCAGGCTGTCCTGATTTGACTTTGCAAGTATTTGGAAGGCATTTCAGTTTTCCTCTTTTCTATTGGAATGAGAGTGAAATTTAAAATTCCTAGCTGTCTCTAAATACCAACTGACTAAGCTTAAAGACTCCCAAAATAAACAGCTTAGCATTCCGGAAAGTTACCAGAGACCTGGGGGTTTGATAAACGAAGCACGTACCTCCTGCCTTCCTCACTCAGCTTCTGCACGAGCGGCCCCTGCATTGCCAAGGCAGCGGACATATGTTTGTTTTGTAGCCAGTTGATAAGAGATAAGTTTCTAACACTTCGGCTGCTGACGCTGGGGCCCCAAAATAGAATGTTGCCAACAGGATAAAATTCAAATTCAGCTAAGTGAGATTGTCCCTTTCTACGTGCCCCTTATCTACCTATCCTTAAGGGGCTGGTTCAAGTCTTACATCCCCTCCATGTATCCTCTTGTAACATGTGAGCCTGTACTAAAGGCCTCCCAGCCTTTAAGCAACATTTATTTTAGGGTCGACAACACTTGGCACACATGTCATCTCTTCCAATCCTTGCCCTGTACAGACATTAGTAATTGATCACAGCACATCTTCCTGCTGATTTACATGCAGCCTCACAATTCTCTGCTCTAGGCAGCCAGTTCTGATGGACAAAGATTAGCACTTAAAGTGAAATGGATTTGGAGTACCAGATTTAGATTCTATTTTGAACCTCTAGGCACAGAGAGTAAAAATAAGTATAAGAATAGCTATCATTGATCGAACAAGCACCGCGCTGGCTGCTTTTCAAATATCATCTTATTTGTTCTTTTTACAACATTGCAAATCAAGCATCATGTTCTCCATTTCATGGATGAGAAAACTGTGGCTCAGAGAAGTCAAGTAACTTGCACAGGGTCACACAGCTGTGCAGGGCTGGAAATGGAGGGGAGTCTAGTTCTAGTATAGGCTGAGGCCCCTGGGGTTTTAATTTCTCTAACAATCTGCCATGTCCTACATCTGAATTGTCCCTGACATGCCATGCTACTGCATACGCTGAGGCCTTTACTTGCATAGATCCCTTCTCCCAGAATGCCCTTCAACCTTTCCAGCTGGTGGAAACCTTCTTATCTCCAGAGAACCAGCAGCACAGGCATCACGTTCTCTAAAAAACCCTTCCTGATTCAGATATAACTAGCCCCGTCCTTCTTCCCCCACCAATGCTGCAACAATCCAATGAATTTTCACCTTTACGGTGCCTTTTTTTTTTGTAATCCTCACCAAGGGTATTTTTCCATTGATTTTTAGAGAGAGTGGAAGATGGAGGGAAAGACAGAGAGAAACATCAATGTGAGAGAGACACGTTGATTGGTTGCCTCCTGCACACACCCTGACCAGGCCTGAACCAGGGAGGAGCCTGCAACCAGAGTTTGTGCTCTTGACAGGATCGAACCTGGGACCCTTCAGTCTGCAGACCAATGCTCTAGCCACTGAGCTAAACAAGCTACGGCTTAAAGTTCCTCTTGGAAGCAGGATCCAAGCACTATTGATTCTCCTATACCACGTTAGTACTGAATGAATGAATGAATGAATGAATGCAAGCACGGGACCCGAGGCCCTCAACGATGGGTTGTTGACTTTTCAGTCCTCCAGGAGCTCTGTGGACCCCCTGTGGGTATTTCTGCTATCCATTTGCCAGGATACCAGGTGCTTTGGTTTCCCATCTTGCCCGGGCAGGAGGATCCAGGACCCACTCTAACATGAAAGCACAATTAACTGAAGCCACATAAGGAAACAACCCAGAGTGGAGACCCAGAACCTTTAACCAGCAGAGTTTAGGCTCAGCCAGGACACACAACGTCAAGTGTCAGATCCAAAGGCCAGCACGTGGTAGCCTTCTCACTGATTTCTGCCTCTGCCTGCCCCTCCAAGTCTCCTCCACGCTGCCCTAGGGTTATCTTTTATAGACAAACATCTGGTCATTACTCCCCACCCCCCAACAAAATTCTTCCACAGGTCCCCATTGCCCCACAGGCCAAACATTTTAATACAGCACACAAGGCCCTCCATAATCTGAGCCCCAAATCCTCTCCAAATCCTTCTCCTGCCTCTCTCTAATCCACCCCTGACATCTCAGTCACCTAGCGGTTGTGAGTCTCTATAGGGGCCGTGTGATGTCTTGTGCCTGGACCTTTGCTCATGCTCATCTCTCTTCCCAGAATGACCACTTCCTTCCTTTCATCCTGGGTAGCTCATGGCCCAGTTCACGTATCACCTTCTCCCGCCTCCCAGACTAGGTCAGGGACCGCTGGGTGCCTGCTGCCCCTGCCTGGGCCACAACATGTGCCTTACCTATGCACCCGGCACAGTGGCTGGCAGGTCAGTGCAGAGGCCACGGTGGATGAATGAAGGGTCAGTGGCTGAAAGGGCTGGATTCAGAATGGACGTCTACACTGAGGACTGGGTGAAGGCTCCTGGTTCAGAAGAAGCACCGTGATGCAATTTGGCTGGAGCTTTGTTTCTATGGGTTTCCAGAACATCTGATCGGGAACAGCATGCTCTTCTGACCACTCTGTATAAGGAGGAGGGCTAAAATGTATAACCCATTTGGAAAGAAAACTTTAAATGCCTCTCTCTACCTATGGACGTCTGGCTCTTGCCGCACCCCAACCCCCAAATCTCTAGGCTACTCATACCTATGAGACGCACACTGTCTCTCTATTTCTGAACCTCTCTGATCCTGAGACTGAAGCAAGATCACACTCACTGGCCTTTTTTTCCTCCCCATGACCATGCTTGACTTAGGGGGTTGGACTGGGTCCACCTCTTTTCAGCTTCTGGGACTCAACCTCTTCCCTTCATCTGTTTTCCACTAGTTATAACAACAAGAATATCAAACAGCTACACACTCTAGAGTGCTTATGTGAGCCAGGCTACCTATTTTTCATGCATTCTTATCACACTGGATCCCCCCACCATTTTTCTGAGGACACATAGCAAACTGGTTTCATTTCCAGCATTCCAATGCTAAGAAATTCCTTCCTTTACTCTTGAAAGCATCTTCTCCTCTAGGGCATCCTCTCTCCCTGCCACTCACTATAAACGTCCAGTAGAAAAGGAAAAAGCCAACTCTAATATGTTCTCTCTACCCTGGTCTTTTCCCTTTCTCAATAAATCCATTTAAGAGTAAAGTGTTTGATGGACAGTTTAATAGAGCTCTCCTTAAACCTGGCCACATTAATGATTTCTGGCTGGCTAAATGTCAACTTCCGTAGCTCAATGGCTATTTTCCTTCCTTAACAATCAGTGTTTCACTCGGGTCCTTTATTTGGTGGACAGGGTACGGTGCGCTAATGGGTCACCACTAAGTCAGTGGACCTGGGATTTAAACTGGGCTCGCTGTGTGACCTTGAGCAGTTATTTAACCTCTCTGGACCTTAATGGTTCCAAAATGGCAACAGTGATGTCCAGGGCCTGCCTACATATTATGAGGGGGTGTTTCATTGTGTCTCTAATGTTCTTTAAGCTCCTTTGCAGAGCAGGCAAACATACATGAATATACGTTTAGCCCCACTGTGTTCTTACTTTGAAGTAGTAAAGTGCAGAATTTCTCTGTTGGTTGTTTTGCTGTCTTACTGCCACTAGGATAATGCAAATGAGTTCTGTCTGCTAAACCTATAATGATCTATAATTTTCTGGAATCCAGAAACTTGTTTTTTCTTGAGAGGGCATTTTTAATCTCTTTTCTGAGCTGATGGAAATTGAATGATCTTATCCTGAAGCCTTCATACACTGCATGCTGTAGACCCTCAGTCCCATGCTACAGATAGAGAAATTGAGTCTCAGAGAGGTTAAGTAACATTCCCAAGGCCACACAGCAAGCGAGTGACAGAGTTGGGACTCAACTCTACGCCTTTACCCGGCAAGCAATACCGCCGCCACATGGACAGGGTATGGGTCCCGGATCGGGCAGGGCAGAGTCCGTTGGGGGCTTCTGAGCAATACGGCAGCTTCACTCTCTGGTCGCACAGTGAGTTGAGATGTTTAAAGCCTTTGAATCTATGTCAGAAGCCGTAAGCAACAATCACTTTTATTTTCTAAAATCTTTTCTTACTTTTAAATTCCCCGACTCTGGCCCACTTCCAAAGCCTCGGGTTGTATGTTTCTATAATAAAAATTGTCATCCTGGGTCCTGCCTGTGTGAAATTGCTGCTGCAGCTCAGCCCCATGTCCTGTGGGGAAAAGGCAGAGCTGAGAGCTTGGTGTAGGAACGGTAGTCTTTATCACTTAATATCCCAAGACGGCGGAAGTATTTTTTTTGATATGTTGACTCCTCGCCTATTTGGGGATTAGATAAACTGACACTCTCACCTGCTCAGAATTTGATCTGGATGCAGGTCCAGCCAAACACTTCAGTGCTTCCTCTCCTGTCATCCTCACTACCAGCCCTTTTTGCAGAGAAAACACAGGAGCCCAGAGAGCCTGAGTAGCTTGCTTAAGGTCACACAGCCAGTAAGTGGGAGAGCTGGTCTGTGTACCTGGCACGTTTTGAATCGCCCTGTGAGGTGGAGAACAAGGACACCCACCATGGCTGCACAACCCAAAGACAGAGGAACCAGCCTGAGTGTTTTACTCCCGGGCAGGCGACACCGATGCTTGCTGGGGGTTTATTGACAGCAGCTCCACAACAGGAATCTAACCCGTGCTGCCTTCTGGACGTGGCGATGGGGGATGCAGAAGGTGGGAGGAGGCTGCAGACCCTGGGGACAGCCAGGGAGATTAGTGGGGGGATCACAGGTCTGGGAATGAGGACGTCTGGGTTTTCCTTCTGGTCCGCCCGCTAACTTAAAGCACTTAAGTTCTCAGTGGCGAGTCGAAAAGTTTGACTAAGTGGTCTCTGAGGATGCTCAGGGCTAGAGGGGGCATAAAGAAGAATAAAATAAGCCATAGTCCTTGTTTCTGAGAAATGTGCAGTGTCCTAAAAAAGACAGGTGAAATATACAAGTCTAAGACAGGGCAGACAAAAATTAGTGTGAGAGAGGGGCGAGGGGGAGTGTTGGTTCGTGGGAGACAAAAGGTAAGGATTCATCCCAAACCAAGATCCATGGCACCAGTTAGCACGTTTCTGTGGCGAGAAGGGTGTGCATCTTTTGTCTTTCGATGCTGAATGATAGTCATTGCTTTCTGATGGATGGTACAGGCCGGACTAGACCACTGCACAGACTGTTCCGTTAATGGCGAAGGGCTTACTGCCTCAGTTACGTGGACAATTCATCTATACGGAATCTCTCCTCTCTGGCCCTTCCCCGGCATCAAGGTTAAAGCCCAGCAGTTCAATGTTCCTACAGAAGGGGCTTGCACTCGGTAATGGTTCTGGATCTTTGTTATGCAGGCAATTTATTTTATTCTTGTGAAGTAAAATTCAGTTGTCTTTGATTCTCTCCACTAAATCACATCTAATCTGATTCTTTATTGGAGTTGGGTTTTTCTCCTGTCTTTTTTTGTCTGAAGTTTTATGAATTGCCCAGACAGATGAATTCATGTAATGGGAAGGCTTCTGGAACCAAATGAGAATCCAGGGGACCTTGAGGGCTGTCTCCTGCCCCAGCAGGGGACTGGGGTGGAGGGGAGACACAGCCTGCCCTCTGCACTCGCACTATGGGAACATTTGAACTTGCAAACCTCACTGTGACCTAGTTCCTGTGGACATCACTAGCCCTGCCCTTGACGTCTCAGGTCATTGAAGTGTTTTGTTGCTGCTCCTTTAATATCTATGGCTTTTCTCTTTCAATGCTTCCTATTCCATGCCCTCTGGCTGGAAGACACATCCACTCCACCTCTCCCAGCCCCCAGAATTAGACTTCTAATTGGTCACTGCTTTCTACTTATTCATCACTGTCTCCGGAAAGTCTTCCCTGAAGCCCCAGGTCTGGGTGAGCACCTGCTCTGGGCTCCCTCGCACACCTACAGCCCTGACCCACCTGCGATCCCACCCACTGGTCTGTCTCTCTCATCGGACCCTGAGTTCCCTGAGGGTAGGGACCAGGCTGCCTCCTTTGCCCACATTCTGTCACTTCCCTGTTTAGGGGGACTTTGAGGGGGTCACTTAACCTCTTCCTGTCTGTTTCCTTACCTGTAAACTTGAGATTATAACGTAGGACTTTCATATGGATTAAACACAAATACACTCAAAACACGTGGAAACGAACCTGGCACACAGCAGGCGCCCAGTGAGCGCGAGCTGCCGCCATGACTCACCACTGCTTGGCCAACACGCCTCGCGGTGCCTGTTATAGAATCCTGGCTCAGTAAATATTTTCGAGGCAAGAATAAGTAAACACTGTGCCCTACAGTTTCCACTGTCCATCTTAGACCAGGGGTAGGGGAGTGGGGGGCGGGGCCTGGAACCAGCCGGTACGTATGTCAATATTAAGTTTCCTTTTGCATTTATTCTTTCTACTCAGGAAGGGACAGCAGGGAGATGACCCATCTTAAGCCCTGTTGTGCAGGGGAAAGCCAGAGCTCAGAGAGGGGAGGTGATGTCCTCAAACACGTGGGCGTGTGTGGGGACAGGGCTCCCCCGGATCCTGCACACAAAGCTCTCAGCACAGGCCCATGGCCCCTGCGGTGAGGCTGGACCTCCCCTGCCTGTCACCGTCCTCCCTGGATCGCCCTTCCCTTGCCCCCGCAGCTAGGAGGCCCCAGCCAGCACCAGCCACCATCCGGGGGGCCCTGAGCCCTGGCATTCCTCCCTCTCCGGCTCTCTCAGGAGTGTGGGTGCAGGTCCAGGGTGGACACCGAGGCCCCTTCCCTCTGTCCGGGTGGATTTGTGTTTGTCAAGGAGGGAGAGGGGCTTGCCCTGGAGTCACCGCGTGCTAGAGTCCGATCCGAGGAAAGCCGGGCCTGCGACGAGGCACCAGCACCGCCGGCCCGGACGGAGGGCACAGGGACTGACTGCACACGACGCTGCTCCAAGTGCTCGGTGCCCTCTCCTCCTCCTCACAGCCCTGGGGCTGACACCATCGCCGTCCTCGCTCTGCAGACGCGGGAACTGAACGCAGGAGGCTGTGGGCTTGGATGGTGGCTGCACGGCTGGCAAAGGTTTGCACCCACATGGGTGGGCCTAGGTCTGAGCTCTGAATGCCACACCCAGCTGCCTCTCTCAGGCATCCCTTCCAGTCTCCTCTCCTCCGGAACCTTCAGAATCCCAGAATCCCCCACGCCTCCTTGATTCCAGACATTGTGTCTCATTATAACTCTGCTATTATACCTCTCTGATGCAAACATTTCCAGTCTTTCATTCTTACCCTTGACCCTCAGTATGATGACTGCTTCCACTCCCTGCAGTAACACATTTCAAGAAGTAAAAGGAGCTAGGGGTCCCCTCATCAGTCTCATCTGAACCCAATGAGCATGGCTCATATACTGCCTCTGCGTCAGAATCTCCTGGCCCCCACCCTTACCCCCGCCCCACCCCACACCACTAAATCAGAAATGTGCCGGGGCCAGGCTCAAACGCCTCTATTTTAAAAGACTGAATGCCCTGTACTTCCAAGGCAGATAGAACCCTGCTCCAGGAGCAGAGCCATCTTTGGAGCCAGAGCCCTGGGTTCAGTGTTGCTCTGGTACCCCACCCGTGACCTTGAGGTACATGTGCACCCTCTCTGCATGGCCAGTCCCAGTCTCTAAGGAGAGACAATCCGGGGCTTGGAGACATGTGCGATAACTTAAATGTGATGCTGACAGAGTTGAGGACACATAATAGACGTTCATTAAACCCAAGAAGCCCCTCCCCACCCCACCCCGGCTCCTACAGTCACTGCGTTAGTACACACCGCTTGCTTCTTCACCCCAATAAGTCAAGCCACACGGGTCAAGTATCAGTAGACTGCCATCGAAATGAGGGTTCTAGGTGTGAATTCTGGCTTCGCCTCTTCATTCCCTTGTTACCTTGGGCAAGTTGTTGACCCTGTTTCCCCACCTGCCAAGTGGGGCTGGCACCACAGACCCCAATAAACATCAAAGGAGACTGTACATAATGCATTTAGCACAGACCCTGGTTCATAGGAAGTGCGAAGCACGCGGAAAGTACCACACTCACATCTGTGTCTGTTGCCGCATTTTCTGCCACTGCAGAATCCAACCGGCTCGCTCCCCTCCATTCAACCCACGAGTGCGCAGGGACTGGACCAGAATCTCAAGGACTGTTAGCCCTCCAGGTGCCAAGTTAACAGATTTTTGTTTTAAAACTCTAAGGACTTAGGATTTAATCCATAGGAAATGGGCTTGGCAAAGCACCCTAAGAACCGGCACAACTTTTAACTCAATCTCCGCCCAGGCCTTTATTCACGGACGCAAAATTAATGTAACAGTCATCTCTGGCTGGGGCAACTCCAAAGAAAAAGGTGGTTGGTTCCAAAGAAGGAGGCAAGGGGAGCAAGCACATCAGACACACGTGTCAAGATCCCAAAAGACCTGAACAGGTCTGAGAGATGAGCCAAATGCGGGTTTGGGAGCATGTGAAGCCCTGGTTCTGGGTTCCGGAAACCAGGCATATGGATGCAGGCTATGGAAAGTATGGCATTACTGGCTTCCGTGCCCAGTCTCCCAATGGCCATCAGGCCTTCACGTCCCAGTCACTGCGGGGTTGTGGTTGAGACAGGAGCTCTGGAGCCAGCCTGCTTCTACCATTCATCAGCTAAATTATTCACCTCCCTGTGCCTCGTTGTTCCCATCTAGAAAACAGAGATGTAATTGTGTCTGCTTTACGGCGTTGCTGGGAGAATTAAGTGACACAATGCACTGGCCCAGTCCTGGAGATGCAGAGAAAAATAAAGCAATTTCTGCTCCCAAGGAAGACACAGCATGGCAGGAGAGGTTGACACAGAACCCACCGGGGCTTGTCACTAACGCCGAGTCTGGTCCTGAGACGTTGCAGAGCAGAGGTCCGCAAACTGTAACCTGCATGCCGAGTATAGGTCTCTACCTGTTTTTATAAATAAAGTTTTATTGGAACACTGCCTCACCCATTCATTTACAAATTCTTTATGGCTGCTTGGACACTACAACAGCAGAGTTGTACCTATCATTGCAACAGTGACCAGATGGCCTCCAAAGTCTAAAATATTTATTATGTGGCCCTTTATAGAAAAACGTTGCCAATCTTTAGTAGAGGAAGAAGTTGACTCTGAGATGCCAAGAAAGTAGAGCATTTTTGAGCCCTTAATATGTGTTCAGTCCTCAATATACATGAACACATATTTTTTCCAGTTAATAAATTTGAGATTCTAAAACTTTTGATAACTGCCTCAGAGTCATAAATAAGTGTTAGAAGCAGGGTTCAAAATTGGGTCTAAAGACTCCGCTTTTTACTGTTCCAGGCAAACTAATACAATCATAGAGTATATTTGAGTTGGGTATTGAAGGATGAATAAGAGTCTTCCAGGTAGAGATAATGTCCAATGGATGAAAAGGGTACCCAAGACAGATGAAAGAATAGGAGCAAAGTGTCCAGGACGTGAACATATTTGTAAAATGCAAATAATCAGATGCGAGGAGGTCTGAAAATAGAATAGCGAGGGAGGAAGATGTTAAAGAAGAAAGGAGTCCAGAGGGTGGGCCATAGCTGAGGGAAAGCCAAGAACTGTCTGCTTGTTATAAGTAAATCACCTCCCATAAGGTCTGAGAAATAGCACTCCCACAAAAGGGGACTCCAGGATAGCAAGTCTGATCTCATCAAGCCTAGTTATCTCATTGCACAGGTGGTAAAACTGAGGCCCCTAAAAGGAGGAAACCTTGCCCAAGGCCACAGAGCACCTCAGTAGTGGAGAAGCCAAGATCCCAAATCCTGCCACACCTGTGGGGGGCATGGTATTTTCTGCCAGCAGGGGGCGCTGCAACCAGCTCACCTACTGTGCAGAATTCTTGAGAATCTACAGTTGATGGAGGTCTCCCCTTTCCTTGGGACTAATGAGGTTCCATCGCATTATCCATCTTGTGTGATGGCGTCCCAGACCCATTTCTGTGGGGTCACCGTGCTGTTTAGGATGAGTGATGCTGATTGGAGGCCGGCCAATGCACCTGTGGTCTTTTGATAACTTCACAAATTGCCAACTTCTCATACTAAATGTACAACTTACAAGCAAGGCAAAGTTTAACTCACTCTAATCAACTGTAAAATGAACTGGGGACTTGCTGTTCCCCTCGAAAGACCTGCATCTGCATCATTCTCATCATTAATGGTGGTGGAGCTCTCCGCTTCCCCAGATTGATTATTAATGAGCGGGGGAATTACAGATTTCAATTAAGCGCTTTACGTTGTCCCTGAAACGCAGTGGGATCCACTCTGGGGAAATATAAATGCTGAGATGAAATGCAATCCTCCCATCCCACCCCCTCGCATCTCCGGGTACCATCCCTTCCGCCCCATCCCTGTCTGTGCATCAGCGCGGTGCAGGGCCAGGAGGATGGGCCTTGGATCCGAGCCCCAGCTACTCCTCCTGCAGCCTTTCCCCTGAGTCCGGGCTCCCTGTGATCTAACTTGGGTTTATGGAGAACTCAGGATGTGTCGGGGGCTCAAGTATGAGTGCAAATAAACAAGCTGCCCTGTCTCTCTCAGAACTGTTGTGAGATTCAATGTCACTTAATACGTTAGCATTGATGAAGCACCTACCACCTGCAAGATGATGCTCTGAAACCAATCCCTGAGAAAACTCTCTGGAAAATGCTTTGAAATCCGACAGAATTGAGTTTAAATCCTGGCTCTGCCCTATTCAAACCATGGGGCCCTGCAATTACTTAGTCCCTCTGAAACTCAGCTTCTTCCCCCCTTGAATATGGGAATAACAGCACCTACATCACACAATTCTAAGGACTAAATACGATAGCCTGAGAGACGCACCTAGCTCTTCCTGAATGCTATTCCCCCGGGCCTTGAGAGCTATTTACAGCAAGCCGGCATTTTTTTGCTTCTCCCTCCACCATTGCCCATCCTTGGGACTCCTTGCTTTTTAATGTCTCCCTCCCCCGCTCTCATAATCTTTCAATGAAAGGCCATTGCTATTACTGTTATTACCGATCGCCAGACCTTTACTGAGCATCTACCATGCTCTTAGCCCTGTAATAGGTGCTTTGGAAAAATGCATCATCCCATGATTAGAAAAATATCTACTCTCTGACATTTTAAGCTGTAGTTTTAGAAACAAGAATGACACAATTTGAGAATGGTTCTGTAAGTAATGAAGATTGTGTAATGCCTAGTTCAGAGAAGGGGACAGTAACACAGACTGGGGGTCTCAGGAGACGGTCTGGAAGGAGAGCTCAAGCAGCCAGAGAGGAGGGCTTCTGAGTTCCAAGGCTGGGGGACCGGGAGGGGACAGGGAAGCATCTTCAGGACTGGTTTGCAGGGCACTCACAAGAAAGCCACGGGGACCATAGCATAAGCTGTCACATGGTAAGGAAACCCTCCACTCTCCCAGCTCTGCTGTATGACCTTGAGCAAGTCCCTTCCCACACTGGGCCTCAGTTTCTCTGTCTACAAAATGGGGACAATAAAAGCAACCTCCTCGTGGGCTTGTGAGGATCACACAGAATGAAGCACGTGAAAATGCCTTGAAAACTAAAGCTCATGGACATGTAGACAGGCATTAGGGAGGAACCAGACAAAACAGCAAACACGCGCACACACGCGCGCACACACGCACACACAGAGAGAGACACACGCACGCACGCACACGTGCACACGCACACACACACATGCACACACGCACGCACGCACACACACACACATGCACAGGTGAAGAGATCTCATTCTGCCTTGGGGTGTGTGATCCCAGGAGACCTCCCCTTGGTTCTTGCCACTGGCTGCAGTCCTTGACACCAGCTGCCTTCTCTGGGCTGGACAGGATTTGGGTCTCTGCTCACTGCCTCCCATTCCGGACAGGGCAGTCCTCCCGTCGCTCTGTGATAAATTAAACCACAAACAGATTTCCTATGAACTCCTGGCAGCCTTATCTCCTGCAAGGCAAAGCGTCCTTTGTGTCCTCAGCACCACCCTAAGGAAGAGAGGGAGGAGGAGGTGGGTTGCAGAGACTGCAGGGCTCCGTTGTCTCCCTGTAAGGGGACAAACAGCAGGACCAAAAATGTAAGAGGAAACAGAGGCAGCAGGATGATTCTCCTGTGCCAACTAAGTGCTGTGCAAACCTCTGGGAGCCTCAGATCTTACAAACCAAATAGCTCATGTATATACTTTTTCCTCCCAAAATTAAAAACCCTGGGTCCTTTTTCCTCCTGTCTTCATAGTCACAATTCACATGTGCAGGGAATGTCGATGTTTACAAAGCTCACCTGTATCTATTCATATACTCAATCCTCACAGCAAACCAAGGAGGAACATGGTAGAAGTTCATTTTCCCATTTCAGAGATCAGAAAACCCAAGCTCAAGGTGAGGCCATTGTGGACTAAGGTGGACTTTAATGACTGGTGTCCTTACAAAGGGGAAGTGTGGACAGACACAGAGGCATGCACAGGAAGGACGCCGTGTGAGGACAGAGACTGAAGTGATGTGTCTACAAGCAGAGAAACACTAAGGATTGCACACAACTCCCAGAGCTAGAAGGCCAGGAGCAGTTGTCCCCTACAACCTTCTGAGGGACCATGGTCCTGCTCAGACATTGATTTTGAACTTCCAGCCATTGGCATTGTGAGAGAATGAATTTCTGTTGCTTTGAGCCACCCAGTTTGTGGTGCTTGCTTATAGCAGCCCTGGGAAGCTAACACGAAGGCATTGGCAGAACCGAAAATGAGTGGCAGATGTTCCATCCACAGTATCCGTCTTCCCCTGAAGCTCTGGCCCCTTCTGATTGATCAGGTCTCTGTGGGCTTCGATGCCCATGTGGTCTGTTCCATGCCTTGGAAATCAGGCAAAGCCATGTGTCAGTCCACTGCAGAGAAGGTTTTCAGAAATAGTGTGGGAGTTTTCAATGTTGTGACTTGTGGATCTCTTCTCAGTTCCTCCACCTTCCAAAAAACTATCCTAACCATCTACATTCATCCAACCAGCCACCTGTCCTATGGACGATACACCCTAAACACGTGGGGCATCAAAGTGAATGAGGTAAGAGCCAAGAGAAGATCCTAAGAAGACTGATATCTCAAATCATTTACAGACTGACTCATGCCCTCAGCCTCCCTACTGGGCCAAACCTTTAAAAATTCTGAATTATAGATTTTTATATTTCTTTTTTTAAAAATATATTTTATTGACCCTTTACAGAGAGGAAGGGAGAGAGACAGAGAGTTAGAAACATCGACGAGAGAGAAACATCGACCAGCTGCCTCCTGCACATCTCCCGCTGGGGATATGCCCGCAACCCTGGTACATGCCCCCGACCGGAATTGAACCTGGGACCCTTCAGTCCGCAGGCCGACGCTCTATCCACTGAGCCAAACCGGTTTTGGCCGATTTTTATATTTCTGAGGTTCAAATATGAGGCACCATGCCCCTTTCCTACCTACATGCCACAGTGTTTTTAGGTAGGTGACTAGATAACTTATCATCCAAACGGGAACATTGTTTAGTGGGGAGGGGGCGTTCTTGATAACTACACCATAGGCATGAACCAAGACTGTCCCAGGCAAGCCAGGGTGCATGGTCACTCTATTTATAGGGGAGAGGGGGGAGCTGGTAATGGGCTTCAAGGTCTGTAAGCTCAGTTATTTAGCCTGAGTATCCCAGATCAATTAGCTAGTGTGGAGAGGAACAAAGGAAGATTCTTATGTAAATGGGGCCAATCAGTGCCATCACGACTTAAGATGAAAGCCTTCTGCCTTCCTCCAGATTCACTGTTGTGCTATGTTAATTCGGGACTTCTTTATGATATTGGATATTGCATCAACAACAGAAGCCAGCCTGCCTATCTTGACCTTAATCCTTGAATTTGTAGCTTCTCTTAAGATCCCAGAATGTCAGTGTGAAGGGAAATTAGAGCCTGTGGCAGAGGCTGCTAGAGACCCACTAATATCCATGCTCCCCTTCTTTCATAATAATAGAATGTAGCTGCCCAGAATATGGTCAACCGTCACCAGCTTCCCTTGCAGCAAGAAGTGATCATGTGATTTCATCCTAGTTAAGGATGTAAGCACAGGTGTTGAGTGACAACTTCGAGGAACCTCAGCTGTTAGGCATCCCTTGCCCTTCTTACCCTGCCTTCCACCATCTTCCTGCGACATGGATATGATCGAGTTTCTCCTTGGAGTACACCGTATGATGGGGAGGGGAGGGTTGGAAGGAACCTGGGACCCAAGAACACCATGGAATATCACCCCTAGCAGCCCTGGAGCTTAACATGAGAGAGAAATAAGCTTCTACCTCTTCAAAGCCACTGCTTAGGGCCAGTGGTTCTCAACCTTCCTAATGCCATGACCCTTCAATACAGTTCCTCATGTTGTGGTGACCCCCAATTTCATTGTTATAAATTGAACATAATTAAAGCATAGTGATTAATCACAAAAACAATATGTAATTATATATGTGTTTTCTGATGGTCTTAGGCGACCCTTGTGAAAGGGTCATTCGACCTCCAAAGGGGTCGCAACCCACAGGTTGAGAACGGCTGGCTTAGGCCCTCTCAGCTAAGCCTAGTCATGGCAATGAGACCAAGTTCCTCCAATTCCAGGTGCTAATTCTGCAGGTTAGGAGAACTAAGCCTGGAGAGGGGCTGAGGGAATATTCTAAATCAAATTGGCTAATTCGATAATTAAAAATAGCAGGCTTCCCAACTTCTGGCTTCCACTGCATTCATTCTCCTCGTCAACAAACTCTTCCTGAACACAAACAATGTGTCAGACAGCAAACAGGTGCTGAGTGAAGAGCTGAGTAAATCGTGGTTGCTCTTTTCAGAAGCTCACGTTGCTCTTTTCAGAAGGGAATAATAAAAGTACACTCTCTACCCTGTGTATGTGTGTGCGCATGTATGTGTGTGTGTGTGTGTGTGTGTGTGTGTGTGTGTGTGTGTGTGTGTAGGGACACAAAACAGGGAGGAACAACCAACTAACCCTCTGGGATCAGGGAAGACTTCACAAGGGAGGCACCACTGAAGCTGGGTCCTAAAGACGAGAAGTCTGCTAGTTTGGAAGGGGAAGTAGCACTTCCAGCAGCAGGGACAGTTCATGCAAAAGTTTGGAGGCCAGAGAGGACACACAGTAACATCCCCAAAGATGCTCATTACCAAAACCTGTGGGTATATTGAGCCCTCAGGACTACCGGGACCTCTGCATCAAGCTGGAGGCTGGAGTGCTTTCCCCACTCCCTTCCTGCGTCTTTCCCGAGGTGCCCCATGCAGGGGACAGCTCTGGACCAGAGAATGGGGCCTGGGCCAAGGCACCTCACCCCTCTGTTTCCACATTTGCAATGTGGCGATGACAATCCTTCCCGTGGAGTTCTTCTCTGGGGTGACCCTTCCAGGTCACCTCCAAGCTTCCTCTGAATGCCTGTGCTCCCTTCGGGGTTGAAGCATTCTCCCCATGCTTTTGGGACTCCTACCTTGATTTCTGGCTAAAGCTACAAGCCCCCTTGACCGTAGATGGTGGGAAAGACTAGGTCAGTAGAGTGGGAAAAGCTTTATAACCAATGTCATATGCTTGCTATTTAAAGGTATGTGTCAGGGTTTTTTGTTTTGTGTTGTTGTTGTTGGTTTTTTTGCCACATTCACTTTAGTTTTTTAATCAATATTTTCCAAAACTGAAAGAAAAAATAAAGCAACAGAGCATGGAATTGGTCCAGACCAGCTCTGGACCAGAGAATGTGGCCTGGGCCAAGTCAGGCAGTCTCAAGGGCCCAGCGGCCCGCAGTGTTGGTCAGAGGGCTGGGCGCCATCTAGAGGGCACCAGCAGCAACACCAGGAAGATCCAGAGAGCCGGAGTTGGGTAGTTTCTCAAAATGACCAAGGAGGATGTGGGAAGAAAGCCTGCTTCTGGTTCCTTGCACACGAAAACCATGGCTGGGTCACAGAATTTTGGACACTCCAAGTTATAAATCATAGAATCTTTGATTTCCTGAATGTAGAAATTATGGAATTATAGAATAGTTAACTCTCCTCTCTAATAGTAAATGGTCCAGTAATTACCTAAGGCAAAGACAAACAAAGCTATCAATTTCTATGCTGGCTCAGATTAGTGTTGGCTGCCTGAAGCTCTGAATCAAGAAGGTATTTGAGGCCATGTTGGTGTCCTTGCATATGAGTGCTGAGTGATGGGTGATGTCTGCCCCATGTGTATGAGTGCTGAGATCGATTAGTGAGGTCTGCCCTGAGATTAGCTCTAGAACAGCGGTTCTCAACCTGTGGGTCGTGACCCCTTTGGGGGTCGAACGACCCTTTCACAGGGGTCACCTAAGACCATCGGGAAACATATAATTACATATTGTTTTTGTGATTAATCACTATGCTTTAATTATGTTCAATTTGTAACAATGAAATTGGGGGGTCGCGGCATTAGGAAGGTTGAGAACCACTGCTCTAGAAGGTAGTAACATGTGTGCCTTCTATCTACCAGACCTCATGAAGAATTGGGAAGATAAACAACATTTGCCACCTACTACATGGCAAATGTTTTAATTGTGTGTATAAATCACATTTTATTCTCATAACATCCCTAGGAAATGTGTGATTATCTTCATTGCATAGACTTAAAAAAACCTAAGGATCGGAGAGATTACTGAGTAACTCGTATGACTAAATTTAAAATGTTTGCATTTTAAAGGGGAATTTTTAACGCCTTCACTCAAAGGTATGGGATAATTTTAAGCATTGTAGCCATCTGGTGGGATGAAATTTTTATGCAGAAAGAGTTCCTTAGATCACAAGACCCACATTGTTATCCATGGTCCTTTACTCACCTTTGCTTAGAATCAGACGATGGGGGTGGGGGTGGGGGAAGAAAAATAAAAATAGTAATACCTTAAAATGTAGGTGAATCTCACTTTAAGAATGGGCACACAGTACCAAAGTCTAGAGTTCACACACCTGACAGGTTAGGGCCTGGATGTCCACTGGGCAAAATGATCTCTCCACAGGCCATTTTGCAAAGGCATTGGAGGAGGGCCCACTCTACACCCCACTCTGCAGGCGAGAGTCAGGCCAACGGGAAGGCACTGGCCTGGCAGACAGGAGACCTGGGTGCCAGCCTCTGTCTACCGGAAACCTCAGTGTGACTTTATGCCAGGCCCTTCCCTTTGCCAGCCTTTTATTCTCCATCCAAACCACAGGGAGGAGGGAGGAGACCTGTGGATCTCAATATGGTCAGTTCTTCCTTCCCCCAAAAAATGGTTTGGATAGTTCCAGGGGCACTTTTGGTTGTCAAAATTGATGGGAGAGACAATGCTGGCATTTGGATGCCAGTCAGCCTGCAGCACACGGGAAGGCCCTGCCCAGAAAAGAATCGGACCACACCTGACTCGATTTTGGTATGTCCCACCTGACAGATGTAAAAACTTTCTGCTGTCATCACCTGGGCCTAGGGCCTCATTTCACGTACAGACACAGAGAATGTTTACATGATTTTAATCCCCATCGGATTTTCCGGGAATGAAACAACCATGCAGATGAAGGAGGAATTGTACATTGTTTTGTTCAGATCTCCACCGTTTCAGAAAATCACCACTCTGAAACCATGCTGTTCATGTGGCCAGTTTCACACATAAATTTCAGTTTCCATCAAGCAATCATCTGACTGCTGTGATGAAAGTAGTCTAGTCATATCCTCTCCTTCTCAAATCGACATACAAGTTATTTTATTATACATTACTTTGCCTTTTATTTTTCATTTACTTTGCTGTGCGGGCATTATATAGATTTTTAAAATGAGATGTCTAGGTGGGTTATGTACTTTATGAATTCCATTTCGGGATAATAAAGAGAGCATCACAAAATATTAGTCTGGAAGGGTTGAGAACCCCTGGATCACATGACCCCCTAGGTCCCTTGCAGCCTGGGCAAAGTCCGGGTATTTTGCAAAGAGAGGCATGCCTAGATCACGTGCCACACATTACAGGCAGAGAATGAGGGTAAGTTACCTTGTTTTCTGCAAAGTGTCCTCACCCACTCAATGTCCTTAGCCATCCCAGAAGGTACAGTAATCCGCACCACGGCGCGCATCCCGTAATCCCCTGGATGATGAAACTGCCTGGGACCGAGTGAGGGCACGTTTGGAATGGTCCGAGAATGCCGCAGCCTCTCACTAGGTCAGGGCTGAGCATGTGCTTTTAAAAAATATTTATAGTGCAATTGATTTCTTTATAAGCCATTCAGGCCTTATTATTTATTAATCCACCTGTCAAGGTTAATTTAAACTACTTCTCAATAAGGCGCTTTGACAACACCTTTGTTTACCCGATTGACAGCCCCAGGAGTAAAGGCCCAGGCGAGGGGTCCTTCTCCCCTGAACAGAGAGCTCTGAGAAGGGCCTTCCAGCAGAGACCGCCCTCACACCCGGTGGGGATGGGAATCAAAAGGCTTTGCCCTCCTCCCCAAGCAGGTGCTGACCCCAGATCTTGAATGAGCACTGAGTCCCATAGACTGTGCGGCCCCAACTTCTCCCAGACCTTCCTCTCCTTCTCATTCCCGCCGCCATGGTCTTAAGTCACGTCATCTTCTCCCCAGCCCATTGCAGCAGGTTCCTAACTGGTCTCTTTGCCTCTGCTTTTGGGTTCCTTCCACCCATCCCAGGTGATCTCACAAAAATGCAAGCCTATGTCACACCCCTGAGTATAAGCCTTCAACTGTTTGCACAGGATCAAGTTCAAAGTCCTCCATGCCCTGGCCCTGCCTACTGCTCCAGCTTCAGCTCCCACCACCTCTCCTCTGTTATCTTGCACTTTATTTCCCATTAGTAGGCAGCCTGAGATGCTGTTCCCTCTTCCTAAATCCCAGCCATCATGGGCACCTTTTCTGAAAGACTGACCACTTTTGCCTTGGATTTTTGTTATTTAAAAACATATCCATTGAGTCAGTAAGTAACAAACATGTATTGAGTGTGGGCCATCGGCCAGGTGTAGTGCTGAGCACTGAGGACATAAGAGAATAGAGAGACCTTTGACCTGTCCTCCCAAGGCTTACAGGCCAGGCTGGGAGCTCCTTGAAGGAGCTGTTCTTAAGCATTTTCCAGCATGGGGCTGCTGGGAGCGTGGGAAGACAGGTGAGGCTAATGTTTATTGACTGCAAGCCACTATACCATGCTCGCATATTTCATCTTTAGTGATAAGCCTACAAAGCTAGTATTTTCATCCCCCTTTAGAGATGAGCAGACTGGCACTGGAAGAAGTGAGAAAGCCTGTGGACATTCACCCAACTCCTTTGTGGTGAGTCAAGCACTCAAACTCGGGTCTGACTGATTCTAAAGCCTCAATTCCATCTCTACACTCTACTGCTCTCTTCCGCACAGAGTGCAGGCCTGTTGAATGAATCCATGACACACCACAAATCAAATACTCTCTTTGCGTTTCCTCCTGTACCTTCCACAGCATCAGAGTAGAAAGACTTTGACTTTACTGACCCTGCGTGGCTGAGTCTGCATCATTGGGTGGGTCCATGACCCACCAGAATATGAGGCCCATGGATTCCAGGATCCAGCCTGCTTGGGGAACATGACCTTCCTAGCACCTGAGCATCGCCTGTAATTGCCGAGCACACATGCTTAACTGAATGGATACATGATGCTCCCGAGAGAGTCTGACCCTGAAGCTGCACTTGACTTGGGGTGGGACATTGCACTAGCCTTGGGTGAGTAGAGTGCTGGTCTGATTCAAGTCCATATTCCTCACCTTCTCAAGTGCAACGTGTATAAACACAGTCAGATATTTCATGAAGGACCGTTTTCAGGGTCAACCTGCTCTCCAGGAGCTGAAAGTTTAACAGGCCCCCACGCCACAGTCCTGTGTAAAGACAGCCCCATTGCCCCTGCTTCAGGCTCTGGACCAGTTTGGTCAGAGAGGTGCAGCTGGCAGGGAAAAGCCCGGGCATGTACAAGAGAGGGGTGGCTGAGTGCATTATCTTTGCCTCTGCAATTCCTTTCAGCATTAAAATTCCATTTTCTTCTAAGCATATCTTTGCAAAGGCCATTAAAAGGTCATCTAGCATCTGATCTCCTTTCTTAACTTTGGACCTACGAGAGTCTCTGACACTTTCTCGGCTGTAAAATACAGATAATACCTGCCTGTGAGACTTTAAAGAGGCCAGTCACAGTGTCTGGCCCACAGTAGGGACTCGATGCTGTTAGTTAGCTTCCTCTCTCCCTGAGACCATTCAATTATTCCACAAATATCTGTAGAGTGATGCCCCATGATAGGTGCTATGGGGATTACAAGACGAACTACAATAGGATTCTCCTCCTAGAAACCCAAATTCTCCCAGGGGACAGGACACACTAATATCTGTAACACAAGGTAGGAAGTGCAAGGTGCTTGGACATGGAAGCCCAACAGACCAGGGTTCAATTCTTGGTCCCCTCTGACCAGCTGTGTGCTGTGGGGGAAGGTACTCAACCTCTCTGAGGCACATTTTCTTCTTCCTTCAAA
The DNA here is from genome assembly GCF_963259705.1 of Myotis daubentonii. Taxonomy (NCBI): domain Eukaryota; kingdom Metazoa; phylum Chordata; class Mammalia; order Chiroptera; family Vespertilionidae; genus Myotis; species Myotis daubentonii. Next base: position 67,867,678 of record NC_081850.1, on the reverse strand, counting down.
TGGAGTCAACACCTAGACGCAGCCCTGTTTATGGGAATGAAACACGAAACACGTTGATAGGCAGAAAATACACAGCAAGTGCTCAATAAAGGCAAGCTGTTCAGATTGTGTTCGCTGACATTTCCTGAGCACCTACTATGGGCCAGGCATGTGCCGGGTACTTTCCATGTAAGTAACTCTCTCCTCAGTAGTCCTATGAAGCAAGTAGGATAAGGGAACCAAGGCACAGAGAGGCTAAACATCATGCCCAAGGGCTCACCATACGCAGCCTGGGTAAGGTCACGGAGCCACGTCCCTAACCACTGGGTGAGACTGTCTCTCTGAGGGGGACACCATGGTGGTGGGGCAGGGAGGAGGGTGCTGAATGCCACCAGTGTGGTGCGGTCTCGGTTCTCACGGGGACGGAGGTGCCCAGCTCCTGAGTTCTCCTTAGCTCCAGCCCTTCCCTCCCCTCCACATCCATCAGAGACGGGAGGCTTGACCTCCCCACCCCCAGAGTCTGGCAGGACTGAGGTGTAATGTTTGAAAATTGCCCAATAAAGCATGAGAGCAAGCCAGGCAGAATGCTAAAAGACCGGAACACATAAAATTTCAAAACAGCCTCTGACCGTGCAGAAATCAAGGAAAGGTTTTTTGCAAAAAACAACTTTGTTTCCAGCCAAAGGGAGCTTTAATCCGCCTGGTCATTTGGTTCGTCTGCCCTCCCTGCCCTCCATGGGACCACCTCACCCCGGCGGCGTGTAATGAGGCGAGGCTGGAACCAGGCCCTCTGATAGGAAGGGGAGGGGGCTGAGGGATAGAGGGCATCCAGGGAGAGTCAGGAGGGGGCGGTGTCTGGGGTACATGCCCTTTGACCTGCAGAGTCATTCTTGGTCCATGGCGGAGGTGGGACCTTCTCAGGGAGATGCAGTAAAGGAGAACTGCCGGGAGCCGGTCCATCCTTGCTGTTTCAAGGGACCTGGCATATATGGCATACTGTTCTTGGCACTATGTGTTTTAACCAAGGTCTCTGAGAAAGGTGGTTTCCCCAGGTAGGGATTTTCCCCTGAAGTTAGGGAGGGAATAAAACCCCTCAACTAAGTGCCAGGCGGGTAATTAATCCCTTTAACTACGAACAATCATGCTTAAACTACATAATCTTTTCTCCCTGGAATGGAGATAAGAAACGCCCTAACCTTTGTAATAGAGATTGATAGGATTGAATCAACTGGTATAAATACAGTTGTAACAAGACAGAAACACACAGAACTCAGAAGACAGAACTGAGAACACAGGGCTTGGAAGACAGGACCAAGAGAGACAGAGCCTAGGCACAGAACCTACACAGAACGTTCTCTAGAGACAGAAGAACTTCGCTGGTGAGAGCATGCCAGAGGATCCTGGACAGGGACTGGCCTCGGAGCTTGGAGGCAAAGCCTGGTGAGAGAGCATGGCAGGGGATCCTGGACTGAACCTGACTGTGGAGTTTGGCAGGAGCGCCTGACTAGAACCTGGTGACTGGACCTGCCTGGAGAACCTGGACAGAACCTGGCTGGAGATCCTAAGCAGAACCTCTCTGGAGATCGAGACCAGAACTTGGCTGGAGATCCTGGCTAGGCTGCTGATCAACTGAACGCTGTCTCCGTGTCCTTCCTTCTTCGCCGACTCCGTCCATGCCTTTGGGGACCCCTGGACCCGCTGGGGCTGGACCCCGGCAGAGAACCTGGAAGCCGGGTTCCCACCAGTGCGGGAGGGAGAGGTGGGAGTCTGAGGCCACAGAGAGCTCAGCCTGGGTGGCTTGGTGGATCTTGGAAGCTTAGGTCGGGAGAAACCTTGGGTGCCTTGTGGGAGCAGACTACAGGGGAAGCATGGACGCTGGAGCTGGAGGGGCCCAGGGCCAAACTCCAACGCTGTGGCTCCTCCTGTGTGGCCTTGGGCAAGTCCTGCGGCCTCTCTGAGTTTCGTTCTGCTGTGCAACACAGATGCAAAGATCTGCCTGGTGGGCTGATGGGGAGGTAAGTGCCATACCATCAGCCAGAGAGACAGCGTCAGGCACAAAGCAAGATCTCAACCCATGTCCCCGTCACCTGCCTGTCCTGGCCGGTCTGTCACAGCAGCCGGCTGAGCCATGCAGCGCCCCCTTCAGGAATGGAGAACTTTTTCCTCTGTTGGCCTTGCCTGAGGCCATGCCCCCGTCCCAGAGGCACTGGGCATCCGGGGACTGGTCTATGATGAGGAAGGAAGCCCACCGCCCTCACCCTAACTCAAGGCAACTCTGAAGGGCCAGCTGGGAGCCAGAGTGCTCAAGATCTTGGCAACGGCTGTGGTCGGGATTGCAATGCAGCTCAGCTTCTCCCTTTGCCCATTCCTGCTTCCTTCCCAGGAGTGTTCCCTTATGAGCGGCCACATGCTAATCTCTGCCCTGGAATCTGCTCCACGGGAAACCCACCCTGTGATGTGGTCCTTGTATGCTCCTCTTCCGAGCCGAGTCCCAAGAAGAATCCTGCCACCTGCTGGTTACGCACCACTGGCAAGACCTGGGAATATTGTGCAGAGACTGAACTGTGTAGGACACGTCACTGAGCAGGTGGGGCTCCTGGCGGGTAGTGTGAAACACATGCTTCCTCCCAGAATGCATCTATTTGTGCAAGTTGGATGCATCTGGAGATATATTAATAACTCACATTATTAATAACCTACCCACCACAGGTCAGGCTCTACCACTCATTTAATCTGAACTCCAACACCAGCAGGCATGTACCATCATCTCCTTTTACAGATGAAGAAACTGAGGCACAGAGAGGGTACTCGACCTGCCCAAGGTCACAGAGCTAGTCTGTGGTGGAAGTGGGCCTGGAAGTCGGGCAGTCTGGCTCCACAGCCCACACTCCCAAGCACTGCTCTACTTCTGGGGACTTTGTCCTTCGGGTCGAGGGAGGAAGGACTCTCTGTGAACAGAACCAAAGGGGGTGGGGAAAGATAAGGACAGTGGTGGAATGACATGGTGTTGAGCCCATCACACCTTGACAGATGGGGGCCCCCTAGGGGAAGTGCGACCCCACCCCTATGTGAGCTGTTTTTCTGAGGAACCCGATGAAATGGGGCACAGGAGCATCGCTCTGGGTTCAGGTGACAAGATGAACTGAGAAGTGGGCGTATTTACCCTGCAGATGTGGAAGGAGGCCCTGGGGACACTGGGAGGCAGCATCCTTGATAAGAAACTGGAGTTTTCACTGAAGAAACACTGGTCAGGCCCAGGGGCCAAGGGCAAACACACGGAAGTCTTTGTGAGGATGTGGGGGACAATCCCGATCTGAGGACTCCCCCAAACTGGGGGAGACCCCATGTTAGGGCTGAGGTCCTGATGCCTAGTTGGGGAAAGCTTACAGCTATCAAGATCCAAGCCATGGATTATTGTTAATGTGGCAACGTGTGAACCACAGTTGGATAAGACCTGCGTGTAGGGTTACTAAATGTTCCTACTGTACAGATGAAGACCGAGGTTCAGAGTGATGAGGCAATTTGCCTAGGGCCCTGCACCTGCCACCTGCCACAGCTCAGCTCGCTGTCTGAGGGCTCAGGAGCACTCCTTTTCCTCTTCTAGTGAGGAGCCCAGGCTGCAATCCTGCATCACCTGGGGCATGTTCGCCTTCATGGTTCCCAACACCCAAGAGGAAACCCTGAACATCTGTGGTGGCAGCCTCCACCCGTTTAAGTCTTTCTCTTCTCAGCCATCTCTTTCCTTCTCTCCCAGGCTCTCCTATCTGCTTGCTATTAAAATAATACCTAAGCCCAGCCGGCGGGGCTCAGTGTTTGAGTGTTGACCTATGAACCAGGAAGTCACGGTTTGATTCCCAGTCAGGGCACATGCCTAGGTTGTGGGCTCAATCCCCAGTGGGGGATGTGCAGGAGGCAGCCAATCAATGATTCTCTCTCATCGTTGATGTTTCTATCTCTCTCTCCTTCTCCCTTCCTCTCTCAAATCAATAAAAATATATTTTTTGAAAATACCTAAAATAAATATTTCATCATGAACAATTGAAAGCGTAGCAATTACGCTTCAGGAGACCTGAGTTCTAATCTCCCTCTAAGACCTTGAGACTCTCCCTTGTTCTCTTTCGTCTCCAGGGGCCCTGGTGCTAAAATAAGTGGGTTGTTCTGGATTATCTGTAAAGACCCTTCCAGCTGAAACACCTGGTAATTTAAGGTACATTTATACTATGGTAGAAATGACTGCTATCAGATGAGGAACTCAACCTATATCATGAGAACTGTGACTAACAAAGATCAACAACTTGAGTTCAGACTGACCTAGAGAAGATACCCCCATGGCAGTATTTTAGCTACAATAAGTACTGGTAATCAGACTTTGTTGAGTGACAGGAAAGAGGGGCTAATATTGATTGGGAAATTTGTGTATATTTTGCTCAGAAAATCACAACCCCCACAACATCATAAGATGGCGACCACCGCATTTTCGGACAAGGAGACTGAGGTTCAGAGGTGTTAAGGAACTTGGTCAAGGTGACCCGGCGACCGAGCGGCAGACTGAGTTGGCTCCATCCCAGCTCACTGTGTCCTGCCTCCCACCCAGCCCATCCACTCCAGGGGAAAGGGGATTAATGGAGACCTCCGGCCATCTCCACCCTCCAGCCTAGAGAGGACTTTCGTCGGGTCTGCATTGATTTCCGTGTGTTTGTTTGCTCTTGATGCCTTTGCAGAATCTGAGATCTCGGCTGCAAATAAGGCAGATGAAAAGAGAGGTCAGGGGATGAGCAGGCGGGCTCCTTTCAGCAGCATTGAAAATATCTCCTGTTGTCTCCACTCTTGTTGGTCGCCCCTTTAATTCCTCCGTGGTCCCGTGCCCGCCACACCTCCAGCCCATCCATTTCCAGACCCTTGGCTGGTGACGGGTCATGAAGGTGAACAAAGACATTGCTAGATTCTGAGATATTAATTTCCAGCCCTCTTGCCTGGGTGCAATAGCTGCTTAACGCATCCTCCTGCCCCCAGTCTTGCAGCCCCTCCCAGTACAGCCTGGAAAATGCTACCATAGGAAATGCCCCAAGCGCAGTCTGAGAATCTTCAGTGACCCCATGCTGCCCTCAGAAGAAACTCCCCCAGGCTGTCCGTGTTCAGCCACAGGCTGCCGTTCAACCCTGCGGTCCCTCCTTTACGCTGCTGCCCAGCGATGTGGGCACCCCGCGTGTTGTAAAGGGGCAGTGATTTCCTACTCTACACCTGTTTCATGCTCCTTGTTCCCAATCCCAAACCGGCCCACCCTGCAGGCCCTGAACCTGCCTCAGAGTCACCTCACAGACAGGACGGAGAACCACAAGCCAAAGACATTATTCTTGTCTCACCTTCCTTCTCCGCATCTCTCCTCTCCCCACCTCCATCCCTGACCCTGACCCTACTAAAGACTGTGAACGCCACAAAGACAATAACATTATTTAGTTCATTTCTGTGTCCCTGTCCCTAAGGAAGACCCTGGAACACAGTAGGTCTCAGTCGATGCCTGTGAATGACAGAAGCCAATTCATAAAAGCCTCTTCCATTACAACAGCAGTTGGCATGAGCGATCCATTCCTCAGGAGAGCCCTGTGATGACCCCAGGGGAAGCGATTACCTCTCAGCAGTGAGGTCAGGACCACAGCTCTGCTCTCATGCCCAAGTGCAGTGTCTGGGGGTCCTTATTTTACAGAATTGCTTTTGTCCCTTTCGCTGCTTCCAGCCTCCATCAGATCACTCCCCGTCACAAGACCTGGGAGGACCTTCGAGGCTTCTCAGAGATGCCAGTGCAAACCCCAGAGAGCTCACGGATGCCACCTGCAGGCTCCTCTCCAGGGCCCGGCCACCTGGGCTCTGCCTGACAGGTGCCAACTGCTCCTGGGAGAGCAGGCGAGTGCGAGGCGGCGGGGCCACAGCAGCCGGTGCCCACTCGCATCCCTGGCATCTGCCAGGCTGACTTCATGTTCAGGGTTTGCACCTGCAGATGTTGAGGCGATTTCTGGGCCCATCGGGATAACAGGATCAGGCTTATTAATTTGCAGCCTCCGACGCGTTTCGACTGCGGCTCTCAGCCCCCGGGTCAGCGCCCAGGCACCCATCTGGCGACCCTTTTGAAAGGTCCTTTGACGCATGGCTCCTCCTCGGATCTGCTGCATTCCTGGCGGTGAGCAAAGCAGCCCGCGCTCATGGAGAAAGGTCAAACGCCCGCACTGTTTGTTCACAAGGGTGATATTTCACCAAAGAGCAGATGCTTCCTAAATGATAAATAAGAGCATCAGCTCCCCGCAGGCCTCAGGGGAGGGGAAGGTCTCCACTCTGCATGCCACGCAGGCTCCACTCCGGCAAAGGCTGGGCAGGAGGCAGGGCAGAGTCTAAGTCACTGGGATGCAGGCATTACGATACAGTATCCACCCACGGAAAGGGTACGCACAGCACACAGTGTGTCCTCATGAATGCTTATTGAACAGACAGATAACTTTCACAGCCATCATTTATTGAATACCCGCTATGTGCCAGGCACTCTGCTAATTTTTAAAAAGATCTTATTTAATCCCCATCTATGAGGAAATGGCCTCAGAAAAGTTGAGCTACATGTCTGTGATCACTCAGCTAATATGTGATGTATCTCAGGTGTGTCCAGCTGCATGTCCTGGACATGAGTTCCTCCTGGAGCCAAGCAGGCAGAGGGTAAGAACCCAGAAATGACCTGGAGGTGGAGGTGATGAGCTGCCCATTCAGCATAGAAGAGGCATCGCATACCTGGCGATCAGCAGACTGGGGTCAGGTAGTCATTCCTTCCACTCTCTAGCGGGGTGGTCCCCATGGGAGTTATTGAGTTTCTGATCTTTATTTTTCCCCTCTGTAAAGTGGGCTGAATAATAACGCAGGCTTATCAGTGTTAAGTAGGGTGATATAACGCTTATGATAATCCATATAGAAGCATAGGAGGTGTTTAATAAATGTTAGTACTTATTACATGTTCATGAGTGGGAATGAATAACCAAGGTGTGCATGGAATGAATAATGAATAATGGTGGATAAATCAAGACGACAGCCAGATTTTCAAGATGAAGAAGTATCCCAAGTTGTTTGGGAGACCAACTCTTAACCTCCTCACTACTTGTCACAAGCAGCGAAGTATGTGGAAAGAAAGCACCTGTCACAGAGAACATTTGGGGTCCACACACCGGTTTGCAGACTCAGTCTCTCGGTTCTTTACCTCTACGTCAGGAGCGCACAGCCCACGCACCCACAAAGTGCCTGGCAGTGCCCAACTCTGCTTGGGGGGCCAAGGTGCACCATGGGGTCTGGGACTGAGCCTGTGGGGGCAGGAGAAATCCTTTACCCACCTCTAGATGGCACTGTGCCCTAGACCTGAAGCAGAGCTGCTCCTGCCCTGGGTCTCCATGGACCCAGCTCCTCTGGCTCCCGCTGTCATCCCTCCCTCAATGCTCAAACACAGTGGCCTCTGCTGACAACAAGGGGCAGAGGCCATGGAATCCTTCCACTCTTCTTCTTCCATTTTCTTTCCTCCCCTCAGACAGACACACACACGCACACACGCACACACACACACACACGACACGGGGTGGGGCAATGTGGCAGTATCATTTATACCCCAGATGTGCTCATGTCTCAACTCTGGTCTAGTCAGGATGTGGAGGTGCAAAAGAAAGAAGGGAGCCACTTGCACTGGAGAATCAAGGAGGGCTTCACAGAGGTGGTGGCTTCTAGCCTGTGGTGTCCAGATAATGGGGAAAAGCCAGAGTGGTCTGGACATGGGTTGTGTGAAGGAGAGTGGCAGGAGAAGAAGCAGAAATATCAGGTGAGGACTAATCTTAGAAAACCTTGAAAAGCATAGCAAGGTCTAAACCAGCCGTGGGCAAACTACGGCCCGTGGGCCGGATCCGGCCCATTTGAAATGAATAAAACTAAAAAAAAAAAAAAAAAAAAAAAAGACCGTAATGATGTAATGATGTTTACTTTGAATTTATATTAGTTCACACAAACACTCCATCCATGCTTTTGTTCCGGCCCTCCTGTCCAGTTTAAGAACCCATTGTGGCCCTCGAGTCAAAAAGTTTGCCCACCGCTGGCCTAAACAGTACCGTCAAGGATGGTGTTTCTTAGCCAAGGAGAGCCCCATGCACACACCACAGTCTGTGTGCCCATGGTTAGCCTATAGGGTGCCTTTGGTATATTAACCCAAACAAACACAAGCAGCCCAGCTTCGGCACAGCAAGGATGTGGGCAGATGGTCTCTCTGGCTATATGAGGTGGCCCTGACATGGCCCTCAGGTAAAGAAGAAGAGAAGACAGGTACAGGGCAAGAGAGCCCTGGCCCTGACTTTAATCTGCCCATCAGCAACAATTCTCCAGCCTGGACACTGCGTGTCTGCAGCTTCTTTTTAAACTGATGGCCAGAATGTATGTGTCTCATTAAGAATCAGGTGATGCTGCCGCTGAGTGGAACTGCCCCCTCGGTTCGGCCTGGCTCTGCCCCGGGGGAAGGACCAGAGGTTAGTGAGCAAACACACTCCCACCTCGTCCACTCCCACCCCGCCTGGCACATGCCATTTGCAGAACACACTATCGGAGACCCAACTCCACGCCTCCGATGAGGCCATGGAGTCAGGTTCAGGGAGAGAGAAGGTCGGAATCAGGTCTCCAGGAGAGCAGGCAGATGATCTCAGAAGTTATCCTGAGTGAGGTCAGGCCAGGGGCCCCTGTACACTCACCAGTGAGTGTTGTATGTGGGCTCCCTGGGTGTGTGTGCAATCCCATGTGCTGCTGGGAGGTCTGGATGCTTCACGACCCTCGTGTAAGTGAGTCTGTCTTTCTAATATGGGTGGTGCTCCCCCAGATGGGTAGTGTCCAACCCAAACATCTGCACACAGTGGCTCTGATGGTCCAGGAAACGTCCTGTGCGTTGGGCTCTCTCCTCACAAGAACGTTGGGAGAATCAAACAAGGTAAGAGATGGAACAGCACTTTGATCCTAGATTTTATTATTATTATTCTTTTACTGCCCTAAAAGAATGTCTCTCCTGGGCCTTTGAATTACCTAGACCATTTCTTTTTCTATTGGCTTTGGATCCCCAAGAGAGAATCGTATTTTCAACAGGTTTTAGCTGCTATAGATTCGTGAAAGATGGAATACAGGCCTGGAAGGCACCCTGGGGAGCATCTACCACTTCCATGCAGATGGGGATGACGAGGAGAGGTGAGCATCTAGTCTACGGACACACACCTGGTCAGCTAAGCCCTTCACCTCCATCCATTGGCATGGTGGGGTCCAGTGGCTCTGAGGCGGCAAGATTGCTCGAGGTTACCCAAGGGCAGGGCCTCGGGTATCCTCTCATCTTCAGGGCTCTTTCTGAGCAAGTGTTTGGAGGCTGAGCAGGACCGTGGCCCCCTCTCTCTGTCTGCAGCTGCGAGAGCAGGCCGGAGTTGGCGCTGATCTTGCCAGAGAGGAAGTAAACAGGCTTGGGGATGTGGGTGTCCCCACACACCGCCTCGGCGGCCTCCAGGGTTCCAAAGATAGTTAACACTTCACACGGAACTCGTGACAGAAACACGCTGTTTTGTGCAGAGTTCCTGACAGGCAGGCGGGACAGGCTCCCGAGAAACAAAGGGAGATTTATTGGTAAGAAAAGAGAAGGCAGTTGGAATTGTACGGGGACTGGAAGTGAAAAAAGAAAGTGGTTCTGGTGAAAGGTGTGCTGGCCAGGCGACAAAGGAAACCCAGACGCGTCCAATCCATCTTGTCCAACAAACTACACCTCCACGACGTCTCTCCAAACAGAAGGATTTAATTCTCCCTCCTTAAGGCCCCTTGCTACCGCTGGCTGCCAGAAAGGAGAGGGTCGTAAAAGCTCTATTACCTTTTGGTGGCCAACTCCGTGACCAGAAATATCATTATTGCCCACACTCCGCGTCCTGCTATTCTGTGCTTGGTCTGACCCAAAAGCAGGTGGGGACCATATTGTTTTGGGGACGCCTCCCCACATCTAACCCCATGGTTGCACGGAAGGTCTTCATTCACGCATATGTTCCCACATCTGAGAAGGCAGCAGGCATTTGTTTTTGAAGGGACTTTATTTAAAAACACAATATTGGGCATCTGTTCTACAAGTCTGAGTGTTCTTTGGGAGTGGCAAGATGTAATATTGGAAATATGAACTTGCCTGAGAATCTGGGACAGGTGAGCAAGGCATCTGTGTCATTCGATGGCTGAGAAACAATAGCCACCAAAACAATGACAATAACCATCACAGATGCATCCTCGCTCAATAGATCACAAGACTGCCTTCTCTAATTTCCAACTTCTAAGATCCCATGTTTATTTAATAATTCGACCGATTTTGAGGGAACGCCTGCGATGGGCCAAATATTGGTGTCGAGCTTTGGGGAGGGGGATGTAAAATCACAGATGATGTGGTCACGGCCCTCCCTCAAAGATAGAGTGTGGGGACATATGCATGAATGAAGACCCGCACTGCAGCCACCGACACCTGCGAGGTCTGAACAAGGTGCTGTGAGAGCAGAGAGGAGGCCCCTTAAGTCTGCAAAGGGAGCAGTGGGGTCAGCCTGGCAGAGGAGGTGACCTTTGCCCTGGGCCTTGGGAATGGGTAGAGAGCTGGGGTGGGAAACGGAGCTGGAAGAGCCTTCCTGGCAGGAGGGACTGCGGAGAGGCCTTAGCGAGCCGAAGATGTCTGAGCAGGACGTGCGGTGGGAGGCTGGGCAGTGGTGAGGAAAGAGGCTGTGAGTGCTGCTTGGAGAGCCAAGCCTTGACCGTAGGCAGTAGGGGCGGGTGGTTGTAAACAGGAGGACAGGTCCCTGGTGGGGATATGGGCAAAGGACCTCACCTGGGAAGAGAAAGGAGGGCTGTCACCATAGCAAAGGAACTGGAAACAAGACTGGATTTATGAGATGTGTGTGAGGATAAATGACAAGATTTACTGACCATTTCAATGGAAAATGAAGAAGAACAAATATGGTAAAAAAAAAAAAAAAAAAAGATAAAGTTGCAAGCTCACATAACTGAGAAGCCACTGGTGCTATTAGCCAAATTTAGAAATAAGTCTAAGAGTCCAACTCAGAGGGGGAAAACCGTGAAGGCAGATCCACCTCCTTCCCTTGGTTCGAGCCCCTAGTGCCCAACATCAGGCGGGTACTCCATTAGGAATGACTGTTTCCTGCCCCCCTGGAAACACTCACCCTCTTGTAGATGAAGACATTTATAGAGAAGGTCGTCCAAGACAGACTGGGGTACCTTTCCAAATCGAGACCAGAAGGCAGAAGAAAGATGATCCTTACTGGAGAAATCAGAAGAGGCTTCCTGGAAGAGGTGGCATTGAATTTAGCCTTGAAGGATACGAGTTCAACGCACAGACATGTGGGTAAGGGGAACAAGCCAAGGCAACAAGGGAGAGTGGGTAAAAGGCGGTGTGGCGGTGGCAGGAGGATGAAGAGGAGTTTGAGAGATAAAGCAGAAAATATTGGGAATGCCTATGGGAATCGGTGCTGAATTAGGAGCTCAATGGAAAGCCATTGAAGGTCCTGAGCAGTGGGAGGACCCGGGACTTAGGAAGTCATGGCTGACGATGGCAGAGGCCCCAGCGGAGCCATGGAGGGATCTGGGAATGGGGAAGGCAGAAAATGACTTTCTGAGCTGCCAGTCTAATCTCTCAGGGGTCCTCTGCTATTGGGCTCATGATAGCCCCTTCTGGGACTAGCTCAAGAAACGCTCTCCGAGCTAATAATTTTATGTCAAGTCTTGTGTAAAACCAGGTTGGATTAATTATTGATGCAAACTTAGGCAAATGAAAGCTCGCCCTGGTTGGCAAGGTTCCCTCCTGCAAAATTAGCTTACGCAGCTCTGGCTGCCTCCTGGGGAGAGGCACGCGCCTGTCAGCGGCTCAGACACGCTGGGGACCTGCACACGGAAGGGCTTTGAACCTGACTTCAGGTCTGCTCCAGCATCTCAGCTGCCTCCCCGCCGCCATCTGGGCAGGGTTGGGAGGGCGGGCCCAGAATGAGCGGGGAGCTCGCTCCCAGGCCTCCCGTGGGTTCCCTCGCAGCCGGCCGTGCGCAGAAAACAGTATCAGCAATAACAGCCTCACAGATTCAATTTCATCCATTTAATTAAATGGCTCCAGCGCTCGCAAATTGCAGCAATGGAGGTGAGCTCATGCCAGACACACAGTTGCAGACCTGACACGCAACGCAGTCTGGAAGGTGCGGCAAAGACCGGTTACCCCCATGGGAGAGTCCAACACCAGGCAGGCGAGTGAGCAAGAACACGCGGCAGCCCCACAAGCCTCCCAAAATGGACAAGATCCCTTTCACCACTCCTTTGACAGACATTTATTGAGCACCTACTATACGCCAGGCCATGAGAAATACAGAGGTAAATGGGAGGGCCTTGCCGTTAAGGAGCCCAGAATTTCCTGGGAACACATGCTGACATGCTAGCGTCCTTGGTGTGTTCATAGGCGAGCTCAGTTGGGGGTGCTGGGGCAGGCCTGGGAGGCAAAGTGTTTGGACATTATCCTAAGTGATGGCAGTCCCTGAGGGGAGAGGGAAAGTTGAGCAGGACAGCGGGAAAGTGCTAGGAATACTGCAGGAAGCCAGATGTTCACACTCCCTGTCCCTGCCCCATCCCCCTCCCCTCCCCATTCCTTCCACCCCTCCTCCCCTCCGCAACAAGCACCTGTGTCCTGCTCCCCAGGCTAACATTAAGCCTATGAGTTCTGGGAAATGCATCATCAGACAGACCAGTATAAGTGTTAAATCAGCATTAGAGGATCAATGGCCTTGGCCATATCATGGCCTGAGGTGTTTTCCCCACCTGGGAAATAGGCCCAATGCAACATGTGCTGTCTATCTACCCATCAGGTGTCTCACAGTATTAATGTAAAGGGTGAGGTATACAGGAGGCACTCAACACATATAGGAATGAATGAAATGTGGTGGAAGTTCTTGGTCAAGTGAAAAGCACCATACATTAGGGAGGTGATGGTGGTTGTGATGGTGATGGTGGTGGTGGTGGTGGTGGTCAAGATGGTGATGATGGTGGTGGTGATGGTAGTGGTGGTGGTGATGGTGCTGGTGGTCGAGATGGTGATGGTGGTGGTGGTGATGGTGGTGGTGGTGGTGATGGTAGTAGTGATGGTGATGGTGGTGGTGGTGGTGATGGTGGTGGTGGTGGTGATGGTAGTAGTGATGGTGATGGTGGTGGTGGTGGTGATGGTGGTGGTGGTGGTGATGGTGATGGTGGTAGTGATGGTGATGGTGGTGGTGGTGGTGGTGGTGGTAGTGATGGTGATGGTGGTGGTGGTGGTGGTCAAGATGGTGATGATGGTGGTGGTGATGGTGGTGGTGGTGGTGATGGTGGTGGTGATGGTGATGGTGGTGGTGGTGGTGGAGATGGTGGTAGTGATGGTAGTGGTGGTGGTGATGGTGGTGGTGGTGGTGATGGTGGTGGTGGTGGTGATGGTGGTGGTGGTGGTGATGGTGATGGTGGTAGTGATGGTGATGGTGGTGGTGGTGGTGGTGGTGGTAGTGATGGTGATGGTGGCAGTGATGGTGATGGTGGTCGAGATGGTGATGGTGGTGGTGGTGGTGGTGATGGTGGTGGTGATGGTGACGGAGGTGGTGGTGGTGGTGATGGTGGTTGTGATGGTGACAGAGGTGGTGGTGGTGCTGGTGAAGGTGGTGGTGTGATGGTAGAGTATTATGAGAGTTTTAAAGCTATTCTTAAAAATGAGTCTGACTAAAGTTGACTTCAAACATCACCAGAGATTAACCAATTCTATCGAAGACTTCAGAGAACCTCGCTTCTTTCTTCTTGGTGAGATTAATTAGAGGATTCCTGTGCCAAGCTCCAGTGTAACTGTCTATATTTTCTGTGTAGCCCCCCCCCCCCCGCCCCAAATAACAATGTGTCGGAGGTAGAATAATCCCAGAGTTAGGGAACAGACTGACACGGGCTCATGTCTGACTCCACCCTCTACCATTTGCCAGAATCTGAAGAGCCTCCTACATCTCTGGGCCTTACTTTCTTCAGCTATGAAATGAGAACAAGAAAAATTGCCCGTGGAATTATCAAGAGGATAACATGATACTATTAATGTTGCATACAAGGTGTAGCACAGTGCCGGCCACATACTAGATGCTCCATAAATCTCACTCACATGCTCTCCGATTTGCTCAATTTCTGATGTTTCTCCTCCTGCCCATGAGTCTCCCTAAAGACCTTTCATCTCTCGAATTCATCCCTAATTTTCCAAATGACTTTGGGCCACAAGCCCGCCCTTTCTGAGCCTTGGTTTCTTAGCCTCAAATGTTAAGAGTAGCCATTTTTTTCTTAACTTAATTATACCCTCAGAGAAAGTGCCTCATGGTGCATGCAACTAAATGAAAACATTAATTAAAATAAAACATGAGCTCAGCAACAATGAAAATGGGAGGAGAAACATATAATAAAATAATCCATATACACATATAGCACACCCCACCCTCAGTCTCAAAGCCCTCGGGATCTAAGAAAGGCTTGGAGGCTGACCTGAGGTGTTTCCCAATCATACTTCGTGATGGCATCACTCCTATCACTGCTCCCCCACAGCCTTCCCAGGTTACCCCGGCATCCTGAATTCTATGTCATGAATAGTCTCCACTCTCCACTTCCACGTGACTCAACAGCTCCTCGGTGAGAAGAAATGACTATTCCTTACCCCCTCTGCTGACCTCAAATGGGTACTACCCAACAGAAACCTTGACACAGCTTCTGTCCTTTAATGTCAAACCAGCTTGGTTTCATCTCCCGTTTGAAGACTCAACCGAGCTACTTCCCTTTCTGACCCCAAGGGTCTCCATCTACAAAACGGGGCTGCCTCCTGGGATTGTTGTGATGAGTAGACAACACAAACTGCAGTGTGGCTGGCGCAGAGTGGGGCTTTCAACAAGTCATTCCCATTCTTCCCTGGTCCCTATGTCCAGAAATACCACGGGCTGGTCACACATCCTTGCAGAGCCGGAGCCCAGTAGCACTGGGCAAGTCACATGCAGTTACAATGTCATTGCCTTTACCACGCAGAGTACAGTACACTTACTAATGTAATTCCCCTGCAATTCTCAAAGTCCATGAACAATGTGCGCTTGTGAAGTAGTGTCCGCAGTAGTTACGGCCACTTCCCTCCTCTAATCCACAGGGTCACCATCTCACCCATCGAGGACTTCCTCCCACTGAGGAATAGCCTGAGTTTCTTGAAAGAAATAGGAGATGGGGTTAGAGGGGCTGCTTCTATTTTCCTCTCTGACTATTTCAGACACACTGATGGCAGACAGAGGAGAACGGAAGAGGGAATATCAAAATACTCCTTTCTTCTCGGTTCCACCCTCATGAAGCTCACCTGGTCTTGTTGGGACAGGATCTGAGACACATACACATGAATTTCGGCTGTCCCCCTGCCCACACTCCTCGCCTGGGCAGTACCCCTCTGCGTCCTTTGGAAGACCTCAGACTTCGACCCGTTTTTGAAAACCGAAGCAAAGCACGAAGATGGCCCTGCCCCAGGCTGTTCCCTAGCACAGCGGTCACAAGACTGAAGTCCCAACATCACTCTCCTTTGGCCAAGCTATGCAAGGCCTTCATTCATGTCACCATGACTGGGCCACACCGAGCACCTTGACTGTTCCTGCCTCTCTCATGTGTGACCTCATCTGGCTCCCACACTGGCTCAGTTAGGTGAGTAGAGGCTCCAAGAGATGAACTGTCTGGCCCGAGAATATGCAACAAGGAAGTGAGTCCCAGTGGGCCGGTGGCTGGGACTGAACCTCGTCTCCCGCAAAGACTCTCCCCTCTGTGGTGGGAAAGGAGAAAGCCCAGGCTTCTCCAGCTCTGAGTCTTCTGCTTCTTGCTCGGACACTTCCCCACTGGGGACCTCCCGCACGTCACTCAACAAGCTCCCCTCAGGTCCTCACTCCAAGAACCCTTCCTAGCCCCCAGACCATTAGCATAGGTTTCCTACTGTGGTTCTCTGCTTGTTTTCTGGTTTCTGCGTTAGACCACAAGCCACATGATCACACTGCTTCTGCTCACCAATATATCCTCAGTACCTAGCAGAGTTCTGGATTTAATGAGAATTTATCAAATAGCAGAATGAATACATCAATGACCAAATAAAGAGCTCTCATGAGCTGTGTGATACCCAGGAACATCATTTCTGATCCGCCATTTCCCCCCTGCAAAATGGCAATTATTCCATCTGCTCTGCAGGGCCTTGCTTGACACCCTCCCACAGCCTGCCAAGCCCTCCGTAACCCCTGCCCCTACTCCAGTTTTCTCTGTAAACCTGCCGCTATCTGTGATACTGTACTAGTATATATATGGTCGGTCTCCCCCACTAAAATATCGGCTTTGTGAAAGCAGTGATCTGGGTTTCTCTGCTGTATCCCTAGATACCTAGGATAGTCCCTGGCACGTATCAGGTGCTCACTAAAGACTCGTTGAATAAACAAACGAGTGGGCAGTAAGTATCATTCAAGTCTTGCCGTTAATGGAACGAACAACTTACTAGGAGCCAAACCTTGTGCTAAGCGTTTCTATTGACAGTGTTTACATATGATGTCACCCTCCCCAGTACTGAGAGCTTCCAACCACTTGATCTCCCAGTGATCAGAGGTGCCCTCTCTCTCCCTGTCATTTTTCACATCCCTGGTTCTCCCCAAACCAGTCTGTCAGATGTGTTCAAGGAACCAGCGCATCTTTTAATTAAAACAGTCTGCTATGATGAATCTGTTATTATAGAGCCTTACCTATGTAAAACATTAATAATACAAATTTCATTTGTTTATGTCAGTGCCAAGCATTAATTTTTAATAGCAAAATGTATGAGTTATGAAAGGCATTAATGCAAACCAAATCACAGCTGAGGATGCAAAGGAAATCTATTTTTTAGAATAAGCAGTGGTGATGAAATATTATTGTGGCTTCCAAGCCAGAGGAAGGGGGGAAAAATGTTTCTTCACCCTTCAGCAGTAATTAAAAAAAAAAAAAAGACCCACATGAAGAAAGAACTTCATCATCACATTAACATCAGTTCATAATTAGAGCAGAGAGCTGTCCCTTTTATCCTGTAGGATCTGTGGTGGCAATTTCAAAGCAAGAATTTAGGCAAAATTGTCCTAATTAACTGCCTGGTCACATGCAAAATTCTAGGATAAAATATTAATTTGTTACATTTGCGCAGCACAATGAAGTTTACAAAGCACTTTCATCCATTATCTTAACTGATCCCTGCAACTCTGCAAGAACAGAGAATGTATGCCCATTTTACAGATGAGCTCACTGAGGCTCCAAAAGGCTTGGTGACAGGGCAGGGACTGCAGTAAGTGTTCAGTGAACAAATGAAGGGAAGTGGAAAAGAAAAGTCAAGGGAGAGAAAATGGAGGGAGGAACAGAGAGAGAAGTTTTAAAAATAAACAGACCTGCATCTTAATCATCAAAAGCAGACTGCTAATACCAAACGTTCCTGACAGTCTCAGAATCAGCCTGAGCTGTTGTCACCAGAGCCCTTCACTCAGCACGGAACGGGGTGGGGAGCAGCGGGCACAGCTGCTGGCAGTTATGACGGGGAAATGTAAGCATTTCATGTTTATATCCCAACCAGTTAAGACTCTTCACTATTAGTAAATAATGAGAGGATTGCCTCCGCTGATCTTTCTCTAATTCTGAGATGACATGATTTATTCATTCATTGGCACGCATCTGAGAAGCACTTAGGTACTGAGAGCTGTGCTAACCTGTGCGGCTGCAGAAAGGAAAGGTGGGTGGAATGTACGAGAAACCATCTGGCAGGGAGGCGCACCCATGCTCTTGAGTTGGGAGGGGGAAAGGGGGCTCATGGGGCACTTGTAAAACCTTTTCTAGTCGAGATATATTGAACTTGATCCTTGACACTGCCCACTGGCGAAAGAAAGGAGGTCGGATGGATTCCAGGGCTGGAGAATGTCAAGGACACTTTTCTGTACCACCTCATGTGAGCCTCAAGCTAGTCCAGCTCAATGGAGATCATGACAGCTCCAGGGCTCGGCTCAGATCTTTTCATGTGAGCGTTCGTATAGTCCCAAAAAGATGAGAGCGAGAGATGGAAGGGGGAGAGAGAGAGAGAAAGAGAGAGAGAGAGAGAGAGAGAGAGAGAGAGAGAGCGAGCGAGCTTGGTGCCTGGGAGATGCATCACTGGGATGCACTAGCTGGCTACCCTGAGATTGGATCCTAAACCTGCAATTACCTGCCCTGCACTCTCCAGCAACGCCCACTCCTGTCAGCCTCAGTTTCCTTACCCGTGACTAGGATGCTCCCCAGGTGCCTGCGAGGTTGGACGGAGATAATGTAGTTTTAGAATGTATTTACACACCTGCCTTGTTCCAGAAAGAATTTGCAGCGTCTGCGAGACAATGTGGACACAGCACTTTGCACACTGCCTAGCATGTAATAGGTCCTCAATCAACGCTAGCCTTCCTTCCTAAGGAAGCCTCAGCAGCTCCGTCTAATTCGATGTGGAGAGAAGGCAGCGGACAAAATGAATTAGGGAAATGTAGGTATTTTTAGAGAAAAGTAGTCTTAATAAGTAGATCACCTATTCTTCCAATAAAAAAAATAATAACTCTGGAAACTGGGTAGCAATATGAAAAATGTTCCAATATAAATAAAAAAGCAGTGAAAATAAAATAAGATGAATTTTTAAAGGGGGGAGAAAGGCAGTGAATAGTAAACGGTACATTTGCATGAGGCTTTATGCAATATGTCTATCTAACAAGATGGAGAAACTTTCACACCCCCTCCTGCCACCCTCTCCAGATTTCCCTTGGGTGAGGAAATGGCATTTTTTTGGGTAAGTAATTTGGAAAGAAGGAAGCTAAATGTGGAAGCTACCCCTTCCCACAAACAGCCACACTTTGGTCAAGTTACTAACTTATGCACAGTTGCTGTAGGGGGCTTGCTGGGACTTGGAGGGAAGTGGGTGGACTTTGTTCAGATTGATGGGAAGACAAAGAACGTGCACAGACACAGGATCATGGAGGAGAGCAAAACCAGGGAGCGGTTGTGGAAACGTTTAGAAGTTGTGAGAAGAGTTCAAACACTCTGGAGGCCTTGAGCCAGAGAATCGGGGACCTGTGCTGGCCTCTGGGCTACATTTTTTTTTTTTATTGCTTAAAGTAATACAAAGGGTATTACATATGTGTCCATTTTTCCCCCCGCCCTAGACAGTCCCCTAGCCTCCCTTATCCCCCAGTGTCTTATGTCCATTGGTTATGCTTATATGCATGCATACAAGTCCTTTGGTTGATCTCTTACCCCCCTACCTCCTGTCCCCCAACCCTCCCCGGCCTTCCCGCTGCAGTTTGACAATCTGTTTGAGGCAGCTCTGCCTCTGTATCTATTATTGTTCAAAAGTTTATAATGGTCTCTATTATCCATGAATGAGTGAGATCATGTGGTATTTTTCCTTCATTGACTGGCTTATTTCACTTAGCATAATGCTCTCCAGTTCCATCCATGCCATTGCAAATGGTAGGAGTTCCTTCCTTTTTAGAGCAGCACAGTATTCCATCGTGTAGATGTACCACAGTTTTCTAATCCATTCATCTACTGATGGGCACTTAGGCTGTTTCCAGATCTTAGCTATGGTGAATTGTGCTGCTATGAACATAGGGGTGCATATATCCTTTCTGATTGGTGTTTCTGGTTTCTTGGGATATATTCCTAGAAGTGGGATCACAGGGTCAAATGGGAGTTCCATTTTCAAATTTTTGAGGAAACTCCATACTGTCTTCCATAGTGGCTGCACCAGTCTGCATTACCACCAGCAGTGCACAAGTGTTCCTTTTTCTCCACATCCTCTCCAGCACTTGTCGTTTGTTGATTTGTTGATGATAGCCAGTCTGACAGGTGTGAGATGGTACCTCATTGTTGTTTTGATTTGCATCTCTCGGATGATTAGTGACTTTGAGCATGTTTTCATATGTCTCTTGGCTTTCTGAATGTCCTCTTTTGAAAGGTGTCTATTTAGGTCCTTTGCCCATTTTTTGATTGGATTGTTTATCTTCCTTTTGTTAAGTTGTATGAGTTCCCTATAAATTTTGGAGATTAGGCCCTTATCAGATATGACATTGGCGAATATGTTCTCCCACACAGTGGGTTTTCTCGTTGTTTTGTTGATGGTTTCTTTTGCTGTGCAGAAGCTTTTTATTTTGATGTAGTCCCATTTGTTCATTTTCTCTTTAGTTTCAAGTGCCCTAGGAGCTGTGTCAGTGAAGAAATTGCTTCGGCATATGTCTGAGATTTTGTTGCCTTTGGATTCTTCTAGAATTTTTATGGTTTCCTGTCGTACATTTAAGTCCTTTAACAATTTTGAGTTTATTTTTGTGTATGGTGTAAGTTGGTGTTCTAGTTTCATTTTCTTGCATATATCTGTCCAATTTTCCCAACACCATTTATTGAAGAGACTATCTTGGCTCCATTGTATGTTCTTGCCTCCTTTGTCAAATATTAATTGGGCATATTGGTTCGGGCCGATTTCTGGGCTCTCTATTCTATTCCATTGATCTATATGCCTGGGCTACATTTTTATACGTGAACAAAGATGTAAGGAAAAATGGAAATGCATGATGCAGTAGAATGAAAAGATTGCGGTTGTTTTTCTAACACTTCTCCTGATTATGTCAGACATGGGTGCTGTGGAAAATTTGAAAAATACCGAAAAGGATAAGGAAGAGACACCACTGTTAATATTTTGGCGAATATCATGTGAGTTTCCGTCCCACGTATATGCGTGCTGGCTTGCATAACTGAATATGCACACGGGAACGCATAAGGCCACATACATCAGATGTTCTGCCCTCCACTTTTTCTGCTCAGCCACATAATGTGAGCATTTCACATGCTGTTACTGTTCTCCTTTTCATTTTTAATGGCTGTATAGTATTCCACACTATGGGAGTGCACAATTTAACCAATGTCTTGATTTTGAACTTCACTATTCTAGATGATGCCCAAGTGCATATCATTATACCTTTGCATATGCATATATGGCTATTTCTTCAGGACCCATTTCTAGGAATAGAACTGCTGGGCCAAATATATTTAAAGATTTCATCACATTTGGCCAAATTTCCTCCCACATATAGTGCACATATTTTCTACGCCACCAGCCATGCCTGCATATATGCCCACTTCCTCCACATGCTCACTTAGCCCTGGGGATGGCCTTTCACTCCTGCCAATTTAATGAGTGAAAAGAGCGTGTCCGTGTTGTTTTAACTTTTGTTTCTTTGCTCACCGGTGAGATTAATTATTTTCATTTGTTTATGCAGAATTGGACTTTATATTTCATTTTTTATGAATTACATATTCATGTCTTTTGCCCATTTTCTTATTGCAATTTCCTTTTTACCCTTCTGCATTTTAACCATTTGTCTGCCATATATGCTGTAAATATTTCCTTGATTTATATTTAGCTTTTTAATCTGTTTATGGAGTTTTTGAAGCATAATAGTTTTTATTTAGTTAAATCTATCAATATTCTCTCCCTCTCCCTTCCTCTCTGAAATCAATAAAAATATATGTTAAAGAAGAAGTTTTACCTAGTATTTTATTTTGGTTTCAATTTATCAGCGTTTAGATTCTCCTTCTCCCATCCAATGTCGAATGCCTAGGTTTTGTCCCTTTTTTAATTGTTAAGTTTGTCAAAGATTGTTTAGTATTCTTCTACTTTCTTTGGGCTAATTCTGTGGCCTTCTCCCTCACTCCTTGAGTTGAATGCCTAGTTCATCTTTTTTTCCTCGTTTCTGCCTGATAAGAAAGCTGTTCAATGCTATGAATATTCCTTTGGGTAAATCCTTGGTGATATTCCATCAGTTGATATGTTGTATTCTCATTGTTAGTGCATTCTCCACAGTCTGTAATTATAGTTTGTTTTGATTTAATCATTGACAAGAGTAATTGAAATTCCTCCTTATCTCACCCAACATCCTTCTCAGCTCAACTTGCCTCCTTTGGCTTTCTCATTTTTTTCCCAAGCAGACCTTGTCTTCTTAATGTCTTCCAATGACGCCATATGGCTTCTTGAGGGTTTTTTTTCTCCCTCCCCCATCCCCCACGCCTCCCCAGAGTCCAAAGAGATGTACCTTCATCATAGGTCTCCTTTGATCAGTAACACTTTTCACAAAAAATTTAGTGTTTTTCCCCCTCCTATTGTTTGTCTTCAAGAAATGCATAATCTAAACCCTATAAAAATATACGGTGTAAGAAAGGCACTGGCCTCCTTTCTGTCCTCCTAGATGATGGCTAAGCCCCCTTTCAGTCTTCTTTACGAGGATGGGTGAAGTGTGCAGCAGCCCCCAGCCCAGTTCTCAGCTTGATGGAGGGACCTCCTCTACACCACGGACTCATTCTCCAATCAGGTAAGACACATGGAAGAACTACAGTTCCCAGCATGTAGCCATACTGTGATTCATCCATGTTCATTCTTTGGCCTACAGCATTAAACTCCATGGTTTGGAATGTGGCATTATTAGTGCATACACAGGCACATTTTCTGTTAAAAACTCAAGTGACTGTCCAAGATTGAATGCAGACAGAGGAGGGGGAAGGAGGAAGGAGGGCAGCAGTAGTCAGGAGAGGGAGTGAAGAGCAGGAGAAGGACGGCCACTGATTTTTCTGATTTCTAGCATCCCAGAGTCTCAGAGACAAGGAGACAGCATGAAATCCCTTGTTACTTTTCTTCAAATGGTCTGTTTCATAAAACAAATGTAAGGTGGTTTCTCTTAGTCCAACCCCATCTGCTTTAGTTAGTGGAAATCCCTCTTTGGTTCTGTATTAGGCTGGTTAGCAATCCTAGTTTTTGGTGATTTTCTGAGCTTTTATCTCATATTTTCATCAGTATTCAGTGAAGAATTTAAAGAATTTATACCCAGGACTTGAGAGCCAGGTACCATTTTAATGAGCATTTTCATTCATTGTGATAATTTTGCTTCTGCAATAAATTCCAGTCTTGCTGCCACCTAAACCTAGCCCCATCATTTCTTGCTGGGAGTGTTGGGAACATTTTCTGACTCCTCTCTGCTTCCTGTCCTGTCATTCTTCACCTCAAGCACCAAGAGTGATCTCCTTAAAGCCAAATCTCTTTGGTTGGTGGGTCCAATCTAAATCTTCAGCTCAGCCAAACACTCACTGAGCATCTACTTGGTATAACATTTAGCTGCCAGTTCCTCTGGGGCTCTGGGGATAAGGGAACCATCTCAGTGCTTCCTCCTTGGGCCGCCAGGCCATACAGTTTATCTGAGAACATGCAGGGCAAAGGAAGTTGGTTCAACTTCTTCAGTGTCATCACCCACCCCCACCCTCCTTGCCAAAATAGTATTGCCAGGATCGGCTACATAACTTGGGGAACCCATTGAAAAATGAAAACACAGGTCCCCTTGTTGAAAAATTATGAAGAATTTCAAAGTGTCATTCACTCAAGGGTGGGGCCCTTCTGAGGGTGGGGCTCTGAGTGTGTGCACAGGCCACACACCCATGAAGCCAGCGCTGGTGCTATGCTTAGACTAACAATCAGTTATCAGATGGATGGAGCTGGAAAGGTTGAAAGAGATCATAGAGACCAAATTCAACCTCTTCACTCTTCATTCTTCACTTGCAGAGTTGGGTCTGAAGCTCAGATAGGACAAGATCTTGGCCAAGAGCAAGTGAGAGATTGGGTTTCTTGTCTCTAGATTAGGAACATTACTTTTGTCCATGCTGCCCACCAAGCTTTCTGTCAGTCATTCAACCACACAGACACGGGGAAAGGCCTAGGGCATGCCAAGCACTGAGCTCTAGTATTTTTTTAAATATATTTTACTGATTTTTTACAGAGAGGAAGGAGAGGGATAGAGAGTTAGAAACATAGATGAGAGAGAAACATTGATCAGCTGCCTCCTGCACACCTCCTACTGGGGATGTGCCCGCATGCAAGGTACATGCCCTTGACCGGAATCAAACCTGGGACCTTTCAGTCCACAGGCCGACGCTCTATCTATCGACTGAGCCAAACCGGTGAGGGCTGAGCTCTAGTATTGATCTCCATTTCCTCATAGCACAGAGGGTTTGGAGCCCTTATTCCACCGAAACCTGCATGGAACATGATGAGGTCAATTTTTCTCTCTGGGCTTTAGTTCCCTCTTTTGCAATAGGAAGGCATTGAACCAGCTGGCCTTGAGAGTCCCTCCCAGGCCCAAACTATGTGGAAACTACAGGGAGGAGCCCTAGCCTGTTTGGCTCAGTGGATAGGATATCGACCTACAGACTGAAGGGTCCCAGGTTTGATTCCAGTCAAGGGCACATGTCTGGGTTGTGGGCTTATCCCCAGTAGGAGGCATGTAGGAGGCAGCCAGTCAATGATTCTCTCTCATCATTGATATCTCTCTCTCTCTCTCTCTCTCTCTCTCTCTCTCTCTCTGAAATCAATAAGAATATATTTTTTAAAAAAACTGCAGGGAGGAAAGTATTCTCACAGGCCACCAAGGGAACTCCCACCCCCACCAAGGATGTAGCTCTGGGCTAAGCAGTACTCGGGTGAAATTAAACTCTGCTTTCAACTGAATTTGCCAGTTTTTCAGCCAAAAAATAAATAATAATAATAAGTATCACAACTACAAGCTGTTCCAAGCCAACCTGCCCTTAAACAGATAATAGGATTTGCATAAATTGGGTGCTGCTGGGGTTTAAATAATTCATCAACAAGGCAGGCTCTTTTTAATAGCCAAACAGAACTGCCAGACTTCAAGAAAGGATCAATGGTACCCACGTCCCAGGGATGTGAGCTGCATGCTCAGGTTGGCCGGGGCTGCTGGGTGAGGCCTGGACAGGACTCTGCATCCTGGATCTGCATGGATTCAGACACAGGGTGTGCTTTCCCCATTTCATGGTACTGATGTGTTCAGCAAAGCTTGTTCTCAGAGTCAGGGGGAAGGGAAATGCCTGAGCCCCTTTGCAAAAAACAAACGAATGGGAGACATCTCAGATTCCACCAGGCTTGGGGGAAAAGGAGAGGGATAAAGCCATGTGATGAATTGATGGGAGACAGAACCAGAAGAGTTCAAGCGTAGAAGAGCTCAGCAACGGGAGACGATTTCACTGCCTTCAAATCACTGAAGGGTTGTCATGGCCTAGAGAACAGAATTGTTTGGGTAAGGCCCAATGTTAGGGCCACTAGGAACCCCTGGGAAAGAGGTGTCAGGCTCTCTGGAGATGCTTGTCCCTCAACAGCTAGTGCTGCTTCAGGTGTCAAAGTCACCCATCCACAAGGTCACCAGGAACACACCTGCAGTCAAGGGAAGGTGACTTCACGGCTCATTGCGACGAGGAAGAACACATTTCATGGGAGCCATGCGGAGTGTCGGGGAGAGGGGATGAGATGACTTGTTATGGGACTTGAGCCTCTGTTAGGTGCTTCGGGAAGGGTTCAAGGATGTAAGGTGTGGAGTCTACTCAACTGGCTGCTCAGGGAGTGGAGGATAGTTCTACACCTGAGCACTTGAATAAATCTTAAGGAGAAAAAAGCACAGCAAGGCTAAAACTGAAATAGGAAAAGGACAGTCACTCACAGTAGCTGCCAGGGAGTGCTGTCTGGCACTTTGGGATTCGCGCAGTGACCTTGTTGGTGTCTCTGCCTGGATGAGATTATAAAAGGGCTCTTGCTTTTCTCTCATCTCAGTACACTTGCGCAGTCACCCTGCCCGATGCCTGTGTTTTGTGAGGGTGTTTATGTCTAACAGAAAAACACCAGGTCAGAACAGAAGGGCCAGGCCAGCTCCTAGGAGCCAGACCTCACGCAGGTGACAACCGGTTCCCAGGCCCCAGGGCTGCTCCTCCCCTTCTCGTCACACAAGAACCTCAGTTTAGCAGATGACGGCCCATGCACCCTGACTCAGGATGTTCCATGCTGACTTTGCTGCCGTCCCCTTAAATGTGTCCCCTCTCCAGACTCCCCACCTTGCTACGTGGAACCACCTCCCACACGGGGACCCAGGTGAGACTGTACATCATCCTAGTCCCCTCCCGCTTCCTTATGTCCCCATCCAACATTTAATCCCATCACAAATCCTGCTGCTGTGCCTGAAGGTTAAACCCCAAATCCTAGAGGTCTACTGTCCTTGTTGGGTCTGCTCAGTACATGTTACTTTGCCTTTTTCTGGATGTAGTGCTACCCTTCCTTATCTGCCCGCAAGGAATGGCAGTGACTTGGGGTTTCTTTCTCCCTTGCACTCAAAGAACCCGCATTATTGTGATTTCACGCACATCTCTCCGGCGTCTGTCTTGCATCTCCATGAAATCTTCCCCCTGCATCTCCCCCCCCCCTCACCCCCAGCCAATGCCCAGGGCAGTAAAGGCACAGTCCAGTCTTGAACCAAACAGCAGAGAGGAGGGTGGCACAGGGGACGGTGGCCACAGGAGGATCCACACCAGACTCCCCCCCCCCCCCCCCCCCGTCTCCCCAATCTGCTCTGAGGCCAGACATGAAAGGCCTTCTTGGAGAGATGCAGGGAATTGTCATTAGCGCCTTTCTTCTCTTGATAATGACCCTGCCAGAACCAACAGAAAGAAAAAAATTACAAGACACGTCGGTGTGCTATTTATTATAATACATGGGCTGCAGTGTACATATAATCATGAAAATCGTCCTTCGACCAAAACTGCTACTGTCTTTGTGCTGGTTTTAATATTGTGTACTATCTAAAATTTTCTATTGATGGCTTCAAAGAAAAAAAAATCATAGAATTTTAGAGGAACCCAAAGCCATTTAATCTATCCTCAAAAAAATAAAAATAAAAAAGCCAGCATCTAGTGATTCAGTACTTGCACATCTCTAGCGACCGTAAGCACACTATCTCCTTCCTCCAAAGTTCTTTCTTGAAGTCATAAATAATCACAGCTCTCCCCCTTCCTATTTTGAACCAATTATGAAAGTAACAGGCGAGTCAGCGGTAGGTAATAGACGAGCATCATTTCTCATAAAGGGGAACTGAAGCAGGCAAATTGGATATTAGACCAGAAGGGACTTACTGTGCCTCCCTCAAGTCTAGGACCAGCTTACAGGGAGAGGTGGGTCTCTGAGCAGCCTCCCACCCACCGGGTCCTTGGGGGACCCTGCTGCCTCAACCCCACGAGGGTCCGGAATGTAGCACTGTGCTGCCTTGTGAGTGGGGTGTGGCCCTAGCTCCACCCGACACACAGGGACCAGCAGGTTCAGACTCTCCCCATCTCCCCAACTGGGTGAGCCACTCCTCTTCCTAAGGCTGAGGACCAGCAAGAGGCACAAGCGCAGGGGGAGCTTCCCCTTCAAACTTCTGAGGTCCTGTTGTGTGCACCAATCGTAACCCGGAGAACGTGGTTCCGCCCTAGGCGATTGTTGGAGCCAATCAGCTGGATTGCTTTCCTTGATTGACTGAAATCTGCTTCCATTCAAGTCCACCCATTGTCCCCAGTTCTGGGCTCTGTGGGAGGACAAGAAGCCAGGGACTGCACCCACCACCACAGGCTCCATCGTCAGCAAAACCTAGTTCAAACCTTGGCTCTCGCACTGGCTTATCATGTCTCTGTGGACAAATTAGGCTGTTTTTCTGAGTCGCCATGTCCTCACCTGTGAAATGGGCGTGATGTTGGTCCCCAAGTGAAGCATTTAGCCTGGAATATGGTAATGGTTTTGTAAATACTCATTGCTGGTGTCATTGCCACATGGCATTAGTGTAAATAGCGCATAATATAATACACAAAAAGAGCTTAGCCCACCCTTGGGGCGACTCCTAGTGGCTGCTCTGGGTAATGCAAGAGGAAACAAGAAGACCCAGACTTCACCCTTTACCAGCCACCTGGGGGAGACGTGGGCAAAGAGGACCGGGCACACTTTCATGTGCTGATCCACTCACCTCCATGGGACATGTTCATTCATTCGCCCGATACTTTCTTCACTCCTGGCTCTCATTCCAGCTCTGTGCTAGGCCCTGAGGCCACAGACTTAGTCCATGCTGCTCTGACCCTTACAGAGCCCAACTCTAGCAAAGGTTCCAGGATAGGGCTGCAGAATAGAGCCCTCGGGACTGGGGGGGAGGGGGGGGGCACTTCCAGATGGTGTTCCTGGAGAGGCTTCCTAAAGGAGCAGGAACTTAAACTGAGCTTTGAGCAATGTCTAGAACTTGATGGTTGGTGTATCTGTTATTTATGCCACTGTAACTGCTGTGTAACGAGCGGCTCCAAAACTCAGTGGCTCAAAACAAGGAGCATGCACTTTTCCTCAGGAGCCTGTGCCGGGCTGGCTGGCTCTCTGGTCTGGGCTGGCACTTTCACACAGCTGGTGTTGGCAGGCCTTCAGATGGGACAAGAGGGGTAACATGGCCCTTCTCCACGTGTTTCTCATCCACCAGCAAGATCATCTGGGGAAGCCGTGCAGGGAGCACAGAGGAGCAGGGTGAGAGCGGCTGCAGTGGGCAGGCGTGTTCAAGACTGAGCTGTGGCGATTCACTGATATCCCGTGGGCCATCAGAAGTGGCATGGCCAAGGCCCATGTCAGGAGGGAGGACCCTGCCCGCCCAGTTGCAGAGCACAGGGAGAGGAGGAGAACAGAGGTTTTCATGCAATCAGTTCACACAGGGGGAGTGACAAGAACAAACAGAGGCAAGGCTGAATGAGCCTCGGGGTAGCTTTTCCTCTCCACCCTCAATCACAACAGCGGCCATTTCCTGAGCATCCACCGTGCGCCAAGCACAGGGTCAGAGGCGCAGCACAACAACCCTGCAGGCAGGCATTCCTCTTTCACAGACGAGCAATCAAGGTTAAGGGATAGGAGAGCCAGGATGCAAACCCTGGTCTATCAGACACAAAACCCGGTATACTTTTGACCACCTCCCACTGCCTTTCCCACCATTAGGAGTCAATAAGGGAATTAAAGATTGAACCCAGTTGGCCAAGGGCCAGGAGCCTACCCTGGGTCCCACCTTTTGTAGGGGTGCAGCCCTTTCTAGGGAGCCTCACTTTATGCCAGAGCTTGCTTTTCTCTCCACCGCCAAGACTCTCCCTGCACTCGCCATCTTCACTTAGGCAGCCCTATTTGAGCTTAATTAGGTCTGCGCTCAGTTCATGAGTTTCCGTAAACTTAATGGGCTCTAGAGGGAAAATAGAGATCTTTCTCACCAGGTGTTCGTTGCATTCCCAAGTTGTCCCCGCTGCGCTCGCAGGCTCATTTCCAAGTTCCATCTGGTTAATGGGTGCAGGTGAGAGGGAGCAAGGTGCCACATACCCTCCCACGCACCCCCACCTCCTCCCCATCCACAGCACATCCAGCTGCTCGCTGGTCCCCGGCAAAGAAGATGGGACTGAAGTGAGAACCTTTCCAGACCAACTTCAAACCCAAACAGACCAAATCTCGTCCCTCACATCTGCCCACAGACATCTTTGCAAAGGGCAGGAAGGACGAGACATTCTTGAGTCCCTACTATGTGCTAAGTGCCGCACTACCCTCACTCTTGACTCATTCACTGAGCAAATTGACAGACTATGAATTCTGGGGTCCGTTCACCCAACCAGGCTACTTGCTGGGGATCCCTCTGCGCCTCTGTTTCCTCACCTGAAGCTGGGGATAAGCATAGCATTCCCCTCAAAGACTGTTGTGAAGATTAAATAAGTTAAAACTTATGAAGTGCATAGAGCAGTTCTTGGCTCATGATAAGGACTCAGTAAACGTTCCCCACTAGTATTATAAGTAAGGTCCTCTTACCCTCACAATTCTGTAAGACAGGACCCTTCCTCACTTAGAACTAAGAAAACAGATTTGAAGGGTAAAGTAATTTGCCCCGAATAACCGAACTGTACAGATAATAACTAACGACAAGGTTTAAATTTTCCCCACCAGCAAAGCTCCTTGCCTGTCCACCACACACCACCCCCTCCCCTCTCTGTGGATGAGGTGAGCATAAAGAACGTGGTCTGTAATGCAACCAACTGAATTTTCTCCAAGGTGACAGCAGGGGAGAGCTCCCAGGAAGCGGCCCATGGAGGATGGAGGTGGCCACAGCCTGGCTTCTCTCCCCCTTGGTTCTCTCTGTCCCACAAAGCCACCCAGTGCCCAGTCCCAGGACACGACACTTCTACTCATCCTCAGTCTGAGATGAGCAAACAGTGACCCTCAACCTGAGTCCCTTCCTGTGCTGAGGTGGGAGCCCATCCTGCCTGGGTTTGGGGCGGGCCCGGTGGATAAGGAGCCATTTAGTGGGCTTTCAATGAGCACAGTTCACGGAGCATGGAGATGGGGAGAGGAGACCAAACCAGCAAGTGCAAAGGCCCAGAGAGTGAGGGATTTAGACTTATCCCCAAGGGGGTCAGGGAAGTGGTTAGTCCAGGGGATAAAGTGATGAGGGCTGTGGAAGTAAGTGACGGACCATCCTAAAGGGCCCTGAAGTGTCAGGAAAAGGCATGTGGGCCTCATCCTGGGCTCCACAGGTGGCTACGGGGGTTTTAAGCAGATGAGGCGACACAATCACAGCTGGGATTTAGAAAGCTCCGTCCATGGAGGCTGGTTTGAGGCTGCAGACATTAAAGGGAAATTCACTTTGGAGGGTCTTTCACAGGTCAGGTAACAGATCGGCCCTGCACGCATCTGTCCTGCTGAGCTTTTCCACTGATGTTAGGAGTCCGCAAACTACAGGGGCCAGGGGCCCAAGGCCCGCTGCTGCCTGTGTTTGTAAATAACATTTTTAACAGTCACTATCCATTTATGTCTTATCGATGGCTGCTTTCATTATATAATGGTGGAACTGAGTCATTGCAACAGAGACTGTCTGGCCTGCAAATATTAAAACATTTACTATCATACCTTTTACAAAAAACATTTGCCAAGCCCTAGCCAGTTTGGCTCAGTGAATAGAATGTCAGCCTGTGGACTGAAGGGTTACAGGTTTGATTCCAGTCAAGGGCACATGCCTGGGTTGCAGGCTCAATCCCTTGTAGGGGGAATGAGGGAGGCAGACGATCATTGAGTCTCTCTCATCATTGAGGTTTCTATCTCTCTCTCCCTCTCCTTTTCTCTCTGAAATAAAAATGTTTGCCAATACCTGTGTCAGAGGAAGCTACTATTATCCCCATTTTATGCATGAGAAAACTGAGGCCCTGAGAGGCGAAGCGACTTGCCCAGGGTCACACAGCTCGTGAGTGGAAGCAGGGAGATGGGCAAGGAGGCCGGTGACTGTGGTAAGTGAGCCCCTGAATGCCGACACCAAACCCATGGCAGCAGCCCTTTGCCATCCTCTCGTCCCCTTCCGCCGCCACCACTGCGGCCAGCCACGGGGACTCGGGCGCCTCTCTGTCAGCCAGAGCCCTTGCTCTGGTCCCCAAACCAACATCAAACGACTAATTTAAAACCTAATGCTTCCACCCTGTTGGTCCGGCTGCCACTTCTTCAGCTTATCGCGTCCTATTCAAGTCCAAAATAAATTATTTCAGCTCTGCGGCCTTTGGATAAAGAAAAAAATGAAATTAAAAAAATATAAAGGAAGAAGGAAAAGCTTTGAAGGGACAGCCTGCCTGGCTGCCTCCCTCGCCCACAGTCCCAGCCTTTGTTCTAAGCCGGCACAGATGACCTCAGGGGATGCTGCCCGGGGCTGGCGGACAAGAGCCACCGTCCTCCCGACCCTGGGTCCCGGCGATGCCACAGAGAGATGAGAAGGTTTTAGGCACCAGGGGGTCCTCCATCTCGCTCCGATTTGACAACGCCTGTCCTCTTCAATAGACCAGACTCCCGTGTTTCCAGGGGGTTGGGGTTGCTGGGGAGAGGAATGAAGGATAGCAATTGATAATCATTCATTTACTCTTTCAGGACATGTTTTGTACCTGCTGGACCTGCGCCAGGCACTGGGCTAGGCACTTGGCATGCAGAGAGGAGCAGCCATAAGAACCCTGCTGGTGTGCCCACGCTCATCAACCCATCCAGACCACTGCACTTTACAGTTTGCAAAGCCCTTTCGCCTCCACTCACATGATCATTGAGAGCCTCACTTTGTAGATGGGGAAACTGAGGCTTGAGGAGGTCACGTGACTCCCCCAAGGTCACACAGTAGGCGGGTGGCTGAACTTCCCAATTCCTCCCCCATCAGAGTTGCTGGCAGCGTAATGGAGTGGGTAAAAGTCTGGCCAGACTGACCTGGTTTGCCAGCTGTGCGACTTTGGCCAAGCTTCTCAGCCTCGCTAAGCCTCAGTCTGAAAAGGGGAAATAAAATCTGTCTTGTGGGGTCATGACAGGGTAAAAATGAACAACAGCAAAAAGAGTTTTTGTTACTTAAAAACTAAGAAGGAGAGAAAAACTGCACTGAATGTCTAGCAGAGCTGAAGCTGATTGAAGACATCACACTGGTATTAAATGATGGATCAGCCGTGGCAGGTGGCTCAGTTGGAGCATCGTCCAGTTCCCAAAATGTTGCAGGTTCAATTCCTGGTCTGGGTACATACCTAGGTTCGGGTTTGATCCCCCAGTTGAGGCACCTATGGGAGGCAACTGATGAATGTTTCTCTCCTCATCAATGTTTCTCTGTCTGTCTCTCTCCCTCTCTCTCTCTTACTGTCATACACATGCACACACACATACACATACACCCAGCACATAATCTCCTATGTACACCCATGCACAGAGCCCTCCTGCCTGTAGGGACAGTCTCTCCTTGACCTTCCCAAATGTTCACCCCTCCGCCCCT
Organism: Myotis daubentonii; assembly: GCF_963259705.1. Taxonomy (NCBI): domain Eukaryota; kingdom Metazoa; phylum Chordata; class Mammalia; order Chiroptera; family Vespertilionidae; genus Myotis; species Myotis daubentonii. Next base: position 67,834,904 of record NC_081850.1, on the reverse strand, counting down.
GCACACACACTTGTGACCCAGATTCCATCAAATCCAGACATCAATCACCCAGCCAACCAGCCAACCTCCACATCTGCCTTCCAGCTCTAGGAACATCTGTCTGTCTACCCCCGTGGACTCACGGCCACAGGAGAACTCCAGGCCCACACACAAACACTGCAGGCTGTGCCATCACCCACCCCCTCCACCCACCTACCTGCAGTATGACTATTCTCTCATTGACACGCTCCTCAGCCACCCACAGTGGACCGCCTGCTGGGTGGCCCCTGGGCTGGGTGCTGGGAGGATGGTGAGCGAGTGCACAGTCTGTATGTGAGAATAAGGAACCCTCTCCCAGCCCCGGATGTTCCCCCCCAGGAGTAAGAGTGCAGTTAGTGTAGCTCCTGCCCTCTCTCTCTCTTTACTCTCTCTGCCCCGGGGATGTGGGGAGACTTATGGCCATCTGATGTGTGTGCTGGGAAGAGAAACTGAGCATGCTCAGCTCAGCCTCCTCCTTGGGAGCAAGTTTGAGCTCTAAGTACACAGTTCTCTGCTCCTTCTGGCCCTAAATGCTGCCTGGAAGGCTGCCATGTTGGCAGGCATGCCCACCCCCATGCTCAACTGGGTGGATAAGCCTTCCGAGGGTCTGTGAGCAGAGCCTGCTGGCCCTCACACTCAGCCTCAGAGCCCCCAATACCATCCTCATCCATTCATCCAAACACTTTACGTCCATCACCATCTGACATACACGTCTCCATTCTCATCTAAAACTCACTTCGAGGTACACTCTATCCCACATATCAACCCCATGTTGTACATACATATGCCCCATCCTCCAGGCACCCAAACCCACAACCTCTCTCTACATTTCCTTCCCGACCTCTGCTCCCAGGGCCCCTCAAGAAGCCCCCACACTTTTCAAAAGCCTTCCTCCCACCCACCGAGGATCTCAATGCAGGTCATCCCTCTGCCAACACAGGCAAACCCAGGTCATGTCATGAAGCAATTTTTTTCACTCAGCTCCCAGTTACATGACTAGCAGGACTACCTTCCTAGCTAATGGTGGGGTGAGGGGGTGAGGATCAGGTGGGCTCAGTTGCTGCCAATATGCATTTACATGGCCGCACCTAGGAGGAAAATCTAAATGAGAGCTGAAGGGAGGCTGGCCACAGGGGGAAATCTCGCTGTAATAACTGTGTGAGGCGAAGCAAATCAACAGAAAGCTGTACACTCGCTTGGGGAGAGAGAGAGAGAAGATTCTACTGTAACACGTGTGCTCAGAAACTTATTGGAATCTTTGCACTTTTAATATAATGGCATTAGTGTCACGGTTCCTTATATATAAACTCACCCGCCACACGGAATGAACGGAGAGCTATTTCCCAGCGTGTGATGCTTTCATGTGGGTGCGGGAGAGGCTCTGTGCTTAATGATCTCCTTTTGAAACTGGGTAATGTTGTGCAGCCCTGAAATGCAGGTGGAGATTTCATCTGAGGGCAGAGCAGACCTAGTTCAAAGTCAGGCTCTGCCACTTAAAGACTAGGTGATCTAGGTCGCCATATCTCAGGGAACAGCCACAAAATAGAGATAATGATGCATAACTCCAAGAGTTGAACTGAGGATTCAATAAGGTATATAAAAGTGCTTGGCAAATAATAAGCACTTAATAAATGTCATTCATAGCCCTGAGCTTGAATCCTGCCTCTGATACTTACTAATTGAGTGACCTTGAGGAAGTTGCCTACCTTAGCTTCCTCCATGTAAGAAGGGGATCATGACAGTCCTTACCACAATGAATGCGCACAAAGTTCTTAAAACAATGCCCACACTTAGTATGTGCTCAATTCATGTGAGATTTTTAAAAAAATATATTTTATTGATTTTTTACAGAGAGGAAGGGAGAGGGATAGAGAGTTAGAAACATTGATGAGAGAGAAACATCCATCAGCTGCCTCCTGCACACCTGCCACTGTAGATGTGCCTGAAACCAAGATACATGCCCTTGACCAGAATCGAACCTGGGACCCTTGAGTCCGAAAGCTGACGCTCTATCCACTGAGCCAAACCAGTTAGGGCTTCATGTGAGATTTTATCATCAGTATCATCATCACCATAAGTCAAAGATGCTGAAGTTTAGGAGAGGAGGAAACCAGAGAGGTGGGAGGTGTCTGGGTACCACTGATGTGGCAGGTGAGAAAGCCTTGGGACAGAGCAGCTGAAAGGGCTGAATCAGAAAAAGAGGATTCGGAGGAGGCCTTCTGGTCGCTGGCTTGGGTTGTTTGCCAGGTGCAATGCAAGGCGACTGTTTCTCTCTGTAATCCTCAGGGGTTCTTCTGCTCGCCAGGCCACAGCGGCACTCATGCGTTTGCAGTGGCAGGAGCACCCAGGAAGAAGGAAACACCCTTTCGGTGCTTGACAAGAAGACTTCTCCCAAAGATAAAGACCCAAAAGCCAACCCGAGAACAAAAATTAGTGAGAGACGAGACTTGTAAGTCAGAGGTTGTGGCAAGAATGTAAACTCCCAAGGTATCTGCAGAAATCTTGAGTTGTCTGGACTTCTAAAGAGTATGAAATGAGCCAGCTCTTAGGAAACCAAGAAATTCCATCTCACATCTGTGATATGAATACGTCTACAAAAGACTACCAAGAAGGGAATGGACCAAACTATTAAGAGATGGTCAGACACTTAGGGATAATATTTTTTCTATCTTGTTTTTCTCTAATGTTTCTAAGTTGTCAACAATGAATACATTTTATAATCAGAAAAAAAATCTATTAGAAGTAAAAGTCATAAAGGGAGATTCCACACATTTCTGCATTTCTCCTGATCTGGACTGAACGCATGAGCGAGCACAACAGGCTCTTCCCCTTTGCAGACAACGCACTCCTGATGTCAGAGGTTACGCTGGGCACCGCACATCACACGGCTGGGCTGACTGTCGGCGCCGACACCTGCACACCTTTGCCACGCGCGTATCTCCCCGCATCCTGAGCCTGTGCTGCTGATGTTTGGGTAAGTCCTGATCCTAAGCACTGGGTCAGTACTTACCCCTGCTGTGTTTCCTTTGGTCGGATTCCAGCTCCCATTGGAAGCGGCCGAGACCTTTGCTGAGCCTGAGTCTGCCTTCCAAAACACTCATGGACCCTCCCAGCATCGTTTCCCTGGGAAATCGAGATATGTCTGCCTCCCACATCTCCTTTCCTTCATTCAGTTATGATGCCTAACAGTCACCGAACACGTCCCCTGGGTCAGGTCGTGTTTTAAGAGCTTTGTGTCGTGGGCAGGCTCTGTAATGTCAGTGCAGACAGGGAGGAGCAGGCACTTCCTTGCAGAGAGTCTGGGGGCGCTATGGTTACATGTAGTCAGTGCTTTAGGTGCTACGCTGCCTTTCCTCCTTGGAACCTTGGGCAAGGTACCTCCCCACTCAGCTCTCCAGTTTCCTCGTCTGTAAAAGGAAGCTGAACTAACACCTGCCTTAGGGGGCTATTGGGCTGGTGGGATGAGTTAACACAAGCAAGGCACTTAACAGAGTGCCTGGCACCTAAGAAGTGCTCAATTAATGTCAATTATTATTATTAGTAATAGTAGTAGTATTATCGGAGGATACAATGAGACGCAAAGGAAGGAGGTCTTCAGAGAGGCGTTGAAAGCTTAGTTTAGGTCAGTGATGGCGAACCTTTTGAGCTCGGCGTGTCAGCATTTTGAAAAACCCTAACTTAACTCTGGTGCTGTGTCACATATTGAAATTTTTTGATATTTGCGACCATAGTAAAACAAAGATTTATATTTTTGATATTTATTTTATATATTTAAATGCCATTTAACAAAGAAAAATCAACCCAAAAAATGAGTTTGCATGTCACCTCTGACATGCGTGTCATAGGTTCGCCATCACTGGTTTAGGAGGAGGAGCAGGCCTTTCCTATAAGTAAGCAGGGCAGCGGGAGCCCAGGCCCAGAAGCAGGAAAGCTTGAGGCAGCAGGCATCTTCCCTCCCCTCCGGGCATTGAACCGCAGAAGTGGGAGCGGCCTCCCCTGCTGACCTGTACAAACCATCTTAATTCGTGGCCCCTGGGGTGAGATGGCACCTGAGACTCTCCAGGTTTTAGCTCTGTTTAGCGCTGGAAGAGCGCAAACTTCTGCTTCAAAGAGAAAAGGCATTTGAAAGGCTTATGAAAGGGCTTATGAGCCTTCTTGTACATCAAACACGTCTTACAAAGCAACATTTTGATGAGTTAAGTGCAAATGAATCAGAAACACAAGGATTAACTTTCCCTTGAAATACACATAGGTTTAAAGATTAAGGGGAAATTGCCTGGCAAAACGTGCTTTGGGTTAAACACTACAAAGCAGTGCAAGTCGGTTCCTATCTGCCACTTCCCCTCTGTTATCAGTAGAAATAACAACAATAATAATAGCATCAAAACCGCTTGATATTCGTTCAGCTCATTGGAGGCCTATGGGAGGGATCTAGGTCGGTACATAAAAATTTAAAGTGTAATGATAGAAATAGAAACCCATCAAGGAACTAAGAGGGTGTGGCTGAGACGGGCAGCTGTCCATCAAACCAGCTCCACCTCTCTGCAACTCAGCTGTGATTCAGCCAAAGGAACATGGGCAGAGCAGGCTGTATTACCTTCAAGCCTGGCCCATAAAGAGCCTCCTCTGTTCCTTTGTCCTCTCTCATGTGCTGAACACGCAACCTTGGAGGTCACGTGTTGAAGATGACCGCCTGTCAATCCCACCACCAGAGGACTTGATGTGAGCATAAAATAAACTCCTATTGTGGGATGCCAATTAATGTGGCCAAAGTAATGACATGGTAGTCCTAAGCCTGGGCCTCAAGAAGCCATGTGTACTTCCATTCATTAATCCTCTGTAATATCCATGAGAACATGCGTAGGCTCTCCTGATGGAGAGTGACAGACATACACCCCAATTGCCCGGGGTGGCAGCTGATCAACCATGAGACATGTGAATGTGCCCAGCAAAGACCAGAGGTAATACACAGCTGAGCTCCAACTAAATGGACAGTCCCAGATCATGAGCTAAATAAATGCTCGGTGTATTAAGCCACTGAGTTTTGGAGAGGTTTGTTACACAGCATTATTATGGTAATCTATAATTGATATACACATCCATACTGCAAGGGAGGCTGGGAAAACAATATCTGGTCTTTTCAGCCTCAATAATGAGAAAGAATAATGGCTACTGGATAGGCAACCAACAGAGTCTGCCACAGCAGCCAAGAGGAATGACAAATATCCAGGAGGCCAGGGGAAGGTGACGATAATGCCAAATGCTTCTATATAATTCTTCAAAAGGGATTGGCCAGTGGGTGAAGGGTTAAGCAGGGAATGAGATCGAAGTAGCCATGTCCTTATGCAGCCAAGATTTATCAGGTCTCTCTGCCTGAGTTGTGATGATAAATACATCAGGGACTGTATTATCAGCAAGACAATTGCAAAATCAGGGGACGACTCACTGTAATACAGAATTCATGAACCTCTGGAAGTAGTCTATATTAAGGCACTTCTCCCAGGTCACTTCAGCAGAGTTGGAACATTCACATTCTAATACAGGGTCCATCTTTGAGCTGAGTCCCCATGCCTGGCAAATCCCCCAGGAGAGCCCACACAACTCACCCTGGGCACAGTCCACACCAACCCTACAGCAAAAAGTGAAACTGACGCCACCTTTGGCTGTGTCTTCCATAATTCCTTGTATGTGCGTCGAATTTTCTATTTCCCAGTAATCTCTGTGATCTCTTTGAATCCTTCCCTCCACCATAGGAGGTTGATATTAACCCTAATCTCAGATGAGAACACTGAGGGTTGAAAAAGAGTTAAAGGAGAAAGCTCTATTTCTGCCTAGGAGCTCTAACCTGGGTCTCCCTATGTCTTTCTCCTTCACTAGTTTAGGTGCCTGTTCAAACAGCACTTCCTCAAGAAGAACTTCTGGAACCACCCTTTCTAAATTATCATCCTCATGCCTTTCCCTCACTTTCTCTTTTATTTTTGTTAATAACTCTTAGCACTACCTGCCATAGCATCACATATTTTTCTGTTGATCTTTAGTAGGTCTCCTCAATAATAATTCAAGCTCTCTAAGAGTCAGAACTTTGTTATGCTCACAGAGCTCCTCCCAAGGCCTATGACAGTGACTGACACTTAGTAGGCAGTTAATAAATATTTGTTGGAGATATGAATGAATGAATGAATGAATGAATAGTGGATGAATGAATGAATGGTGGATGAATGAATGAATGAAGATAATAATCAGGTTCACTTTTCATCCCACACCTGTGGAAGCACAGAGTCCCCCAGAGTCATCTTAACTCTGACCTCTTGCTTGTTCAGAATTTACTCTATTAATGGAACATCTTCCTTCGGCTCATGTTCTACCTTTATTTATCCCACATCACCTAGACCCAAGGAGAACTCAGATCCTTCCACATCCATCGCCAGAAATGTTTCATGCACACACAGCATTCTTAACCATCATCAACTTTACTGATTACTTAGAGTGGGGAGTTAGAGAAGGCATTTATATCATCATATGAATATAAACAATTTTGTATCAGACATCATCATTTTTAATATGTTCTCTGGTCTCACTTCATCAAGGAATTGTCACCAGCTGCTTCTCCCAGTTCCCCCATCCCTTTCAACACTTAAAGCTCCCCCAGGTCCTCCAGGCTGAGTCTGAAAACACTGAGTTAATAAAATGAAGTTTTAGTCTATGAAAATGCCTTTCAGTGGTAAATTAGCACTGCCAGAGAAGCTCTGTCTATAACACTTGTAAAAATAGAGGGAAATGAAAGCAAAAAAATCCTCATAACTCAAGGAGCCTCATGACCCCAGTTTGAAAAACACTGGGCTAAACTGTTCGAATTATAAATAATTCAAAGGCCTGTCTCACCCAGCTTCCTAGTTAAATAGGTGAAGAAGTGGAAACCAGAGAGGGGCGTGGCTTGCTCCAGGTCACGCAGCAATGCAGATTTGAACCTGAACTCCAGGGCTTGTTCTTCTTTCTCTTCTGATTTATCTCCAAAGCTAATCTACCTAATCTGCCTAGAATTACAACCTTCTTCTACTTCATTGTTTGCTGGGTGGCTTGGTTTATTTGAAGGAAGCAGGTATAAAATATTCCCCTGCAAATAATAATAATAACAATAATGGAAACAATATTTTTTTCCTGAGGAATGCAATTCCTCAAACTCATTAAAGTAGCAGGTTTCCAATGCCTTCCAAAAATTGACCACCTCCTCTTTCATTGAAGAAAAATGGCAGGTTGGTACAAAAAGAGATGTTTCAGTCTGCCTCTTTCTGGCAGGTAACAGACAAAACTCCCACCAAGGGAAGCATGCCTTGATATGACCCTCCCAAGTAAACCTTTCCCACAGCCAGGCACATGTCTTCACTCTCACATCAGTCACCCATGTATTCCTTTGACAAGTATTAATTGAGCACCTATTGTGTATCAAAGTCCCTCTGAATCAGGAATTTGAGTCTCAGAAAGAAACAGGGACTTGCCCAAGGTCACAGACCCAGTAAGTGGCAGAGCCCAGACCTAATTCGAATAAAGTGACTTCTTTTATTTGTATTCTCCAGGTTCTTGGAAGCAGTTTAGAGCAAACATCCCATGTGAAACTGGTCGATGGATCTGGAGGGAGACATACCCTTTAAAGTAATAAACAAGAAACCATTTATAAGGAAAGAAAAATTGAAGAGGAGAAAGTAATGAATCACCATTGCAAGTCGGCACAAAGAGAAAAATTAGTTCATAAAAATGCAGTTGGATAAATAATAGGTTATTTCATCATGTAAATATATCCCCAAAATAACTTTATTGAAACGAAAACATCTATCCCAGTCTAAACTATTCATCACACTAACGTATATCTAGAATCCTAACAAATTTATGAAAACGCTATATTCCGTAATCTTCCTGATCCCATGCAAATAAATAGTTGTGCTTCGACTGTCTCATTACGAAATGATTAATCACAGTTGCCAAAAGCAGCCAAGAAGCTAATTTTGATTTCTCACGTTGTGGGTGGCACTTGGGGAAGTCTCCAAAAACTGTATCTCTGAATATCAGACCTTCTGGAACGAAGATCTCAGTATTCTGCCTCCCCCAATCTGGACCAACCTAGGGACGGACCAGCATTATAATTTTTAAACTGGCCGAAACCGGTTTGGCTCAGTGGATAGAGCGTCGGCCTGCAGACTGAAAGGTCCCAGGTTCGATTCCGGTCAAGGGCATGTACCTGGGTTGCAGGCATATCCCCAGTAGGAGATGTGCAGGAGGCAGCTGATCGATGTTTCTCTCTCATTGATGTTTCTAACTCTCTATCTTTCTCCCTTCCTCTCTGTAAAAAATCAATAAAATATATTAAAAATAAATAAATAAATAAACTGGGTATAGCTTTTTCCAGCTAAAGAAATTCAAGAGCTTCTTACTGGACCAAATAAATCAGGAGAGGAAGGAAGGGCAGAAACTCATACTCACTGTCGTTATTTTATCCTCTCAACACCCCAAGGGATGAACTACTATGATTGACTCCAGATGAGGAAATTGAGACCCAAGTTTCCCCAAATCATCGAGAAATTGGCTTAGCAGTAAGGTGACCTACTTGTCTAGGTTTGCCCAACTCTTTCCTAGTGTGAGTATTAGAAGTCCTAAGTCTGGAAACCTCCTCCTATGTTGACCAACCTTGAACAGTTGGTCACCATACCCACTGACTCAAATGTGGGTTTACCTGATTTCAAAGCCCCATGCTCTTTGAATTTGTACACCATCACCTCCCCCTAGAAGTCTCAGAGGACATATTTTGGTGGCAAGTACTCTTTTGGGCTTGGAGACAGAGGACAGGACTTGAATCCCAGTTTGGCTTCTAATCCTAGAAGCTGTGCACCCTTGGGCATGGCTCTTAACTCTCAGGCCTTCTATTTCCTCAACTGTAAAACACAGGAGAGTGAAAGAGGAGATCAGACTACGATCTCTACACCTTCCTCCAGCTCCACCATTCCCTGCGTCTAACTGGCTCTACCTGTCCCCTGCCCCCTGCCCTGTACAAACCATCCTAGACCTAACAGTGGGGGCAATAAAACGTCTTTCATCTCTGGTTAAAATCCATTCAATTGCCTTGGTAATTAGAAGGGGGAAAAAAATTAAACTTTTACTTTAGAAATCCCATTCCATTTTCCCATTTTTCAAAAGAGTTTATTTTGGAAGAGAAGCTAGTTCCTGGAGAAAAAAAAAGAAAGTTTTTCTGGCTGAAACTGTGGATTTTGTAACTGCAAGCTCTTTTAAAGGCAAGGAGACAGACTGTGAAAGGATGGTTGCTAAGGAGACAATTGTATTTAAATGATCAGCTCACAATAGACCCAGCAAAGATATTGATTGGATGTGAGAGGGTAAAATTATGTTCTTCAAACTGGGGGGAAACTTGAAGGTCTGGCCAGGTTCACCCTTCCTGAGGTGGAGAGAGGCTGGGATCGTATAGTTTTCCTTTGTTTAATTGAAGATGCTAAAAACAGGAGAGACGCTGTTTGTTTTACATTCTCCACTGCTGTCTCCCCCTCAAGGTAGCTGAAACTAGAGAAGCAAACACATAGATAAGGGAAGTTGTGGTTACTATGCAACTAATGGGTCAAAGGGACCATTGATGCCAGCACATATAAAAAAAACTAAATAGTATAAGAGAGCCGCATATTCCTTTCTACATAGAAGAGCATTCTTCTAAGTAATCCCTTGTTTAAGCCCTATGGTAACCTAGTCAGGTTAGTATGATTATTTTCATTTTACAAACAAGGAAATGGAAAAGGATTAAATAAATTGTTCAAGATCTCTTAAATAGCACGTGTTACAGCTGGGATTTGAACTCAGACACCTGGCACCAGAATCCTCGCTACCACCTCTGCATCAAGTTGCCTCTGTCCAAGGCTTTGAGCCCCAGATAGCATAAGAACCCTAGGGCCTATGGACAGGCTCCAGAAAAAGTGTCTTCCATTAAAAGTGGCCAGTGGAGATGGGAAGATATGTGTTACTTAAGCCTGGAGAGAAAACCAGATTTGATTAAGTCATGACTGATAACATTTACAGATGAGTGATCAGTTCTAACGTGTTATGTCTAGATGGGATTCTAGTCTCTTTCAACCCTGTGGGAAAGGAATAGCATTGTTTGACTTAGAGGTTGTTCGATAGCTCAGGCAAAAAGAGGCCTCAGAAGGCTCAGGGCACCAGCAAGAATGAACCAGAAACCAACACTGCCGGCCACAGGGCTTTTGCTTCAGCCAGATTCCTCCCCTCCTCCCCAGCCCAACGGGGCTGGCAGCTCCAGGTCTTACCAGGCATATCTTCCAGGGTCCACTATTGGTTTTCTTTGTTCAAATGGTCCCAAGAGAGTATTGGTCAGAGGCAACCAATTAGTGGACCAGAAGGCCATTAATTGGTCGGTTCAAAACTTGTGAGGTCTTGAGTAGGGATAAGGAATGGAGAATAGGGATTGTGTCCACCCTTTACTAGACTGTTATTGATGTGTATGTTCAAGCGTGTTAATTCTTGCTTCTATTCCTGCAACAGTAGAGAGTTGAGAAGGATATCTGTGACATTGACCTTAGATTTCATGTGAGTATTTTTTTTAAAATCAATGATTCCAGATCAGTTTAAGTCCTTACTGGCAATGAACAAAAAAAAAAATGGCATAAAAATCAAGGGGAGATATCAATTAACTTTTAAACCATCAACAAAGATCCAGTGAGCCAACAGATTCGATTTCAAGAAATAGAAGATTACATCTATTACGTAGCATTTATTGGTAATCAACAGAAGAACTCACTGCTTATGGTAGCAAGATGTGGGAAATGATTTAAATGTTCATTAAAAGGATATTGGTTTGCTCTAGCTGGGTTAGCTCAGTGGATAGAGCATCAACCTGTGGACCAAAGGGTCCTAGGTTCAATTCTGGTCAAGAGCACATGCCCAGGTTGTAGGCTTGATCCTCAGTAGGGGAAATGCAGGAGGCAGCCAATCAATGATTCTCTCTCATCATTGATGTTTCTATCCCTTTCTCCCTTCCTCTCTGAAATCAATAAAGGTTTTTGGGTTTTTTTGTTTTTTCAAAAAGGAGATTGGTTTAAAAAATTATGATACATTCATGTGCATATAGCATCCATCCATTCAAAAGAATGTGGTAGATATGAAGAAACTAATGTGGACCATTGGTCAGGGTATAATAAGTAAAAGTGCACAATAGTGTGTTTTAGGAAAAAGTAAGAATTTATAAAGATGTGTTACTCGAACAGAGTGTCTCTGAGGGCTGCAGAAGAAATGGCACTGCTTTTGGAGATTTTGCAACTGAGGGTCAGGGATAGGAAGGAAGAGCCTTAGTTTTTACTGATTCTATTATTTTTATCATTATCATGCATTACCTCTTAAAAGTTCCCCGGTAGATTATAGATGGTAGGTAGACGATAGAGATATATGCACACATGCCACATATGTGCATACATATATGTATATGTGTATCCACATGCACAGATATAACTATAGATACGGATATAGATACATTCCCTGTGTTCCTGGAGTGTCCCTCCCCTGGTAGAGCCCTGAGGAAGGCAGAGCATCTCTCATCTTCAGTCTCCTGCTCAGATCTTCTCTCTGGTTGTGTGAAGCCGCTGGTGGTTTACATGACGCGTGCACATCTATTTGACCCTCATAATAACCCTTTGAGAGGATAAGCTTGGGGTCCATTCTCTCCATTTTACAGACAAGGAAACAGCTGTGTCTTCATGCATCCAGGAGCCTGGAGAGTCTAAGTTCTCCAAATCCCGGTGCTCCTTCCCCTGAGCAGAAACCTGCTTGGCAGGCTCTTCCTTTGATTCAGCCCTGGAGGTTCAGCCACCACCTAACTCCAACTTAAGCCCTCTACGGCCTTCCCACGGCCCAAGTCCCACCCCTGGGCTCCATGGACCCCCTTCCCCAGCCTCAACCAGATGGATGGCAACTGTGTGTATTCCCTTCTCCGATGCCTCCCCCGCTCCTAATGTGAGCCCCTCAGCCAATCACCTCTTACTCTGCTCTCTACCCCGTGCCCAGCGCCATGTGTCTGGCACCTAGAAAATGCTCAGTAGATATTTGTCAAATAAATGATTCAGGGAACAATCATTCCAGAGCCTGGTGGCTTCATGTGATTTGAGTTATTGCATTTCTTTTTCCCCCATCTAGAAAGAAAAGCTCCCAGACGACCCCTCAGCTCTGCTCAGATATTGTAAATAATTGATCATAAAGATGAAACACGCAAACTGGAAGGAGACCAGGGAACCTGTCGATATCATGGGAATAAATTTCCATTCTCTGCGGCCCAGTGCCTGAGCTGGCTTCCCGAGGCCATTAAACTATCACTGCTGCTCAGGCATTAGTTGGAATAAAGTGTTTGTGTTTGTTTGTTTGTTATCATTTCTTAGTAAAACTAATTAAGGAACTAATTGATTGTTTTGTTGTTCTACTAATTAACTCCATATGGTGCCCATTTCCATGGAGATAGACTATGAGTTATGGGAAGGGCTCTGATTTAATGCGTCATTTCTGGGTTTGGGGACAATCCTTTAGAATTAAGTGTCCTTTCCTTTCCACTATTACTCCCCTTCATTGCTGCAGCCATATTCTCGCCATCCTGGCTCCTTGAGGATAGAGAGATGAGGCTGCCAGGACCTGCCAGGAAAGCGCCGGGTAGAGAGAAGGGCATTGGGCTGGAGCAGGCAGTGGAGAGAGCCCTGGCCCAAGATGATAATTATTATTATGGCAGAATTCTACTTTCAGCACCTACTACATACCTGGCTCCATAATAACGTTGTACACACAGTACCCCAAACCCTGTCAATTGCAACGCCTGCATTTGTGGTCCCATTGTGTGTTTGTGTGGAGGTAGGGGGGTGGGGGGACTGGGTTTTCAGTCACTTGTGTAAGGTTAATCAGTTAATTCATTTGTTCATTTAGTCAGCATTCAACAAATATTTACTAGCACCCCTGTGAGTGAGGCACCTTTCTAGCCTCTGGAAAGAGTTCTGAATCGGAGTCGAGCCTTCCCCTCACAAGACTTATTTTCTAAAGGGGGTGAGACACATAAAAAGAAAGAAAATAAACAGGATTATTTTTAATAATGACAAAGGCAGGAGAGAAAATGAGACCAAGTGGTAAGAGAGACTGATGCAGGTGCAGTTTGAAATCAGGTGGGTCGAAGGACCTCTGTGAACAGGCGATGTTTGAGCTGAAATCTGTATGATAAGAAGGAACCAGCCACGTGAATATTTCAGATGAGAACGTTCTGGACAAAGAGAATAGCGAGCAGAAAGCTGAGGCAGGACAGAGCTTGCTGTGTCCCAGGAGCCAGAGGACATCCAGGCTGAGGGAGGCAGCGGGGAGGAAAGGAGAGGTGAGGTCAGACAGAGGAGCAAAGCCAGGCCAGGAGGCCCTTAGATATCACAGGAGAGTCTAGATTCTTTTATGTGGATGATGCAGTCCACCCGACTGTAGAGCTCATCTTCTTCCCATAGCCCCTTGCTGCTGTCGGGTGCAATCCCAGACAATCCCACGGACACATGCAGGCCACCCACCAAGCTTTGTCCTGAAAGGGTCCTTTGAGATTGACTTGCTCAGTGGCTTCTGACCTGTGGCCCTCAGATTCTCAAGAATCAGAGAAATCAGTCCCCACACGCTTGTTTGCAGGAATGGGGATGTCCTTTACCCGAAGCCAGGCCCCAAGGCTTAAGTCAAGCTTCCTTGCAGCCTAGGTCATAGGGCAGGTTAGTGTTCAGTGAATATTCACTTTCCTCTCCCTCCCACCAGTTGATGCTGGGCTGGGCCACGTGACTTGCTTTGGCCAATGGGATGCCAGCAGATGTGATGTGAGCACAGGCATTGCATGCCTTGGACTTTCGGAGCCACGGGTTCTCGAGAGGAGTCAGCATGGTCCTAGGTATCTAGAGCAGCATCCAGGCATAGTGGCAGCTGGAAGTCAGAGCCAGAAAACTAGATCTGCATTCACTCCATCACTCACAGCGTTCACTGAACACCTGTTGTGGGCCTGGCACCAGTTAATGTTGTGGGGAGAAACATAAATGAGACCAAACCCTTGTTCTTATGGGAAATGAAATGTGGTGGGGAATTCTGGACATATTCTATGCTTGCTCCCAGATGCTGAGGCCACTAAATTCTTCCCATTAGATCCCAAGTGTCTCTCCTCTGTTCTACTCCGTAGGCTATCCACATAGGAATAAGTCATCCTCAGTGAAATATAAAACGAAGGCTGCTGTGAACACTGCCAAGTGCAAAAAGAGAGGTACGCCAGCAGAGCTAGACTTTCTGGGGCTGCAACTGAAGGGCTGGGGTAAGCAGGGGCACCAAGACAGAAACATGTCTTGGGATAGAAAACAGGACCCCCCAGAAGGGGCCAGAATGGAAGGGGAAGAGGTGGGGCTAAGTCCCAGAGCATGGAGAGAAAACCAGTCAAGGGGCCTTAGCATTTACATTTTTTTTCTAATCTTCCAAATAACATGATGTGAAGGTGATAAATCGGACCTGATTTTTTTGGTCATTTTTTCCCCTGCTGGTTCTTCTGTCAAGTGGCCACTGCTGAGATTGCCGGAGGGGACAGAATTGCTTCTACCCGCAGCTCCCGCCTTCCTGCTACCTCTCTCCCTTCCCTCCTCCCTTATGGAGCTGCCACCACCCTCTACAAGGCCAGCCTCAGGGTGGGCGGTGCCAACAGAGCCAGGGCAGCATCTCAGAGTTCTCAGTGGTTCTCAACCTGTGGGTCGCAACTCCTTTGGGGGTTGAACGACCCTTTCACAGGGGTCGCCTAAGACCATCAGAAAACACACATATAATTACATATTGTTTTTGTGATTAATCACTATGCTTTAATTATGTTCAGTTTGTAACAATGAAATTGGGGGTCACCACAACATGAGGAACTGTATTAAAGGGTCGCGGCATTAGGAAGGTTGAAAACCACTGGTTTAGAGTGAGATAGGGTCCAGAAGCATGCAGCACTTGATACATAATAATGTATGTAAAACATCAGCACTCTTATTCCAAAGCCAACTGCCTAAGCCCAAGATGGAAGAACTACAGGTGAAGAGATATTTCTATGAAAAAGATTTAAAAGTAAGAAATGACTGCAAGCTCTGGAGAAGCCAGCCCTGAATTAAACCTCAATTTGTCACAGTTGTCCTGCATACATGACCGTCAGATGTACAGTCAGGACTTTAGAGAGCCACCTTTTTAAGCTGGTAGAAGGAACAGGAAACTAAAGGTGTATGGACTGATGGCCCAGTGAAAAGCACCCAGGCTGTGAGGCCAGAGAAGCATGTGTTCAAATCCTAACTGGGGCGTTTAGTAACCGTGGAACCTTGTGCAAGCTATTTTGTTTCTCTAAACCTTAGTCCCCTCACCTGGAAAGGTTATTTGGAAGATTAGAAAAAAAATGTAAAGCATCTGACAGAATGCCTGGTACGAAATAGGCGGCTCAAAATATAGTAGCCTTTACAGATGATGAAGGTGATAATGATGGTGATGATGATGGTAGTGGTGTGATGGTGGTAATAATGGTGATGATGATGGTAGTGGTGATAATGGTGATGATGGTGGTGCTGATGACCAATAAGATTATAATGTTGCCCTTTCATTAAGCCAGGTTGAGAAGATACTTTCTCACCACACCCCCTAGATCTTGGATTTTCTTAAAACCTTGTGAGATGGAGAATAAGCATCCAGGTGGATGATAAAAGAAGTGGCATAGCTCTGGGCCTCTGAAAATAAAAATATCTTATTTCGTGGTCAGCTGAAGCAGGTACAGGGGATGGACAACAAAGACAGCTGTCATTTGCTGGGCCCTCACTGTGGGTAGCAGGGCAGTAGGTGCTTTTACATTAATCTTGTTCGCCTCACCAACACTGTGAGAGAGGTAGGGATGGTGCTCCTGACAGAGGGCACAGCCTGTGCAAAGGCCCTGAAGGGGAGAAGTTAGATGGCTGGAGAGTGGAGAGGAAAGCAGATGGGTAACTGAGCCTAAACAGCTCCTAGCACCATGCCTAGCACATAATAAGTGCTCAGTAAACTCAGACTCGGCCGTCATTGTCATCGTTAAGGACTGCGAGAGTTGGGGTTATACCAAGATGAGAGAGGTGCTGCTGCAGGAGGGAAGAGCTCCCTGTCACAGGAGCATGTAAGCAGTGGTCATCAGACCTCTTAGGGGACTGGCTGCGGAAAAGCAGATGGAAGCACTGGATTGGGGCAAAGCTTGGATCCATGAGATCCCCGGGAACCATCTCAACCATTATTCCCTATGAGCTGGTGAACTAAGAGGAAGAAGGCTCAGCAGTTATGAGGATATTCAGGGTGCCCCTGAAAGCCTTGCATGTAGGGGAACCCCATCTCCCCCAGGTCATTACCATCTACCTGGACTGGAGGTGAATTCTGCCGGAGGTGCCTGGCCCAACATTGAGCATAAACACCCCAGAAAGGCAGACTTTCTCTCTGTCTTAATCCCTTTTGAACTTGTCCTGCCTCCTTTGTTCTTCCATTTTAATGATTCCATTTGCTTCGCTGCCCCCCAGCAGCCACCTCAGATCAACCCCCACAGCAGGGGACCCTTTAATTGGCAGCAGCTTTGCCAAAGCTCAGCTGTGCCGGTGGAGAGGCATTTAGTGGTGTTTGTTCTGTGTGGCAGGGGAAGTGGGGGAGGGTCTTCAAAACTAAACAGCTCCAATAGCTTGTTCAACACGATTTGAAGGTGATAAATCGGACCTGATTTTTTTGGTCATTTTTTCCCCTGCTGGTTCTTCTGTCAAGTGGCCACTGCTGAGATTGCCGGAGGGGACAGAATTGCTTTTACCCGAAGCTCCCGCCTTCCTGCTACCTCTCTCCCTTCCCTCCTCCCTTATGGAGCTGCCACCACCTTCTACAAGGCCAGCCCCAGGGTGGGCGGTGCCAACAGAGCCAGGGCAGCATCTCAGACTTCTCAAAAGAAAGATCTGGAAACAAGGCGAAGTGCATCGTTCACTGGAACATGGCTGTGGGATCTGAGGAATGGGCCCAGAAGCACAGGCTTGGGAATACTCTCCCTCATTCCCTCACTCTCTTGTCATGCGATTCACTCACTCCACACGGATTTATTGAGCATCTACTATGTGCCAGGGCACTCTACTAGGGCTATGCCAGTGAACAAAACTGATTGCCCTGATGGATAAAGGAGACATACAGGCAATAAACAATACATATAACAAATCAAGAAATTATGTATACTTGAGGGATGTTGAGTGCTGTGGGAAAACAAAAAATTAACCAACAGAGGACAAAAGGGATTGAGAGTGGGGAGATTTCAGTTTTCAATAAGGTAAATGAGATAGCTCTTACTGAAATCGTGCAGTCAGAGCAAAGCCCCAAAGGCATTCACTCATTCTCCCAAAGGCTTACTCATTCACTCAGTCAGGTGTTCATTCACTCAGTCATTCCCTCAATCACTCATTCCCCTATTCAAGAATTCCTTAAGTCACTCTCCCATTTGCTGGCTTCCTCCCTCATTCAGACATGTATTCATGAGCTCACTTACCCAGCAGTGTCCCAGACGCTGAGCCCTTTCCATTTTCACCCACCCACGTACCCCACGCCGCCTCTCTTCTGGACCTTTGCATTGGTGGTTCTCATAGCCTGAAATGCTACTTCTACTCATCTCTGCCTGCAGCGCTGGGTTTACAATCAGCCCCTGCGGGAGGCATCTCTGACGCAGCCTGTAAGGGCTGCAGCTCAAGGTTTCAGCACTCGGTCCTCTCTCAGGGCACTGACACGGCAGTTGGTTCCTTAGCCTGACACTCCCACAGGACCACGAGCTCCTTGGATTTGGGACAGTTCTTATCCCCACACATGGCATCATGCTTGACAACCAATGGTTATACAGTAAATACTTGTAAAGTCTGGACAGAGAGTCAGAAGAATCACTAACCAACCAGAGACACACCACAGGGTGGGAGGAGAGCGCACATGTGCTGAGCAGTCTATGCACCAGGCGCTGGATAGACCTGAGCAAGCTTCACACCAACCCTATAGGACCAGCGTTTTTAACTCCACCTCATAGATGAGGACCCTGAAGCACAAAGAGGTCAATGCCCCACTGAAGATCCCATGAGTAATAGATGGCCCAGCTGGAATTTCCCCCAAGTCAACCTGACCCCTAAGCTGCCTCCCTTAAGACAAGTGAAGTTCAACTGGCCAGTTGGATAAGGAGCCTGGAGGTCTGAGGCCACATTCACCGGGTCCTGGGCCCCCACCCTGGCTAGCTGCTGCCGGCTGATATCAGAGTATGTTCCTGATTATGCATTTAAATGGGGCCAGACCTCCCCAAGACCATGGAGCCCTGGCCTCAGACCTTCCAACTGGTAATTACTCTGCAGCCACAGTGTGAGATCATCCATTAACCTGAGGCCAAAGTGCACCCTGCTAATCAGCCAGCTCTGATGCCATCAAGCAGCTGGCCTGATTGCAGACCTTAATCACAGAGGGACAGCACAATCAGACTGGCCAGCCCTCCTCCAAGCCCAAAGGGGAGAGAAAGTTTTATTATAGCGGGGCTGACATTTGCCAGCCTCTGCAAAGAGAGGTTGCCACAGGCCATGTCACAGCGAGACTCGCTTAATAACCATGCAAGACCAAAAGGAGGAGGAGCTTAGCTGGGCCAGGCAGACAAGATGATGCATGAGACAAGGATCAAGGGAAGAAAAGGAAGGAAAATATTTTGAGCACTACAGCCCAAGCACTGCGCTGGGTGCTTCACTTCCCTTGCCCTTCATCTTCAAGTAATGTTGCAAGGGTGGTATTCTTGACCCCCGTTTACAACAGGGAAGCTGAGATTCAAGGAAATTCAGACACTTTCTAAGGTCATACAACTGGTAAGGGACAAAGCTAAGACTCAAAGGTTGAATTTTTCTGGCTCCCAAATCGGTGCCCTTTCCACCATCTCGAGGTACAGAACTGTCAGGCTGGCTGATTTCCTTGTATTAGAGATGACAGAGTGGTTGATATGTAAGTTGAGACTAATGTGCAAAGCCTATTCCAGCCACATTTGCATCTGAAGAGAAGTGTGATTAACCTGAAGAGGAGGCTCAGTGATAGGAGAATTTCAGGCGCTGTGTGAGATGACTGGGGAGCTCCATCAGCCAGAGGACTCTTCAGGTCTCTCTGGGTCCCTATAATAATAATCCCCATCCTCCTCATTTTCTTTAATCACTTTGGCTGTGAGGGGGGAAAAAAAACAGAAAGAAAAGCTTGAGATCTTGTATTCTTCTTTGGAGAATAAAAATGAAAAAGAGGTACGAGTTTCCTGGGATTGAGGGTAAGAGATGTCCACCTTGGAGCAAGGTGGTCCAGACTCAGGAAGGAGCCTTGAATAGAGGAGGACGTCTAGAGAGAAACAGCACCTCGTGGCCAACATGAGATACCATCCCATTGTCCACACAGAGATGGTGGCCTGGGAATCTAAAAGTGGGCGAAATGGCTCATACAGGCTCCAAACAGGTGACCCCACAGCTTGTCCATGACTAAGGAGATTCCCTGCTTCTTCCCACCATCCTCCATATGTAATCCATACACTTGCCCCCTGGGTTCTCAGCTCCTATGCCCATTCCAGGTCACATTGCCCTGTTATTTACCACTTTCAGAGCACTTCTCTCTGAAATTACCTTCTTTTGTCTGTTTATTGATTGTCTTCCCATTAAAGTGTTAGCAACCGGGAGGGCAGGATCTTATCTGACCTGCTCATAGCCGTAGATCCCAGCAGCTAGACCAGTCAGTACGTGGCACATAGGAGATGCTCAGTAAATATTTTTTGAATGAATAGTGCTGAAGTTAGGGTCAAAGGATGGGGGCCCTCAGAGAAGAGGGACAGTGGGATCTGGTTAGTTGTCTAAAATTTGGGGTCCAGCTTGTACATATAAGACACAAGGATGTGGTAAACCACATGACAACTAGGTGCAAATGGTCATTCTTGACTAGTCATTCTCTACCTGTCCCTGTTCAATAATCTGTTTTCTAAATATCTCATGTCTGTTCAGTCCTCTCCATCTCTTCCCCATCTAGATTGGCATCATCACTGACCCAGACCTCTCTGCCGCCTCCTCAAGGGCTCTTCTGCCTCTGGTGGTACCCTTTCCATGCAGCCCTCCACCATGCAGCCCTCCACCATGCAGCCCTCCACCATGCATGCAGCCTTAGGCAGCCTCCAGTTCTCATCAACACTGCTCCAAAACCTTCAATGGCTCTGAGTTACCTATAAAGTCCAAACTCTTCCATGTGTCCTCCAATGGCCTCTAATATTTGGCTGCTCAACTCTCCCTGACCCACCAACTACATTCCTACCCTAGTCCCACTGAACTCTCTCCCATCAGGTTCATCAACCTCCTCCTGGGCCACTGGATTTTGTAGATTCTTCCCCCACTGGCTCTTACATCCTGAGTGCAGGTCTCAGGTTAAATGTCACTTCCTTGGGGTCACTTCTTATACTTCCCCTGTCCCAACACCCATACTTAATCCTGAGAGCTCACTCAATGTCCCCCTCCCCAGCAGACTCTATGCTCCCCAAGGACAAGTGCCAAGTTATTTTGCTCTCCAGTGGATCTCCAATGTTATCATCAAGGAGGTGCTAGATCTTAATTGAATGAATGAACAAATGAATGATTCTAAAACTGTAGAATCCCTTGTTAGATCTGTGGCCCTGGAGCTGCTACTCAGAGGGAAGAAGGGTCTTCCTAGATCCCACAAACCCTGGATGGGCTCCTTGCCTTAGCCCATAATCACTAGGTGCACTCTATCTGCTCTGTCGCCGGGAGCCGGTCCATCCTTGCTGTTTCAAGGGACCTGGCATATATGGCATACGGTTCTTAATGTGTTTGCTCACCTTCTTGGCGCTGCGTTTTAACCAAGGTCACCTCTCCGAGAAAGGTTGAATCCCCAGGTAGGGATTTTCCCCTGAAGTTAGGGAGGGAATAAAACCCCTCAACTAAGTGCCAGGCGGGTAATTAATCCCTTTAACTACGAACAATCATGCTTAAACTACATAATCTTTTCTCCCTGGAATGGAGATAAGAAACGCCCTAACCTTTGTAATAGAGATTGATAGGATTGCATCAACTGGTATAAATACAGTTGTAACAAGACAGAAAGACTCAGAACTTAGAACAGAATCAAGAAGACAGAACCTACACGGAGCCTAGAGACAGAAGAACTTCGCTGGAGAGAGCATGCCGGAGGATCCTGGAGAGGGACTGGCCTCAGAGCCTAGAGACAGAGCCTAGCGGGAGAACATGGCAAGGGATCCTGGACTGAACCTGACTACAGAGATTGGCAGGAGAACCTGACTGGAACCTGGACACTGAACCTGACTGGAGAGCCTGGACAGAACCTGGCTGGAGAACCTAGCGAGGGAACATGGCTACAGAACCTCGCTGGAAATCCGAAGCAGAACCTCTCTGGAGATCGAGACCAGAACTTGGCTCGAGATCCTGGCTAGGCTGCTGATCAACTGAACGCTGTCTCCATGTCATTCCTTCTTCGCCGACTCCGTCTACACTTTTGGGAACCCCTGGACCTGCTGGGGTTGGACCCCGGCACTCTGTCTCCTACTTTTCCCAGTCCATCACTCTGCTGGCCAGAGTGACAATTCCACTATAATGGGACAGGAACCAGGCAGATTCTCTGTCCAGCCCTGGTCAATCTTTGGCTACCTCCCTCAAAAATTTAAATGCCAAAAAAAAAAATATACGATTTACTTATTTTTTTAATTCCTTTCTATTGGAACCTCAATTTGTTTTTGAGACTCAGCAAGCACTATTGAAAAGAATAAATTCTAGGAGAGTAGATTTAGGCACTTCTTAGTGGCCACAAAGATAAAATTAAAGTAGAAGGACATAATTTTAAAGTCATATTTGAATCCCAGCCATGTGTCTTCCTGCCTGTGTGACCGTGGGGTGGATCACTTCACTTCTCTTGGCCTCAGTTTTACCACCTGTGAAAGGGCTGATGCTATCTTCCTTGAAAGATGGTTCTGAAAACTGACATAAGCTAAGCAGCGCATCTGACCACAGTAAGCGCTCAATGGGTGATTGCTGTCACTTATGAATAGATCACAAACCCTGGCCTTACTCAGTACCTCTGGCCTTACTTGGTCTCTCTGGGTAGGTACCTTTCCCTCTCTGAGCCGTTCCCACTCCCCTCATCTCCGGGGTTTCCACTGGGATGCTGCTCTTCCCAAACGTGTGACAATAAGTCACCCACCTCCTTAATGGACCTTCCATAAGACCAACAGGACTCTAAGGTTAAGGCTGCATGACTAGATCACAGAATCCATCCACATCTCCTGCCACTTACCAAACTTCTCTATGATGCCCACGGCGTCAGCAAGTATTGCCAAGTTAAGGAGGAGGAGCTCCCTGCTCTGACTTCCCTTTCCTATCTTAATTATAAATCCCATTAATTCAGTCAATAAACATTCACTGAGCACCGCATTTGATCCCCTGCTATTGCCTCCCATTGGAATCCATAATGCAAGGGAGCCCACTGTTGCAATCCCTAAGGATTGGCCTTCCAGGACACAGAGCAGGGGGTGGAAGGCAGAGAGAGAATCTGCAGGGGCACCTACCTGCTGCAGATAATTCGGCATGACCCTGGGAAAGACATGACCTTCCCTGTTTCCACCCATGAAATTCCCTCCTATGAGCCTGAGTTGTTATTTCCAGGAATGAGTCACTGAGGGGAGTTCAAGGCACAAAGTGTTATTGTTGAAATACCCCAAGCAACTCCGAGGCCCTATTGAAATTCTCTCCCTCTCCCCAGCTCTCCTGGTAGCATTGCAGGATTACTGCAGCTCATATTCATCTGTCTCCAAAAGATTAAACCGTCCCCTGGAAAAGGCCACTGTTTCCCAAAGGAGGAGAACCCATTTATGCTCATTCCCTCAAGGAACTGACTTTTCAGAAAAAATTGTACAGGTTGGTTTCTTTCCCAGCTTGGGAATAAGCTACTGTTTTGCTGTGTTGTTTTGTGTTGTTGTTTTTTTTCCTAGGGGGTGGTAGTTATGTGAACCTAAAGGAATTTTCCCTTTATCTCAAGCCACCCCCAAAGATCTCTTCGAGTGGTAATATTGATAAAACCAACAATAATAACTGACATGTATTTATTGAACACATAGCTTGGCGCTATATTGTTCAGCATTGTACACAGATGATCTGATTTGATTGTCATATCCTCATGTTGTAGCTCCTATTAGTAACCCCATTTTATAGATAGGCAACGGAGACACAGAAAGGCTGAGTGACCTACCAAAGATCACACAACTAGCAAGAGACAAATTTGGAATTGGACTCAAGTCTGGGTTTCTAAAGCAACGTTTCTTAATGGGGAATTATTTTGTTTCCCCAGAGGACATTTGAAAATGTCAACAAACATCCTTAATTGTCACATCTGGGGGGAAAGGGTACTAATGGTTTCTAGTGGTAGAGCCTAGAGATATGTCTGAACATCCGACAATGCACAGGACAACGCCCCACAACAAAATGTCAATAGTGCTGAGGTCAGGAACCCTTTCCTAGAGTCTCCCAGAATCTACTACTGCCTCCATCCAATCATGATGGCCCCTCTGCTGGGGAAAATCTCGCCAGGAGAATGGGGGCCAAGATCATGCAATGCCTTGTTGAAAATGTTGGTCTTTGGCCTAAGAACCTGGGGAAGATCCTGAAGAATTCTAAACAGGGAAGAGACGTGGTGAATTTGAATTTCAAGATGATAACTCTGGCTGCTGTGTGGAGAATGGATTGGAAGGCATGGAGAGAGACCAGCAGGCAGGCTGCTAGGTAATCCAGATGATGGTGAACTTGAAGGACAGGGTGACTGAGACAAATAGAGGGATTCGTGATCTATTCAGAAGGAAGCAAACTCAACAGAACTGGGTGGAAAGAAGGAGGTATTAGAGATGACTGCCAATCTTCTGGCCCGAGACACAAGTTCAATTTTATAAACCTTGTCTCTATTTTTCTATCTATCTTTCCATTATCATCTCTCGAACAAGCAACTCTATGTTTCTGACCAAAGGACCAGAATCTGCAAAGTTTCTGAGAAGAAGAGAGGTTGAGGCCCACCCTTAAAGCTGCCAGGTGTGGTTGTGCAGGGTGTCAATGATGTGAATGGTGCCCCCTAGGGTTGAGAAGCCTACATGGCAGCCTGGTTGTCAGATTCTGTGGTCTGAGTTCTTGACTCTGGGTTGGCCATTACCTAGGAAGGCCCAAGCTTTGGGAAGAAAACTACCAAAAGCTAATTCAGTCCAAACAAGAGAAGACTCAAGGGAACAAGTCACTACCTCTAGTTCTTTACAAAGCTCCCTACAAATGGGGAGGAAAGGGGATCAGAGGGGCACTAGGGTGGGACTATGGTTAAAGCCCATGATTGAAAGTGGTAGAGAGAATTATTTCAGCTTAGTAAAAGAACTAATTTTTTTAAGTTGAAATGGTTACAGATAACAAACATATCAGCCCTGTATCTCACCCACCTTACACAACCCTGAATAGGCTCAGCTACCCTTTCCCTCCAGTCTCATTTCTTATCCTCCTTCTTCTTGTCCTTCTTGCCATCCTTGATGGCCTGGGATGCCAGGGAGCCCATGGCATTTCCAAAGGCCTCATTGATGGGATCCACACCTGGAAGGTGCTCCAGGACACTCTGAGGAAGAGCAGATTACTTATGTCATGGCAGTGTCCCCACAGGGCACAGAGTTTAACTAGGCAGAATCAGTTGACATTGATACCAGTTCATCCATGGACGCATCTGAGCTCACCAAGGACGAGGAGTATTATAATGTGATGTGAGATCCTGAATTCTTTCAGATAAGAAGAACTATTTACCAACAAAAGCTGTTCAACCATTAAAATGGTCTACTTCGTAGAGGAATGAGCTCCTCATCATCAAGGGAACTCAAGCACAACCACCTTCAATCAGAGTGCAACAGAGGGATCTCAGGATCTGTCAGGGAGGATGTTGACCAGTCCCCTTCAAAGACAGGTTCTACTCTGAGAGCGTGGACAAGGCAGGCATGGTGATGTCTCCAGGTTGGCCTTTATGAAGCCCAAATGATTTCTCCAACAAACTCTTGGCATGCCTGCAGCAGCTGCTGAGAATAATTACACCAACATTCCTGACCACATCACTTATTAAAAAACACTCCCGGCAGGGCAGGAAAAATCTTCCAGACACGTTTTTTGAAATGTACCAGCGATATGCTCACTGCTGCTGACAGAACTTCAATAAATATGTCCTCAATGTAAACGTGTTTCCACTCTCTTCCCTCTGTAATGAGTACTTTCTTGGCTTCCACCCACCTAGAGACCTTCACATTTTGTCCTTCCATCTGGGTAGGATCAGGGAGAAAAGATCAGACATGATTCAGGAGATGGTTCAGGGATGGTCACTCCCACACCTCAAAATAAGTCATGAACTGCCCTGATGATTCTCATAGGGGTTCTCCCTACCCCAGAACTTTCTTCTGAGCTCCAGACACACAGAGCCAACTCCCTGCGAAGCATCGCCTCCAAGATGTCCCATGGGAATCCTAGATTCAACAGGTCCTTAACATAGCTCACTGTGGCCTTCTACCCCCACCCAAATATCCTCCTGCCCCAGAGGTCCAAGTTTCAGGCACTGTCACCCAAGCCAGACACCTAATGCTTCCAGAGTATCTTTCACTCTTACCTCGTCTTCAGTCCTCATACCCCTCAGCCCCTGCCTTAGTTTGGGTTCCCCCAGAGGCAAACCTTGAGAAGAGTTTAAATACAGTTTATTTGGGAGGTGTAGGAAACCCAGGGTGAGATAGGGAAGGAGAGGAAACCAACCAACCATGCATGTATCAAGCCATCTGTGCTGAGGGCAACTGGAGCTTCGTTCCACAAGGACACTTGAGGAAATGGTGTAGACACAAGCTTCAGAACTACATCGTGCGCTGGTGGAGGGCACTCCTGGGGGATAGTTAATTCCCTGGCACTTATATCCTGTCTTATCCACAGAGAAGAGAAGGCCTTCAGGCAGAGATAGAGATACTGCTGTTGGAAGTAAGCCAGGAAGTGGTGGGACTTCAGAGAGGTGGTCAGGGCATCGGCTAAGTCTGCTGTAACATCAACTTCTATGGAGCCTATTGCCTCGATGACTCTCCAGCATTCTAGATTCTCCTCATTCTACATTCCTCCATCTCCATCCAGGCCACCATCTGGCTTTCTGCAATCAGCACTGACTGGTCTCCCTGCCTCCAGCCTGGTACCCTAAAAGCCTTCTCCAAACTGCAGTCTGAGTGAGGTGACAGGCATAATGGGTACAGGGCAGACTTCCTGTCCCTCTTCTAGGTACACGATGTCAGGTAAAACGCTTCACATCCCTGTACCTGGCTTTGTTTGTTTTTTTGTTTTTCTGTTTGTTTTTTTCAAGTGAAAATTAGGCATGAAACTTGCACCTTCATCATAGGATTATGGCAAAGATTACATGAGTTGATATATGTGAAGTGTTTAGAACAGCACCTGGTATAGTGATTGTCCAATAAATGTTAGCTCTTAACCAAAACGTTAGCTCTCTAGAACAAAAAAAAAAAATGCGACTAAGTCCTCCTTCAAAATCTTTCCTCTGGTAATGAGACCCTGGAAAGGTGAGCTTTGATAATTGCTGGGAGACTCGGAGCCTAGAAAATACCGGTGATACTCTTAAGGAACAAATCTTCACCCAAGGATCAAAGATGCTTTTGGCGCAGTGGGTACCTTGGGATAAAGAAGCCACCAAAGTACAAGTTTATTCACCAGGGTGTTGGACCCAAGAATCAGGGAAACAGAAGATGCCCATTGCTAAGTCCTCCTCTGTCAAGGGCATACCTGTGATCAGAAAGGTACAATTAAAGAAGGAAAGGCTGGCAGCCCCAGTCCTGCCAGTAGAACAGTCTTCAGAACCAAGGTGATACAGGATTAAAATCTGTCTCTAACACTGAAAGTGTGTCTGGCCTGGGTCAGGTGACTTTCGCTCCCGGAACCTCAGTTTCCTGATCTATAAAATGAAAATAATACCACATACCTTATAGATATGTTGGGAGGATTACATATTATCACATATGTAAAAAGCCCAGCCATACAGGTAGGGTCTCCATAAACGCTAGATTCTGTCTTTCTCTCCACTTACAATCACTCTCCTGGTCCTGACCTCTCTATGAGCACAGTGGAAACTATAGTACTATCTTGGATATTTTAATGCCTCACCTCACATCCTCTCTCCCCATCTTGTTACTTCGATCATTGCTACAGTCGAAGGCTGACAACACCTCACAACTCTTGCACCATGTCCCCCTTAATTTACACCCATGGCCTTCTGGCAACTTCCTCTTGACCACTAAACTATTTCACTATAGCCCTTCCTTCCAGGATGTGGGGTTTTGAGCAATATACTTGGCAGTTCACCTGGTATACAAGCATAAAGGTGCTGAGGTAGGAATATACATAGACTCCTGGACAATGACGAGGGGTTGATCAGAGCGCTGGAAAGAACAGCATCGGAGATTAGAGACAAGGAATTATGGGGAAGGTGGAAGAAGCACGTGAATGGATGTGTGGGTATGGAAACAAAACATGCAGAGCCTTGCATCTCACATTACTGCACACAAAAGGCCATCCAAGTAGAAGAAGGGCTCCACAGCTAGATAGGCTGACTCAACCGGTGGATGTCAACCATCCTCCTTCCTCGGCCACCCAACTGCCGTGCAGTGGCCCTGTGAACAGAGCAGCCAATAGCAGGTGTGGGGATTAAACACAGGCATGGCACTCGGGGCTCCTTCTCACGAAGGCTGATCTAACTGCTGCTACTGATAGTGCCTAACCCAACAGCAGCAGAGGCTGAAAGGGAGCCCTCGCAATGGCCCCGTGAGGACACTAGCTAACCACTTGGTGGCAGATTAGTTACCTTGAACTCCTTTGCTTGAAGACAGGGCATCTATACGGGGATTGCTACCTACTCTAGCTCTGGGTCTATCATCTTTGGTGGCGTTGCCTCTGCCAGCACCACCAACCACAGATTTAAAGAATGTGGGATCCTACGTCATATCCCCTTAGACCCCTGAAAGAGCTGGGACTGGGAGAATCAAGCCAATGGACAAAGCACTGTTTGACAACTGTGACGAACTCTTAAAATGGCTTGTTTTCATCTGCTCCATGTTTAGTTCTGCCTCAGTCCCACGGGGCACCCTTCACACAAACACGCCGATTGGGGTGTTTTTCTCTTTGGTGAGAGCCAAGTCCCAGAGGGAGCCTAGCATTCCTCTGCAGACCTATTGGTTCTTGTTCAGTTAGTCACCAGCTCTTTTCCAAGGAGAGACCCACCCCAATGAAGATCCAGTTGTAAATGCCGCCCAGAAAGAAGCTGGAGTTAAGCCCCTCAAAACAAGGCCCAGAAGTGACCTGGCCGTGCCTCTTGATTCCTTAGGAATAGGATTTGGCTCTCACTGGCTCTGGCATCTCTTTATCTAAAGCTCTGGATGCTACATTCACAATGGGCTCATGAATAATGCACGGTGACCTGAAGAACTCCAGGATTTACAGATGAGCAGGAAGAACCTGGATGCTCAGGCTGAGTTCAACTGTGACCACAGCAGGCAGTTCTGCCGCACAGCATCGATCGGCCAGTGGTTAGCCACACTCTGCCTGGAAGGCCCGCCCTGCCTGCCCTGGGTTCTGCCATGGACTGTCCTCCACATTGGCCTCCTAACCTCTGCAGGGCTCCCATTCTGACCTTGACCCTCAGCAACCTTCAAAACTCACCCCTCCAAGTCTTCTTTCCCCTATAGCTTATTAGGAAGCTAAGACTAAACCTAAAAATGAACTCAGGCAATAACCAGGAGTAAGGGATGATGCCATGTCCCCCTGCCAGCCACGCACTTGGGAGTTTTCCTAAAGGCTTTGCTTGCAAACACCAGTGAAGTTAGAGGAAAAGAAGGAGTTATTGATAGAGCCCTGATCCCCAGAACCCATAGGTTTCCAGTCTCCCTGCTGTCATTTCCTGATGGAATAACCAAGAACCAAGGGCTTCCTTTGTCTGGTTTCAGTTTCCCATTCTACAGATGAGAGGACTGAGGCCCAGAGTGGAGCAGATAGTCTCCCAGGGTCACACAGCAAGTTGATCATAGATAGAGCCCCAGAAAGAACCAGAACTCTTTTCCCAATGCAGGCCTCTTCCCCTGACTCTAGCATGCCCACCACCCCGTTCCCAGGTGAGCCACCCCAGGAGGAGGAGGGGAAACATCTTTGCAGGTGATTTAAGGCAGCGTGCTTCCAGGATGCCCCGCTCCCTCTCGGTAATTTATGGATGTGTGAACAGGATGATGGGCTCACTGCTTACACCGTGTAATTCAAAAAATGTACCCACCCTAGAAAGATGGGTGAGAGGTATAAAAATATGTACATTTGATGGAGCATATATATGTGTTTGTAAATACAGTCTGTTATTGCTCAGTGTTATTATATATCCATCATCTTTCTTTGGGTTATTGGAAACATAAAAATCTTAAAGCACTAAAAACACAAAGAACGATAAGTCACCCAGGAAAGTATATCTTCCCGGGATGATTTTATGTCTGGAACAGTTTGTGCCTTCTGAAAATAAAGTCCTTGTACTGCCAGGGAGGGAGGAGGAAGCAGGGCGGGGCTGGGAGATGGCTCCCACAAGCCCCTGGGCAAAAACCCAGGCTGGTGGATACGCAGTGGGGGACAGGGGAAAGGCAGTGGGCAGAAGGGCCAGCCTAGCTGAGCGTCCACGTTTGGGCAAGTTATGACCTTGTAGCCTGGCTCCTTCCTTATAAACCGGGGGTCACAGTCCCGACTGGCTCCACAAATATTTCCCTCCCTTCTGACCCACTCAATTCTGAGCAAGTGTCAAAGTGGCTGCATGAAAATGACGTTAGCCTGGCCAGTGTGGCTCAGTGGTTGAGCATCGACCCATGAACCAGGAGGTTACGGTTTGATTCCAGTCTGGGTACATGCCAGAGTTGCAGGCTCGATCCCCAGTAGGGGGTGTGCAGGAGGCAGTTGATTAATGATTCTCTCTCATCACTGACGTTTCGATCTCCCTTTCCCTTCCTCTCTGAAATCAATTAGAAAAAGAAAACATGTAAAAATATTCTTTAAATGACTTTGATGTATCAGCCCCTCTCTCTCTTTGCTTCCTCCTCGCAGGCCAAGCATCCAAACCATGAAGGGGAAACATAAACTAAATTCCAAGCAGCAGACACAGTCAATAACACAGACATGATTTTTAAGTGAAATTAATGATTTTTCGAATATAGATTTCCTCTTCATGCCCTTCCTTCCACAACTTCAGAGATTCATGCTTCGACAGGCATTTGGTAATGCTGCTGAGGCCTGGGGATCTGCTGTAAGTCAAATGGTAAGGAGGCCTGGAGAGGGTCCTTTCACAGTGATGATGGAGGACACAGAAGCGTGGAGACCGAGAGCAGTGGACTAGAGTGACCAAAGCCTGGCCCTCCGTCACCCTGTGCAGCCCCCAGGCCCGCATCCCACTCTGCCCTCACTCTGCTCACCTGAATAGAGGGCCTGGGGTGGGTGCTCTCACAGGCCCCCAAGGGGCTGCACTTTCAACCTGACGTTGGAATGATACATATTCTCTTTTGTTCACCTCCGAATCCCCAATATGTGAAGTATTCGAAAGGGGGTGGGTCCATAGTAGAGGCTCAATAAATGCTTGTTTCATTAATTAATTTTGTGTCCTTCAGAAATTCACTGAAGTCACCCCAGAGGTAGCAGACCAAGTGCATTCATGGCCCCCAACAATGGCCTCCCTGGGTCGAGCCTTTGCAGTGTGTTCCCGGTTGGACCCTGGACTCAGCCATGTGACTTGTTTCCATCGATGGGAGAGATGCAGACTTGGCACCCACAGAAGCTTGCAAGGTACTTGTACTTTTCTCCAAGGCCATGGTTTAGCTATCAGAGGGTGTGAGGGGTGGGAGGAGGGAAGATGAGCACTGCAGCCCCAGCCATGCAGGCCAGACAGCCCCCAGCCAACCTGCCCACTGACCCCGGACATGTGAGCAAGCTCAGCCCCAGGGCCAAGTGCGGCCCAAGCAGCAGGACCTCCCAGCCAACCTCATGGGAAATAACAAATGGTTATCTGTCCTGCAGCAAACACTAGATTTTAAGTGATTTCATCTAGAATGTGACAGACCTGGGGAGAGCCCAGGAGGCAGGGAGAGTTAACAGACCCCACTCTGAGCTTGCAATGGGTTGGCTGTTCTCTCAGGTCTGCGTGTTCCTCTCTTTTCCTGCCTCCCATCAACGTCCCGACCCTCTATCTAGACACACTTCTCCTGCCCTCATTTCTTTAGCTTACACCTGGAGGGAGGACCCCTCACCAGGGGGCAGACGATCAACACAGGAACGGGCCTAAGCTGTCAGTCGGACAACCCCCGAGGGCTCCAGGACTGTGAAAGGGTGCAGGCCAGGCTGAGGGACCCCCTCTGAGTGCACAAATTTCATGCACCAGGCCTCTAGTATAATATACTAGATCTTTCACACAGCTCTTAACATCAGGTCTGCTTGTGACAATAAACTCCATTCTGACATGTCACCAGCTCAGAAATTTCCTGCCATGATTTTCAGGATAAAATGAAAGATTCTGCAGGAATGGGATCTCCAAGGCTGTTTGGAGCAAACTGATTTCAAGTTTACCAACAGGAAATGAAAAATGTAAATTACACAGACAGAGCTTTACACTCCTTGGAAAACCAAGCAGGCTCATATATACCCGATGGGCTCAGTAAATGGAGAGGCTGAACCTGAGTCAGGGCAACCAACTTTCCCTGGGTCCCTGCTGGGTGGTTAAGGCTGACCTGCCACTGGGGTCACAAAAGTGGCTCGGGAAGACTCTGGAAGAGACACTCACATTTACTGACCATGTGGCCTCGGGAAAGGTACTTTCTCTCTGCCTATGCTTCCTCATCTATAAAATCGAAATGATCACAGTAGCTGTTTCCAGGAAGACTATTGTTGTGAGGCTCAAATATGGAAATTCACGTTAAGTGCCTTGCCCAGGGCCTGGCACATATAGTAGATGCTCGATAAATGCCAACTATCGTTGTAATTATTTTATAGAACACTCCAGGCACAGATGAGGGTGGTATGAAAAGACGAGGAAGCGGGAAAGTTTTTCTGAAAGAGGACATGACAACTGAACTAGATGGTGGGGAAAGAGTAAGGGCATTCCAGCCAGATGGCAGAAGCAAGGTTAAGGAGGCATGGAAGAGTTGGATGGGGAAAAAAAAGAAAAAAATGGGTTGATCTGTTTGAAGAGTGAAGTCCAGAGTCATAGAAGGGTGGCAAAAGATGCATTTGGAAATGCAATTAGAACAGGGGTGGGCAAACTTTTTGACTCGAGGGCCACAATGGGTTCTTAAACTGGACCGAAGGGCCGGAACAAAAGCATGGATGGAGTGTTTGTGTGAACTAATATAAATTCAAAGTAAACATCATTACATAAAAGGGTAAGGTCTTTTTTTTTTTTTAGTTTTATTCATTTCAAATGGGCCAGATCCAGCCCGCGGGCCGTAGTTTGCCCACGGCTGAATTAGAATGTGAAAAAACTTACATTTTACATTAAAGATCTTAATATTATGTTTTTAGGCACTAAGGAGCCATAGAAGGATTTTGAGCCCAGAAATAGCATCATTCAGACACATTCATACTAAAGTGAAAGTGGCTGATATGTCTTCAAAAGTGTCCTGCCACTTTCCTAGGAATATTTGCTACTTTACAAGAGCCAATCCCTTCGATGATAACAGTCAATACATAAAATGTTTACAGTGTGAAAAAGATAACTTACTTTTAAACTAATACAACTCTATGTTCTAACTCTATGTTGATATCTTACTACCGTCTTTTGCAGATAAGAAATCTGGGGCACAGAAAAATTAATTAATTAACTAGCCCAACGTCATTTAAATAAGCAGTGGATTCAGAATTTTAAACTCAGAGACACTGGCTCCCAAGTCTGTGCTTCACAGAAAAAGAAGTCAGTCTTTAATGGTGTACCTCAGGCATAAGCAGGATTCCTAACTGGAGAAAAAGGAGGTTTGATGAGACAGTGGAAAGAATTTGGCTGGAATAAAGAAGACCTGAGTTCCAGACCCAGTTTAACCTCCCAAACTCTGTGTGACATTGAGCAAGTGGCTTCCCCTCTCTGAGCCTCATATCCCCATCTGATCCGCACAATCACTCTAGTTTTGATATGCTTTGGTTCTGGGGCTTTCGAATAGGATAGAGCATAAACCCTGTGATGTTAAATCATGCAAAAAGAATCAATGTTCAAATTTTGAGCAGGAAGATGTGGTCTGGAATAGAGAGAAAGAGGGGTAGTCAGGAAGGCTCCAGAGACCTAATATGAGGTCAGTGTTGCAAGAAACGAGTAAATCAACCAGGAGAAATATCTCCACTCCAACCCTAGCCTAGCTGTGCAACAGCCAGCTTGGTGAGGTTATGTTACAAGACAATGGTTTTCAAACATACGTTTAGCTATTTTTAAAATCTTGCGTGGAATGCAATCTACAAAGCTGGTTTTTAAAAAGCAATGCTTTATTATAGCGTGAATTTACTTTTATAAATACAGGTTATAACCTTTACTTATTATTAAGTCAGTCGATAAGAACAAGGCTGTTTTGATTAAATAAATTGGATGCTCAGGTTGGTATAAAACTGCAATTGTTATCTGTAACCCCCTGACTTCACTTTTTTGTGTGTTTATCAAAAGAGCCTAATTATTTTTATTAGTTTGGGTTGTATAGCATCTTGAAAACATTCTTTACACAGATGAGTAGCTACAAATGCTGACAAGTTAAAAAAAAAAAACAACACAAGGAAAGATGGCTTTGCAATCTTTGGATGTTCTTCAAAGTGATGCAGAGGCTTAAGAGGACGCAGAAAATATTATACAAAATATCCTGTTCCAGATCACATCCATGGGTAGAGTTCATTCGGCAGATGCCCCATGAGTGCCTACAATGTGTTATGCGCTGCTCCAAGCACTGGACACAGCAGGGGGGGCAGAACAAAAGCACCCCGTCCTCTCGAAGTTTAAAACTTTGGCATGTGAGCGATGGACAATCAATAAAATAAGTAATGAAATCTGTAGCATGATCGCTGCACTGTGGGTTAGTCCAGGGACGGTGCTATGGGAGCAAACAAGCATGAAGGGGTAGGGACTCTGAGGTGGAGGGAAGTTCAACTTGAAATAGGTCAAGGTGGCCTCACTTGGACAGCCTGAGCAGAAGTTTGAAGGAATGAAGAGCCGGCCCTGAGCCTGCGGGAAGGGCATCCAGCCAGTGCCACCAATGGGTGAGAGGCCTGCTGGGCCAGTCGAGGAAGAGTGGGAAGGCTGAGGCTGAACAGCTGGAGGGACTGACCCAGGGTGAAGTAGTGGGAAACAAGGTCAGAGAGGAGCGAGGAGGAGGGTAAGGGATGGGGGACGGATCACACTGGGAGGCTTGACATTGGCATTGACATTGGCTTGATATTGACATTGGCTTCCAGGTGGACTATCAGGGAAACCACAGGGAGTTTGGGGGCAGAGGAGAAACAGAATGCTTTTACGTCACTTGGAATGCTGGGTTGAGAACAGAGTGGAATAAGGGAATAGGGTGGAAGGAGGGAGAAGAGGGGATGTTTTCCATACTTCAGGAGAGATGATCGGTGGCTCAGACCACATGAACAGGAAAAGGGATTGGATTTTGCATACACTTTGAGAACAGAACTGATAGTTTCTCCTGACCAATTGGGTGTAGCTTATGAAAGAAAGAGGAGTCGAGGATGACTCCAAAGGGTTTGGCCCAAGGAACTGGTAGAGCAAAGCTGCAATCCACCTCACCTGAGATGGGAGGACTAGGGAAGGAGGAGGTTTAGGTGGCTGAGGGTCAAGACTTCAGTTTGGGATGTGTTACCTTCAAGATGCCCATTAGAAATCTAAGTGAAGATGGACAGGTGAGACTGGAGTTCAGAGATGTGGTCCAACCTGGAACTATCTGAGGACTGCCTATGGAGGAGGTGCTTAAAGCATGAGGGAGACAGCATGGGACCAGCGAAGCAGTTGGTGTGGACTGACAAGAGGTACCAGGGCTGAGCCTGGAGATCCCCAAGATCAGGGGGTCAGGGGTTGAGAAGAAACCAGCTAGCAGACTGAGAAGGAACAGGGGTGAATGAGGGAGTGGAGATCAGGTGTCCTGGAGACTAAGTGAGCAAAGTGCTTTAAGGAGGAGAAAGTGTTCGGTTATGTCCAATGCCAACAGGACAGTGTGGAGGTGGCCTGAGGCTAGACTGCTGGTTTTAGCCACACAGTGGTCATGGGTCATGGTGACCTTGGTAAACCCAGCTTTGATGGAGTGGTGGGAGCAGAAGCCCAGTCAGTGTATTGCCAGGGGGCATGATGAGAGGGATCGGGCAGTTATAACGACCACTCTTACCAAAATCTACACTAATAAAAGAGAAAAATGGTAATTGGCGTACAGCGCTACCCTTTTCATTGGTTAATCAGGGCTATATGCAAATTAACTGCCAACTAAGATTGGCTGTTAACTTCCAACTAAGATTGGAAGTTAACTGCCAACAAGATGGTGGTTAATTTGCATATGTAGGCACAATGCAGGGAGGCGAAAGGGAAAGCAGGAAGAAGCCCCCTGCCACTGACAGTGATTGGAAACCCAGGGGGGAGCTAAGAGCTGGGGGGCAGGGCAAAGGCGGCCCTGGGGCCGCCTTTGCCCTGCCCCCCAGCCATGATCGGAGAATCAGGTGCCTTTTCCACCCTGGCCAGTGATAGCAGGAAGTAGGGGTGGAGCCAGCGATGGGAGCTGGGCATGGTCAAAGCTGGCAGTCCCAGGAGCTAGGGGTCCCTTGCCTGGGCCTAAAGCGAAGCCCAGGATCGTGGGGCCGCTGCAGCTGCGGGTCCCCGCTGCCCGAGCCGGATGCCTAGGCCTCTGCCGGACGCCTAGGCCAGACGCATTAGGCCTGGGCAGGGGCAGAGCCTGCAACCGCGGGGAGCTAGGGGTCCCCTGCCCAGGGCTGACACCTCTGCCAGAGGCCTCAGGCCTGGTCAAGGGGCCGATCCGGTGATTGGTGATCGGAGGGTGATGAGGGTCAACTCCTCTGGCCGAGGCATCAGGTCTGGGTGGGGGGCGGAGCCGGGGGTTGGGGGGATATGATGGTCCCCTTGCCCAGGCCTGAAGCCTGGGTCAGAGGCATCAGGCTTGGGCGGGGGGTGGAGCAAGTGATCAGAGGGAGATGGGGGTCCCCTGCCCAGGCATGATTCCTGGGCCAGAGGCCTCAGGCCTGGGCGGGGGCCAGAGCCAGTGATCCGGGGGAGATGGGGGTCCCCTTTCCAAGCCTGACACCTCTGGCGGAGGCGTCAGGCCTGGGCAAGTGGCCGATCAGGCGATTGGAGGGTGATGGGGGTCTACGCCTCTGGCCGAGGCATCAGGCCTGGGCAAGGGGCAGAGCCAGCAATCGGAGGGGTCTGGGGGTCCCCTGCCCAGGCCTGATGCCTGGGCCAGAGGCATCAGGCCTGGGCTGGGGGCAGAACCAGTGATGGGGGGAAATGAGGGTCCCCTGCCCAGGCCTGACGCCTCTATCAGAGGCGTCAGGCCTGGGCAAGGGGCCGATCCTGCGATTGGAGGGTGATGGGGGTCAACGCCTGAGGGCTCCCAGTATGTGAGAGGGGGCAGGCTGGGCTGAGGGACACTCCCCCGACACACACACCCAGTGCACGAATTTCGTGCACCGGGCCTCTAGTATTTGTTATAAAAGGAGACCAGAGAAATGAAATGGCAGCTAAAGAGGCAAGTGGAATTGGTTGGCGGCTGTCTGTTTTAACACAGGAGGTCTTGCTGTGTTTGTACATGGGTGTCAATGACCCAGAAAGAAGGGACTGCTGTGATGTACGTGAGAGGGGGAACAATTGCTGAAGCCACGTCCCTGGGGTGTAGGGGAGGAGGTTGTTCTCAGGAGTGGGGACTGTGCCTCCATCAGCTTCTGGAAAGGCAGGCAGGCAGGCAGGCAACTGAGGGCAGTGGGAACCTGTGGAAGTCGTCTCCTGATTGCGTCATTGTCTCTGTGAAATGGGAGCGGCCATCAGGCGAGTGTGGGGGAGGGGGAGGTGTTGGAGGCTCAAGGAGGGAGGAGAAGGTGTGAGAAAAATCATGTAGATGAGAGGGAGAGTGAATGGACCAGGGAAACAGATGGTGGTTGCCAGGCAGCATGGGGACCCATAGGAGATTCAGGCTCAGGACTCCAAGGGAAGCCGTCAGCATAGCTGTAGCTTTTCTCGGAGTCCAGAGCCACCGGCTGCCTGGGAGGCAGGCACAGGATAGGCAGAGTGGGGAATGACCAGGTTCGTGCGTCCGCCAAATAAGCATGAGATGGACAAGAGTCACGGGGGTGGGCTCCGGAGACAAGCTACCTGGTTACAAGTCCTGGACCCCCAATTCATTAGCGGTGTGACCTTGAGCCAGTTCCCTAACCTCTTTGTGCTTCTGTTCCTTCACCAGGGTCTTAAGTAAAAGTTAAATGCACTAACGTTCATACAGTACTTAGAACAGTGCCTGGTACGTGAAAAGCTCTCAGTAAATGTTAGCTTTTATTATAATCAATACTGTTTGAGGGTTTCTCAGCCAGTGAAAATTCTGTTTGTCAGAAAACACTTGTGAAATGTCTCTTGTAACATGAGGAGATAATATCATTTTAAAAATCTCATTCGGCCCATTTCTGTTGGATATATTTGAGACGTCCCAGTCTAATTTCTCTTTTTCTTTCTTTATATGGAGACCAACTATTACATTTCAATTTCCCCACCGACGCTTTATCTGCTGTCAGCGCTGAGACAACTAAAAGTCAGTCGAGAAGCACCCGAAACGTACCATGCACCGTATCATCACAACATGATGGGACGCGCGCTGCACAACTGACTGGTACACCGTGGAGAAGGCAGCTACCTGAGACGCACCTGAGCCTCACCCGGGGTTCCAGTTGACCTTAAGATACATTTTTTCTCAACCCTTGAGTGCCGCAGTGGTATATACACTGATATGTTTGCATGTGAGCAGACATGCACAGGAGAATAGCAGCAATTGTCACTCGGATGATGGCTCTGCTGGGGACCAATGCCAGCCACAAATGGTGACCCTCTCATCTCTCTGTAAGCTGGACCTCTGGCACGCCTGTGGGGTTCAGAAAGCTGAGCCTCTGACTCGGGCACCTGAAGGATCACTGCCCAATTGAGTCCCTTCCAACTGATTTTAACCTTCTTTGGCTAAGGCCTCCCGGCTCCCAGGAAGCAAGTGGATGCCTGTTCCCATGGCAAAGCCCCCCGTAAAGGAAGCTTGTGTGCAAATGAGCATGTTGGATGGATTCAGACCCAGCCAACACTGGGCAAGGCTAGATTTTGAGTTTCAAAAGCAACAGCAGTCCAAGACAGTTTGGCTCAGTGGATAGAGCGTCAGCCTGTGGACTGAAGGGTCCTGGGTTCGATTCCAGTCAAGGGCATATGCCTGGGTTGCATTATCTCAGCAACACTCAGTTTTCCCACCTACAAAATGGGGATAATAATGCCTAGCTCACTGAGCCATTATGATGCACTGTGCCTAGCACAGTGCCCAACACAGAGCAGATAAACAGTATATGCTATGTTTTCCCCCACCAGTGTCAGGCTCCCCATGTCTGCCACTTCCCTCCATGCCTCCTTTCTGGCCAAACCTCCTCCTGGTCTCTTGATTGCCATCAGTGATGGATGAGGCTTTGGTTTCCATGGTTGCCCGGACCTGTTCATTGGACAGATGATGTGTGTTGCCTACAGGTCCCTGCTCAGAGTGGGCAGATGCAGCCTGAAGCTGCATTTCCAAGGCACCTGGGCTCTCTCTGCTCCAGAAGGAGCCTTGGGGAGGCTCTCGGACTCCCTTTGTCAATCCTGGATAAGGCGGTGACATTTTCAGGAAGCTCCACATGGAGTCAGGGTCAAGTGCCCATTGAGCAAGTTATTACAGTCTCCAAAGGGCTTCTCTGGCTCTTCCACCTGCTCAAGACCTTCCCAAGGTCAAGACCTAGGTCTTGTTCAGCTCTGGATCTCCTGTGTCCACATCTCCCGGTATGTGGCAGGTGCTCGTGGTGAGCTGCATTAATGACCCCAATTCTCCATCCCTCCTAGTACCCACACCCTTTATCTTGTGACTTTGCAGAGCACAGCTCCCCACTGCAGGCCTGCCATGCAATTTGTTTTTTTATCTTAAGGATCCGAATTAGTTATCTATTGCTACATAACAAACTTAGGAGATTTAAACAACACATATGTATTATCTCACAGTGTCTGTGGGCCAGAAATCTCACTGGTCCTCTGCTTCTGGACCTCTCGGGGGCTGCAATGAAGGTGTCAGCTGGCCTGTATTCATTCACCTCATGGCTCAAGCGGGGAAGGTCTGCTTCCAAGCTCATGTGGTTTGTTGGCAGAATTCGGTTCCACACAGACTGTTGGCCGGAGGCTGCCCTCAGTTCCTTGCCATCTGGACCACTTCAAAGTACATGAGCCAAGGAGACCATAGAGAGGATCTGCTAGCAAGACAGAAGCACCAACTTCTTGTAACCTGAGCACAAAGCCCGTTGCCTTTGTTGTGGTCTTTCAGTTAGAAGCACACCACAAGCCCGGCCCATCTCGGGGGAGGGCACGAACGCCAGGAGGTGAGGATCACTGTGCGTCATCTTAGAAGTCTGCCTTCCACACGATATTTGCGGATGTTGCGAGTGAAGTGAAGAAACACGTGTGCAGTTGAGATTGCTTCCTCTTGTACTTCTGTCTCCTGACATGAGAAGGATGTCCCCTGGATAACCCACTTGTCCCAGGAGGAGGAGGAGAGACACATGGTGCACAGCTAAGATCCCCCTGCCAAGCACAGCGTACAGCAGAGTCCCCCTGTCATGAACATTCAACGAGTGACAGTTTGAGTTACCAGGACAACATGATTCCCTTTCTGCAGAGTGTAGGAATAACACCTTTCTACCCAATCCCAAGGATCCCTCCTGTCCTGATATTCTAGTCGCCTGTGAAAACAGAACCGCTCTGGAATGAAGAAGATTGGCGCTGTCCACACGGAGGGGCGGGACTAGTCTCTGCCATCAGCCTGCAGTCATCATTCCAGACCAGGTTGGAGAATCTCACTTTCAGAATTAAATATGCCCCGTATCCAGACTGCAGTCCTCCTTCTCTCCCCCTCTTCAGGGGCATCGATCCCAAACCAGCTCACAATGTGCCTTTATTACTCATTGACTGTGATCAGCAGGGTTATTAGGGCAATTTCCTGTCCTGGCATCAATTCCTCCACCCCACTCCACCCTGTGCAAGCCTGAGTAGCTCTCTGAAGTCCCCAAATCCAGCGGCAATTTTGCAGGACCGAGCCCTGGAAATAAAACTTCAGTTAAAAATACTGGAAATTAGATTCAATTTTATTACTGAGAGGAAAAGGTGACAACAACCCAAGGCTTACAGGGAACGGGTATATCAGCAGGCAGATCTGTAATGAAAAAGCCATTTTGCAGCCTGACTCACCAACCCTGTGAAACCAGTGAGCATCTGTCCAGCTTGGGGCCAAAAGGAGGCAGACTGGCTTCAGCGATGGCCGCTGGAGTGGAGGTGGCTCTCACCTCGGAGAGGCAGGGCAAGGCCCGGAAAAATGTTCTGGCCCTTGATGCAGACCACCAGGGCTCAAACCCAGGTTCCCCACTCCCAAGCTGCATGATCTTGGATGCATGACCTGCCCAGCGTGAGCCTCCACACCCTCCTCTGCACTGTAGGATGATGTTCATAGCGGTACATAGCTCGGAGGAGGCTGGTGTGAAAAAGTGAGATCCTGTGTGTTGCCTACTAAAAAGCATGACTGGCTGATCAGAATAAGAAACACGAAATTCACAGTAAGAAACATACTTTGCATCATGGTCCCGTGTATGTATGTGTGTGTGTATATATATATATATATATATATATATATATATATATATATACACACACACACACACACACACACACAAAAGTAGATATATAGAAAAACAAAAACATGCAAACAAAATATCCCTAAACTGAAAGTAACCCAAATATCCATTAGCAAAAGAATGGATGACTAAATTGTGGTCTAGTCATACGATGATACAGTGCACAGCGACAAAAACAGTGAGCTCCTGTCTCACACAATATAGATGAAGCTCGGGCATGGTTTGCTGAGCAAAAGAAGCCAGACATAGAAGAGTACATTCTGGAACCTTCCGTGTATATGAAGTTCTAAAAGGTGACACTAAGAGATGGTGTTCAAAGTGAGCAGGGAGTACTCTATGTCTATCTGATACAGATGGTGGTCACATAGAGTGCACTTGTGCAAACATCCACCAAAGCGTACCCTTGACGTTGATCTAATACGTGCACTTTGTCATATATACATTACACCTCAATTCCAAAACTATTTTAAATAGATAAGTATAGCAGCAAAGGTGAAATGGAGGCCGGGGCAGTTAGTTTAGCACAGCTCTTAGCATGAGTAAGAAGAATTCAGTGCGTGTTCGGTAGGTTGGATTATTGTGCAATGGAACCTAGGGGTGTGCTTCAGGGAGCAGAGCCCCTCTCTCACTATTTGGGTATCTCTGGTTCGGGTTCCCTCCTCTGGTCTCCGGAACCCGAGGCCTCTCTTGGAGCCCATTTGGGAAGACTGTGCAAGTGCGTTCCCCCTGGATACCACCGGGCCTGGAGTTTCCGCAGGACCGTGTCCATGCTCTGCACCGTAAATCCTAATCCCTTGCCCCCAAGATTGCAGTGACAAAGATGTAGAACGTTTTCCTATGCAATGGCTTGAATTATCCCAGGGATAATGGAAAGGTATTTTTCATCTTTAGGGTGTTAATGAATATAAATGGGATTCCTAGCCCATTTCTCTGCTTTCTGTTCCCTCTGGGAAGAGAGATCAGCGGAGGAAAACTTCCCGAGGCGGGAGCGGAGTGGAATGTGGCATCGGATCCTCCCCCTCAGGACCCCCCCCCCCAAGTGTGGGCATAGCTTCAGCAACGCCAGTGCCTTCCCTTCATGCCCAACTGGTCAAAAACTCCTTCAAGTAGAAAGCAATTGATTTATCAAGGTACAGTGTTTTTTAGTTTCAAAGAATTGCTAACCAATAAACTTTTCCAAGTGAATCAGGACCCATAAAGCCAATGCCTAAACCTATTTCCTTTTTTAAAAAATACAGTCGACATTCAATTCAATGATATTACTTACAGGTATATGGCGTAGTGGTTAGACATTTATATAATTCACAAAGCGATACCCCCTGGTAAGTCGAGTACCCGCCTGGCACCATATATAGTTATTACCATATTATTGACTATGTTTTCTAGGCTGTACTTCACATCCCCATGATCATTTGTACCTACCAATTTGTACTTCTTAATCCCTTCACCCTTTTCACCCAGCCCTCCAATCCCCTCCCCTCTGGCAACCATCAGTGTGTTTTCTGCATCGCTGAGTCTGTTTCTGTTTTGCTTATTTTGTGTTTTAAATTCCACCTATAAGTAAAATCATATGGCTCAGACCTCTTTTCTAAGATGGGATACTTCCCTCAGCGCTCACGGTTTTCTTCTGAGCAGTAGGGAAGGTGTCCTGTGGACCCAAATGGGTCCCCATCTCTCAGGGAAGTAATTCCGCCATCTCGCCACCATTTGTGCCTCATTCTGTGCTGGGTTAATTGCAGGACCCAGAAAGTGATCCTTCTCCTCAGGTCATTTACATGTCATTGGCTGTGCTGGAATATGTCGCTCCTCTCTGCTTGGCCAGGGGATGCTGAGAGTGGCTGAAAAGTAGGGCATCAGGAGGAATCCTTGTGATGAACTGTTCTGATCTGATGCTATCAATGTCGATATCCTGGTTTCGATATTTTACTAATGGATTACAAGGTGGTGCCACTGGGGAAAAGTGGGTAGAGAGTATACAGGAACTCTTGTAACTATTTCTTATAATTGCATGTGAATATTTGATTTTTTAAAAATCTTCTTGGATGATCTAATATGCAATCAGGGTTCAGAATGATCCTTCCAGCCCAACACTGGCAAAGAGAAATTTCTGTGAGGGTGGAACTCTTTTCTATCTGCATTTTTAATATGGTAGCCACTAGTCTTAATAGCCATGAGTAGCTATTAAGCTCTTGAAAGGTGACGCGTGTGACTGAGGAATTAAATTTTTAATGCAGATTAATGTAAATTTAAATAGCCATGTGTGGTATATTGGTTTGTTAGAGCTGCCTTAACAAAGACCACAAATGGGGCTGCTTAAACAATGAAATATATTGTCTCACAGTTCTGAAAGTTAGAAGTCCAAGATCAAGGTCTCAGTAGGGTTGCTTCCATTTGAGGGCTGTGAGAGAGAATCTGGACTTGGCAATACATTTTTGAATAGAGGAAGCTAACCCCTCTAGAACAGAGGGTTTGGAAAGAAGTATAGGTAAAACTGGAAAGATAAGTTGAGACTAGATCATTCTTAAATAATCAAGGGTTCATTTAGGAAGCTGCCTATTATCTACAATGCCATGGGCCAGTCCTAGACGTAGATCCAAGTGAGATTCACCATTACCATCATCATCTTTGTCATTATCACCATCATCATCATCATCACCATTATTGTCACTGTCAACACCATCATCGTTGTTTTCATCATTATCATCATCATCATCATCATCATCATCATCATCATCACAGCTTCTTTCAAGGAACTGTGTTTAAGCAAAGAGCACTGGCTCTGGGGGCTCAGACACATACACTGAGTCCCAAAGTTGTCTGTGTATATATGTATAGTTTCCAGAAGTCATTTAGTCTCTCTAGACCTCAGTTTCCTCATCTGGATAATGATGTCTGGAGCTCAAATGTAAAGAATGATTGAGAACATATTCTACCAATACTAAATAGTAAGGATATTCCGTTCTCATTAATATCATTCTGTGTCTTCCCTGATCTACCTTATGCACGATTTTCCAGGAATATTACCATAAATTCAGACCTCAACTCCTAAAACACATGTACAATCTCAACTTCTCACTGCCCCAGTGTGGTGGGAAAAATACAGTAGTGAATCCTTCCAAGCTCTGTGACTTAGAGTTACCTTCCCTCTCTGAACCTGTTTCCTTGCCTAGAAAATGGGAGCAAAAGGTTGTTGTGAGTATTCAGTGAGATCGTGAATATTAAGTACTTGTCACATGAAAGGTACTCCATGGATGTCCATGCTGTCTCCCTCCTTACTCCTTTAGGGGTGGCATTAACATGGGGCACCCAACATGCTGGGAAAACTACAACCTAAAAATGGAAACTGGCTTGTGCTGGTTTGTTCAAGGAGGCCCTGGATGAACTGAGACTGGGATGCAGATCTCCTGACTTCAGACCAGGGACCTCTGAATGAGACCACAGCAATCCAAGAAGACAGCAATCCCTGCTTTCCTCATTTGCATTGTACGCATGAGCAAGAATTCCTAAAAGAAGGCTACTGGTATAGACAGCTCTTGGGAGAGAGAAGGGCTCCCAATAGCTGGAGACATGGAGGGGGGAGAAAGAGTGGTACCTACCCAAATATACATCTGAAAGCATCATTTAATCTGTACTTGCCTCGATTACAAACAGAACTTTCCTTTCCAAGGAAAGTCACTTCAATAGCCGGCCTAATGTCCTGTGGAAGAGTATGTGTCTTGCATGCATGAGTTGTTAGCGATTTTCCCACAAAGGCCAATTTGGGGATGCCAGACAGTGCGCACAGGAAAGTTAAAACAAAATGCTAGCTAAACTGCAGTATACGAGGGAGCATGTTTC
Organism: Myotis daubentonii; assembly: GCF_963259705.1. Lineage (NCBI taxonomy): Eukaryota > Metazoa > Chordata > Mammalia > Chiroptera > Vespertilionidae > Myotis > Myotis daubentonii. Next base: position 67,789,947 of record NC_081850.1, on the reverse strand, counting down.
CATCCATTGGTGGGTGAATGGGGGGCTGGAGCACCGACTGCTGGTTAATCTCAGGCAGAGAGGAAGGGTTCCAAGCCCGCCATGTACACTGTGGCTCTGGAAGGGCCCAGTGGGCCCAGTGCTGTGAGCAGAGAAGAAATAGGGAGGCCTGAATGTGAGCCCCAGGTCTGCCAACAGCTTACCCACGGCTTTTAAATCAAGCCGGTTCCCCAGGACATCATGCAAAGAGCAAAGGAAGCTGCGTGGGATAAAAATGGTCCCAATCACTGCTATTTATTAGTAATTGCTTTCATTTATTTATTGAGGTCCTGCTCTGTACCAGTTGCTGTGCCAGGTACATACAGGGTCCAGACCCACCCTCTCAACATGCAGAACCTGGTAGAAGAGACTGGGAGTAAACATTTAATTACATTTACTACAAAATATATATTTATATTATTTCAAATGGAATTTTTTGGCATTCCCTATATCCACACACCTTGACCAATGACTCTGTAGTTCCTTTCACTGAAGAGATTAGTCTATTTTCCACCCCTTGAACCTGATCCCAGCCGTATACATTCCTTAGAATGAGGCAGATGTAACAACGTGAACATTCTAAGCCTAGAGCTCAAGAGCCTTGCGTGTTTCCATTCACTCTTGGACATCTCCGCTCCTGTGAGAACAGGCTCAGACGAGCCTGCTGGTCCCAGAAGAAGGATGAGAGATCCTACGAGCAGAACCACCCCAGCCCAGCCAGAGCAAAGACCCCAGCCAACCACCATGACACAGAGCAGCCAGTGTCCACTGAGCTCCAACCAGATGAGCCACTCTCCAGCCACCCCAGAATATAAGCAATAAAGTCTTATATGCCACCAAACTTTACAACTGTAAAGTTTGCCTTTGTGCAGCATTGTTATTGTGGCAATAAATTATACAACACACACTAATGTAGATCCATTGGCCATGGCGGACTGGAGTTTTATGTTAAGAAAGAGTCACATTCAGGTTAAACAGAGAAGAATAACTTAATGGTTTGGATATCTATCACGAGCACAGAAATAGGGAGAGACGACATACAGGAAATATATTTGCCATCTATGAATGGCACTTAGCAAAATAGATATTTTGATTGGAGATAATTTTGCCTTTCTATAGGCCCAGCCTCCCAATAAGAATTACAATAAAAATAAAATTTAGAGGATCTATTTGTTTCTTTGTAAACACCCTTGCCTGGAGTCGATTTTAAAATGGATCAATAACTGGTAACTAACTCCAGCATCTCTTTGTTCATATTTTTATTTATTATCTTCTCTCTCTCCACAACTAGAGTATAGGGTTTTATTTTAACATCTACAGTTTGAAACACATAGTTAACAACTGGAATTCATACAGGTGAGGGTAACCAAGATGGTCCAAGATTCCATAATCATATTCTTTTAAAATTTTTAAAATGACGCAAAGAGCCTAATCACTGACTTCAAATCTCCAAAGAGCATGCACAGAGCGGACCAAGCTTGTGTGTCTCCAGAGAGTTAAACCAAGAGGTCAAGATTATAAGACGACAGGCTGGGCTCAACATAGGAAAGACCTTTCTAATACCAGAGCGATTTGAAATTGGACTGGGGGACCTTGTGAGATCAGGAGCTCTTGGTCCCTAGAGGCTTTCAATGACAACCTGAGTAACCACCTCTTCGTGCTATTGTGAGAGGGATTTCTTTATTGGGGAATAGGTAATATTAGATTATTGGATCCACTTATTCCTTCATTGAAAACATTCTTTAAGAAAAAATCCAATACTCTTGAGTGCCAGCTATATGCTAGGCCCTGGCTCCATGCCAGGTAACTAAGGGTCATTTGCAAATCAGTAGCTTCTGGATCTCTTTGGAAAATTAAGGACCATAGATATATATCCCTTCCTACTCCACCACTATTTCTTTCTTAATCCTCACCCAAGGATATGCCTAGAGAAAGGAATGGAGAAGAGAGAAACATCAATTGGTTGCCTTCTATACATGCCCCAACCCAGGATCAAACCTGTAACCTGGGTATGTACCCTGACCAGGAATCAAACCCACCACCTTTTAAAATATATATTTTTTTCCAATGGGGGAAAAATTAGACTTATGTAATACTTTAAACAATAAAGAATTTAAATATATATATATATATATATATATATATATATATATAATTGATTTCAGAGAGGAAGGGAGAGGGAGAGAGATAGAAATATCAATGGGAGAACCATTGTGAGAGAACCATTGATTGGATGCCTCCTGCATGCCCCCCACTGGGGATCGAGCCCACAACCCAGGCATGTGCCCTGACCAGGAATCAAACCGTGACCTCTTGGTTCATAGGTCGACGCTCAACCATTGAGCCATGCCAGCTGGGAGAACCTGCCACCTTTTGGTATATAAGATGACACTCCAACCAACTGAGCCACTCTGGCCGGGGCCATCACTTATTTCTTTTTATAGTGAAAAAAGTAAAAGAGAACTATCTTTTTAAAAATACATCTATTCACAGAAAAAGAGAAGAAGACAGAAATGGCACCCATCTCCCATCTTCCTGTCCTCAAGTTCCCAGCACCCAGCAAATGTCTGACAAGTAATAAGCACTCAAAGAGTGTGCTTATGAACAAGCAAATGCTTGCCTGTGTGCATGCATGAAGGAAGGACCATATTCCACGAGAAAATCCCCAATACACAGTCTGACAACTGCTTCATCTTCCCATGTTCTTGAAGGGAAGAAAAGTTGACATGGTCCTGTCCCCCAAGACATTGACAGCGTCCCAGGAGAGGCAAACAGCTCAATGACTACAGTCAAAGCATTTCTCTCACTGGGGTTAATGTCATGTGCAAGAACCCTGGGGACCAGTGCTGCATTCTGCATGAGTCCCCAGGGCAGGCTTAGACAGGGGGGACAACATTGCCACTCAGCCTTACAGATGGCGCAGGTGTACCCACATGTTATCTGCTTCCTTGACTACAGCTGCAGTCAGGCCTAACATGACTCCAAGGAAGGTAAGAGCCAGAGGCCAGGGCCCCTGAGCACCGAGCATCCTCAGGGGAAACTCAGACCTAGAGAGGTCAAGGATCGCACTTAGCATCACACAGGTAAACAGCCAAGCACACAGCGCAGGTGAAGGCATGGGGGGAGGAAAAGTTCCAGATAGCCAGGGACGACGTGGTAGATGTAAAAAGCTCCTAATGTCCCTTTGGCTGTATTTCCTGCAATTTTGTGACTTTTAACAGCGTCTTTGTAAGAGCCCAATCACTAATAGAGTTGCTGCGCGGAGAAAGCATGTCACCCGGGGTCTGAGGAGATAGTTAGCAAGAAAATCTATACGGCCCTGGCGGAGTCACATGCAGAGTATTGCGTTTCCTCAGGGGGCACCGCATTACCGGGCCGAAGCAGACAAACTGGAGGGAATTCAAAAGGGAACAAGGAAAAATAATTAGGGGAATGGAGAAATTGATCTAGGCAGAAAGATTAAGGGAAATAAATGCATGGGGGTGAGTGTGTGTGTCTGTGTGCAAGTGGAAGCCAGCAGCGACTAGGGCAGCAGCTGTCAGCACGCCTGCCGGGGAGGAGGGCCAGGGTGGGGAGGGAGTCTGGGACAGATGGAGGAGGCTGGGTTGGGGGCCAAGCAAGAGGTGGAGTTAAGATGGGAGGGTGGGCTCCAGCTTGAGACGGGTGCCAGATTGGGGGCCCATGTGCTTGTAACAGGCTGCCAGGATCTGCCTGGGGATCTTCCCTGGACTCCTCAGTCGTGGGAAATATGCCTGGAGAGCAGTCAGCTGGAGAGAACAGGTTTAGGGATCTGAATTCACCTTTGCCGCATTCTACCTGTGTGGTGCTAAGCAAGACCCTTAACCTCTCTGGGCCTGAGTTTCCCCCCAGGATGCGCGGCGCCCAGGGACCCAGACCTCACTGCAGCTGTAGGTAAGGGCCCACTGTCTTTTCTTGGCTGACCCAGAATGAGGCTCTCTGAGGTTCTGACGGGAGGCCCTTATTCCTTTCATGGACTACATCTCTCTGGACTCCAATCCTCTACCCCCGTTAGAGACCTGGACCTGAACAACACTGTGTCCGCTCCCCACCTTCCGCGCCCAGAGGAGGACCTGAGTCCCAGCCAGGATCCAGCATTCATGAACCACATGAACACAGTAGCTCGCTTACGCTCTCTTGGCATCAGCTACCCACCTGCGCAGTGAGCACAGTGAGAGGTGCCACGCTGGGTACTGTGAAGACTGAACAAGCCAGGGCTTGGGGGACACTGAGCACAGAGCTGACACACACGTTGCTCTGTAATGGCAGGCGCTCTCCTTGGGAGTCTCTGTTCCTTTCCTCAATGAATGGCTCACCTGGTCCCGCACCTCTGAGGCACCCGAACCCTCCCCTGTTCGTATTGACATCTGACGTATCAGTCACAGCTCGGAGGACTGCATCTCCTCTCCCGTCCCCTCTCGCCATCTCCGAGGCCTGGACCACTGCTGTAACTCCAGGGCACATTTCTGCCCAACTGGGCCTCTGTGCCCACTGCCTGCACTCAGGTCAGCCTTCCGGAAGCACAAGGTCCAGCCACATCACTCTCCGTGCCTGCTGGGGACAGCAATGAATGCCGAGGCTTCAGCGTGGCATCCTCACCTGCCGGAGGCCCTTCCTCCCCGTGTCTCCTTCCGTTGCCCCTCTACCCCTGCTTACCTCACACACAACACGTGGCCCACCCTCTCACCACGGCCAGTATCCCACTGCTCCTGAACATGCCACATGCCCTTAGCTAATATTGTCCCACCTCCTGGAATGCTCCTACTTCCCACAGGGAGTTGGTGACGGCTCTTTGTTGACCTCCTATTCACTTACTCTCTTATTCAACAACTAGTGGAGCATCTAGCTGGTGCCTTTTGGAGTTTGGAGATGACACATCTCTCGGCAACTAAGCTGTGAGCTCTGTGAGGTCAGGGATCCATTGAGTCCCTTCATCTTTGGATCCTGGAGTGGGTATTCCAATGAAGCAAGAACTTTGTGAAGTCCATGACGGTGGCATGGTGGGGTGTCAGGGAGTGGACAGAGGTGAGCCTGGAGCCAGAACTTGAAGAGCCTTGAATGCCGTGTTCAGAAGTTCCGTGTTTATCCTACAGGCGCCAGGACCCTCCCAGGGCTTCCCAGAGCCCACCAGTGCTAGTTCCTCTCTGTGCCTTTGCACATGTTGTTCCCATTGGCTGGAATGCTCTTCCCATCTCCTTACCTGGATAACTCCTCATCATCCAGGGATTCAAAGGAAACATCACTTCCCCAGGAGGCCCTTCCAATCCTTCCCCTGGGTTAGTGCTGATGCTCCATCTGATCATAGGTGGCTGTCATCGCTAGTTTCATGCTGGTGTGGCTGACCCTGTAATTAGACCCTGTGAGCCATGTGCACCTTGTTTCCTGTTGGACCCCTAGCCCAGCCGATGCCTGGCCCAGGATAAAGGGAGAAAGAAAAGGTAGAAAGGAAGGAAGGATGGAAAGAAACATGGGGTGTCTGGTCGGGCTTTGACAAAACTTGGGAGCTGTGGGGAGGATGGATTAGAGCCCGTCTCACAGGGCTGTTGTGAAGATTATAAAGTGCTTAGCTCAGCTCCCAGCAGAGAAGAGAGAGCCACAGAGACAGAAACAGAGTCAGAGACGGAGAAACCAATAAGTGCCAGGCGCCACTGCCTCGCAGGTCCACCACGTGCACTCCCTCAAGGCTGCCTCCGTCTTCCCGCTGTGTGTTCTTCCCCTAAGTGAGCCTCCCTTCCATCGATTCCCAGCCTCTCCAGTGTGGGCTCCTAGCTCTGCACCCAGTCCCAACATCGCCGCCTCTCCAGCCACAAAGGTTAAAAGCAGCAGCCTCCACGCGCAGCGCCGGCTCCAGCGCCGGGAGCCAGCTCTTCTGTCAGTATGTCCTGAAATTCTTCCGGAATTTTGACAGGATTTCGGGGATTAGCACATTAAAGCATGATTACCGCAGTCACAGGGGATTTTCAAAGACTTTACACCGTGATCTATGTGTCCTGTTACATAAAACTTGCATTAATAGTCTGATGGCAAAGGGGGGGCGGGGGACCTAGCTGTGGAATCAATAAACTTATTTTTTGATAAACACATTTAGCAGGCGAGCCAGTCATTAAGGCCTGAGACCCTCCCACGGCATGCATCAGTGAAATTATCCCTTTGAGAAGCCATTTGCTAATTAAGTCCAGGGTCTGTTTGGGTCCTTCAGGCCACTAATGGCAGGGGCAGGGGCAGGGGCAGGGGCAGGGGTGGAAGCATCCTGCTTCCTGGCTCACCCAGGTCCTGCTGACCCAGCGCACGCATCACCCCTGAGTCCCTGTTGCTGGAGGGAAGGTGATGGGTTCTGGCCCCAGTGCATTGTGTGTACCCTAGACCACAGGAGGGAAGGCTCCTGAGTGGGTATAGAGGGAGCACAGCCTGTATCACTCTATGGGGATTGACAAGGGGCTCTTTTCTTTGCGTGGCTGCCCTCTGAGGGCTGGTAAAGAGCACCCCATTCTGCTGCCCAAGAACATGGCTCATTTCCCCTGTTGGTGCCCATTCCTTGCAAACTGCAAAGAGTAAGGTAGCATTGTTTAAAAAATAACAGCTTATACATATGTAGCTGATTGCCAGGGACGTACTAGGCACTTCACATGCGTTGTCATGTACCTCTTACAGCAGCCTTTTGAGATAGTTTCTCTTATGATTCCCATTTTGCAGAGGAGGAAGTTGAGAGGCAAAGAGCTTAAATGCTTGCCCAAGGTCACAGAGCTGAAAAGTAACAGAACTGACAGCTGGAGCCAGTGCTCAGGTTCCTGAGTCCCAGCATCTAACCAGGATGCATCGAGGTATCCTGCTAACAATATTCACAGATTGCTTCCACCTCCTGAGCAGTTCCGTGCGCTTAATTCTTGCAGAAACCCCTAAATGCAGATGTTGTTACACATTCCCATGTTTCATACAAACAAACAGACTCAGAGAGATCAAAAGCAACTGGCCGTGGTCACACGACTGGAAAATGCTGGAGTTGAGATTTAAAGCCAGGCAGTCTGACACCAGAGCCCAGACTTATAACCAGATTCAAAGCACAGGGCCCTTCTGAACTCAAAGCATAGCCATCAGGCGACACTCAGGCATATTAAGGACATGCTCAGTAGGCCTGACTGAGGGGAGAGGGAGAAGACAGCCCAGGAGAATGCTGGCCAAAGGGCAGAGGCCCAGGGCCTGGCACCGGGCAAGGATGCTACACTCGGCTCTAGGCAAAGTGTTCAGGTCACCATCACCGTATTCCCAGACTTAGCCTAGAGCCTGGCATAGAGTGACATCTTTGTTAAATGAAATATTGAATGAATTCTTGTTTCAGAGCCAAGGAGGCCAAAACTCAGAAAAGGGAAGTGACCTGTCTGAAATCACACACCTAGGACATGCTAAGTGAAGATTGGGTTTTGTTTTTATCTTGGGCCTTAGGTTTGTTTATCTCTTGTCACAGTCCTCCCTCCCCACCTTTTTCCCCTCCACATGCAAGTGCAAGCACACAACACATGCACATCCGTAAGCTTTGACCATATCAAACCAATTTATACTTCTGGAAGGTGATGTACTATCTGTCACACCAAGCTATTGCCTGGTACACTCTTCCCCAAGCTCCTGTTCACCTGGCAGATTCCTACTCTTCCTTGGAGTCTCACAATAGCTGTCACCACCTCTAGGAAACCTTCCTTGGCCTTGAAGTTGGGTCAGGTCATGAGCCCCTTCCTTTGGCTGCCACAGTCCCGTGCTCTCCTGTCTGTTGACACCCTGCATTGTAATTGCCTGCTCCCTCGCAACTGGGCCTCCTAGACACTGGGTCTGTGGTTTACCCACATGGCTTTGGGCTTTAATAAATAGGTTCTGAATAAGTGAACACGTATAGCATACATAAGTACATATGTGTACACACACACATACACACGGGGCTACATACTGAGATAACAACTTGTGTTTTGTTTTGACTGTTATTAGTTATCTGTTGTTGCATAACATATTTCCCTGAAAACGTAGTGGCTTATAACAACACACATTTTTATTATCTCGCACCATTTCTGTGGATCAGGCATCTGGGGGCAGCTGAGCCGAGTGGTTCTGGCTTGAGGTCTTTCATGAGGTTACAGTCAAGACATTGGCCGGGGAGTCAGCTGAAGGCTCGACTGGGGCTGGAAGGTCTGCTTCCAAGATGGCACCTCACCTGGGTATTGGCAGGAGGCCTCGGTTCCTCCCTGCATGGACCTCTCCATTGGCTGCTTGAAGGAACTCATGACCCGGCAGCTGGCTTCCTCCAGAGTGAGTGCTCTGAGAGAGCAAGGAGGACACCAAGTACTTTTTATGACTTACACCATCACACATCATCACTTCCGCCACATTCTCTTCATTAGAATCAAGTCATTAAGCCCACCAAACTCAGGAGAGGGGAATTAGGCTCTACTTGTTGGAGGACTAGTGTCAATAGGTTCATGGAAGTATTTTTAAACATTCACACTGCCCGAGGATACTGGAAAGAACAAAAGGCCTTTTCCCTTGCCCCCTTCCCAATAGGCAGCCAAACTTGAGGATTCTAAATCTGAATGCCATTGGCCGAGAGGACTTTGAACAGTCTGTATTTCAGAGCGGGAAATCAGAATCACTTGGAAGATGGTAACTCTCACTCCTTCCCCTCACCAACTCTACCCTTGTTGGGGGAGGAACAGAAGTAGCTGACCCTAAAAGAGAGAGGTGCTCCCCAGAACTGAATGGGGATAGGAATGGAGTAGATTCTTCCTTCCCAGGTTCCAACTCCAGAGTGTGGCAAAGCCCTGCCCTTGCCCCGCCACCAGACCTCCAACAGGGGGCACTGCAAGAGGACCATGGAGGGGGCTGCTAAGGACTGAGTGAGGCCTCAAGGGCAGCTGCCATCCACTGGAGGACCCTGCAGGAAGCCCCAGGAGCCCAGTGGCCCACCACACAGCAAGACCAGGTCTGCACACAGCATTCCGACACCACAGCTGACATAGTGCCTTAGAGGCCATCAGAGACTAAACTCCTTCCTCATTTCTAGGCCCATGTAAGCCCCTCCTGCTTCTGCTCATGCCACTACACCCATAAGAAAGGATGGGGGTTCCCTAATACAGGGTGGCCTGGGGTGGAGCTTGTCTCTACCCTAGAAAGTGGGGCTCAGTGAAAAGATGTCATTTGCTTCAAAACAAATAAAATATCTGAACAGCTCCTTCAGCACCATGGCCTTTGTTCCTAAGCTCTCGTATAATTCAGGCAGCATTTTAATTAAACAAAAACAAACACACAAAGAGTAAGAGTGAGGAGGAAAAATAACTGATTTTTACTGAAGCCCTAGTGAGTGCCAGGAAATTGTCTTAAGCCTCATGGTGGGATTCTTATTCCCATTTCACAGATGGAAAAGAGACTGGAGATTTAACAAATGCCTTCTCATGGTGGGTCAGGCATTGGCCTTTGGCTGTGGGCTCTCCTTGACAAGTCTGCACTGAAGAATTATTATCCACATCTTACAAATGAGGAAGCAGAGGCTCAGAGAAGTTCAACAACTAGCCCAAGACCATACAGCAAGTGACACTGGGCAGCCCAGGGTACAGGTGACCATGCTGGGCTCTCCTTGCTGAGAAGGACTCCACGAAAAGTCTTTGGTTAGCATGTCATCATCTGCTATAAAAGAATCTGTATTCCTGCCCCCCCCCCCCGCCCCCGCTGTGAAGTCATCTACCATCATCCCGTAGCCCCACCCAGCTCCCTGAGGAGTGCTAGGGAAAGGGAGGTAAGAGATGAGCTGAGATCCACTGTGGGCTCTGAGAAGGGAGTCTGTGGTAATTGGACAGGATTAGGGAATTAATACATTAATGCATTATTAGCGCTTTTATAGGAGATTTCAAAGAGCTGAGCGCTGTGATCCCCGTGTCCTGTTGTATAAACCAGCCGTAATTGCCTTAATTGGCCCATTGTTGCTGATGGGAGCGGACAAGCAATAGGCTCGTTTGTCTCAGGGCCTGTGGTTCTCAGTCTTGCCGCAGTCCAGGCCAAGCCAGGAAGAGTGGGGGAAACTGAGTCTGGGCGTGGACTGCCAAACATCCTGCTCCATAGGAGGTGCGGTCCAGCACCTCTGATCACCACGGTGTGGAGCAGAAGACCCTGCCTGCAGCCCTAACGGTGCTGCTTCCTGGCCAGTGACCTCAGCTCCCTGAGCCTCAGTTTCCACATCTGTCAATATGGGTGACAGTTTTATCCGCCTCACGGTGTTGCTGAGATGAGGCAAGGAGCCAGCGCTGATGAACGTGCTTCGTCAATCAGACCGGCCTGTGCTGGTGGGAGGAAGGGTGAGAATTTTTGGGGGTGGACTCAGCTGGTGAGTTTGTCTCTTGGTGTTTCTCTGTTGGGAGAGAATAATAACAACCCCTGGAGGGAGAGAAGGTGGATGTGTGGGAGGGCCTGGGAGATGTCCCTGGGGACAGGAGAGCCGAGCGGGCTGAGGATCGTGGGCGGTGAGTTGTGAAAGAAGCCAGCAGGCTCCAGCATCGAGGCCCGGACACCTCAGCGTCCCTCCCACTGGCTGAGAAGCAGATCGCCCAAGAAGTCACCTAGCAACTGTGGAGCCTGGTTCCTTGGAGTTTAATTAGTCTTTGCTAATTAAGCGCCTGGGTTGGACCCCTATAGGAGGTGTGTGTCTGTAGCTTCATAGATGAAAATAATAATAGAATCTTAGAATCACAGCTCCAATGGGGCCCTAAAATGTCTTTTCCTAGAAACAAACCAACAGAATACCCTGTGTCTTCCTCTCTATGAATCTAGGCTGGGTTGCAAGAAAAAACGGTGCCACTGGGCTCAAGCTCTGCATCTGGAAGGAATGACCTGGGTGGATTGGGACTTTAGGGCAATCACTCTGAGATGCCAAGGATGAATTATAAGGAGCCGCACTGGCAAAGAGGCAACAATTAGGTGAGAGATTGTCAGGCCTGAGCAGAGGCTGGGGTCTAAGAGTCATGGAGCAAAGGGAATGAGACTTCTTATTGTTAATGAGGATATTTGAGTCACTTAGACATGGTGACCCATCCAGGAAGTGTGAGGAACAGAAATAAGGTGTTGTGCACAAAAATTTTGGTTCCTCCCTTCTGGGCACATGGTCAGATTGCACGCTCTGCCCCCCTTGCCATTGGTGAAGCCATGAGTTGGGAATGGCAGCGCCATAGTCACTTTTGGGATAAGCAACTAATGTCAATGTGAGACTTCTCTGGCCCAGCAAGTAACAAAGTTCCCAATGGTGACTCTTCCATGGACTTAGGATGCTGAGTGGTCATGGTGACAATAGTCCCCCTGACTATCTGGAGCATAAACCAGAAATATACCCTGTTCTTTAAGCCTCTGAGAACTGGAGATTATTTTTTATCCAAACACAACCTAGTCTGTCCTCATACAGAAAAAGTAAACTTTATGATCAAGGATGTGTGAACACCATCAGCACACAGTAACATCCATGTAAATAAAGAATAATCCCCAGTTCTGATCGAGGGCTCTTTTGCTTTAAGCCAGACTCGCTGCCTCCAAACTTGAAAAGCAATAAAGACTTTGGAGAGTTCGCCTAGAATTTCTCCGTAGCTAACTTTTGCTTTCTGGTCCAGATGCCGGGAGAGAGGAGCCCTGTGTGTGTTTTACATACATTCGTCACGGTGCATGTGGTCCTGGATGTTGGCCATTGGAACTGGCCTCCCATTTTCCACGTGCATCTGGACCAGGTAGATAGAAACCTAGCTGTAATGAGTTTGCCCCTTGCCCATGACATTTGTACTTTATAGCGGGAGGACTATAAAAAATTTTAAAGCTCAAAGTCTGTTTGCTCTCAGCACAGTAACTATGATGAGGTTTGGGAGCCCTGACTTGGATTTAAACTTAACTTCCTAACAAAGCCTGGGAGAGAAGTTAGGGGTGAATCAGGTCCTTTTCAGAATCTTTTGTATTTTTATCCAAAGTTTTATTTATTTTTTCTTTTCATTGATAAGTTTCCTGGTCTGAGATAAAGATGGAACTCTCGGGTTAAATGTTAATATCTTGATGAGAAAGGGAACCAATGGTGCCTGAGCCCTCACTGTGTGCAAACATTGTTACCCGCTTTATACATTATCTCTTTCAATCGTCACATTAACTCTTTGAGGTAAGTTTATTCATTCTATTTGGAGGGAAAGACATTTAGAGATGCTAAATAATGGAAAACATCAATGCCAGAAAATGAATCCAGGCTTGTCAACCCAAGAATCCATGCTTGGTCCCCACCACCGCCCTGCCTTGGGATCCATGATTTATGTCCTGATAAAATAACTGTGGCCCACCAATTATTACTTTCTCAGGAGAACAGTGTTAGTATTATGGATAGAACATAGGCTATAGAGTCAGTAGGACATGGGTTCAAGCCCTGGGACCACTATTTAGTGGTTTTAGAAGTTATAGTGTCTTCTGCATTTCCTTCTCCTAACATGGGAGGAAAACTAAAGGGAAGTGTGCTGTGATAATAATGGAGTAAATAGATAAATGGTCAAGATAATTTTAGGTCAAAGGTTTACTAGGGAAGTCAGCCATAATGATGTGATAGAGCTAGAAGGATGGCCTGGGACATGAGGTGGGCTTTGCAGCTCCTGCCTGAGGAAGGGCATGTGGCTTAGGATTAGCGAAGGAGAAGGCGGTCCCCGGTTGCCCATGCTTGACCCTCCAGTGGCCTTATCACTGCTTCCAGCAGACGGGTCACCTTCTACCCTGACGTGCCTTCCATGAATTACTTGGGCCTAATCAGAATGGTTAGGAATTTGCAAAATCGTGTGCCCTTCTACTAAGTCAACTTTGGAGTGGTCTGTTTCTGGAGAGTTCCTGAGAAATGAGAGAGAGGAAGAGAGGGAAGATATGAACACTCAGGGGGATGAAGATGAGAAGAGACAGACAAACAGAGAGACATTCAGACAAGAAGTTTCAGGTAAAAGAAAGAGCAAGTCAGTTAGAAAGGCCAAGGTGGAGAGGGGCAGGGAAGGGGAAAGAAGAGAAGAGAGGTGGGCAGGCCCAGGCTGGGGGCAGGGATGCCAGGAGAAGAGACAGACAAACAGACTGGCCATCCAGGGCCCAAATAGAACTTCTCATGCCCAGCGACGAGATAGAGATGCAGGGGCACCAACCAAGACGAGGCGTAGGGAGAGACAGATGGCGGCAAGTTCCTGCAAGACGTGATTCCAATCACGCCCATTGAAATGGATGTTGGCCAGTTCAGAAGGCAGCAAAGCATGGGATTGGGAGGGGGCGGAGGGGTGGGCCCGGGTGGAACAGGTTGGGGGAGCTTCTGCCAGGGACGGGCTGCTGATGAGATGGCAGCAGCTCGGCCTCAGCAGGAGGAGCCCTCCGCCCGTCCTTCCACCACAGTTGGACTCACCTGCCAGTGGAATGAGTAATGAGTTCATTAAACCTCCCGTACCCGTTCCTGAAAAGAAGATGAATGTGGCAGAGAGGCAAGGCTCCAAGTGCGCGCCTGTGGGCGGGCGTGGGCCCGCGGCACCCCGGGCTTAAAGCAAACAGATCACTCTGGTTTTTTGCCTGTAGACCTCCCACGGCTCCCCATCACCCACACCCTTGCCCTGGCATTCAAGGCTTTTGTGAGCTGGTCCTGCTAACCTCTTCGGCCTTGTTTTGTACCACTTCCCTCTCCTACTGGGCAGCCTGCCCTTCCCCCTGGGCTTGTGGCTTCCCATACAAGCATGGTATGGCACGAGGCTGTGTCAGTCCCTGGAAGAGCCGCTCTGCTTAGAATGGCCTTGCCCTCCGCACAGGGGCCCATGTCTGTGGTGAATTCCCGGTCACCCTCTGAACCCTGCCCCAGGGCCACTTCCTCTGTGAGGCCTCCATGGGCAGCAGAGCTGGCCCTGCCTTCTGTGTGACATTCGGTGCCAAGTCCTGTCCTGGAATTTATCATTATGAATATCCACTTCCACAGCCGATTGCCCATCTGATGCCAGCTCCTCGGCATGCTGTATCTCATTCATCTCTGTTTCCAGATGTATGCACAGCCCACGGGCTAACCCCAAGATTTCAGAACCAGAGAGCCCTGCGGCTTATACCACACCCTGGGGGTTGGGACCCTGGGCCAGCCACCTCTCTAAGTCCCGGTTTTCTGGGACTGTAAAATAGAGATGAAGATACCTCTTCGCAGGGCCTGCTCTAAAGAGAAAATCAGACAATGTTTGCTTGGTGACATTTTTTAAAATGTCATCTTAAAAGTTGGCACCAGATATGGGGAGGAGAAGTGGTTTGATCCTTCTGATTTATGAGTGTTAACCTGAAAATAATAGGCCAAAGTAAGAGACAACAAGCATTTACTTGAGATTAAAAACAGCTATTCGGGAATCACTGATTCAGGCAGAACCCAAATCATGTTCTGACTAGGAGACAAAGGCAGGGGTGTTTGTGAGAAAAGGAAAGACATTTCTATGGGTGCCTTGGAGCTAACATGGGGATGCTGATTCTAAGCAAGGATTTTAATGTTCAGTCCTGTAGTCGTACCTCCAGGCCTGGGATCCACCCCCTCCCCAGGACCCTCCCTGACTACTGGACCCCTCTTCCTGCTGGAAGACTTTATCTGGGTTAAAGCCTCGATTCCTATGGCTTCCACCCACTGATCGCCCACAGAGGCTGTCATTTCTCACTTTGGGGGGTGGGGGGGGGGTTGTCATTTCGGGTTTTGCTTTTTTGTCACAAGAAATGTTGAAATAATTTCTTTCCCTGTCATTTTTGCAGGCTCCCAGCAGGCCTCCCTGGCATCTTTCAAACTTGTTTCTAATTCTAAATACTTTAAAGGGAGAGAAAAAAAAGGAAGTATTTTGGGTCAAATAAAGGTACCTATGATTTTCTTCCTAATATGTAGTTCCATCACACCCTTTACCCTGGCCTCCCCCACCCCAAGGGCAGTGGAAATGAAAATGGGTCAGGACCTGGTGGCAGGAGGCCTGGTTCTGGTCACAGCACCGTCCCTCACTCGCTGGGCAAACCTGAGCAAGGCACCCACCCTCTCTGAGCCCATGAGTAACCATGCCTGCCTCCGAAGAGCTGTTGGCAGATGAAAGCACATGGAGTCCTTAAGCCGGTATTGGGCACACAGTTGTGTGTGCCGTAAAAGCCAGGGTTTAAAAAGATCTGTTGCCAGCTGATTGAATGGGGCTTTTAATCTGGGTGAATTCGGGTTATAAAAAGATATTTAGTCCCTGTAACCAAGAAGCCTGGAATCCCATTGAGATGGTTGGGTGGACTATTTATCTATTTGTTGGTTGAATCGATAAGTGATTAGACCCAGTGTCCACTGCTGAAGCCATTCGGGACCTGAGCAAGGACGCAGGCGGCCAGGTACACTAGGGAGAACACCCACAGTGGCAGATGTATCTGAGTCTGAACCCTTTCCCTGTGACTTTGCTCTGAGCTGTGGTTTTCCCATCTGTGAAATGAATAGAGCAGGAGTTGCCACTTCAGAGCGTCATTGTGACAGGTGAGGAAACCGTTAGAAAAGAGAAGATGCTCATCTAGCAGTAGCCCCACTGCTCTGGCCGGGCAGCTCAGTCGGTTGGAGCATCGTCCCAATGTGCCAGGGTTGTGGTTCAATCCTCGGTCAGGGCAGGTATAGGAATCAACCAGTGAGTGCCTGACGAGGTGGAGCAACAAACCAATGTTCTTCTCTCTCTCCTTCCTTCTCTCTCTCTCTCTCTCTCTCTCTCTCTCTCTCTCTCTCTCATCAATCAATAAAAAAGCTTTAGGAATAGTAGCCCCATCTTCCTACCCCTATCTCTACAACCATAAATGTGGTACAAAGTGTACGTAATATTATACTAATGCGAGGGTTACCATTAACAAAGCAGTTGAATGCAGTGGTTACCGGAAAGGAAGTCAGAGTCAGAATACCTGGGTTCAAAGTCCGGTCACCTCACTTCCTGTAAGAAACTTTGAGCAAGTTGTTCAACACAAGTGACCAAGTCTCTTTGAGCGGACACCTGTGAAATGGACATAATATTAGTTCCTTCCTCCTGAAATAGTTGTGAGAATCACTAAATGAGGTCTTGTGTATAAAAGCGCTCAGCACGGTGCCGGGCTCTGAGCAAGTGTACAACCAACATCAGCTGACAGTCTTAATACCAAAGTAACTGCTGTCTCCGCTGTTTGATGTTGTAATGGAAAGATCTGGTCTCAAATCCCAGGTGTCTATTATTCACTGCGTGACCTTGAGCAAACCCCTTCCTCTCTGAGCCTCCGTTTCCTCATCAGTAAAATGGGAATGAAATTAACTCCCCCGTGCAACACTTCCGGAAGGGTTAAGTTACGTACAGTGCACAGTTGGCGTGTAGAAGGCACTTGGCAAGAGTCTGCAAACTGATCTGTCTGATGTAAACAATCCATCATAGTGCTCTGAGCCTCACTGTCCTCCATGGGGAGATGGGGACATTATCTGTGCCCCAAGGGTGGCAGTGGGGAAGGACACACAACCTCAGGAAGCACTAGGACAAGGCTGGGACAGTCAGCGCCGCAGCACGGCCCTCCCCTCCTGTCAGCTGGATGTAAACGGTAGAGTCGTCACCCCAATTAACTCTCACACTTCCAGGTCCCAGTTCACTGCCCCAGCGCCTGGTAGAATTATGAACCTTCTATACAAATGCTGTTGTATATGAAGGGTGAAACAGCCCAAGCCTGTGCCTCGGCGTTTTGTGTAGGGTGGGTGGTGGGGAAAGAGAGACCCATTAAGTCAAATTTACACTGGACCTCCAGGCGGGCAGTAGCCCTGCCCCCTGCTTTATGTCTCAGAAACTGACCCTGCCCGCTCGCTGCCCATGAAAAGACAGAGAATCCTGCCACACGGGCAGAATCATCTGGCCTGGATTCCAAATTCTCGTCTTGAGAGGGACTTGGAGAACCAAAAGAGAGGGGAAGTTTCAGCACTGTGGGCTGAGCCCATAAAAGGAGCCCCTGCTCCCTGCCTAATCTTTCCACTGCCCCATCCCACAGGCTACCCAGGCCCATGTCCACAACAGGGCCCACACCAGGGCCCCCACTGCTCTCCCTGGGATGCCCTCCCCTGCCTCTTCTCTGCATCCCCACCCTGTTCCCTTGAGCCACCCAATCTTGGTTGAACATGGCAAACCAAATTTATTTCTTTTGAACTTTTCACATATGTTATTTCTTCTATGCCTCGCAGCCATGCTGTGATACAGGTAGAATTAGCCTCATTTTAACAATGGAGACTCAAGTTTTCCAGCTGATCACCTGGGTGGCTGTATGAATAATTCCCCTTCAGCCACAGCATGGCTATTCCATTTACACCCCCACTTCCTTCTCCTTTGAGTTCAGTTTGCATTTATAAGACAGTCCCTATCTTGGGTGTAATCTTTGATTATACCCAAGCCAGAATCACTCTCCAGGGGTTTGATCAGTGTGGGCCTGTTAAGGATAAGGATCATGTCTTTGTCCATCACACAGCCAGATGGGCATTGGACATCTCACTTGTAGCTGTGCTGGTCTGGTCAGCCTGTTTTCCCTTTTTCCAGGAATTTTTCTCTCTCACTTGAGTCGTACAACTGGTGTTAGGGAATGTCATTCCTAATACCTGGCAAGTCTTATTAAGGGGGATGCAAGACAATTCAGAGTTTAATCATTTGATTGGAAACTGCATGTCGAATCTACCCATGGAACAGAGACTGGGAGAACTCACCCATCGGCACCCTCTCCTCATTCTCGGGGTTCACTGACAAACCCATTCCCCAGCTTCCTTTGCACCTTGATGGGGCCGTGTGACTATTTCTTGCCCATAGAATGTGAACAGAAGTGATGTGTGCATTCCCATACGGCCACATAGTAAATAGTAGGTGTGTCTTCACCATCACCCATTTCCCTGGGTGAATGGAGAGAGCTCCATGGACCTAAAGAAGAGCAGAACCACAAATGGGAGAGACCCTGGGTCCCTGAATGACCCTGTGGAACAGAGCTCCTCCCATTCCATATGCGGCACAAACAAGAAATAATGTTTAATTCGGTGTTAAGCCACTGAAATGTTGGGGTTGTTTCAACAGAGTTAGCCTGCCCAGACCAGTAAAATATGCACACACACAAAGGTCTAGCTCTCTGATTCTTACAGAGAGGAGTACCAAACAGATATGTTAGGGCCACATGTCAGTAGGCCTCGTTTGCTAATGTTAGTGTTCATAAAGCCAGTAAAGAATTTCAAGGAGAAGGAGTGGTTGTTAGAAGGAAGGACAGGAAGAGTTAAACTAGTAACTGTCACATATTGAGTGCTCTATGTCCTGGGTCCTACAGGCCAGCCTATCAGCATCACCTCATCCCACCCTCCCAACGCCACATCCCCCCTTTTACAGATGAGCAAACTGACTCCGTGTCGCACAGCAGGTAACCAGCAGAACCACACCTGACAGGAGTCACACCCACACCTGCCCTGCTCCAAAGCCTGAGCCCTTTCATTAAACCACAAGACTTAATTAGGATTAGCTTAGCCCATGTATTCTTATAACGTTTTTGTTAACCATGGCTATATATTCTTTTGAGAATAGTAAAAAGGAGAAAAAAACATACTTGTACACACACCAAAAATAACTAAATATATAAAAAGCTAATCTGGCCACAGAAGGGGAACCAGAATCCAAGAACCCAGTCACCCGGAGCTTGTCCTCTTTGAAGAAAAAGCTCGCCTGCCCCAGTAAGTGATGGCCCAGCTGAGGAAAAATGACAGCAGCTTTTATTGAGATTTCCAATCACCCCAGGAAAATATAGCCTTGTAATTGCCCATTTGTAAGCAGTATGGATGTAAACTCTGATTTCCTCCACGTGTTAACCAGGTTGGGTTTGGATAGCCAAGTTGACTTTCTTGCTCTGTGTTAGGCAAGGAGCCCTCCCTTCTGCTCCCGCAGACTCCTTCTCAGCCCCCAACCTCCACCCCCTGGTGCTGCTCTGCCTCTGTTTACAACTTCCTGGTCTGCAATTTCTTAATGACGTTTTAACGAGGTGCCAGTTACATGTGCAAATTGAAAAGAGGCGACATTGAGAGATTGCTACCTGGTGGTAAATTTATTAAAATCAAGGCTGTTTTAATAACTTCCTTGTATATGCATCCGCCTTCGTGTCTGTAATATTAGTTTTGGTTGTTATTGTTTTTTAAACCTTTTTTTTTTTTTAAAAAAATAGATTTTTATTGAGTTCAGAAAGGAAGGGAGAGGGAGAGGGAGATAGAAACAGCAATGATGAGAGAGAATCATTGATCGGCTGCCTCCTGCATGCCCCCCACTGGGGATGGAGCCCACAACTCGGGCACGACGCTCAACCACTAAGCCACGCTGGCCAGGCTCTTCTTTTTCAAGAGTGTCACTCCTCACCCTAGCCTCCCCCATTCATATCAGGACTCCAACCACTATTGTCTGTCCACAGCATCTGCATCAGTCCCTTTGAGCACTGGACTTGACACTCCAGCCACCCACCAGCATTCCCATTGGGTGACATACCAGGTCCTCACAAACCCAGAGTCCTGTCCACACTCCCCCTTGGTCCTGAGTTTGGCACAAGAAGATGTTCTCCCTCCTCTCTCGTAGAAGCAGGCTGCCTCCGGGAACAAGGTGCCTCCCTCTCCGCGAGGCGGAAAGGGCTTCCGGAGGCTGAGGTGCGGTGTGAAGCAGCACACTGGCCCGCGTTGTTCAGCGCCAGCTTTCACAGCAACCAAAGTGCTGTTTTTGTTTCTCTACTGCTTTCCTCTTGCTTTATTTCCCCATTGGTTCCAAACTCAGGCCGATGGAAAGGTGCTACTGATGGAGCCTCCTCGCACCCCCAACAGCTGGCAGTCGCCCCAGATTCTCCCTCTCCTCCCATCGAACTGAGTCCCCGTGAGTTGAATGTGGAGTCAGATGCCTTTGAGTCAAGTCTCAGGATTGCCAATTTCTATCTCTTTAATCTTGGAGAAGTCACTTCTCCTCTGGGAGCCTCAGTTTAATCATCTATAGAATGGGATTATATTACCTACCTGGCCAGATCCTGCTATCCATTGATCGAGACACAGGAGGTGAAAACTAATTTCATACCATGTGATACTTAAGCATTTTTTTTTAATAAACTAATTTTCTACAATGTGAGACTTAAGCATTTTATAAACTAATTTTCTACAATGTGAGACTTAAGGCTCTGCCTCCTTCTCTGGGGCCTTCTAGACCAACTCACATTTCCCGTTGATGCGTTAGGTTCCAAAATCTCAATGTGAGCTTAAACATCCAAACTCATGTTGCTAAAGAACTTATTACACACACACACACACACACACACACACACACCATCATCCTCTCTAATTTGAATCATGGGGAAAGCATGAAGAGAATCAATTTTTATATGAAAATTGCCTTTGCAATTGCGGCAGCTTGGTTCACAATCAGGAGTCTCCACTGTTGCCGCCGCCTTCCCTTTGGGTACTTGATTTGGTGCCGCTCTGTGTACAGGCTGCATATATTTGTTTTTTATGGTATTTTTTTATGTTTGCAAACAGCATTCTTTAACCTGAAATATCTTTCCGTTTAAATGCCAGCCGTTAAATATACAAAATGGCCAATCAATTTTTTTCCCCGTGCATAGAATGAGTCAATTCTTGCTGTTGTGTGAACGCCGAGAGCAGTCGGAAAGAAATCAAAGAAATAAAGAGAACGTGATCCGGGGCGGGGTGGCCTTCAAGAATATCTTCAGTGCAGCCCCTCGCTTTACAGATGGGAAACTGAGGCCCAGAGAGAAAGGTGCTGACCAAAGACCCCACAGCCAGTGAGAGGCAGAGCCTGGGCGAAAAGCCTGGACTCCTGCCTCCCCTTCTGTGCCCATCTGCGAAGCCCACTACTTCCCTAGAGACATGAGAACTGCCAGAATTTGGCCAGAAAGACCACGGCACTTATCAAAAATGCAGAGGCGGAAACAGGAGGCTCTGAGCAGACAGCCACAATGCCTGTGGGACCGGGCACCCACAAAGCTGCACCTTTGTTTCATTTTGACACAATTTTCAGGCAATCGATATTCCTGTATTTAAGAGAAACAGAAAGTCAATCTTTTCTTTATCTATGGTTTTGGATTATTTTAATTTTATATT
Source organism: Myotis daubentonii (assembly GCF_963259705.1). Classification (NCBI taxonomy): domain Eukaryota; kingdom Metazoa; phylum Chordata; class Mammalia; order Chiroptera; family Vespertilionidae; genus Myotis; species Myotis daubentonii. Next base: position 67,768,781 of record NC_081850.1, on the reverse strand, counting down.
TTTAGTATTTTTTTATGGATTTCAGAGAGTAAGGGAGAGGGAGATATAGAAACATCAATGATGAGTGAGAATCATTGAACGGCTGCCTCCCACACACCCCACACTGGCGATCGAGCCCACAACCCAGGCCTGTGCCCTGACCGGGAATCAATCTCTGATCTCCTGGTTCATAGGTGGACACTCAACCATTGAGCTACGCCTGCCGGGGTGGATTATTTGTACCTTTGCTTCCCATCCCATGAAGCATGGTCTTTGGGTTCAGACAGACACAGCTTTAGGACCCTGAGTAAGTGGCTTCATGTCTCTGAACCTCGGGGTCCCTGTCTTGAAAATAAGGATAATCATACCTCTTTCAGAAGGGGGCTTTAAGAATTAAGAAGTGCCTCACTTAGTAAGCCGACCAAAATAAGGGCTCAATATATGTTGGCCGCCCTTTCTGACTGACTCCAATTTATAAAATTTGGTAAAGCTGTGAAGCACTAAGACACAAAGAAAGACAATGGCAGGGAGAGGGCAAGGGCTCCCTGCAGCCATGATGCTGGCAATGGACCACCTCCATGATATCCTGTGACTGCTAACCCTTCCCCTTTCTTGATTTAAAAAAAAAATTTTTTTAAATTTCATTTATTGGTCAACTTTTCCCATGAGAACACATCTTTAATCTAATCATGTAAATCCATGGGAAAATCTAATTCACTTGAGAGAAATGCGCTTCAAGGCTAGCCTTATGGGAAGGCCTCTGTTCCTTAAAGTGTATCTGCAGCAAGTGACGCGTGCCTTTCTCACAGTTACAAAGGGAGATAAATGAATCTCCGGCTAATTTTAGGAAATAGAGGGTTGATTAAATAAATGGTAGCTCTCGTGATCCAAATGATCTGTCATTTTCAAACATCTCAGGCACCAATTTTAATGCTAAAATTTTAGCTTTCCAAAAGTGTAGATTCCATGCGCGTATTTAATAGTCAATTTGCCTGATTATCACTTGGTTAGTTCCAAACATGTCTGACTTTTCTGGTGCCTGCTCCAAAGTCTGTCTGGCTTTGGACTGTGAAGTGCGCCCTCAGCACGGAAAGGGCTGCGCGCTTCCAGCCCTGAGTGTTTTGCTCTTCAGACGGGCAACACTCTTGACGCTGTAGTCTCTTCTTCTCAGGGAGCCACCGCCGCCCCAGCGTGCGTTTATTGTGCGGGTCAATTAAGAAATTGAGCCGAAACCGGTTTGGCTCAGTGGATAGAGCGTCGGCCTGCGGACTGAGAGGTCCCAGGTTCGATTCCGGTCAAGGGCATGTACCTGGGTTGCGGGCACATCCCCAGTAGGAGGTGCGCAGGAGGCAGCTGATCGATGTTTCTCTCTCATCGATGTTTCTAACTCTCTATCTCTCTCCTTTCCTCTCTGTAAAAAATCAATAAAATATATTTTTTTAAAAAAAGAAAGAAATTGAATGTGAAAGGCTCTAGTCACCTGTGCATACTGTTCTTATACCCAGCAGTGATGGACGGGCAAATAAATGACTAAGTCCATCCATAAACCTCTGTGCCAGACACTCTAGAAGTGGAGAAACAGGCCTCATTCTAAGGTTCATCCTTAGGTGTAAGGAGCTCATCACCATCTGCAACCGATGGGGAAATAGACAGATGCTTAAACCCCGGCATGACATGCGCTCCAATAGGAGGAGCCCAGAGGAGGTGCCCTTAACCCACTCTTGCAATCAAGAAAGGCTTCTTGGAGGAGGTGAGCTTTAAATGCAAAGTGGGAATTAACCAGCCAGAGGAGAGGGAGAGTTGCCATTCATCAATAAAGTGCAACATATTTGATCAGATGCTACACCTATTACACATTTTTCCCCGAAGAAAGCAAGGGAAGCAATACAAACACTTCTTTCACAGTGTCAGTCTGAGTCCCATCAGGAAAATGGGCCCACCGTAAGTATAACAGAAACAAGGCATTTCGTACGGGGATTAGGATTTACACACACGCCAGGGCTGGGGGAGTGGCATATAGGAGGAGGAGGATCAGAGAAGCGGTCACTAACATGTCAGCCCCGAATGCTGGAACCGGTGGAGAAGCCCGAGCTCACCGGGAAGTCTGAGATGCCACTCGGATGACATTCAGTCACCAACGTGGGAACTCGAGGAGCGGTGCCGAGAGCCACCACGAGAACATGGCCCCTGCTTTGCTTCACCATCCAAAGCGCCTGCCAGTTCCTCTCATTGGAAAGCGGCCGAGAAAGGGCTCCTGGGAAACAACGTCCCCGCCAGTGGATGGGGATGGCAGTGGTGCCAAGTTGACAACAAACAGTCCCACACGCTGCTGCCGAGGTGGCATCAGTCACATAATCACAGGAATGTGTATACCGACGTTTGCAGAGCGCTGGGAGGGTCTGAGCCACCTGGCGGGCTTCCCCTGGGAACGCGCACCTGGGCTGGGGTCGGACGGGAGGGTCGAGGACATCAGTGGACCCTAAACACGATGGCGCATTTCTCTCTTGCACGGACCCACCGCCACAGGTGGCCCTTTTTCCTTCCGCCACGGTTCAAGGAAAGATGTGTCTAGGTCTCCCCAACAGCCCGGGGAAGGTTTATTGCTCTGTGGACAAAGGGCTAACCCAGCTTTAAAAAATTCCGACCTCCGGAGTCATAAATAGAAGCCCTGAGCCAAGCCAGGCCCGGGGTCAGGTGCACACCTGGACTGTCTGGGGCTCCAAGCTGACCTGGCCCCGGGCCCCTCCCCTTCCGGTGCTGCAGCAAATGGATGAAAAATGGTATCATTAAACTCTTTGATGTTCTCCTGTCTAATTGAACCTGCAAAATTTCCTAAGGTTCTCCAACCTCCAAAAATTCAATTTTCCATGTAATGCATGGTGACGTGTCAATAAATCATGCTGTAAAATAAATGCGCGGATTCTTTTGTGCAGGAGCAAGTGAGGAATAAACCTTTCGTAATTGATAAATAATGTCATTGGAATCAATAGCTGGCAGAGGAGTTGGAGGAGGAAGCCTGAATCATGTATGAGGGCTCTGGGGTGATCAATGCCTTTGAAACAGCCTGGGGCTCAGGAGCCAAGTGTATAAATTACTGCCTTAATATTACAGCAGGGCCCAGAGTTTAAAAGATGGGTGCATTCCTAATCGCTGGGGAGATGGGAAGATGGGTCTGGGGTGTGTGTGTGTGTGGGGGGGGACAGGGATGTGAGTTCCCTAGTGGGCGCTCCTTGGAGAGCTTGTGGGGTCCCTGCAGATGGGCTTCCATAGAGACGAGGAGCAGATTGTGCAATCTGGCACTTGGGATGGAGACGGGCGATTCCGGCTCTGGCCAGTGCTGCCGGCAGCCCGTGTTGGCAGCAAAGAGAAGGAATCTGCTCCGGGAGCCACGGATGCTGCTTCGAACAATAGCCAAGCTGTTCCCAGACGCTTCGATGATGCAGAAGGTGGGTACTGACATACAGGATGAAGCAACCTGGGATTCACTGAGTCAGGCTCTGAGGGATAGCTGCAGACCCTGCTGGACCAAAGGGGATGCTGTGCAGTGGGCAGGAACCAGACTCCTCAGCAACCCCCACCCGCCCCCACAAGCTGTGTGATTCTAAGCAAACGCCCTACCTTTCTGTGCTCGGTCTTCTCCTGTGCAAAGTGGGATAATAATTCCAACCTCACTGCCTCGTAAGGATGAAATGGAATCATGTAACTCTCTGAGCTCAGTGTCTGTCCCTACTAAACTTGGAGCGATAGTGCCTTAGTGATTCTATACGGTTTCGGGCACTATACAGGCACGTTCCTTGTATTATCTTATTTAATCCTCACAATGACCCCATGAAGTAGTCACTGTTATCACCCCCACTTCACGGGGGAGGAAACTGAGGCCCAGGGAAGGCAAATGCCGTGCCCAGATCACACTGCTCTAAGCAGTGAGCCAAGATCCGAGGACAGGTAACACATCCAGGGCTGTGCGCTTCACCGTGGAACTGCACTACGGCCTCGCTCTAACCCTGGGCCTCCCAGCTCTGTGAAGGCTGCGCGTGGAGGGCTCTCCCACCGGACTCACGCAGCCTGATGGGAGGAGGCGCAGAGCACTCCGAGTCAGGCAGTGGGTTCGGGTCCCAGCTCACGATAACCACTGTCCCTGGAGGTCACCTCCAATCACTGTGGGCAGAGCAGCGCCGGAGCTGCTGGTGCAGGCGGCAGGCAGGTGAGCTTAGGGTAGTGGTTCTCAACCTGTGGGTCGAGACCCCTTTGGGGGTCGAACGACCCTTTCACAGGGGTCGCCTAAGACCATCGGAAAACACATATATAATCACATATTTTTTTGTGATTAATCACTATGCTTGAATTATGTTCAATTTGTAACAATGAAAATACATCCTGCATATCAGATATTTACATGACGATTCATAACAGTAGCAAAATTACAGTTATGAAGTAGCAGCGAAAATAATTTTATGGTTGGGCGTCACCACAACATGAGGAACTGTATGAAAGGGTCGCGGCATTAGGAAGGTTGAGAACCACTGGCTTAGGGCCAGCCTGGGGGGGATCCTGGCCCTGCCTGGCTGTGTGCTCTTGGGCAGTAAGGGCCCTCTGTGTCCTGTCTGAGACAGCAGCCCCCGAGAATTAGATGAGAGAGGAGATAGCCGAAGTAAATCACGTTCGTACCAGTGCCTGCAGCCAAGGGGGCCCTCCATAAATACTGGTCCTCGCTCCTTCAGAAGGCACCCCACAGGACGGGCTGCCCGACTCTAGGGGGAGCGAGCTGTGTCTGTTGCTGCACAACTGGGGGCAGCAGCCAGGAGAAATCAGAAGGAAAACATTTAGCAAGTCTGTGAGTTCAGCCCGGGCCCAAGTGGTCCCCACGCCATGTGCTCTCTTGACCCCTGAGCGTCCCCAATCACAGCACCCACTCTGCTGTCGCGTAACTAAGCCACTGCCTCGCTGGAGGGTCAGTCTGGTGAGGACAGGTACTCTGTGTCTCAGGTCGGGTGGGTTCTCCCCACACAGCCCTCCCTTGTCTTTTCTCATCTGCCTGTTGCATTAAGAGGATTCCAAGGGCCTAGAAGAAGGCAGAGTCACAAGCGGGGAAACGCATCTTTATTCCGGGCAGCCATGTGCCCCACAAAAAAGCGCTCGGGAAGAAAGGGAGACTGGAGGCAGGAGGTGACAGCAACCTCTGGCACCCGGCCCTGCCAATGCGAAGGAGGGCGCACACCTGTCAGGCTCCCACTCTGTGCTCAGGTTTGTGACCGTGGTCTGCATTCGGTATTGCATCTATGGCAACCCCCTGTGAGGCAGGGGCTGTGACTGTTGTTCCCATTTTACAGATGAAGAAACTGAGGCTTAAGAGTCCAGGCCCAGGCAGTAAATCCAGGGCAGGGTCGGGATCTGACGTTGGATGTTTCTGACTTTGGATCCTACACTCTTAACCAAGGAGCAACTCAGGAAACACCTGACAATTTGGTAAAGGAGAGGGAGGAGGTGAAGGAGTCAGGGTAGCCCTTGCCTGGGGCCACGGGATGACTTTGGAGCCATTAACTATTAACTGAGATAACCATTAGCCAAGATAGGGGGTTGGGGGAGAGAAGGCAGAGAGAAAGTGGTTCAGAGTTAGCCTGGCCAGCTAGCATCCAAGGGCAGGTGTCCAGCTGGCAGTTGGATCTACGCATCTGAAGTGTCCGTGGGAGCCCTGGGCTGGAGCCGCGGGCAGGAGCCTCCCATACGTGGGCAGCGGTCCAGCCAAGAGCGTGGCCACTCTCCAGAGAGAGGGCGTGGAGGACCCACAGTTACGCCCATAAACCTGAGCCGAGTTTCCGATGATCGGCCTCACTCCTTAGCCTTTTGTTTTGTTTGTTTCACATTCCTCCTCCTGGGCTCATTGCCCTCTTTGCTCTTTCTGCCCGTTTTGAAAGATGATTGGTTTTCTGGGCGAAGAGCCTATTTTGTGTGTGTAATTTTAAGGTCCTGTACCATCTCAAACACTTACCCACATATGGGCAATATGTAGATACAGAGACCCAGAATATTAATGCTCCCCCCACCTGTCCCCCGTCCTAATGTACATGCAACTGGCTTGTTAGAACGGCGGTGAAATGGGCGCGCACCTGGGTGGAAGCAAAGGCGTGGCCGCCTGGACTCCCTGGCAGCTGCCATAAGCACCGCTAAGAGGGAGCAGAAGTGTGTTTGACTGGGAGAGTGATTCTTGTTTCCTTTTCATTATTCTTAATAAAAGGAGATGGTGCTGAAAAATTGTGTTTCCTGGGTTATTTTCCCCAGGAGATCTTTGATAAAACACCGAATACATAACAGACCATGTTGCAGGCAAATGCCTCATTAAGGGAATATAGTTAGAAAGAAATAGTAACCAAAATGAACAGTTATTTTCTTTATTTTCCTTTTTCACCCCCTGTAAAATGGAGAAATTGGATGCGATATGGATTTAGTAACAGCCCTCAAATAATACTGCGGGAGCATGATGCTCGCGCGCGGAGATGGAGGGTCTTTAAATGCTGCTCTGCAGAAAGGTGGCTGTCTGGGGAGCACATTGCAAGCGCCAGGGAAAAAAAGGCGTCTGTCTCCCCATTGTATGGCCTGAGTCACCCAGGTGGCTTTAAGCTTCCTTGTCTCTCTCCTCTTCTCTCTACATCTTCTCCTGGATGATCCCAAACTCTCTCAACATGTGAGCTAGTGACCTCGAATCTCCACCTCGAACTCCCTCTCCAGAGCTTGGGGCCCCATGTGTCCAAGAGCTTCCTAGCCGTCTCCTTCCAGCTGCCCCCCGGCCCTCAAAGTCACCATGGCCCGCTTCGAGCTCAGCATGTTCCCCCAGGCCCCTGCTTTTCCGGGATCCCATCTTGGTGGAAGGCATCACTACCCACCCAGTTGCACAGACCAGCAAAACCCTGGAATCATACTGGACCCCACAGCCAACCGTCGCCATGTCCTGGAGACCCAACCACCCAACTCTATTAAATGCATCCTTTTAACGCTAACTCCACTGCCACCACCTGGTCCTGGTGCCATCTTCTTTCTCTGGAGTCACCACCCCAGCCTGCTCCCTGAGCTCCTGCTCCACTGCAGCCTCCATAGAAGTTTCTGGATGATTTTCCGGAACTCTGTTATAGACTCTTTAGTGCAGCGGTTCTCAACCTGTGGGTCGCAACCCCTTTGGGGGTCGAACAACCCTTTCACAGGGGTTGCTTAAGACCATCGGAAAACACATATATAATTACATATTGTTTTTGTGATTAATCACTGTGCTTTAATTATGTTCAATTGGTAACAATGAAATTGGGGGTCACCACAACATGAGGAACTGTATTAAAGGGTTGCGGCATTAGGAAGGTTGAGAACTTTAGTGGCTTCAAATTGTCCCCTAGACCATGTCCCAGCCACTGGTTCCCCAGGACCAGAACAGCATTACCTCTCCACTGGTATCTCATCAACCTCTCCCTTTGTTCCTCCTCCAGATATCTGAACTGTTTGTTGCTAGTTCTCCAAATGTCCCATGCCATCCCTCACCCTTGCACCTTTGCACATGCTGTTCCTCAGCTGTTCCAGGTCCCTGTTGCCAACTCCTTTCTCTGCTGGCTTTGACTAGCCCTCACTCCTCCCTCATGAGGTTGAAGTGCCACCCCCTACAGGAAGCCTTCCAGGCTTTTCTGTGCACCCAGAGCCCCTTTGTCATGACAGCTCCCACTGTGCTAGGTTACTTTCTACTCTGTTTCTTCCAAAGACTGGGAGCTCCTTGAGGGCAGGGATTGTCTCTTGTTGACATCCTTGTCCCCAGAAAACAACATAGTAACTGCTACAGATAAGGGATTCGGTTGTTGAATGGTTGGGAGTAATTAACCAACCACAGGGAGCAGTACCAGCCTGCAAAGGCAAGGACCAGCTCGGCCTTCTGTGTCTGCTGAAATTTCTAAGCAAGGTGAGCGTGCAGCCTGGCAAGAGGAAGAAAGTAGATATGATGCCCCTCGAAGTTCTTGTCTAAGCCGAGAATCTGGACCTTTGCGCTTCACAAAGAACAAGAGGGCGATCTTGACCGGGCTTCAGATGCTCGCTATAGAAGCAAGAACATCGTTTTTTGAAGCTAAACTAACCTGGGTTCAAATTCTGCAGCAGTTTTTAGCTCCTCTTCTCTGAGGCTCAGCTGGAAGGGAAATATGCTGAACCCTGACTTTCTGGGGGGATTGTGAAGACTAGACATAAACATTACAATTTAGCATGGGGACCGATATGTGGTAAGTGGTAAACAACAGCTTAGCATTCTGTTCTTATTCTAAGAATTAAAATGCGTGTGATTGCATCAAATCAAAGGCCTTCATGGTGTCTATGGGAAACTATCATTAATCCCATTTTACAGATGAGGAGACTGAGGATCAGAGACTTGTCCAAGGTCACACAGCTATAAAGTGTCTGAGCTGGGATTCAAACCCAGACCTGTTTGGCCCAAATATCAGTGACTTCATTAACCACCCACAGGGCCCAGGTTGCCTCTCTCCTGTGATTTGACTACAGAGGAGGATTCTGGGCAAAAGGGAGCGAAAGTCAAGCTCAGTGAAGACTTGTCAGATGGGCCACTTCCTCAGGGGCACTGAGCGACCTGTCTGACCAAGTCAGTCCCTCCCTTCCTTTCGCCACATGTCAGCCCCCTCTCCCTCACCTGTTACTGAGAAACCTACAATCCCAGTTGTGTCCATGTAGACTTGCGGTCTTCAGGGCCCTGGGGCTCCCTGGGGGTGCCCAGGTCTCCATAGGGAGCAAGGAGGAGGCCGAGTGTGAGCGAATCCCTCCACACCCCCATTCCGAATGGAGCCACTTCTTATCTGTTTTACACATGGTCTCATAGGTAACACTGTTTTCTAATAAAAGCATTCTGCTGCTTTAAAAAAAATGTAAACCCCGGGTCCACCCAAACACTTCCATATTACAGAGAGGGAAACTGAGGCCCTGGAGCAGTAGCTGGCCCAAGGTCCTGCAGCCTGTTGGAAACTGAGCTGGGATCCGTCCCGGGTTGCCCCCATTGAGCTCCTCCGGGCCACTCTTTCCACCCACCCCCAGCTGTCCAACGTGAAGCCGATTTAATATCCACAAACAGGAGGCATTTATCTCTGAAATGAGTGTGCTGGAACAGAAGGGGGAAATCGATGCATTCATTAGCACACGGGGAGCGGGAGGCGGGATGCGGATGGGCGCGGAGTCAGGCAGCGGGGACATGAGTGTGCGGAGAGGAGGTGGCTAATGAGACCTCATCGTGCGCCCCACTCCCGGGCTCTCCCTCGGATGATGCGTGGGGGGAGCCTCAGCCCTCCTCTGCCCGGCTTCGATCCCAATGTAGCAAATTGTATCTGTGACAATGTCGACGTGGTATCTGGAAAAACCAGTTAGCTTTATTTTCAGTTCCCCCAGAAATGAAGGGAGGTGATGGTTAGAGAAACACTGACGGCCCTGAAAATCAAACCGCCTGTCTGAGAGGAGGGCTCAGTCCCCCCGGCCGGTGGCCTCGCTAGGAATGGGAAGGCGGACCCCTAGACGCGAGGGCCTTGTCTGAGGTCACGTGGCTCCATTGGGACAAACCCCAGATTAAAACCCAGGTCTCTGGGAGCTTCCTGAAGGCAGGGACCACATCGCCGGACCCAGCACAGAGTCCGCCACCGAGCAGGCCACCCAGGAAATGCCAGGGAATGAATGAATGAATGAGCAGTTTTCTGCCTGGGGCCAGAACTTTCTACAATACTTCATCCTGCAGAGCACCCCCAGGAACGGTCTGCACTAAGTGTCTCGGGTCTTCTGCCTTTCTGATCACATTGTCAGCACACAGAATTTCCCAGGAAAGTCACATCAGCTCTCACCGTAACTGACTCAACTGTGACAGCGAGTGGGTTTCTTCAGAGTTGAGCATCAGAGCCTAATCTCTGGACCCTTCCAGCCGCCTCCTTAGGGACATTCTGGCTCCCCTGCGCCTACCTGGGGAGCCGGTCATGCCTGCGGGGGGGGGGGGGGGGGCGCTGGGTCCTCCCATGAGCCCAGCTCTGGGCTGGGTTCGGGCCCGCAGGAGGGGACGCCACGAAGGCCTGCTCTCCGGAGCTTGCTGCGAAGGGGAGGGACGGGCAATACACAAATGCATCCCGCGCTGTCCTGAAGGATCAGCTCACGAAAAAAAAATAAGGCAGGGCGAGGGGCTCCGGGTGACCGCGGTGTGTGTTCCCTCTCGGGGCGGCTGTGTCTTAACTCGCTCCCCTGGACGTGGAGTCGGGCCTTGGGCCTCCTGCTGAGAGGATGAAGGCGTGCACTCTGCTCTAGCCCAGCTTTGACCCCTCAGGAGTCAGTGGGGGGCGGGAGGGGGGCAGAACCTGCTGGCCGGGGCCTCCATCAGCCAGTTCTCTGGAGGAGGAGGCGGTGACATGAGCGGCCCACGCTGCCAGCACGGCAGGGCCTGGGGGACCCACAGCCCCTTCTGCGGTCTAAGGGGAAAGGCCTCCCGGAAAGAGAGGCCTGGGAGGAGGAAGAGGGGAAGGAGCAGGAAGGGAGGGCATCCCCGCAGGAAAGGGGGTGTCAAACGCACAGGCCCTGAGGCGGGAGTGCAGCCGGCCCATGGAGGACAGCAGACTCAGCAGCCGCCTTCCTCCCCCCAGCAGAGGAGGAGGGTAGGAGATGCAGAAGCCATCCCCGCTCTTGGGAAACCTGCTCAGGGCACATTTCCTAAGATGCATGGTGGCTGTGAGACTGTTAACCGCCCCATTTCGCAGACACAGCACTGCTGCATTTCCAGAGATGTTTCCTGTGCGTGAACCCTCGTGGGCCTCGGGGCAACAGGTAAAGGAGATGTTAGTGACCTGGAAGGCAGCATTCGGGGGAAGCCCTAAACCACAGCCACCGCCATCTCCCCCACCCCCTGCTCAGAAAGAGGTGTAAATGGAGTGGTCCCAGGCCAGGGCTGGGCTGGGCCTGGCTCTCGATGGGAGGGCCACTGTCACCAGAGGCGAACGTGTGGCCCCAGTGCTCCCCTCTGCTGGTACCCGGCCCAGGGCCCCATCCCTGTGCGGGAGGAAGCCCAGCAGTCTTGCTCCCTCTGGCCTCTGGCCTTGCATTTATGCTGCAGAACTTATAGGAGGCCCAGGACCTGCCCCGGGAAACAGTGCTCACCCTCTCTTCTCTTGGGCCCTGAATTAGATGCTGAGATGCGGGGAGTAACACTGACCTCGTGGTGCTGTTGTGGTGCTTGAACACAGGCTGATGGAAGGGCACATAGTAGGCCCTCAAGCGGGTGGCTACCACATCTGCTGCCCTTTCATCCCAGGCACAGAATGCGATGGGGGTTAAACTGGGGACCCTTTCAGACCCCAGCCAGCCAAGGGCTCTAGGCTCCTGTGACCTGCCCAAAGTCATGTGGTAGGAGGCGGTCCCTCTTCCCACCTGGAGCACCCAAGCGCCTCTTCTCCATGCAGGTAATGACCCAGGAAAGCTCGGGACCAGCTAGAGCATCTGATGGCCGTGGGGAATGTGCTTCAGCGCCAGGCAACCCCTTAACTCCCATTCACCCTTCCCTCTTCCTTTTCTTTAGGAAAATCATTGCACTCTGTGAAGGCCCTGGGCAATGTGAGGTGTGCTGGGAAATGGGTAACATTGCACGTGGGTTTCTCTGCATAAAATCTTCACCTCATTTATCAGCAAGGCCCTTCAAGACAGAGACTCCTCTCTCATCTACACAGCACAAGGTATCCGTAGGAAATATGTGGTTGTTTGAATGAATCACTACCAATAGCACTGGCAGTTTCCACAACTAACAAAAAACCGGAACACTTAGATTAGCCATAAACTGACTTGTTTTTATCAGAGATGTACCTTCGTTTAGGAAAGAGATGTACCTCATAAAGGAATAAGAAAATGATGATTTCCCAATCCACCTTTTTAAACCCCATGGTACAAAAGCAAATCTCCTATACCTTCTCCATCTCCATCCCCAGACAATGAATATTCTACTAACAGCTCTGAATCTGATTTTCTGTGTCCTTAAAATGATGCCAGCGATAGGACCAATCCCAAAGGGTGCTCATTAGCAACGTACACAACAAAACACCTGGCAACAGGGCTCAATAAATACCACAGCTTTTTTAAAATATCAGATTTGAGGAACTACCCAAGACTAAGTCTCACCCTCTCCCCATTTTCCAGACGTGAACCCGAAACCCAGGGCAGGCAGAGGGTTGCAGAGTTGCATCCACGACACTCAGGCTCCTTGGTAGCCCCTCGCTCCTGTTTTAATTTTGTAGAGACCACTCATCACCCTGCTTCAAACCAATATCTGACAGAGCTTTGTTCAGTAAAATGCAAGTTGCAGCAAGAGGGTGAAGTATCAATACTATTTAAATACAGTTTTCATGAAACAAACTAATAATACTCTCCATTCACCCACCACGGTAATGTTTGCCTTTTCATGGTTTGAGCATTTACTCTAGGTGCACGGCATTGACACATGTTACATGGTGGCAGGCTTGATATTCTGCGTTTTGCACTTGCACCCTATTATAAATGTATTCCGTGATGCTACAGTCTTCAAAATTATCATTTTAATGGCCCCATAATACCCTTTAGTCTGGATACACCATAATTTACAAAACTGTTCACCGATTGTCGGACATTTACTTTTATACAGTGTTTCTTATTATCGATAACGCTGCAATGAGCACCTTCGTTGCACATAGCTCTTGGCGTCTGATGAATTATATCCCCAGAATAAAAGAGAAATTCCCAGAAATCGATTGTTTGGAATCAGAGGACATAAACCTCATTGGAAAATGTACCTACCACCATGATTCCGCCCCGCCCCCCTGAAAAGAATTGTACCAATTTATGATACACCGGCGGAGTATACTAGTGCCATTTGCACCACAAAATTTCACCATCTTGGATGTTCTGACTTTTTCTTGACTCTTTTTCAGTTTGTGGCAGAAATACACATTCATTGCAGATAATTCAAACAGAAAAAAAGATAAACTCAAAATCATCATAACAACCAAAAGTCATCACTACTAGAATTTAAGCATATTTCTTTCCAGTCTTTTTTCTATGCATACAAGAGACTTCCCCCCCCCCAAAAAAAAATTTAGGTCATAATCTATAATTAGTTGTATTTTGTTTTGTTTTACTTTTCCTTACTGATTTTAAGTCATTGTAAACACTTTGAAACAACTCACTTTCATGAATACACAATATTCCATCATACACGTATGCCTTCCTTAAAGACCGCCCGCCCCGCCACGCGCCATATTGGTTGTTTACATTGTATCCAGCATCTCCATAGAATAAAACAAGTTGTCACCACCTCCTTTGGTATAAGTCTGAGTCTAATCTCCATTATTTCTACAGCACAAAGAACTTGAAGTAGAAAATCCAGATCAAAGGAGATATCCTTAGATTTTAAGGATTGAAATGGAGAAACACCAGGGAGAATTATGTTCTCTCCATCTGTGACCTCAGGAGGGCAGCCTGGGTTGGGAGGAGCAGGGGTGGGGCGCAGCCAAGCAGTGAGTTGGGGTATCAACCTCAGGACTGAGGACCAGGCATTTAACCTCCAGGTCTGTTACAGGGAACAATACCGTCCACCATTTGTCATTTGAGGCGACGGGAAATCCAGAGCCCTTTTCTCTTGGGGAATTTCTGGATTAAGAAAGAGGTGAAGCCCCTCTTCTCATTCTGGAGGCCAAGGGGGCCCATCCCCTCTCTGCCTGACCCCAAACGCACACAGCCAACAGCCGGGCCCAGGACCTGAGCTGAAGCGACTTTCCGAGGCGGCAGGATCTTGGTTGCACCTGCCTCCCTGCGCTCCTTCCCTTGGTTCTCCAGCCTCTATATCAGCTTTGCCAGTCCCTAATATCCTTCCAATAAACCCCTTTTCTGCTTAAGTTGAGCAGAGTGAATTGCTATTGTAGCCATCAGGAACCAGCCAGAAGCCAGCCAGAGGGTCTGTGGGACTCGGGTAATATGTGTAGAAGTTCTGGAACAGCACCGGGCCCAGAGTTGGCACCAAGTAAGTACTGACTGCTATTATGATTACAATTAAATACTTAATCAAATGCTTAGAATAGGGTGTTTTTAAGTGTGTGCTATTATCATGATGAAAACTAACCTAAGGATCCCTCACACATGGCCATCTTACAGCACCTTCACCCTCTCTCCACTATTTAACCCCAATAAGAATCACAGTGGAGGTGAAATCCTTGTTTTAAAAACTTGGAAACAGCTTCTGAGAGGTTCCTCCCTGAAGGTCCTACAACCAGTAGGTGGCAAATCCAGGGCTCAGACCAGGACTCTAATTGTGACGGTCAAGCTCTTTCGCGTACACTAGTTACCTGTGTGAGCGTGGTAGGTTCCAGATATTTATTCACGGGCTAATCGTGATAAATGAATGAGTGAACAAGTGGAACACATTGAAATATCTAATATTTGCCTGGCTAGCATGGCTCAGTGGTTGAGCATCAACCTATGAACCAGGAGGTCCCGGTTAGATTCCTGGTCAGAGCATATGCCTGGGTTGCAAGCTTGATCCCCAGTGTGGGGCGTGCAGGAGGCAGCTGATCAATGATTCTCTTTCATTAATGTTTCTATCTCTCTCTTCATCTCCCTTCCTCTCTGATATCAATAAAAATATGTGTGTTTTTTTAAAAAAGAATGAAATATCTAACATTTGCTTGGCACCCACTGGGTGTCAGGCCTTGTTTTCACACATGACATGTGTAGTTTACATGTAATTTACTTCTTGTAACACGCCATAGGTATTTATAGATTTCCTGTCTATAAGGAGGAAACAGGCTCGGAAGGGTTTAGTACCTGCTCAAAGCCACACAGGTGAGCAGCTGGTCCTGCACTTTGTCCCAACCCCCAACCCCGTTAAAGGGGACACCTTCTGCATTGCATCTGCCAGTGCCCCGCCCCTCCTCCCATGATCTCCCTGCTGAAGTGTTCAAAAGGGTTATTTTTGCTACCAAATAGGCTTCTAGAAGCTGGAGATCGAATAAGCAAACGATGACCAATTTATTGTGCAAGGTTTGCATGTAGCCAGCCTGAGTGTCAGTTTGCGCCTCGATCGCCGCCGTTTGACTGTGGGGCCGCTTGACAACGGCTGTGCTCGTATCCTGTTTATCAAATGAATCTGTAATGTAATTTCACAAGGTTCGGAAGTGCACAGAGAAACACGTGAGGACTCGGTGCCTCGGCCTCATCCATATGAAACAGGCTGGAAACGCGCCTAGCAAACACACGGGAGACAGCGGGCGGCAGCCAGGCCCATCCTCACCTGAAAAGGGTTACCTTGGAGGAGAGGGGGAGCTGACACCCTCCAGGCAAGGGGACCGGGTTCCACAGAGCTGGACTGGCGACCTGAGGACAATTCATGGATGTCTGCAACCAACCCCTCCTGCAGGATGTTTATGACGTGGGAACAGGTGCCAAGTAAGTGACAATCAGGTTCAAGAGTAAAAGACCTGTTTCTGTTCCCTAAAGCACGTGTTTTGTTTTATTTTGCTTTTAATATATTTTTATTGATTCCAGAGAGGAAGGGAGAGACATAGTAACATCAATGATGAGAGGGAATCATTGATCAGTTGCCTCCTGCATGCCCCGCACTGGGGATCGAGCCCACAACCCTGGCATGTGCCCTGACCAGGAATTGAACCATGACCTTCTGGTTCATAGGTCGACGCTCAACCACTGAGCCACTCGGGCTGGGCCCTAAGGTATGTTTTAGTAAGAACCCTATTGCCACAGACACTGAAGACACAAGGGCCCTCTCTCAGTGGAAACTGGGTTTTGTTTTCTGTTCTAACCTTTGTTCCTGAGCTGTGGGGAGACAATGGTGGGTTCCAACTTCATTTAATTTAATGACAGGGTTACAGAGTGTGAAGGAAACTCATAAGGCAACGAGTAAGAGGTGAAGGGGCTAGAGAATCAAGATTTCTGCTGGGTTCCCATTAGTCTGGACCTGCAGTGAGGCTGCTCTGGACTAGACGGAGATTTGCTGGGGTGGGGAGAGTGGAAATGAACCAAGAGCACATGAATGTGAACACACAGAGCTGATTATTCCGTGTGTACCTAGCATGGAGCCTTCAGGTGTGCCTTGCAGGAAGCTGTTGGCACAGGGAGCTGGAGCTGGGCTGACTAGAAATTGGTTTGGGGAATATATCTGGCTTTCTGTGGTTGGTCCTGAGTTGGAAGCCAGCACAAAAAATAGGAAAGCTGGCAGTCATTGTGTAATCCCGGCCATTTGGAACCAATTGCTGCAGGGGGTGCAGGCAAGACTTCTATTGTCATATATGGTCTGGCCACTGTCACATGCATCCTTGGCTCTCAGATTCTTCGCGACTAGGTGTGTGTGTGGCCACCTCTTTGTTTTCTTAGATTAATTGGGAAAGGTGAGATTGAACAGGCCTGTGGCTCGTGTTTTTTTCCTTCTTGGGAGCGAACAGCTGCAGCTCTGGGGCTCATGTGGGTGGGAAGAGGAGAGTTGTGGAGGGGGCCAGGCAGGGATGTGGGGCTGTAGGGGCGGAGCAGGCAGGTTGCAAAGGGCAGGTCCCAAAACTGGGCCTTCAGCATCTCCTCCCACAGACTCATAGACCCCACCAGACCATCACCATCACCCAGCAACTGCCTGCACAACCTGGCCCCTTGGAGCTACACCACCTTTACTAATCAGGCGCCTAATGTAACTTCCCAGAGGAGATGAGCAAGCAATGTCATGTATAAGAATAGCAGAATCCAACAATCACAGGCTAAGAAAGAGGTAAAAAAATGTCTTCAGTCTTCCATGCCTTCCTCCTTCCTCCATCAGTACAGCAACTTTATAATTTATTGAATGACTTTCTATTTATAATGAAAATAAAAGTTAGCAATGATGAAGGAGTAAGTTACTCTTGGCCAGGCACCATGCCTTATCTCACCTGATCCTCACTCCCTGAAGTCAGTATTATGCTACTTTTCCCCATTTTACAGTCAAGAAAAGAGATTGTCAGAGACTATCCGTTCAGTCATTCTTTACATCTTCGAGGCCTGAGGAAGTAGTCTGGAATAATGAGAATATTACAGTGTTGTGGGTAAGAGTTCTGCTGCTCCCTAGCTTTGTGGTCCTAAGTTATTCAACCTCCCCGAACCTCAGTTTTACACACTTCTAAAATGAAAATAATAATCCTTACCTCATAGGATTTTAAGAGAAGTAAATAAGTTCATGTAAAGAGCATAGTGTTCAGCATTTAATAAGCACTTACTTTATTGTCCTATAATATCAGTATTATTAGTCCACAAGACATTTTGAGAATCTGACACATGCAAAAAAACCCCATAATGCTTACATTTAATTTCTTGGATTTCCATCCCCTTCTCCCCCCCATGAAAACCTTGTCAACTGATCTGATCAAAAATCCAGGAACCTCTTAAACTAGTTAATTTCCCCCCATTTTACAAGCGGAGACCCAGAGACCCAGAAGGAGGATGTGTTCAACCGATCTGGGCTACACCCGGATTCCCCCAGTCATATCACGGTTGACGCCAAAGTGACTCCCAGTTACGTGCTATTTTTCACCAATTGTGAGATCTCTCAGCAAACATTCTGGAACTCCTAAGGCCTCCACCAAGGCTGAAACGTTGCAACTGCAAGGAAATACACAAAACAATCGTGCATGCCTCCTGCCTGCCCCTGACTTTACACACAACTTCTGAGTAGTCAGGGCCTCGTCCCAGGGAAGCATCCAGCTCAGCCTCACATTCACCTGCTGGGAAGTCCTGGCTGAGCCACGTGTCTGTGAATCTCATTTCCTTCACAGGTCAAGTGGGATGGTATGACCTACCTCACCAAGTTGTTGTGAAGATTAAACAATAAAACGTGTCAGATACCTGTACTCGCCACTTTCCACAACCACATCAAAATTACAACTAAAATACAGAACTATCATTCAGAACCACCTGAAAGCTCGCTGAATGGAAGTCCTACAACTAGACAAGTAAAGAAGAAAGAGCATTGGGGCTGGAAGGAGGGTAGAGACACAGAACAGGCTGGCCCCACACTCACATACACTATATTTTTAATCAGGAGGGAGACAGTCTCTGTGGAGTTGCCTGTGAGGACCAAGGGGTCCCAGCCCCACACCAGACCCCCAGCCCAGAGCTCCAGAGCTGGGAAGAGAAGTTCCTGTAACTTCAGCTATAAAAACCAGCAGGGATTTGGGTGAGGAACACTAAGGCTGATGGAATCCCAGGTGTTCCTCTTAAAGGTCCGGCGCACAAACTTACCTGGTACCTCTTCTTCCAAGCTACAGACACATATGGGGAGAAACTCGGGGGTGGCTTTCTTCCAGGTGGGGGTGCTCCCAGAGGTCATTGTTAGTCTGTTAGGACCTCCCCTGTCATAGGGCTGACTGGCAGCCATATCTGAGTCTCTATTAGCCAGGAGCACACTCTTCGCTCCACCCTGAGGATTACCTGAGACCCCACCCCATCCAATTTGCAGCCCCAATTGAAAGTTGCTTGTAGCAGCTTTTCCATATACATGGCCTTTCCTGGCTCAGGCTTTGGACTTTGCTAAAATCTATCAAACAAGGTACAGCTGATGACAGCATGCCCCAAACCTATCAATAAAAGGCCCAAGACACAACTCTAGCACCAGCCTGCCTTGCTTCATAGTTGGGCCTCAACTCCTGCACAGCAGCTCTCCCACTATAGTCACAGCTGGTCCTCACAGCCCATTGGCCTGGAGGTCAACTCCTCCCAGAGATGCCAATAGCAATAAAGGCTCAACTATAAGACTGTGTACACAGCCCACACAAGGGAGCACCTAGAATGCCCAGGTCAGATGACTGGGGAGGCTGAGCCACTGGGCCCTACAGGACACCTTCTACACAAGGCCGCTCTCCCAATTCCAGGAGACATAGTAGCTCTACCTAATACATAGAAACAAACACAGGGAAGCAGCCAAAATGCAGAGACAAAGAAACATGTCACAAAGGAAAGCAAGTAAATTTTTGGATACAGAGTTCAAAACCATGGTTATAAGGTTACTCAGTGATCTTCATGAGACTTCCAAGGCTCTTAGTGAGAATGTCAAAGACATGAAAAAGGACCAGTCAGAAATTAAGCATACACTCACTGAAATAAAGAATTATTTACAGGGATTCAACAGTTGAGTAGAGGATTCTGAGAATCAAATCAATGATTTGGGATATGAGGAAGCAAAAAACACCCAATCAGAAGAGCAAAAAGAAAAAAAATCCAAATATATGAAGATAGTGTAAGGAGCCTCTGGGACAATTTCAAGCATAACAACATTTGCATTATGGGGGTGCCATAAGGAGAAGAGAAAGAGCAAGATATTGAAAACCTATTTGAAGAAATAATGACAGAAAACTTCCCCCACCTGGTGAAAGAAATAGACTTACAAGTCCGGGAAGCACATAGAGTCCCAAACAAGAGGAACTCAAAGAAGCCCACACCAAGACACATCGTAATTAAATGCCAAGGGTTAAAGACAAAGAGAGGATCTTAAAAGCAGCAAGAGAAAAAAAAGTTAGTTAGCGACAAGGGAGCACCCATATGACTGTCAGCTGATTTCTGAACAGAAACTTTGCAGGCCAGAAGGGAGTGGCAAGAAATATTCAAAGTGATGAATAGTAAGGACCTACAACCAAGATTACTCTACCCAGAAAAGCTCTCGTTTAGAATTGAAGGTCAGATAAAGACCTTCACAAACAAGAAAAAGCTAAAGGAGTTTATCACCACCAAATCGGTACT
This sequence comes from Myotis daubentonii, assembly GCF_963259705.1. NCBI lineage: Eukaryota > Metazoa > Chordata > Mammalia > Chiroptera > Vespertilionidae > Myotis > Myotis daubentonii. The sequence goes on along the minus strand of NC_081850.1, from coordinate 67,749,023 downwards.
ATATGAAATGTTGAAGGGAATTATTTAAGAAGAACAGCTTTTTAAAAATGTGAACAATAAAATGGCAACAAGTACATATCTATCAACAATTGAATCTAAAAATCAAAATAAATGAACAAGAAATCTAATGAACAAAATAAACTGGCGAATAAAACAGAATCAGAGACATGGAAGCATGGAATAGACTAATGAATCTCAGAGGGAAGTGGGGGCAGAGATCAACCAAAGATCTTACCTACAGACACAGACAGTAGGGTGGTGAGGGCCTGGGATGGGGCAGGAACTGGGTGGAGGCGGGGAGTAGGTGGAAAAGGGGGCACATTGGTAATATTCTCAACAATAAAGATTTTTAAAATAAATAAATTAAATTTTAAAATAAATAAACAAACCATGACAAACGTGTCTGGCCCAAATAAGCCCTCAGTGAATGGTAGCTGTTACTATCCTCAGACTGGAAGTGTTCAAGGAGTAAGCACTCCTCCAAAGTCCCCCTTTGGAGGAACAGGAGTCCACAGAACCCAGCGAACACAGGTTTGCCAAGTCCTGCTGGTACCTGTTTTAATGAATAAATGAAAATGCTTGGTAATGAGCATAGTGATTGTTTTATGTAAATGGTGCTCCCGTGGAGCTGGTAAACAATTTCTTGTCTCAAGAAAACATGGCCCTTGAGAGCTTGTTTACAAGACCAATTTGCTTCTCCAACTTTCTCTTCATGGTCTGTGCGGAGGAGCACATGGCCCATTTGTGAGAGAATCTGACAGATCCTTAATTGATGCCTCCAGTCTCTGCAGTGGCTTTTGGGATCCCAAGAGCCTTTGGAAGGGGCTCCACCTTAGGATAAATGTTCTTTTGTTTTTCCTTCTGCCTTATTCTTGGGCCAAGCTGGGAGGGGCAGGTGATATTCAATGGAGTCAATATTTGGATGTGAGTAGAAGTGATGAGTTTGGATCAGGTGAAATAAGAACCATAATATCATAGAAGAGTGAAAGGAAGTCGTGACCAACCAGAAAGCTTTGCTGTGACCCTGGTGCTCATTGGGGCCACAGGGGAGCTAGAATAAGCCCTGGTCAGCCAGACAACTGCCCAGGACACTGGTCTATAAGAGGTCTAAATAAAGCCTCACTGAAGTCCACCAGGAATGTGGTCTCAGGTTCCCACCTGCAATTCCTTTCATAATAGAAAATAATCAACTGATTCTGTCCTGGTCATAGCAAGTGCCTCCAGTCACCCCCCAAACCTGTTCAAATAGCAGGATTCAACCACACACAGCACCAGCCAGCTGATTATTCAGGAGTACTCCCAAAGAGCTATCTCACCTCAAATATCTTGTAATAAGTCTTTTCCTTTTTAACCTAAAAGGTACATATTTTTATTAATCCATAATTATTCCCCTGTCTCTCCCAAATAAATAGTAAGTTGAGATTTAAATACTGTAAGGGTGATGGGATATTAAATTAGTAAGCTGCTGAGTGAACTCACATGTCTCTGATGGCCCCAACCATGAGCCATCATCTGATCTGGAGGAATCACTTGACCTTCAAAAGTCAATTGCCAAAGGGTGATGAGTGGCCATCCTACCAATAAACAAATTTCATGCTCCTGTGCCTTTAGCTTGCTGTTCCTTCTGCCTGGAATGCCCTTCTCTAGTCCTCTCCCCACCCTCTTACTCACCTGGCCAACTCATAGTCACCCAGTGAGGTCCCTTCTCTGTTATGCTTTTGCTGTTTCTCCAAGCAGAGTTGCTTATGTGGCAGGGGCTACATATAGCATCTTTACACTATAATTTGCATTCTGTCCACCTGTCAGCCTCCTTCATGAGGTTTTCAAGGCTCAGAACCAGGGTTTATTTACATGTGTGGTCCCAACATCCAGCACAGTGAATGGCTCTGAGTAGAAGCTCAACAAATGCACCTGGATACACAGGAATGTCACCATGTCCTGCCATCTCCCCCAATGGCCCCAATGGGTAATTTTCTTTTTGTATCAAGAGATCCTCCCTGAATTTCCCTCCCTCAGAGGAGTGGAGGTTGAATAGCATGTTTTTGGGGGCAGTGGATGTAGCTGGTCAAAGAGGCAGCCAGCTCTGATTGAGAGATTAGATCCATACAGGGATATTAACAAATATGCAAATATATTGAGGGAAATAAAAACCAAGTTGCTCACTGTCAGAGAACAGATTTGAAAATACAGGAAGGGAGAAGGCTGGAATGAATGCTGTGGTATTGGATTGGAATGAGAAGTATCAATATAAACGTATGAGACAGATGATACAAACATACAATATGTAGACATAGACACGGACACAGACATGGAGACACATGTGCGTATATATAAGTGTACATACATTTTCTAGCACTGTCCATTGAGAGGACCCAGAAGCAATGACACACCAGTAACAATGAGCACACTGAGCACCCAAATCCGGGTTTCTAAACACTGTCCTCTATTAGCAGGAACCAGGGACCCTTGGAGAAATGGCCGATTCTAGGTCTGGCACAGAGTGGGAAATTACAAAAGGAACCTGGAATATCTTGTGCCAGAAAGTAAAGAAATGCTTAAAAGTACATAGGAGCCAGCTTGAAGGGGCTCCCAATAGGGAGATAAGGGACAATTTGAGCATCAAAGTAAATAATGACTATTATGGATCACAACCCATTGAACAAGATAGAAATTCACAAGTTTCATGCTGATATTAATTTGTTCATTAGTTTAATTAATCAGCAAATAGGGGGAAATGGGAAAGTCTTCTGTACGGAAGAATTCCAACTAGTAAATGTGGAAAGAATGATGGAAATGGAAAAATCACCATTTGGTAACCATCGTTGTAGAGATTGAGTTCGGCAGGAATTGTCAGTGGATGCTAAGGCTGATGGTGGGGCGTTTAGGAGTAAGAGGATATTGGCATAATCTTGGATATCTCACTACATAACCTCAATTACAAAGCGAGGAATGGTGACTTTGTGGCAGAGAAATCTGGAAGGCACCAACCTGATCCTCACAACAACCCAATGAGAGAGGTAGGTCTCTGCCTGGTTTGTCAAACTCCAGCTATGACCACTCCCAACAGGGTGACCTTCAGCAAGGTCTTCATCTCTCTGTGCCTCCGTTTCCTCTTCTCTATAATAAGAGTATTAATGGCACCTACCCTCTGAGGGTTGTATTGCAAGTCAATACATTAACCCATGTAAAACACTGAGAATGGTGCACAAAGAACACCCCCGGTCAGTGTTAGCTATCATAAATATTATGGGGGAGGAAATTGAGCTCTGAGAGGTAGAAACAGCGCTCAAACCCATATCCAGCCAACTCCACATCACACACTCATCCGTCTCCCAGGAATCGGAGAGTTGAAATGGTCAACCACTTGGCAGTTTTCAAGGTGCTGTTTCACTCACATTTCCCTTGAAAATGACAAAAGTCTCTAGAGGTGGACAGAAGTTAGCTCTCTCATGGGCCCAATTTGGCAAGTGAGGAAGGGCCTCGACTCACCCGAAATGACAGCTGTAATAAACAATAAACGTTACAGGATGAATCTGAGCCACACATTCTGACTCCAAAGCCCTGGTTGCTTTCAGGGCCTGACTCCAGGAATCCCAGCCCCATTGCCACGGATCCATGACGTGACTTAGGGACAGTGTTCGATTTAGAAAAGGCAACCAAAGCTGACAGGGCCCTTCTGAACTTGAAATTTGCAGTGAAAGTCTAATGTGTTTCTCCCCCCCTCCCCCAGCCCTAAACTCACAAGGATGGACATCAGCTATCTGTGGTTCTCAACCTTCCTAATGCCGCGACCCTTTAATATAGTTCTTCATGTTGTGGTGACTCCCAACCATAAAATTATTTTCATTGCTACTTCATAACTGTAATTTTGCTACTGCTATGAATCATAATGTAAATATCTGATATGCAGGATGTATTTTCAGGGGTCGCGACCCATAGGTTGAGAACCGCTGAATGTTCATAGGCCTTTAAATTATCATTTGATCATTTGTCATCATCTCATTTTGTCGTCTGGGGTAATCTATAAGAGAATTGGGGGTTAAAGGGAGGGTCATCCTCTTGCTTAAATAGAAAAATGTCCCTTTCTGGGCTCCTGATGGCTCTCACCTTCTCGACAAGTGTGCCATCAGCAAACATAACCAACTCGACACTTTTGGCCAGAGAACGGATTGAATGGAGCCTTGCCGACACAGAAAGAAACAGATCTGAAGTTTACAATCACACCACGAGGAAATGGAAGCATCTGACGCCACATGGATTAAATAACCGCTAGGCACCACCCCACCTCCACCGCAGCCCTGCCAAGACCCGCTACACAGATTTTTCTCTCTCTCTCTCTTTCTCTCGCTCCCAGAGAAAACTAAATCTCATCTGTCTGCAGTTAGCAGAAGCCTGGAGTAACCGGATTCGCTGCTGGAACAAAAGATATATGTGGTGTTACCAGTTCATTGAGCTGTGAGATGAACAAGACGGGCGTTGAAAAGGAAACCGAGCTGAGAGTACATTCCCAGTGTTAATAAAGGTTCTCTTTTGTGGTCTGTTTCCAAACACTGACTCCAGGATGGGCGCCATCCGTTTCCTTCTAGAATCAGACAGGCCTGCAGATTCCAGGTGTCAGAGCACCACTCGGCCCTATCTATGGACAGCGGAAAGGTGCTGCGTCAGGAACTTAAGCCCATCTTTAGCTATGACTGCAGTTATTTTGCTGGCTTGGCAAAGCGTGTACCTCCTGTTCACCCAGAGAGTGTTCACACAGATAAAAGCCCATCGGGGGAAACCGCTGAATTCCAGAACTCAGATTTGTGGGGGTGCTTATCATAGCGATGGGATCAATCCTGCAAAAGCAGAAGTGGCCTATGTGCCCAACAGTTGGTGACTGGTTAATCAAATTACAGAAGAGGCACGCGGGACAAAGTTCTACATGGCCCTTAAAAAGCATGCTATAGAAATATATTTGTAGACATGGGAAGATGCTCATGATTTACTGCAAAATATTTAAAAAGCAAGGTATACAACAGCATGTATAACACGATCCCATTTGTGGACTGGGTGTATGGAGAAAGAAAAAGAAAGAAGCCATGGTCTAGCTTCTGCTAAATTGAAAGACTTGGTCGTCTCGATGGTTTGAGGTAAGTGAGGGTAAACCTTGGCTGCAGGTGCCCAGGAGAGAGCTAAGTGTTCTGCATAACAGAGAAGGATGTGGAACTTGCACCAGAAGAGTGAGTAGATAAATAAATAATACAAAGAGAATGGTGTGGTTTGAGTTTGTGTCCACCCAAAAGATCTGTTGAAATCCCAACCTGACACCTGAAAATGTGACCTTATTAGAAACTAGAGGCCCGATGCACGAAATTCGCACAAGGGGCTCGGCCCTTGCAGCTACGGTGGCTCGCCTCAGCCCTCGCAGCCCCGGCTTCATCCAGCTATCTGGTCTAATTAGCATATTATGCATTTATTATTATAGATAACTGAGATGACATCACACTCAACTAAGATGGGTCCTAACCCAATATGACTTATGTCCTTATGAGAAGGGAAAACAGAGACGCGGGGGAAAGAATGCCACGTGAAGACAGGGATAGAGACCACAGTGATGCTGCCACAAGCCACCAAGGCTCGGGGCCACCAAAAACTGGAGGCAACGAAGGACCCTCCTCTAGAGGCTTTGGAGGGAGCACGGCCCTGCTGGCGGTCCGATTTTGGTCTTCCAGCCTCCGGAACTATGAGGGAACGAATGTCTATGTGTAAGCCACGCAGTTTAAAGTGCTTTGTTACAGCAGCCCAGGCAGCTAATAGAGGGACCCAGCTAGACGGGGTGTGGCTGGGAGGTCCACAGGGAATAAAGAAACCAATAGGTGGTTGCATTAGGCAGGGCTCCCCAGAGAAACAGAACCAGTAGGCATATAAGAGGAGATTTATTATAGGAATAGGATCATGTGGCTGTGGAGGCCAGGAAGTCCCATGATCTGCTGCCTGCAAACTGGAGAACCAGGAAAGCTGGTGGTGCGATTCAGCAGAGTCCAAAGGCCTGAGAATCAGGGGGCCAACAGCCTGGAAGCAGGAGCCCCATGTCTGAGGGCAGGACAAGGGGAAGATCTCAGCTCAGGCAGAAGAGACCTTCAAGGAGAGAAAATTCAGCCTTCCTCCTTGCTCCATTCAGGGCCAAATGCTAATCTCTCTCAGAACACCCCACAGACACCCCAAGAAATCACGTTTCATCACTATCAGGGCATCACTGAGCCCCGTCCAGTGGGCACATGAGATTAAGCATCACAGTGATAGAGCAGGTAAGAACGCTTTAAGGATAAAGAGGCCCGAGCTCACTTTAAAGTCATCGGTATCACTGATAAAGTCCTCCTCCAGTTCCCCCCAAGTCCTCAGAAACTGGGGTCAGGTGTGCAGCGTGAGGGCGAGTCTGGGGAAGCTGGGGCATGGTGGTGCGGGGGTCTGGGGGCCCCCAGACCCCACGCAGGAACTCTCCGAAGTCCTGGGTGTGCACTGGCCCTCCCCAGTGCCTGACTGACAGCCTCATCTCATGGCAGCAAGGACCGAGCCTGGAGACGTGTGGACAGCGTGCCCAGGTCACACAGGCAGATCCGTGGGACTCCAGAGCCCATGTCCTCGCCAACACACGAGCCCGTCCGGCTGCCAGTCCAGCTGCTCCAATGGCCCTGCGAAATGGGGAGCAGCTGTCACACAATAACCACTCTCTGATTGCGCCTCTCTCCTAGGCCACACAACAGTGGCCCAAGAAAAGAAAGAATTCTCTTTTCCTCCATCCGTCAAGCCACACAAGGCCCCACCCAAGCAGCAAATGGCCGAGGACCTGTCACCTCTCTTGCCCTCTCTCTAGACTGTATATCTGATTTATGTGAAGAGAGGTTGCCTCGGACACCCTTGAAGGGTGTTGGGGGTGGGGGTGTGGCCCAGGATCGCCTCCTGCAGAGGGCGCAGCGGAGAGATGCTCCCTGCCTGTCCTTCACTCAGGTTAATGATGGAGACGGATGCCATCACCGGCCTGTAGAGCACTTTCCAGCTTGTCCAGCACCTCCACGCGTGTTGTTGCCACCACTCGTCACCGCGGCGCCATGAGGGACGCTCTATTCTTGCCCCACGGTGAGAACAGGGAAGTGGAGGCTTGAGAGAGGTGTGCAAGTCACGAGACAGGCATTGGGACCCATGTCTGCTGGCCTCCAGAGTCCCCTCTTTCCAAGATGCCCTGAGATTCCATAAAATAACTTATAAAGTAAAGGAGGGAGTCACGGCCCCAAAGCCACACTCGCTTCCCCCACCGTCCACCACACTGCCTCTCCCAGACACCCAGCACATGCAGGAGCCTCACAAAATTTCTCTGCAGGTCACTTCCCGGGGGATGGGGGGTCCTCCTGGGTTTGCCTTCCTTGTGCTCTGTGACACCCCCCTCCCGGGGAGGCCGCCATTCCTTGCCTCAGTTTATCTACCTTGATCATGCCACATTTTCTAAACAAGGCCAAGGACAGCACCACTCCCTCCTAGGAAACAGAAGAGAAAGGAGAGAGGGGGGGAAAGAATGAAAAAGGAAACAGACAGACCTCCTACGTGCAGGGAGAGTTGGACATGAGGACAATTACTCCCCGAGCCGCGGTTCGGTGAAGCGATCCGAGCAGGAGAGCTTCCCAGGTGCGGTGGAGGCTTTACGGAGTCCGGTGATCTATGACGGCCGCCACGTGCCCGGCGATCTATGGCCGGACGGGTTATGCTCCCGCCTCGGGACAGCTGTGTGATTTAAGGCCACTCCTGAGACCGAGCGGGCAGCTGGCACTGGGGCCGCGTGGTCTCTGTCGTGTCTGAGACGGCGTGTGCGTGCCAGCAGGTAGGGCACATCTGATTCCCTGCAGGACCCTGTGAGGGGGGCGTGCAGACCCTCTGTGCCCGGCAAAGGGACCTTTCATGGAGGTGGAAGAATTTACGTTCCTGTTTCAGGGCTCCAGGGCGGCTCGCCACTGCTAAAATATTTGTCAACCCAAAGGCTCTTAGAGATGGAGATGAGTTCAGAGCTCTCCTCCAGCTCCCTCAACCCAGGAATCATTTATTCAGTCCACAAATACTGGCCGGGCTCCTAATCTATCTCGGGCACTCTTTCCGAGGGCTGGAGGTACAGCGATGAACAAGGCAAAGTCATTTTGCCACATGGTGCTTGCCTTCTAGAAAGGAAGGCAGTTACACAAGGAAGTAGGCAAGTCCAATGGTGGCAGAGGATATCGGTTTATAAGAAGAACTACAAAGAGCGGAGATGGAAGATGACAAGACCATCTGGTTAGGGGAGGCTGTCCAAAGCATAGGCACTGAGCTGAGACTTGAAGGAAAAGGAGGAGCCAGTCATGTGGGGAGTGGGGAGAAGGGCCCTTTGGGAAAAAGGAGGGAGCATCATGTGCAAAGGCCCTGGGGTAGGAAAGAATGTGGCATGAGTGAAAGACTAAGCAGCTTGTCCCCACAGTCAATGAATATTTTAGAAGCATCCCAAAAAAATAACCCCATGTCCTGCCAAATGTGACATGTCCCCCTAAAGCAGAGGGCTGTGCCTTAACAGACCGACTGTCTTCCTCACTGCTGTTTGCATCCTGCCAAGCCAACCTTGTTTGCAGCACTGAAGCGCTGAGGTGACCAGCAGGCAGATTTTCAGGATTATCCTGTTTTATAATCCCCGTGGCCACTGTCCTGAAATATTCCTCTGGGTGAGTGGAGTTGTCTGTCTCGTTTTCTACTTTGCAATGCTGGCGAGTCACGGCAGCCCAAGCTTTCGGAGCCAGAGCTGGGTGACCTGAAATACCTGAAGCAAGAGAATGCATGTGTCCTGAGCATCAGGTGACCTTCTCAATGACGTTGATGGCTGTGATCAGGCCCTTGGGAACGGCCGGTGAGAGGGGAGGACACAGGACAAACACATGGGCACGGGCTTGGAGAGGTGGAGTAGACCAGTTTCCCTCTGCTACTCTCCCCAGTCTGCCTACCCAGAGTCTGAGAGGCATGCAAGCCGCTGCTCCTTGAGGCATGTCACATCCACGAGGCTTCCTCCTTCCGCCACCCTCAGAGCCTTATCATGCTAAGAATTGCCAATTTCCCAAAGTAGAAAAGCATGAGTTTTCTCAATTCTAAAACATGTACATTGGACATTTCTGAAGTGAGCATGCATCTTGCAATTGATGTGCATAATTTGTGTCCTTTTGTTTCTTAGAGGCTGTTCCTAAGTCAGGGATGTGTCTTATGATTCATGGGCTCGTGGAATCAGGGAAATACAGTGCAGCGCATAGGGCCACCCAGGCTCTGGACCACTGGGCAGTCCTGGTGTGTGCCTGCCATCCCAGTGTAATTGCTAACAGCACCCTCTTCAGTCTCAGAAGTCCCAGCAGAGATAATAAGTACACGGTCACCGTAGCAATACAGCAGAGGAAAGGCTGCCTGCAGGAGCCCACGCGCCCACCCACCTGTCAAAGCAACTGACCATATTTTGAAAGTCCCTTACAACTCCTTGACAAAACTCCCTTGTGAAAGTCCCTTACAACTCCTTGACAAAACTCCCTTGTGAAAGTCCCTTACATCTCCTTGACAAAACTCCCTTGTGAAAGTCCCTTACAACTCCTTGACAAAACTCCCTTGTGAAAGTCCCTTACAACTCCTTGACAAAACTCCCTTGACTCCCCCCTGGAAGGCACGCGATGGCAAAACAACCAAGTCTTTCAGACAGCTCCTAAGCAGCGCTTCCAAAGCCTCCCCCTGAGCCATACACCCCTAAAGCCAGAGGAGAATAAAGTCGTACCCCAAGAGCCCCATAGACACACCCACAGCACCCTGCAAAGCCTCTTGTCAATTCTGAGTTATAAAATGTGACACATGGAATTTGCCATCTCCATCACACTACAGGCATGCTTACTTTAACTTGAAAACGATGTGCAAACTAGTTGCCAAGTTATCAAACTGAACCACCTGGAAGACGATCGACGTTTATTCCAAGGTTTTGGATAGACCCTGACACATTGCTAAGAAGTACAATCCCAGGGGCCTTCGCTCTGATCAGATGGGAGCTTCTTGCTCAGAGTGAAGAGGTAAACTTTCACCCCCGACCCCTGCATAACAAGCAACATGAACAGAAGAAAAACGAATGCTGATTGGGCATCAACCATTTCATGAAACCACAGCTCTGGAGGGAGCCTTACTGTCACCATGTTACAGACGAGGAAACAGAATCAGATTTCAAGTCCCATGGGACCAAGAAGCACAGAGGAAAGTTAGAAATCCAGGTCCCCAGATCCAAAGACAAGATTTCCCCGCCTCGACTCAGAGCTTACCTCTCCTGACTTCGCAGTTTATCGGCGTGTTCTTATACAGGATGTGTCTCCCATCTCAAGTTCCTCGTCATCTTCACTGTCACTTTGAGTTTTTCTCTTTACGTTGACTTCCCAGGACTCTCGTGGGAGATCTGAAAAAAAAAAATTTTTTTTAAGTGTGCATGTCTATTTGGATCTCTAAAAGCTGGCTCATATTTAGGGGAGATTATTTTGTGGGATAAAAAAAAAATGTTGCTGAAAACGTGGAAAGCTACTATAGATAAACTGCATTTTTTCTCAGATACGATCTCTTGGATTTTCTACTACCAAAGTGGAGAGAAAACAGGTGGCACTCCAGAAAAATACTCACAGATGGAAAATGTATAAATGGTAATTCACCCAAAACAACTGCAAGCATGACTTTTAAAATACAACGCTGGTTTCTTTTTGGGGTCTGTGCTTACTTTGGCGCTCCCTAGATAACGAATGTTTCGCTAATTAGATGCTAAGTCCTAGGGAAAGGGCCCGGACAGAAGAAAGGGGCTCTATATCACCATGAAAGTTTAATCTATGTTCTTGGGGATTGGGGCTTGAATCCTATTTAAAAAGAGCAATACAGTGCAGCAGAGGGTATCTGAGTTAAACCAAACCAGTACAGCACATTCCTCTCCGTAGGTCTTCCTTGTTCCTGCCACGAAAGCCTCAGAGGTTGATGGAGATTGAACAATCTCATTTCCAAAGCTCCTCGAAGTTTTATGTACTTACGCTCAACCCTTGTTGTTGGCAAAAAAAAGTATAAAGCAGCCTAGATTGGCCTGCATTGAAATGGGTGTAATATTAGGACAAGAACTGTTTGTCTTGCCTGGCAAACTCCTCCGCATACTATTTAAACGACCTCCCTACAAGATGCTGCTTTCCAGGCACATTCTCTCCTTCGTCAGTGCGTCCTCTGAAGGAGGACTCCTCTTCTGAAGACCCTCTCTCACCAAGAGGATCATTCTTCATGGTGACTTGGTCTCACCCACTAGATCAGTGATGGTGAACCTATGACATGCGTGACATGCAAACTCATTTTTTTGGTTGATTTTTCTTTGTTAAATGGCATTTAAATATATAAAATAAATATCAAAAATATGTCTTTGTTTTTATGGTTTCAAATATCAAAAAATTTCTATATGTGACACGGCACCAGAGTTAAGTTAGGGCTTTTCAAAAGGCTGACACGCCGAGCTCAAAAGGTTCGCCATCACTGCACTAGATTATGAGGTCCTCAGTGCCTAGCAGCCAGGATGCCTCGCATAGCACTTGGAATACAGTAGCTGCTCAATAAATGTTAAGGGAGTAAGAAAATGGATGCATGAAGTAAAACAAGAATTGATGAGGACTAGAAAGGAAACTTGTAGTCTAACCTACCTACATACTTGTTAAAAATCAATGCCATACATTATAAAGATAAATTAGAGGAGATAACATAATTAAAATGACATCTATTTCAGTAAGAAAATGTGCAGACATGCCTTCAGAGAAGACACAGGAAGTAGTCAGATGTTTGCACCCCTTTCTAAGGAGCAGGCTGGGGTTTGAAGGACATAAACTGCATTCAATGAATATTGTTGACACTTTGTATTTGACATTGACATTTTGAAATAAGGGCTAAATAAGCACCTTTCTATATTTATAACTACAGAGGCAGACTGAGTCAAGAGGGGACAGTTTTAGTGCCTTCAGTTCCACAGCGGCCTTGCCATCCACAGCATAATTTTCTGAAACGGTAAACAACTCTTGGTAAAGTTCTGAACAAAACAAAGTACCACCTACTCTTGATTTACCCAGTAGCTGCATTCCTGGAAAGTTCAGTGTATTTTAAAAACATGCATAAAATGACTTTTTATATATATTCATATTCAGAGAGCTGAGTGCGAGAGAGAGCTTGGGCCTAGATCTACAAAACATAAACAGATTGTCACACACATGCACTACCAGTGAGGCCTGTGAAAGTTGCTCAAAAAGCTACAAATGGATTCTTTGTCATGTGGAACTTCCCCGCACATGGCAGTATGTTGGGCATATCTGGTCACACGCACCAGTTATGAGTAGCTTCCCCCAACATTGGGACAACCAAAAACACCTCCATAGATACCCAAAACACCAGCAGGGGGAAGCATTGCTCCCTTTGAGGATCAGCACCTCAGAGGACTAGCTGCACCCACCATCCTGGGTGGGACCATCCAGGGACTTAGCCATGTCCCACTCTCCCAGCAGAAAGCTCCGTTCAGACTTCTCACGCCTCAGAGGAGGCTGCGGGGCATGCAGGCTGCTCATGGGACAGCCACCTGGGCACACCATCCCAGCAGAGGTCGCCTCCAAGGACAATGTTTATAGAAGGGGGTGTGAGCAAGAGGGATTCACACGCCCCAAACGGCCTCTAGCTGCTGCCGCTCACACTGTGCCCAGGGACACAGCCAAGCCAGATGGGCCATGGTCAGGCTGAGTCCAAACTGAGCTCAGCCACCAGCTCCCTGCAGCCAAAACCCATAATGTGGAGGCAGGAGACTGGGGTCTAGTCTCAACTCAGCTGCTGACTCGCTGCGTGATGCGGACACGGTGCTTGCCTTCTCTGGGCCCTATTTCCCCTCTGTCATGAGAGTTAGACAAGAGTATCCTTCCCGCCCTAAACGTTTATGTTACAAGTTAAAAATGAATCAACACAGAAAGGAAATGCTCAATACAAGTGACTCCTGGAAGCACAGCCCCAATGAAACTGTGGCCACCACCCTTGAAGGAATACAAGTGGGCCATGGTGTAATTAGCACACCATTTGCTTGTGCACTGATGACCCAACGCTCAGTGAACTAAAACAACCAGTTTAAGCTGGACTGTGAGGGAAGGAACCGCTGAAAGTCAAGAGGTGTAGAATTGGACAGAGAACATGAGAACTCCTGAATGCCAGGCTTACCGAGGCTTGAGTATTATGAAGACATTGGAAAGAGTGAGGGTGCTGAGCACAGGAGTGGCAACAGGAATGTGGGCAGAGCCTGGGCATCAGAGAGCCAGGTGGCTCCCAGGGATGAGACTGAGGCTGGGAGACAGGTAGACCAGATGTGTCCATCGCCTCAGCAATGACAAGCTATTGGAGAATTTTTTTTTTTTTTACAAAGAGTACCATGATCTGATTTACATTTTTAAAATATTACTCAGGCTGCTGTGGGGACGGGAGATCATAGGTTAGGGAGAGCCGAGGCTGAGAGGTCAGTTTAGAGGCCGCTGCAGCTGTCCAGTGGGATTCCAGCATTGAAGATGGGAGCAGTAGGCAGGCTGGGTATACTCTGGAAATGGTACCAACAGGACTTGCTCCTGGATTGTGGAGGGGAGATAAGGGAAAAGAACTCCCGAGTGCCCTCTGCTAAACCGCACTGCCTTAGACGGCCTAGAGGTCTCCTGACCGGTGGTGCTAGATCAGGGGTGGGCAAAAACCACACTGCCTTAGACCGCCTAGAGGTCTCCTGACTGGTGGTGCTAGATCAGGGGTGGGCAAAAACCACACTGCCTTAGACGGCCTAGAGGTCTCCTGACCGGTGGTGCTAGATCAGGGGTGGGCAAACTTTTTGACTCGAGGGCCACACTGGGTTCTTAAACTGGACCGGAGGGCCGGAACAAAAGCATGGATGGAGTGTTTGTGTGAACTAATATAAATTCAAAGTAAACATCATTACATAAAAGGGTACGGTCTTTTTTTTTTTTTTTAGTTTTATTCATTTCAAACGGGCCGGATCCGGATCAGGCCCGCAGGCCGTAGTTTGCCCACGGCTGTGCTAGATGGTCTTCAAAGGGGGACTCAACACTTCGGGGGCTGAGGGTTCATCGTCCACAGCAGCCCATTGGAGATTCCCGCTGTGATAGAAAAGACCACCCCAGAGTGGCTGTGCTCTGTCTTCCTGGGACATCCACCCCACATTGGCTCCAATGACCCGCTCTAAAGGCACAGGAAGGAGAATCATTTCCTTTTCCTCGAGCTCTCTCCAAAGATTGAGACTCCACCCTCCTCATGTCCCCATGCCAATCCACTCATCACACGTACACACACCTCGATCACAGTACGATTGATATTCTCATTTTTTGCTCATCTCTATCTGTCCCATTGGCACCTGCCCACCCTCTGAAGGTTTCAGGGGGTGGTGGTGGGGGAACCGAGGGTTGGAACCCACTGTTTCTGAGCTGATCATAGAGCGGTGATGCTCCTAGCTTTGAGAGAGGTTGCTCAAAGCCCCCTGCTGACAGCATCTCAGAAGGGAAGCTGTGATCAGGAGGCTGGCATTGGATCATGGGATTCTCCCTCTCGCTCCTCAAACTTTTCAGATGGATTTTGAAGATGCCCTACTTTCCCTGATGGGTTTATCTCCGCCTGTCAGTTTCAGGTGTGATTCACCCCACTTAAGGAGTATTTCCAGCCAGTTACACTCCCTCCATCACAAAGCACTAGAGAAATTAGCAGAAGCTGATGGACTTCAGCACTCCCCGCCCCCCCCACCCCTTCACCCCCGCCACCCCCGCAATGCCAAGACCCAAATAGTTGACAAAGAGACTACAGAGCCCTCCACCTCTTTCCCTGTTTTTTCCCTTGTCAGTAGTTTATTCTATTAGCTGAAAAGCCCTATTTAGCTAGCTTGCAGTTCCCATTTTAGGGCCTGCTAGACGCCCCCCAGGGCAGATCACCAGTGGGATAAAAGGGTCTTTTGAAGATTACACATGAGCAAAAGAAAGAGGTACTTTCAACATTGATGGAGGTTCTGGGCTTCAAACTCCAGCTGAGGCTGCAGATCTCACTGAAAAATAAATGGGGGGAAAAGGAAAGACATAAAGCAAAGAAGTACCCACTATAAGAAAAAGAGGAATTTAGATAATGCAGGAGTATCATTGGGATTCAGGAACCCAGGAGATTTGTCCCGGCTCTGTTTTTGCTGTGTGACCTTGGGTAGGTCAGTATGTCTCTCTGAGCCTTTTTCTTTCAACACCTGCTTGCTGGCTGATAAATTTTGGGGCTAATCATTGTGCTGAATACTGGGGATTCCAGGGCAGCAAGATGAAGAGCCTGCTCTTCGGGAGTGCACAGCGTGTGGGGAAGCCAGAAAAATGGATAATTACAGCATGTGACAATAATGCCCCTTCCCCATCTATAAAACCAGCAGCTTCACCTAGAAAATCATGACAGTATCTGCTCAACTCCTAGTCCTTCTGGACACCTCCCCTGGCCTCCCACTGCCATGGACATTAGTGAAGCAGGAATGCCAGAGCTCAGGGTTCCTGGTAAAGTCTCCCCATGCCTTCCTCTTCCGCCAGCCCTCAAAGCCCAGACCACCGCTGTCTGCCTTCAGCCTCCCAAATCGAATCCCATCATGCTCTAATCCTGGCTCACATCAATCATCCCAAGAAGCCCAGAGTTCCCAGGGTATTGCCCCTCCTCTCCTCAGGCTGTGACCCCAATGGGCTCGACATCCCTCCCAAAACTTCCCACTGCACCCTCTGCAGTCTCCTTTCTCCTCCACCAAACTTCTTCACCTCCCAGCTCCAACTGAACTCTGACTTCCGGGGGCCCTCTCCCCCTGCAGCTCTCTCAGATCCTGTTTGCCCTCCCACACTCCTGCTGTTATTCACACTGCTCCTACTGCTCCATAACACTGCCCCCACCCCCATCCCTAAAAGCCTCAGCTCTGGAGCTCATCCCATCCGTTAAGGCACCCAACATCTCTTCTTTTCATGGCCATCCATAGACCTGCAGGCCACTCACTGTCCCGGACTCCCTAGAAGTCCACTGGCACTCTTTCCAACACAGACTTGGTTTCAATAATCATATCAGAGTTCCTCCCAACATTCTGCTCTGTCGTTCCCTGACTTCCTCTCATGCAAAAAGGCTTACCTCTGTCATTCGCTGCCACGGTCTTACTGTATACCTTATCATCACCAATCACGGTGCTTACTCCAGAACCTCAGTTTCAAGAATTCCACTCTATGGGCTCTTCTCACTCTGGGGTCAATGATTTTTCTACCTAGTTAGGTCCTAGGGACCACGGTTTCTGCTATCTTTTTACTACCCTTTATCTCATTAGTCCTCACGTCCCTCTTTGCTCAACCAAGAAGTCACAGTCAATCATCACTGTCACCATTATCATCATCACCATCATAATTACCATTATCATCATCACCATCAACATCAACATCACCATCATAATTTCCTCGCATTACCTTTGTGGCAGGTTGCACATTCTAAAAACCGGCTTCAATAGTTCCTCCCATCTCACATGTACTTCTTATATGACTTTATGCCCCTCCCATTGAGAGGTGGGTCTATGCCTCCTTGAATCAGAGTGGGGCTTTGACTGTGGCAGAAGTAATGTCAAGGCTGTTAGAAAAGGTGGGAGAGCTTCTGTCTTGTTTTCTTGGGACACTTGCTCTTGGAACCCAGCCACCATGCCATGAGGGGTCCACATGGAGAGTAACTAGGGCCCTCAGCCCTCAGGACCAGCTGAGCTCATGGATGACGGAACAAACTTGCCAGCCATGTTCATCACCATCTGTTTTAGTTCCCTGGAGACGCTGTAACAAATTGCCACGAGCTGGGTGGCTTATCACAACAGAAATGTACCTGCTCACAGTTCTGAAGGCTGGAAGTCTGAACCAAGGTGCTGACAGGACCACACACATTTGGGGGCTCTAGGGAAGAATCCATTCTTTGCATCTTCCAGCTTCTGGTGGCACCAGGCATTCCTATAGCTGCATTACTCCAACTTCTTCCCCTATGGTCACATCGTCTCTATCTCTTCTGTATGTCACATCACCCTCTGCCTCTCTCTTATTGCATTTGTGGCCCATGCAGATAATCCAAGATAACCTCCCTGTCTCAAGATTATCAACTTAATTACATCTGCAAAAATCCCTTTTCCAGATAAGCTAACATTTACAAGCCCAGGAATTAGGACCTGAGACTACTGGAGGGCCATTGTTGTACTTCACCACCTTAAATAGGGGTCCTCGATTCCCCACTGGAACCACCCTGGCTGAGCAGATACAAACTGACTCCGCCAAAGCTCTGACAAAAATGGAAGATTTACAAGAAAATGAATGATTGTTGTTGTTTTAACCTGCTAAGTACTGGGCTGGTTTGTTGCACTGCAATAGATAACTGATACAACCCTGGGCTGCCTTGTTCATTTCTTGTTTCATTACACTTGCTGGTTTAATCCAACTCTTCACCTGCTCTAAACCGGGACCTGGCAGCTGAATGCCCTAAGAGAAACACAACCTTGCTGACTCTGCCCACACTGAATTCATGGCCACTTTGGCTGCCCAGCCATCCAATTACATTTCCCCAGTAAGAATCATTCTCCCAAATGGCCATTTCAGCCCTTCACTCAACTCCAACCTTTAATGCTTCCTCCCCAGCCTTCATCTCAGCTGATGTCTGATTCCTATTTCGCCAAGACAACAGAAGCAATCAGAAAAGCACTCCCACAAGTTCTTCCATCACATCTGTCACCCAATCCACCCACATGCACTGCTTTTCCTCCCCAAGTTCCAACTCTCCTCGTGCCCATTAATCCAGCCCCCAAGGACACCACTCATTCTCTCTCTTGCCTGCATCATCATTTCTTGCCTCCCGGCTGGATTAGTCCCATCAGTGTTAGCCGTGTTTTATTTCTCCCATTCCTCTCCAATGCTACCAGCATATCTCCTCCCTCTAAAATAAAATAATGGCTCATATTCAGTCTTGAATGCCTTTCCTCCCATTCTCTCTTGCATCCACTCCAATCAGACTTTTATACCTTCCATTTTATGGAAAACAACTCTTGTCAAGGTCATCCACCATTGCCCAAGTCCAAGGTTCTTTTTCAGTCTGATCTTGCTTAACCCATCAGCAACATATATTAGTTTCTTAGGGCTTCTATCACCCACATCCACAAACTAGGTGGCTTTAAAACAACAGAAACTTAGGTAATAACAGTCTGGAGGCTATAAATCCAAAATCAAGGTGTCAGTAGGGTCATGCTCCCTCTGAAGGTTCCGGGGAAGAATCTTTCCCTGCCTCTCCCTGCTCTCCTCATTCAGCATTTCTTGGCTTGTAGCCGCATCCCTCTCTCTTTCCCCCACCCCATGGCCTTTCCCCCTCTGTGTGTCTCCATGTGTCCTCTCTTCTTCCCATAAGATCACCAGCCATTGGCTTTAGGGCTGACCCTAAGGCAGTATGACTTTATCTTAACTTAGCTAATTATATATGCAAAGACCCTACTGAGGTTCCAGGCAGACATGAATTGGGGGTATACTCTTTGACCCACAACAGCAAGTGTTAGCACAATTGATCATTCCCGCTCAGATGTACTTCCTTCTCTTTGCTTCTAGGACACACACTCCCTGGGTTGTCCTCCCATCTCAGTGACCACTCCACCTCAGTCTCCTTGGCTGATTGCTGCTCATCCCTCTGAGTGCCCCAGAGTTCAGTCCATGGAGGCTTTTTCTTCTCTCCACTGACTTCCTTCCCTAGGTGACCTCATCCAATCTCACATTTCCAAATCCCGTGTAGATATTGACAACCTCAAGATTCCTAACTCCAGCCCCAGTCTCTCCCCTGAGCTCCAGACTGATACATCCTCCTTGGATATCTAAGGGTCATCTCAAACTTAATATGTTTGAAACCAAAACCCTAATTCTCCTCACACCCTAAAAACATCCTGTTATACCCATAACTCTCTCATCTCTGTGATTGGCATTTCTCAGGTCCTAAAACTTAGTCAGTCTTGATTCCTCTCTTTCTCACATCTCTCCTCCAGTTCAACAATATATCCCATATTCAGCCACTTCCCATAATCCCATTGCCATACCCTGGCCCAACCCACCAACCTTTTGCTAGAAGAGGGGGTGGGGGGGGTCAGCAAACTACAGCCTGTGGGCCAAACCCAACCTACCACCTGTGTTTGTGAATAAAGTTTTATTGGAACACAGTCACACCCATCTGTTTAGTACATATTATCTGTGGCTGCTTTTGCATTCCCAATGAAATAATTGAGTAATTGCAACATGGCAATATGGTCCACAAAACCAAACACATTTACTTATAGAAAAAGTGTGTCAATCTCTAGTCTGTGTTATTACAGTCATAGATCTTCCTAGAGATACTGTTGTCCACACGATGGTCAATTCACAAACCAGCCAGCTAGCAATGCTCTTTAAACGTTCCCTGCTTAGAATTCCTCCGTGCCCACTTCTGTCACTTGCCCAGGCCCACCTGTCCCTGCAGCCTCTCTGTCTCAAGCTTCACCAGCCACACCAGACATGTTTCTCTCCTTGGAAGATTCCACGCATGTTCCCACCTCCAGGCCTATGCATTTTCCATTCTGTCTCCAATCCTGACCGGGCTCACTCTTGGAACTCTCATGTCCTCAGGAGACGTTTGCTGCTCCCCTGTATGAAACAGCACTAGCCCCCCTCGTCTGCTCTGCTTCCATGCCCAGAACCCTTCATCATCAGACAGAATGCACTTTCTCTTACTTTTCTGATTACAGTCTGTCTTGCTTCTTCAGGTTGGCATCGGCAAGATATGCATTGTTCTAGCCCAGGGGTGGGCAAACTTTTTGACTCGAGGGCCACAATGGGTTCTTAAACTGGACCAGGAGGGCCGGAACAAAAGCATGGATGGAGTGTTTGTGTGAACTAATATAAATTCAAAGTAAACATCCTTACATAAAAGGGTACGGTCTTTTTTTTTTTTTTTAGTTTTATTCATTTTTTAGTTTGCCCACGGCTGTTCTAGCCCAAACGCTTAGTGCAGTGCCTGGGACACAGCAGCTGCTCAGTAAAGATTTGCTAATGAAGAATGACTAAAAGAATGACTGTGGGTTGTTCACAGGCCTTAAGTTGCTAACTCAAAACCCTGTGAGAGAGACTGAGGCAAGGACCTTAAGACACCTGGCCAGGACTCAGTCAAGTGTGAAACTGAAGCTCACTGCCCTAGCCATCCCTATCTCCTAAAATTATACTGTCTGTGAATTTTAGAAAATACCTTAACCTATAAAATTATATTTCGAGCAAGCCAAGTACCCAACACTAAATGGATGGGTAAGCAAAATGTGGTCTATACCTGCCATGGAATATTATCAGCCTTAAACAGAAGGAAATTCTGACAACTGGTACCACATGGATGGCCCTGGAGGACATTGTGCTGAGTGAAATAACCCAGATACACAAAGACAAAGACCGTGTGGTCCCACGTACACGAGGTGCGTCGAGTGGTCAATTTCACAGAGACAGAAAGTAGAGCGTGGTTGCCGCACGCCGGGGAGGGGGAATGGGGAGCTGCTGTTTCACGGGTGTAGACTTTCAGGTTTGCAAAGCGGAGAGTTCTCGAATGGGTGTGTGACAGTGCCCAACAGTGTGAATGTGTTTAATACCACTGAACTGTGCCCTTTACAATGGTTACAATGGCACATTTTATGGTGTGTTATGTATAGTTTACCCTAATTTTTTAAATAAAAAAGATCGTGTTTATTCCTCATTAGGAACTGCCAAGTGGGACTAAACTTCCCGCTTCCAGAAGAGGACTCGGAGCTTTGGAGAGTGAGGGGAGGAGGGCAAGGCTGTGGGAGGCAGCAGCTCGAACCCAGGCCTGTCCTGCTCCTCAGTGGACAGTACCACCGCTCCCACAGCCCTGCCTCCTCCTGAGGCAGCAGAAAGACTTCCCCCGCGTATTTACCGAACTTTAAGTGACAGGAAATTCATTTTTTCCATTCCTTGGGTGGATTGGGAATTTCTGGAAACTTCTTTCCTCCCGCCCGGATCCAGCCCTGAGTCGGAGTGGGACAGGGCACAAACACAGAAATTGTCTCAGAAGAGCTGGGGGTGGGGGTGGGGGTGCTGATGAGAGAGATTCATTTATTAGCATATGCAAATTGGCAGGGGTAAAGAAAACTGGGAAAGCTGCTATTTTATCATTTGTGGTAATTATAGTAATTTAGAGCGGTGAATCAATGGGTTCCTCCTGGAGGTAAAAGCATCGCGGAAGGGTAGCGGCGGTGTGATTAAGGAGTTCTGATTAAGAACCCCTGTCATTTTCACTTGAAAAAAGTGAGAAAAGAGACTGGGGTCAGAAGTGCAGCCACGTTAGTCATGAAGGAGGGGACCAGGCCCTGTCCCCAGCACTGAGGACACAGAGGAATCAGACGCCCTGCCCTGTGAGAGTCACAGACCAAAGACAAGCACAGACACTGACCATCCCGACCTACTGTGATCACGCGCTGATCGCACTTGCAGAGGAGGCTAGAAGGAATGATTCCGTTTGTCCCGAGGGGAAGAATGGTCTGGAAAAGCTGCAGAGAGGAGGCGACTTCTACCAGTAAATAGGGTTTTGCAACGTCAATAGGAGTTTGCAACTGACAGCGCCAAGGGGGAAAGAGCTTGCAGGTGGAGGTAACAGCACATGCGAAGTGGGGAAGTGCCAGTGCCTGAGAAGAAGTCCAAGGGGGAAGGCGGCGAGTGGAAAGCTGCAGCTTAGGAGCTGGAGACACTGGCAAGACACTCAGGAGCCTGGACATAACGCAGAGCTGATGGGCCGATAAAGACAGAAGCAGAGGAGTGACTTGATTGGAAATGAATTTAGGAAAACCTGGTGAAGGGAGCCAGAGAGTCAGTGCAATAAACCAGGGATTGGGGGGGGGGGGGACGGGGGAGCAAGGGACAGGCATTTGGAGGTGGAAGACATAGGAACAACTTCTAGTTCCTGAAACACAAGCAACGTGGAACTTCACAGGACAAGACTAAAGGGACCTGAACAACCATCTGATTCGACCCCCACTGTACGGAGGAGGAAGCCGAGGCTCAGAGAAGTGAAGGCACCTGTTTGAGGTCTCAGGGCTAGTACACCGCAGAGCAGGGGTTTGATGTTAGGTCCATCAGACTCCAAAGTCTGAGCTCTGTCTACGGCTCCACAAACCTCTGGACAGAAGACAGAATGGTCAGTCGCCCCAAGACGCCAGTCCCTGACAGAAGGGTCATAGAGCAATTAATGAGTCCTACCTTCAATGTCGGGTGAATCCTGAGGAAGAAAAACAAGACACCCACTAAGAAGGGCTCCTGGTGGCTAACTAGGCTCAAATTAAAAAACCAAACACAGAGCCTAGCAGCCATTTCTACACCAGGGACCCTCGTGCCCACTGCACTTCATACAGAAGCCTGCACTGAACTGCCTGCCTGCACTGTGAGCCCGCCCTTATAAAGGAGTTCCTGGAGTCCTATTCCAACCAATAGGACCAATGCTTTCCCTGCCCAATTGGGGTTGCAGAGGCTCTATTCTGACCAATCAGGGACCAAGGGTGGGGACTTCTGTCTATATAAGCCGCTGGCTCAGAGAAGCACTTCCATAGCGGAGAGGGGCCTGGCTGCGGGGCAGCCTGACCTGGGCTGTCTTCACAGCCATGTGTATTACCATCAAGCCCGTTGCACTAAATAAAGTTTCCTTCTTCACCGCACCCCAAATTGGGGATTCTTGTTGGCTTTGAATTGGCACCAACAACTATCTGTCGACAATGTCACTGAGACTCGTAAGCTCAGGAGAGACCACCCTGTGGTAGAAGGGACGGATTTTATTTCCATGAGGAGTACAGGGAGCCCAGCCCAGAGAGTGGGGGAGCCGTCACATGTGTCCACCGCTCGCGTGTCTATCTATGAGAGAGTGAGGTGCTCGTTCCTCGGGGTATGCAAGCCAAGGCTGACTCCCCACCTGCCCCGATGTACTAGAGAGGATCCTGCACTCTAAGAAATTTTCAAGATCCTTTTGAACTCTAAAGTTCCCCGATCTTTGCAGGTTGAAACACATTTCCAAGCCAACCAAACACCCCTTCATGAGCCGTCACTGAAGAATCATTTATTGATTCATTTACCAGCAAAGAGTCTTTTGGAAAACACTTTGGTGGGAGAGTCACAAGGAGCAGAGAGAGGACTCAAGGGGTAAGCGGACACAGCTGGTCTTGAAGGATGAGGAGGACGGGCTGTTCCAGCAGGAGGAACAGTGAACGCAAAGGCCAGAGACAAGAGAGAGCATGACAGAGGCCACAGCAGGTCACCATGGCTGAAAGCAGTGCGGTTGGGAGAGGTGAGTCTGCAGTCATGGGCAGGGCCAGACTCTGCCTTGAGGGCCACGGGAGCCAATGACAAGCAGCAAAGTGATGTGCATTTTACAACACCCCCTCTGACAGCCATGTGGAGTTGATGTCATTCATTCCTAAGACTATTGTAGATGAGGGAAATGAAACCCTCCCTTGGCTCCCACACAGCCATGTGGGACAGGAGTGTTTCCATCGTGGTCTGAGGGAGCAGTCTTACCTCATCTGGGCCCCAGAACACCTGGCACCCATCCAGTGCTGGGGGCCATGTCCTGGGGACACTGTGGGCGGCCAAGCCCTCTGACCTTGGCCCCTGTGGCCCTCTGAGTGCCAGCCCCTTGCACCAGGCCTCGCCTGGCCTTGCCACCAACAGATGGAGTATTTGTTGACGCTCCAGTGACAGCTTGAAAACTCATCTCCTCCCTCCGAGCCGGCCCGTTCCACCTCGTCCTCCCATCTGCTATCTCATTTTAAAACTAGCAGAACAACTCGGCTAGAGCAATTCCGACTTTTTCCATCTGTGCTGAGTTAATTAAGAGGGTAATGAGAGCTGGGAAGGAACGAGGCCTGCATTAATTCAAGATATGATTAAGAGAAGCGCTTCTAAAATATATATACGTTTGTGCGCCCAGCAAAGCCCAGTGGCGCACCCCAGACCAAGGGCCTCTGCCGTGTCCTCTGCCGTGTCCTCGGTGGGAGGGCTCCAGGGAAGCAGGTGCCACCACGAGTGTGGGCTCCCAAAAGCAGCCCCTGTGGTCAGAGACCACCTTAGAGTCTCTCCCCAGAGGCCTCTCCACAAACATGCATTCATCACCTCGTCTGCATCCTTCCCAGGGAACACAGAGAGAATGCTAACCGGAGCTTCTCTTTATGACACAGTCATTGATTTGTTAACTAAACACGTACCTCAAACAGTTCTAGGGACATCAAAAATTTGCCGAAGATCAATAGAATGAAGAGCTGAGAACAGAACCCCGTTCTTCTGACTCCTAGTCCAGCAGGCCTACAAGTAAAAATATCGGTGATAACAAGTAGTAATGGAGAACCAGCTAACGTTCATTGAGCATCTACTCTGTTTTGTTTTATGAAAACTCAGCCTCTCTGGGGACAATGCGATAGCTCCTAAACAAGCTCTTAGATTCTTTCTTGGGAAACGCTCAGAAAAATAGCTAATGTTTCCTGCACACTTATATTGCAGGCTCCTTACATCCATGATCTCATGCTTTCTTCAAAACCTCTTGAGGCAGATGCCATTATTAACTCTATTTCACAGAAGAAGAAGAAAGGGAGGCAGAGAGAGGTTAGGTCATTTATCCACAGTCACACAGCTAACAGGCAGAGGAGCCGAGACTAGGGGGCAGGCCTCTGGCTCCAGGCGGTACCAGGCCGGGTGACCAGGCTTGCTGTGTTGCATATGATGCAGCCCTTGCTTACCTTGTCAGAACCTCAGGCCCTTCAGCTGTAAAATAGCATTACCTCCCCTGCTCTTATCAAAAGAAATCCTGGACAGCAAAGTGCTTTCTAAGCCACAATGAAGGCACCTGAGTTTAAGTCAGCTCTGCCAGGTGACCTTTGTCCTTTTGGGGGGTCCTCAGTTTCCCCATTTGAAAAATGGGTGGGGAGGGTGATACGCCGGGAGGGTTGTTCCTTCTGACTTGTGCATGAACTCCATTTTTATTTCCTTTTTGCATCATTGAACTAAACAAGGAAATTATTGTCTCTATTAGCAATCTCTCTCAGACTTTTCCAACCTGAAACATGACCCTCCTAGACGGAGAAGTGTCAAAAATCCCCAGAAGACAACAGCTGTAATGAACTCAAGTCACCCAGCAGAACTCTGTGTTCACATCAGCTGACAGCTGCGTGGGAACTGTGGAGGCTGTGGTTGAGTGGCACTTGGAACCGCTCTGCTTCCCATGTACCTGCCTGGGCAGCAAACTCAGAAGCTAAAAACTATCTTTCCCAGAGGCCTTTGCAGCTGAGGCTTTGGAGGCAAATCAGGCTCCACCAATGAGGTACGACCATGTGAGACTGAGAGGGCAGAAAGAAGGTGGCATGTGAATGGGACGTTGGCGGATGAACTTTCACAGAGGCGAGTCAAGGGAGCCTCCCAGACAATCCAACTGAGTCAGACAGAGCTGGGGCCACACCTGTGCAGCGAAACTTCCACACCTGGCAGCGCCCTGAGCCCCTCCCCCTACCCCCCCACACACATGAACTTACACTCATTTCTCTCATCTTGAGCTTCCCCTCCCCCTTCCAGGACTTTTCTTTATTATGTCCAGCTACGTGGGCTAGAATTTGGCACATAGAGGATGAACAGTTACTTTTAAATACATTTGGATCACGATTTGCCCCACCAATGGCTTTAAATGCTTTGAAGCTTAATGTGATGGTATTAAGGTGATTCTGAAGCCTCTCACCTTCTCTGGTAATCTGAAATAAAGGGAAGGGAACTACCCACACTTGGGAGCCTGCTAGGTGCCCTGAACTTGGTATATTGACTCGCTGGATCCCCAACCCACAAAATGGGTATGAACACCTTACTTTATGTAATGGGTTTGGGCTCAGAGAGGTGGATCACGGGATCGCAGAGCCCTGGCTCTTGTCCCTCTGTCCCAGAGATGAGGTTCTCTTCTCGGACACTGCCGGGTGCCTGTGGTGCCTGCGTTGCTTGCATTGCCTGCAGGAGGCAGCCGGGGTTGAGCAGAGACTCAGAAATGAGCCCCTCTTGGTTTCAGGCTCGGAGCAGAGTTGGGTCCCCTGGCGGGTGCACTGCCCAGAGCAGGGTTTTGCTGAGAGGCATTCATCTAGCCCAGCAGAGAGGAGATTATTCTAGATAACATACAGTCTGACGGGACATTAGCATTCTTAGACGACAAATCAGCAACCAAAATAAAGTAAGTTGTTAGGTCTGGGTGGCATAAAATACGGACACAGACAAAGAGACTTAAGGGTCCGAGTTGCTCTAAATCAGTTGAACCACCTTGCAGCTCCTCGCATTACAGTCTTAATCTAGCACATTAGCGAGATTAGTACATGGCTTTTGCAATTAAATTGCATATTTTATGAATTCTCCTTCTTTCAGGCTGTAGGCATTCCCAGGAAATTGCAGACTCATAAACTTCGGTAGAGCATGGGCAGGAGGAAGTGGGGAAACCAGGACGGCGCTTGGGGGCAGCTCTACGCTCCACATTCCATATTTTCATTCGCTGGGAAAGATTCCTAGTTCATACCCCCATTAGGGTAAAAGGAAGGTCAATGAATAGACTTCGAGATGAGTCTTCTGAGGCACATGAGGGGGGTCCCTGGGGATGAGAGGGCGTTTCCATGGCTGAGAGGAAGCGTTTCCGATTTTAATATAGATGTGTTGGAGCTGGTGAGTTATTCTGCTCTGAGAGCAAGAACACATTTTCTTCTGCACTTTGACTACTGGCTTCACCATGGCCCTAACATACAAGATTTGGGATCAGAATCTATTACTTAGTGAATCAGAGAATAAAATCCATTTGATAGGGGCACATCTGGTGAGCTATTTCCTGTGACTCTGTCCTTGCGATGTTGACAGACTGCTCCATGATGCGTGCTCGAGTGTGCACACATGCACACACACACATACACACACACACACGCACACAGTCTTTCGTGCAGAGACCAAATTCCTCTCCTGGATAGAATTCTGTGACCTAGCTGGTCAGTGGTCCCAAGTGCCAGGCTTCCATAAGCACATTTTGAGGCCTGGATCTGGAAGGATCTTCCAGCTCATGTTCTGGAACCCTCTCCTGTTAAAACGGAGTCACAGGAAGTCTGGGGAGCAAGGTGCTGACAGAGGCATGACCAGAAGTTAAAGTGCTGTGCAGATTCGGGGCCTCGCAGCCCTCCCTGGAGGTGGAGAGCTGGGTGCTTGAGAGCATGGGCACCAGACAGACCTGAATTCAGTCCTGATTCTGCCGTGTCTTTGACCTCATGTAAAATAAGAATTTTCCTCATAGGATTGTTGTAAGAGTATCTGTGTGAATAAATACAGACATAGACATAGACATATAAAAGACATAGGCACAGGCACAGATAAAAATATACGCAGTGCTGAGACTAGTGCCTGACACATAGCAAGCCCTTAGTGTCAATGGCACTATTTCAATATTAACATTATTAACATTATTATGGTTGTACACATCAGAGGCATGGTGGTGCTAGGAATTTAATGTTCAATTCGACTCATCAAATGTTGACCTGCTAAGGTAGCTACTAAGCTCCAAGCTTGGGTCGCCTGCTGGGAACACAGACAGGCAGGTGTAAGTCAGACTGTCATTTCTCAAAAGGCATCAGAGTCTGATGGTGGAGATGGCCACAGAGCCAAGAAGTAACTGTCTTGGATAGGCAGCTACTGGAGTGCAAGGCCACGGTGCTTGTGCAAAGTGGAGTGGCCATCTGAGCCTGTAGTCCATGGAAGTCAGGCATCCGAAGGCCATGCTCCAAGCCCCATCATCCCCACTGTGCACAGCTATGAGACACTGGCCAGGGGTCCCCCAACCTCCCTGGACCTCAGTCCTATCGCCTGTGACATGGAAAGGGGAGGAATCCCAGAATGGGTGCTGGGTAAGTCCCCCCTACTGCTCTGGTTAGCAGTGAAACTGAAAATGGATCTCAGATTGGGGCGGCGGCGTTGAATTTCAAGGACCCCTTGGCCATTAGAATGTATTAATTAAGATCTTCCATACCTACATCTCTTCATCCATTTCCAATAAATGAAGCTCACATATTTAAATGTCCCATGCAGATGGGAGACAGGAAGTGGCTTAGTCTTCTCAGGAAGATGCCAGAACTATTTTCTTTATTTTTTTTCTTTTGCATTTACTTTTAACTTGTCTGGACAGTCAGATTCTGCAGTTCCCTGCCCTTTCTCCTTCCACCTCCTACTCTCTCAGGCCCCGGGTTGCCTGCCTTTCTTCCTTGCGTGAAAGAGCAGAGCCAATGCCTTCTGCATCGCTGTAGGCAAGTCACCTGCCTGACGTGGCTGTCACTGAGACCAAAGCAACATGCTCAGCATGGAAGGCAAGGTTGAAGGGATGGAGGAGATTTAACCATGAATTACTAAGTCACCAGGAACAATAACTACACAAATAGAAAAATGAACGAGTGAGGAAGCTGAATTGTGAGGCTCACCCATGGCGTTGGCTCCACCCTGTTTTTCTTTCTTCCTTTGTTCTCTTACTGATGCCTGCAGCTATTCGATGAAAGCGGAGTGGATGTGAGCCAGACATTACTCCACGCTTCATCTCTGTAAGTCACTATTGGAGGGTATTGCCATGCTCTCCCCCATTTCATTGGTAATGAAACTAAGTTGAATAGTTCCCCTAACGTCACCCAGCTACCGAGTGGCAGAAGCAGAACGGTGCCCAGGCAGTATGGGTCCAACTTTAGCCTGTGCTGCTTCTCAGAACCCATGTGTGTGTGTGTGTGGGGGGGGGGGGGGGCGGTTCCTGACTTCATCTGAGCAGCAGCCCGGGGACCTCTTCTGGCTGCCTCAGAGGGAGGATGCTGCCCTTGACCAGCAAGATGCAGGCCGCGCGAAGTGAGACACAGGCAGTCTGCCCCAGCCCCTCGTCCTGGACCCCACCTCTGCTGGCCACTCCTAACCCAACAGCCATCCTTGAGGCTGCGAGCAGTAAGCCAGCCTTTAGCTGAGCAATAATTGGGTGGAATCCTTCTGCCTTCTGAAAATGCTTTAGAGCAAAGCTCATCCACGTGTCTGGGTGGGAGGGAATTAATCACCCATTAAGTTTTACCTGGCTACACATTAGAATCCTCTGGGGAGCTGTTAAAACTCCGAAGCCCAGACAGCACCCCGCACCAATTACATCAGAATCTTGGGGGCGGGGCCAGACATCATTATTTTTTAAAGCTCCCTGGGTGATTGCAACATGCAGCCAAGTTAAGAACCACTTCTCCAGACCAAATTTCTTAGCAGGCAGAACACGAATGGAGACACCCGTGAAAAGTCAAATTGCCACTGGGCTCCTTGGGCTCAGTGCCTGGGGGAGAGGAGAGACCCCTGAGGGCTTCCTGGAAGAAAGAGCCCCTGATCCGTGAAGTCAGACTAATCCGGAAAGGCAGCTGGGAAGCCCTCTCCTTGGCCTTGAGGTCAGCCCCTCTCCAGCAGCCACAGCCTCCCCCAGCAATTTCCCTCCTTCCTCCCCCACCTTCCTCACATCCCGCAGGCATGGGCCGAGCACTGCAGACAAATGCGATGTTGAATGAAGAACATATGTCCTGCGTGCATTTAAAGAGCATTTCTCTTCCTCCTGCCCAGTCTGGTCGGGAAGTCAGTTCTTTCTGCTTTCACATTTTAGGGGCGAGCAGATGGCAAAAGTTTTGATTCAGGAATAATGGCCATCTGAAAGGCCCACGCTCAAGGACCCCTGACTGTCATCAAAGGATTATCACGGACACACAATCTGGACTCCTAAAAAGTCCCTGTTTCATCCAAAAATGAAATCTTCACCTACCCACCCCCAGCCCAGCTTCTTCTTTTGTGCCACTGTCTCAGCAAATGGAACACCCAGCACCGAGCCTGCCTCCCCCTCTTTCTGGTGAGTTTACCTCCTTAATGTGTCTTGCCTCGGCCCCCACAACTCCCAGCTTCACAACCAGAGCTCAGGCTTCCCCGTGTATCCCATAGACCCTCTGCTCTCCTTTCCTTCATCAGCATGTATTCCACATTGTGGCTCAGAATTTTCTAGACGGTCCAGCTGACCAGAACACATCCTGTTCAACAACCTCCTGTGACTTCATGTTGCTACACTGGTGCCACTTCTCAGCTCACATAGAAAATGGTAGTGTGTGTCCAGCACCCTGGAGAAAACAGATGAGCTGCTCATTGCTGGGAGCAACCAACCCTGGTGCTGGCCAACCCAAGGGGTGAGGGACTTAGGATCTCAGCTCCTTTATCAGCCATCGCAGCTGACGAACTGGGCGCTCAGGCCTACGATGATGGATTCCAAACATGAGTGGCCATCAGAATTGTCTGGAGACCTTTGAAAAGGCAGCTCCCAAGGCCTCCTTTGACCACCACTTCTCCCCCATCTCCCATGGAGTTCAGGTTGTCACAGAGCTGGGCTTTTTCCCTTAAGAGCACTTATCTCATTGATAATCATACCATCATATATCCCAGTATCTGATCCCGGTCTGCCTTGCTTACTGAACCCTAAGTTCCAATAGTCCCACTGTAAACCCAGTGCGCCTAGCTCAAGTCAAGTGATGCTTCTTCCAGGAAGCATTCAAGGATCTCTTCTCAGGACTCCAGACTTAACTACCTTCACCAGGCATAGGTTATGAGCACTGAGGACCTGTGACAGTGCCTGGCACATAGTCGATGCTCAAAAAACATCTGTTGATGATGAATGGATGGATGGATGGAATGGACAGATGGACAAATGGATGAATGGATTGACGCTTCTGCAAAGAATAGGAAGAGGTGTGTCAAAGAAGTTATTTCTAAGATGAGCATCAATGCTTCATAGTCTTGCACACTCTCCGTTGGCTGCCAGGGAAGTGGCATCCACACCCAGGGGAAGATCAAGAATAGCTCGATAATTAAGCATGTTTCATCGCCAAGCAGAGACGGCTGTGAGTACAATCCAGAGCCTCTGTGGCTGGACCCAGCGGAGGGGCCAGGAGAGCTGTGTGGAACAGCAGGAATACTGGTGACAGTTCTTGCTGAGCACTCACTATGTGTCAGGCACTCTGCAGAGAACCTTATACACAATATCTCCTTTCACCTCCACTACTTCCATGCTAGGAACCACCATTGGATTCAGGAGCCATACTGCCTGGGCTTGGGTCGTCCCCCCCCCCAACACCCCCTAGTGGCTACATGGGATTGGGCAAGGTAGGTAACCCCCCCTTTCTCTGTTTCTCTTTGGTAAAATGGATATGATAACTATTGCCTACTTCGTGGGGTTGTGAAGATGACATGAATTTATGTAATTCATGTAAAGTGCTTAAAACACAATCAAGGCTCATAGCATTCATTAGTTGCTAGCCATTATTATTATTATTAATTCCACTTAATGAATGAGAAAACTGAGTTCAGAGAGGTTACATAGTACCCAAGTAGCAGAGTTGGAGCTGAACCCATCTCTGTCTCGTCAGAGCCCACAGTCCTCACCACCAGGAATACTGCCTACCTCAATACCCTGATGTGTGACTCTGCCCACCTCAGGTGCCTTCCACCCCTGCTGCACCAGGCCTGGCACTCTCGTTCCTCTGGGCACAGTCTTCATTCAGTAGATACTTCCTGGGTGAGTGTGCAGGCCCGCACCAGGGGGTGCACAGATGCATCAGACACTGTCCCTACCTTCAGATGGCTTCTGCCTACAGTGGAAAGACCAGATGTGAGTATTAAGATGCAACATCAGAAGAGAGCTGTGTTTATTGGTTACCTACTTTGTGCTGTGCCAGCGTCTTCCTCATTTTCACTTCACCCTGACGTAGTGTTATTGTGCCCATTGTGTAGATGTGGGAACTGAGGCCCAGAGAGGTTGAAGCACCTGCCCAAGATGGCACAGCTAGGAAGGAATCTGAAATAAAGGCTGTCCCATTCTGATCCATTCAAATCACTCTGAACTAAAGGGTGACTTACTATAGCCTGGATATAAAACACTGTGCTGGGATATGTGAGTCCTGGGGACACCATCACTTGGGGGTCACAGAGCCTCAGACTCAAAGGAACTCCATGAGAATGATAGCAATATATTAGCCAAAATTGTCAATTTTCTAGAAACATACAACTTATCAAAATGGACTTTAAACGAAATTTAAACACAAAGAGATCTATAACCACTACAGAAGTTTAATCAGTAATTTAATATCTAGCTACCCAAAGCACACACACCTGAGTATAAGTAAAGCTGGGGAAATGTAAATAAGATCAATGGATTGTATTAATGTCAATATCCTCACTGTCGTCTCACACTACTGTTTTGCAAAATGTTACCGTTGGGGGAAACTCAGCAAAGTGTTCTGTGATCTTTCTGTATTATTTCTTAGAGCCACATGTGAATCAACAACTACGTCAATAAAATTTCGACTAAAAAAATCAATGACAAAATAAAATCCCAACAGGAAAGTGAGCAAAGAATATGAACAAGCAATTCATGGAAGAGAAAATATAAATGGCCAATAAACATATGTAGAGACGATCAAATTAAAACAACGAAGTATTATTTCACACCAAGTTAATTTCCTTTTTTTTTTCTAAAAATCTGATAATGCCAAGAATTGTCAAGGATATAAGGAAAAAGGTATTAATTCACTGCTGTTGAGAATATAAATTGGTACAAGCACTCGGGAGAGCCATTTGGCAATATCTAGTAAGCTGCAGATGTGTCTATTCTATTCAGCAAGTCTGCTTCGCTCTCTACCCTGGAAACGCTCGCGTATATATACACAAGGAGATATGTACAAAGACGTTTATTGCAGCAATGTTTATATAGCAAAATAACCCAACTGTTCTTCAATAGCAGACAAGATAAACAGCGATTTGTTAATAAAATGGAATACAATGTGGAAGTTAAAAGAGCTAAAACTGGTATTCATACATAAACATAGATAAACTCAACAAAATGTTAAATGGGGAAAAGCAAGTTGCAAAATAATACGTGATGATAGCATTTATTTAAAAAACTTAGGCCTGCAATGCTATACTATAGTATTGCCGATGGAAACATAAATATGTAATAAAGTTCAAATAGACACATGAGAATATTTACGGGAATGATGCACACAGGTACCTTTGCCAAGGGGTGAGGGGAAAAGACCAAGGTAAACTTCACATGTGGCCCTGACATTTTATTTCTTTAAAGATGTGAAGCAAATATAGCAAAGTGTGTATGTGTGTATATTTGGAAATGAGTATCCAAGTAACATTTATTTACATTTTAGTAATTTTAGAATGCTTCAGAATTAAAAAGGAAAATGATTATGAGAACATATAACCCCTGATCCAGCCACTCCACTTTTAGAAATGTAGCCAAACATATAATTTTGTGCTCGTGTTCATGAAAAAATATGTTTTATGTAGCATTGTTGTTAGCAGCAAAAACCCGAAAATAACCTAAAAGTCCATTCATTGGTGACTCAGCCTCCACCGGGTCCATGATGTCCCTACAGCATGGGGCAGATTCTCCAGGGGAGGGGGAGGGAATACATGGGATTTCTTAAACCTTCTGTTCAGAACTAACACACTGACAGTCCCATTCAGACTTCATTGGCTAAAGGCCAAAATCAAGGAGGTGAGGATGTAAACACCCCACCGACCAGAGGTGAGGGAAGTTACGTGGTAATGGATGCAATCTTACCCGGAAGGAGATAGTAATAAATAGTTGTGAGAAAAATGAAATTGATTATAGCCACTTGCTGACTACGTAACTATAAACAAATTATTTAACCTCTCTGAGCCTGTTTTTGTACCTAGACAGTGGAAATAATGATGCCTCCTTTGCAAAGAGAAGGCCTGAGATAATGATCATAAAAGGCCCTCGCACAATGCCTGGGACCTGTAATCGGTCAGCCTTGTTCCTTCCTTCCCAGCGGCTGCTAGTGTCAAATGGAGGTTTCCTAGAACAATGCTTCTTAAATAATGTTTGTCCAAGGAGCAATGTTTTTTGT
The DNA here is from genome assembly GCF_963259705.1 of Myotis daubentonii. Lineage (NCBI taxonomy): Eukaryota > Metazoa > Chordata > Mammalia > Chiroptera > Vespertilionidae > Myotis > Myotis daubentonii. The sequence continues at coordinate 67,714,906 of NC_081850.1, read as the reverse complement.
TTCCTGCCAGCCAGGAGTTTTGTAAAACACAATAAAAAGGAGTTGCTAGAAATGTGAAACAAAAATAAAGATATATAAATGCTAGCTAGCCTCAATTTTTTTATTATTAGTCAACCGATGTATATCAAATTGCCTCCCATGAGAGACGGTGTGCAGTAGCAGAGGTCACGATGGGTGAGTTACAACAGTGCTGGTCCCTTCTCCCCAGCCCCTCCCCTGCTGGCCCTGACCCTGGAGGAATCACCTGCAGGAGTGGGGGAGTTGCGGGGGGGAAGCTAAGTGAGGGTGAGAAGGAGTGGAGAAAGTCCCTACCACCTACCACCTCAAGTCCTAACACCACAAGGGCAGGCCTGGGCTGGAGATCCGCATTGCATGGAGGTCGAAGTTCTGATTTGGACCAGCCTGAGATTCTTAACCCCAGAAAGTGGGTTGACATTTACTATCTATGAGTGATCAAATAATGATGTGCCAATATTGGTTCATTAATTGCAACAAATGACCATACTAAAGAAAAGTTTTAATAATGTGGGAAACTGGGATAATATGGGAACCCTCTTACTATCTTCTTAATTTTTTTGTAAACTTGTTCTATAAAAAATAACATCAAGTTGAAAACTACTTTAAAATACTTGGTAATCTATGGGGTCTGCCTGAGCTGCCGGGGAAGTGGGGGGGAGGGGGGCAGGCGCCAAGAGAGCAGATTTGAAAGCAGAGGAGGGAGAAGGTAAAGCTATTTCTTGTTTGCACCCCACGAGGCCAGTACAATCAATAACAGGTTTACTAGTGACTCTTACAGATGGAGCGATTTTGAAAGTACGGCAAAACTGAATTCTCTGATTTTTTTTTTTCTAAATCAAATGTAGTAAAGCTTATCAACCTTTCTTCTGTGTCAAGTAAGTGATGCAGAGATGGTTAATGACCTCAGGTGTGATTATCTGGGGTGGATTCTGTGCCTCTACATCCATTTCCCCTGCTTCTGAGATCAGCTCTTCACGTTCCTTCAGAAGAACATCCCGCCCCCAGTCACAGTCCAGGTGACCAGAGTAGAACTAATTCCGGCCCTCACCCACCCTGAACCAGCAGGGAGACACAACCCAGCTCTGGCCAATCCTTGAGCCATGGTGATTCATTCCCGAGTGGGCACCTGGTCCAAATAGTCTCAGCCCTCAGGCATGAAGAGAAGTTTTCCTTCTGCTATGCGGACAGGAAGGAGCTGTGGTTCTACCAGGCCCACCCAGTGGCTGGGAACAAAACTAACACAGAAGAAAACAAAGTGAATTTGATGACATCATTTGAGCACCTGGATCCAGCCCTACCTGACCCGGCATCCCTGGGACCTTTCAATTATGTGGCCCAATTAGTGCGTTTTGTTTTTTTAAGCCAATTTGACACAAGTTTCTATTTATTGTCAGTAAAAGAATCCTGACAGATTTTGCGTGAGTTCTATCCTCAAGGTAATCTGATGGGAGAGACAAAATGGAAAGGAAATAACCAGAGGCCAGCTCGACACCTGTGGCCCTTGGAGATGCCGGTGCCTGGCTCAGGCGTCCCCACGCCAAGAGGGCCAAGTTCTCCTCATGGCTTCTCTTTACTCCCAGAGACAAGCAGCTTCCTGGGTCCTCTGCCTGCACCAGGGGCCCGGCTGCTCAATCTGCGTCTATTCTAAATCCACTCCAAAGCAGACCTGAACTCAGTCATCTTCCCAACATAGCACTTGTGAGTGATACAGACGCTGAAGGGGAGGTGGGAGACATAAGGCACATCCTTAATGGTCAACTTAACACTCCCATTTCATCATGCCTCATCCTCCCCAAGTCTTTCTCAGCTGCTACTCCGGTGGAGAGACAAACATCGCTGACTCTTCCCCCACGCAGCATCCAGTCTCAGGGGCTCCTCTCTCCCTGGCGCGCACCCCAAGTTCCTTTTCTATCCGCCTCCCCACAACTCTTCAAAATTCTCTCCCTCCTACAGAGCGACAACTTTGGATCCTCCACCGACGCTGTTTATACACAAATGCACAGAGGTGCTTGGCAGAACGAAAGCTTGCCTATTAACTTAATCTATTCTCTTTAGAAGCAATTTAGGTTATAAATGGGAAAAGGAAAATTTATTGCACGCAAAAAGGTTACAACACAGTGGGAGAAATACCGCACAAGAGAAAGATGAGCAAGGTGTGTGGGAGGGGAGGGGAGGCGACTGTGACCCTGCCCACAGGGGCCCTAGGGCAGCTTCCCCATGGAGGTGGCCTCTGAGCGGACTCTATAGCATGAAGCAGTGTCCGACCGGCAGAGAATAGAGGAAGCACGCGGCCACAGGAGGAGGAGCATGTACTAAAGAGCAGAGGCTGGAAAGTTCATGTTCAACGCAGGGAGGACCTTTCAGAGGGTGCCTGGGACAAATGGCGAGTGGGCCGAGGCAGTGAGCCAGGTGAGGTGGACAGGATCCCAATCACAGAGCATCTTGGATCCCAGTGAGCAGATGAATCGTCCAGCAGGTGACAGGAAGCCATTTGCAGGTCTTAATCAGAACAGTGCACAGCCAGATCTTGTTTACAAAGATTACGTCGGTCGTGGTGTGCAGGGGAAGTTTGGAGGCTGATGGGAAAGGGTGGGATTGGTGGAGCCAGGGGGCAGTTAGGGAGCTAGCTGGCACCAGTGATGTGCTCTTCTCATGGAAAAGAGCGGAGGCACGAGAACCCAAACCTAATGGCACGAGCACCTTTAAGGCCTCTGATCAAGTCTTGTCCACTATTGTGTGGTGGCCAAAGAAAATCCCATGGACAAGCCCAGCTAATACTCTGCAGAATGCAAAGCACAGCAGAAGATATGCGTGTGTCATCCTATCACAGTGGAGTGGAGAATTGGAGCCAATAGTCCAGTCTATCCCACACCATCTTACTTACCCAGAATCCCCAAGCTCCCTCCGACCCTACCACTAAGCCACAACTGCAATGCCAAATGCTCCCACCTAGCGGGGCTTGCAAAATCCATGGAAGCCACAGCTAATGGAGGTCTAGTTGACCACATCATCCGGGCCTTCACCCACTTATTCATACCGCCCATGCTTCTAAAGCAATTAGAAGTCTTCTAAGGGAGATTAAGTTGGTAGGTCCAACGTAAAGACTTGACAATGTCCTTATGAAAAATCTTCCCATTTCCTTGGGTAGATCAGCCTTCCTGAATTCTAGCCACGTAAGTCACAGCCACCGAGGTTAGCTTTAATGTCACCCACTCCTTTGTCTGCAAGCTCCTCCCTGCACACCACCTCATGCATCTTTTATCGCCACCTTAACACCTTTATAAAATATTGATTGCCCATATCCACGGCCAGGCCAAGGGCCCCAAAATGAGCTTGTGCGCTGATGTCTGGAGTTCAGGGCTCGTCACAGATGACAGAACCCACTTGGAGGACTAGGGAGACCTTCTAGCCCCAGCACAGAAGAGATGCTGGGGAGTTCAATTAACACAGTGTTTACTAATGAGAAAATGAGGGTCTCAGAGGAGGGTTCATGAGAAGGGAGATGGAAGGAAATGGAAAGGTCAAGAGGAAGGAAGAGGAGTTGATGGTGGGACCGAGCTGAAAGCGGATCATCAGCCCCGTTTGCTGTTAAATTTAATGGGCTGTAGGGTTGATTGCTCAATCTACAAAATGAGCTATTAATTTGCTGTTCTAGCAGGATAGGACCCATCTTATGCAAATTGATTCGAAAGCCAGCATCAATTCTAAGAGAATGGCTCAGGCCTCTCCAAGCCAGAAGTTTTGCAGACTTTCCTATCGTAGGTTGTTGAGTCTGCTTGATGCTATGCCAAGTGAGGGTCCCCGAAGTGAGGACCTCAGTCCCTATCCATCCCCCACTGCATGTGAGCTCCTGAGGGCGGGGCTGTGTCTGCTCTGTTCACCTCTGCATGCCCCGCACCTAACACAGGACCTGGTGCCCGAATGAGTGAGTGTGACTCCACTGGTGGATTGGCCTCAGCCGTGTGTGTGACTTTGGACAAGTGACTGCCATTCTTGCTTAGCCTCTGGTTCCACCATCTATAAACGGGAGGGTTTGGACCAAGCCTGGTCCTGGAACTTCCATTGTCCAGGTCAACAGTGAACTCTGAGCACGGTCCATGGGAGCCGTGAGTCTCTGAGACATGAGAGGGGGAGTCTGGGAGACATCCAACCGCCTGGATCTCAGTGCCTCCATGGAGCCATTCCCTAAGGCGCAGGCTCTTCTGCCCGGGTTTCAGGGAGCCCTGGTCTGAAAAACCTCACCTCCAGTCTTGCTCTAGCGCTGACCTGCTGGGGAGCAGTCACTTCTCTTCTGTGGGGATAATGACTTTGACCTCGCGGGCTGTTGGGAAGTTGAAGCTGAAACAATGGAAGAAAAAGGTGTTTTATACCCAAAATGTCCTGTGAGCCTGTCAGGTGAAGGAGAGTGGGTTTGGGGGACAGTGTAATCAGGGTTCGGGTCCCATTCCATCACATGCCAGCTGTGTGACTTTGGGCAAATAACTTCACCTCTCTGAGCCTCCGTGTGCACATCAGTAAGGCCAGAATGATCACCCCCAGGGTTATCAGGAGAATCCAATGAAACACGGTGTGAAAGTGTCTAGGACAACGATGCCTCGGAGCCACAGGACTGGCGCAACCATGTGCAGGACCCAGCGCAACATGAAAATGCAGGGCCCCCTGGTTCGAAAATGATGAAGCATTTGAAGGATCGCAGAGCATTGAAGTAAGTGCGGGACCCCTCTTGGGGCAGAGCCCCGTGAGACTCCGTGGGTCACGCCCCCGTGAACCCAGCCCTGCTGGCACAGAATAGCTGCCCGAGGTAGGTTGGGCCCTCCCTTGCCTCAGCCCTCGCCCTCCTAGGAACGTATAAATAGGACTCGAAACACTTTGAGAAGCAGCTCACTATTGTTATTCCTGAAGCAACTTCATTCTCCCTCCTCTGAGCAGAGCAGACTCACCCATCCTGATAGACATCGGATAAAGGTGGAAAGAAATCAGCTTTCAGGCTGCTGGCAAATGCTGGCAGAACGGGTTTACAGGATCAGCCAGGAATTAGAACAGGGCAGACGGCGTTTTTCTACACAGGCAGGAAATTCTGAGCAGCCATGATCCTCGTTCAGGAACCCTCAGTGTCTCCCCCTCCAGCACCACCAAGGTTAAGTTTATCATCCCTAGCAGAGCATCCGATGCTCTCCATGGACTGATTTTCCAACTGTCTTCCCCCAAGCCCTCCCATGGTGCTTCACTAAGGCTGTTTTCTCATTGGCCTCATATGCTCCAATGTACCGTCCCACCTCCATGACTCTGTTCACTCAGCTTCTACCTCCTGGAATGCACTTTCCCTATTTCTCAGTCTCATAAAAACTTTTCCCAATCTGAGTTTACATCCTCCCTCTTCCAGGAAGCACTGTAGAATAGTCTCCAGGATATGGAGACTGTATTAGTTAGCTCTTGCTGCAGTAACAAGCAATCCCAAAATCCCAATGCCTTATGGGTACAAACATTTGTTTCTTGTAGGTCAGTTGCATGCGTCTGTCTGCTCAGTTTTGCTCCATCTGTTTTCTCATCTGGGCACCCAGTTGGAGGAGCAGCATTTGTCAGGGACAGTAACGTGGCATGTTGCATGGTTTCTCGTGGCAGAGAAAAGTCATGCATGAGAGGCAGAACCAAACAATGAATGCCTTGAAAGCTGTTGCTCAGATATGGTGGCCTTCACATTCCATTGGCCAAAGAAAGTCACATGGACAAGCCCAAAGTTAATGGGGTGGGAAAGGGCACTCCACCTATGGGGGAGCAGAGCAAGAAAGGGGGTGAGGATTGTGAACAAATCACACAGTGCACTCAGCAATCAGAGAGCTAATTATTTGATTCAAATACTTCTGTTTTAAATCCAAGTTCTTCCAATTTTTGGCCGAATATGCTCAGGTAAGTTTTTAAACCTTCTGTTCTCAATTTCAGTATCTATAAAAACAGGGTAAAAATACCTATTTTAAAGACACTTGGGAGGGATTAAGTAAGGTAATAGCTATAACATGTTTTGCAGTCTTTGGAACACGACAAGCACTCATAACTGATGTTTTTATCAATAGCATTTTTAAAATTCTTTTTACCCATTGTAATTTCCTATTCACTCATTTGTCCATTTTTCCTTTTTCATTCAACATCCATTTCCATTGCACCCATTGGCATCTGCCTGACTCTCTGTCACACTGTCTTAGTCCAAAGGAACTTGGGTTCCATTCATAAGTCCTGCAGTTCCCAACCAAGGCTTGGTTGACGTCTTCAGGCACCCCACAACTGCACATACAACCCCGTCCTGTAGAAGAACCCCGAAGGCTTTTCCCTCTTGGTCTGCTTCTATTTCAATGGAAGGAATCCAAGTAGGATCAGTTCAGTAAAGGAATGTAGGCACATCAAACGTTAATTAGTGTCATGAAGTTAAAATTGCTTTCATGAGAGGAAGGACTAAGGTAGGGGACAATGAGACTAAAACCAAAAAAGAATAGAAAAGGGGGGAAATGGTCAGAGGGAGCAGAAGGAGAGTCTCTCCTGCGGCTAAAATAAACTGTCCGCATTTCTCTAGAACGGCTGCCAATGGCATCTGACTCTGCTAAGGAGCTGTCTTTGTAAATCACTCAGCTTCTCAAATGAATGAGAAGAAGAGGGGACACCCTGAGCTGCATGGTGATTTAGGTCTCAGCCCCAAACAGGGGAGCAGACAGCTCCCGAAGGATGAGTGAGAAAACAAGCAAAGAAGCTTGCTCTCCCACAAATCCCTGCAGCCTCTCCCAGACATTTGGTTTAATAGAAACCCCACAAACCCCAGCTCTGCCTTTACCATCCGCGTGGCCTTGGGCAAGCTGCTCCCTTGCTGTGAGTCTCAGTTTCCTCCAGTGATGGAGGCAGCAGCAGGGCCACCCTCTCGGGCTGTTGGACAAGTCCATGAGAAACTGTACAGAAAGAACCTAGTCAGTGCCTGGCACAGAGAGGCCACAGAGAGGGTATTAATTCCCTTTTCCTCCCTCTCCAGAGAAGGAAACCTTGCTTGTTCCGGCTCACACAGTTATAGAGGCTGACACGTCCCAAGATCGGCCATCTATGAGCTGGAGGCCCAGGAGCGCGGACAGTGTGACTCCAGTCCAAAGACCAGCAGGCCCAAGACCCAGGAACAACTGATGTTTCCGTGTGAGTCCTGAGGCAGGAAAAATCAGATGTCCCATTTTGAAGGCAGCCAGCCTAGACGAATTCTTACCCAGAGAGGGTCAATCTTTTGTACCATTTATGCCTTCAACTGATTGGGCGAGGCCCACTCACACTGGGGAGGGCAATCTGCTTTATTCAGTCTATTGATTCAAATGTTAATGTCATCCAAAAACACTCACAGGAACACCCAAAATAATGTTTGGCCAAATATCTGGGCACCTGTGGCCCCGTCAAGCTGACACATAAAATTAACTGTCACAATTTTTTAAAATATATTTTTATTGATTTCAGAGAGGAAGGGAGAGGGGGAGAGAGACAGAAACATCAATGATGAGAGAGAATCATTGATTGGCTGCCTCCTGCACACCCCCTACTGGGGATTGAGCCTGTAACCCAGGCATGCGCCCTTGACTGGAATCAAACCCGGGACCCTTCAGTCCACAGGCTGACGCTCTATCCACTGAGCCAAACCAGCTAGGGCTAACTGTCACAATTTTTAAGACTTTCCTCCAATGCCAAGAACTTCTAAGAAGGCAGTGCCACATCTTTCATAGAAGCACAAGTCTGATTACTTTCTATCTGAATCTCAGCAAGTAAAACCCATCATCATTTGCTGTAAGTCATGCTTTGAGTCTGTTTCCCACTCTGTTAAAAGGAGACAACAATGTCTTTGGTACTAGAAGATACTGCCAAGGGTTCAAAGGAAGAATGTGATATGTGTGTGCGTGAGTTATGTACTATGGGGTACATATATGTGCAAGAAAAGTCAGGGCCTGGCCCCTGTCCAACTGAACCAGGGTGCATGCATTCAGCTGCAAGCAGCAGAATATGCCAATGAGCAAATGCTCAAGTAATCGAGTTATAGACTCCTCTCACGTGAAAAGAAGCTGGACTTAGGTCCAGGATCGTCTTATTCAGCACCAGTGCCCACCACTGCCTTCCAGCAGGGCTTCCAGTTAGAGCAGTAGGTTGGTGCAAGGCAGTGTTAACGTGGCTACGAAAAGAAACAGGACTGAGGGTGACGAGAAAGTTCCTCCCCAGACAAAACAAGCCGTTTTTCACTTAAGAAGTATGCCTCCATCTTTAGCCAAAAGGATCTCAAAAAACATCATATCTAAAGAAGGAGGAGGAGGAGGAGGAGGAGGAGGAGGAGGAGGAGGAGGGGGAGGAGGAGGAAGAAGAAGAGGAGAAATGGAGGCAGCATGAGCTAAAGAGAGTCTGGTTTTAGCAATAACGGCCCCTCTAAAGCGGTAGCAAGACGACAGCATATGATCATCAAACAGGGCTGTTGTTTTTTAGGGAGGGAGTTGAATTCTCAGGAGTAAATAGTAGTTTATTATTAATCCCTTTACTTTGCTCTAAAAGGTATGTCTTATTAATTTTGTATTATGCTTACTTCGTTTTGCTATTTGCTCATGAATAGTTTATCTTTTGTCCATAAACTTGGAGAATCTGGAGTCCCTGTTTCCCTTGTTTCTGAATCAAATGTCTCCATTACTTGGGCAATTTTTATAGACTCTTAGATCATCAGCTGTCAATCATGTGACACCTGTTCGCCCCGGAGGCAAGGGGGTCACCTGACACCTGATTGCCCCGCCCAGGGGTCTCACAAAAAAAGAGGTAAAAACTCTCTGGCAGAAATTGGTAAGACCAAGTCAAAAAGACACTGCTCGTAGTAGGTGCTCAATAAATGGTTGTGAATTAACTAGTCCTCCAGCACAATAAATAAACTATAGCAAAGATACGACATCTCCCTCCGTTTCCTCCTGGGACAGACTTTATATCTGGTTGGTTGGTTCTGCTGTGTGCACGGTGCTCTGCTCAGCACGGACACTCAAAGGCCTGTGGCAGGAGTGGGACAGGCAGACTAATCCACCCACCCTCACCTTCTCCAAGACAGCACCTATCCTGGAAGGAGGAAAATCTGGGCTAGGGGTGGGGGAATGGAATTGAACCCTGTCCCCACTGAACGAGTCGGTGATGGAAACAAGTAGAAGTGATCCAGAGAGGTCACTGTTAGCACAGAGAGATGGGAAAGTCCTGAGAAAGGGCAGCAGATCGAGTGCTTAGGAATATGGGCTCTGGCATCCTATGCTTGTGTGAATCTCTGCACCAACACTGGCTTGCTGGGCGACCTTCTAGAAGTCACTGAACCTCTCTGTGCTAGGATCATGGAAGGAATTAAATGGGAAATGCACAAAAAGTGTTCGGCACAGGACCTAGCCCTCATTATTGTTACGAAGGTCAGAGGAGACCTGACGCGGGCAGGGTGGCAGGTGCTTGCGCTGAGCTGCAGCATGAGTAGAGGTTTGCCAGGAAGGGCATTCAGGCAGTAGGGAGTGTGGGGGCAGGGGCAGAAAGGTGGGAAAGGACCGGGTGTGCAAGAACTTGGCGGGGAACGGAGAGGAGGCTGGGCAGGACGGCACACTAAAATGCTGAGTTACCATGACACTGGGTCCCGCCCCCGAGGCCAGCACTGAAGGACTTGGAGTGGGAAGCAAGAGAATAGTGAGAAACCTCTGAAAAGGAGGGATCCTTTCTAAATGGGTACAGGAGTGGTTTTGACCAGAGGAGGAACCAGCCCAGCGAGGTTGTGGGCGATAAAAGAGGGAAGGAGCCGAGACCGGTTTGGCTCAGTGGATAGAGTGTCGGCCTGTGGACTGAAAGGTCCCAGGTTCGATTCCGGTGGAGGGCATGTACCTGGTTGCGGGCACATCCCCAGTAGGAGATGTGCAGGAGGCGGCTGATCGATGTTTCTAACTCTCTATCTCTCTCCCTTCCTCTCTGTAAAAAATCAATAAAATATATTTAAAAAAAAAGAGGGAAGGAACTGATCACTTCCTCTCTTCCTTCTTGGCTACCATGGTCCTGGGACACACAGTGCCTCCCTTACACCTACGGGACTCACAGCTGAGGGCCAGGTAGCGTCAGGGACCTACTGGAGCCTGTGAGGAAGGCCGAGAAAAACACGGGGTGGGGGCCAACTAGCCTCAGGCAGTCCCCTCCCCATCTCTTCCCCTCCACACCCCAGGCTCTGACCCATACCTCCAGGTACTGCTTTTCTCTACAAGAAAAGGTGACACCTGGTGAGGGGGTGAGGGCAACTGGCTGTGGTTTTTTCATGCTGTGGCCTGTCCACCTCCCCACCAGGCCCCCTGAGTCCATTGGCCTTGGGGCCTCCCTTCCCCCACACGCGTGGCCTGACTCTAACCCACATCTCTCGGGAAAAACACATTTACAGGGAAACATGACTACAAATTTGAAAGCACAGCTAAACTGAAACAAGACAAGAAAAACAACATCCTGGAACACACACACATTCCATAAAGAAGCAGAAATATGAGACCAGAAGGGATAAGAATTTAAAATTAGCCTAATCAACATATAAAAGAAGATAAATGGAGATATTAACAACATGGAACAAGAAGAACAAAACAAAAAGAAAGGACCAGGTCGCAATACTGCACATAGGGAACAGAATCGCTTACAGAATGACCTGAGTGTTGGGCTAAATGGTGGAGGAATGAGTCAGTGGGGGAAAAAGGTGGAGAAAATCTCCCTAAGGAGGAAGAATTATCTAATTAATTAATTAATTAATTGATTAAATGAAAAACTAATTGAATTGGAGAGATGTTTAAGGGTACAAACTTACAACTATTCCATAAGTCACGAAATGGGGCAAAGGAGTCCTTCCTGTCATGGTACCTACCCAATGCAAGGCGAGCCTCACCAGGGGTGTATGGGGCCAAGCTCTCTGTGTCAGGCAAATGCCCAAATTCTCCAGAGAAGAGTAGCGGTCCTGCCCCATCATCTCAGCCTCTACTACTTAACCTTATAAGCTCCGCTAAAACTCCAGGTCACTTGTCTGGGGAAGAAAGATAAGGATTTGGAAATTATGCATATTCGCATATGTAATCTACCACCCAATATTGTTGACTCAGAGACCCAGATATTTTAATTCCCTCCCCCTCACTCGCCCCCACCACAGTTATTTCAGGAGCTATAAATGGGGAGAGACTATTGCTAGATGGTTCTATTCTGGAACTTTATGTCATTCCATGTATTGGTGGTTTCCACACATATTAGCAAGATAAGACCCTTCCCTGGAGGGAGGAAATCTTCTGGAACTAAATGTGGGCAATAAAATCCTGACGTTTCAGTCTGGGCTCTCCTAGGGACCTGCTGTGTGGCTTTCTGCAGGCGGAGCGACTTCTCGGTACCCATGCCTTGAGCAGGGCCTCCGATTCCCTGCTTCTTCCACCCCCTGAACCCGTGACAACTTGTCCCTGGAACAGAGAGGCGCTCTTTTATAGCAGATTAGACAGATGTTAACTCCTCAACCCTCCCCACATCAAGAGGTAAGCCTCTGTGTCCTGTCCTTGAACCTGAGCTCTGGGGTCGCTTGGACCAGCAGAATATGACAGATGCCAGTTTTCAGGCCTCTGATTAGGAAACCAGCAGCTTCTACTTCGTGCAACTGGGACCACTGCCTCTGGGAGCGCTGAACATGCCGGAAAGAAGTCCAGCTTCCCTGCAGCCCCGTGCTGAAGATGGCACCTGGCGGTGCTGTTGTCGCCGCCCCAGCTGTGCCCAGCCTTCCAGCCACCCCACCCAGGCACCAGCCTCGTGAGCGAGGGAGCACCTGCAGGTGGGTCCTCCGGCCCCCGCTGCCCCAGCAGCTGCCACACTGTTCAGTGACTAAGTGCCCGGCTAAGCCTTTCCCCCAAGTCCGGGCTCAAGACCACGAGCAAAAGAAAATGGTTGCTTTAAGCCACCAGGTTTTGGAGTTTGTTACGCAGCAACAGATCGCCAAAGCATGCTTTCTCCAGGGAACAAGAGTGCACGGAGAGCCGGCCCAGGGCTTGCTTGTGACTTCTTCCTGTGGCTCATTGGGGGAGCCCATGTCTGTAGACAGAATCCAGAGAGAAAAGAGCACCTGGGAAGAAGAGGTCGATCAAATAGGGATTACAATAGCTGACAGACATTAGAACATGCATTGGGCCTTCCTGCTGGTGAGAGAAATGCAAACTGAAATAGATTGGCTACTTTTCCCCTCCCAGTTAGCAACGTTTCTGATTAGTGATAACAGTCTATGCTGTGGAGGGTGGTAGGGCATTGACTATCTCCACAGACTACCCGGAAGAGTAAAAACTGGGCACAATATTTCTGAAACGTAAATTGACTAGTAAGTTTAGTCTTGTGTGTTTGTTTGTTTGTTTGTTTTGTTGTTTCATCCTCACCCTAAGATATGTTTATTTTTAAAGAGAGAGGAAAGGAGAGAGAAAAAAAGAAAGGAAGAGAGAGAAAAACATTGATGTAAGAGAGAAACATTGATCAGTTGCCTCACATATAGGCCCGGACCAGAGATCAAAACCACAATCTAGGTATGTACCCTGACTGGGGGAATCAAACCCACAACCTTCAGTGTATGGGACGATGCTCCAACCAACTGAGCCACCTGGCCAAGGCTTGACTAGTAAGTTTTCAATCTGGGTATCTCTCCTGGAAAAATAATCTGACATGTAGACAAAGATTTATGCACAAAATATGTTCATCACAGTATCGTTCATAGTAGTAAAATAATATGGGTAAAAATAACCTTAAATGTTGAATTTTAGGGAATGGCTAAGTAAATTGAACTGCTTGCACAAGATGGAACATTGTGCCACCGTTACAAATGATGCTTATGAAGTGTTCTTAACGACATGGAAAAATGCTTAATGATATAACATTAAGTAAAAGAGCAGGATAGAAAAAAGGTTATAAAGTATGATTTCAACTCCTCTGAACAGCATAAACAGACTGGAAGGAAATATGATAACATGTTAATAGTGTTTATCTGTGGGTGGTGGGATTATGGGTGGTTATTTTTCTTATTTATTCTTCACTGTATTTTCAATATGAGGAAGACATTACTTCTATGATCTTTTTTTTTAATAAGAAAAGGAATGGCCAACAGTGGTTAATCTTAGGTTCAAGTTGAGAAGCATGAAAATAGAGGTGGGTGTTGGGAAGTTTCTCGGGGTCCCTGGAATTGAAAACCTGTGGTAACGCAGACTTTCAGGGTGACGTTTCACGTTGTCTTTGTCTGTGATCGGAACAATATTTGCTGGATGCAGGAACGGTGTAAGCATGAAGTCTGCTCCCATAGCAGGACTTGATTTGATGAATAAACCCCACCTTGTTCCCAGGAAGTAGCTCTGGGCTCCCCACATGCGAACTCTGTGACTGAGAAACATACTTCCACTGAGGCAAATGGAAATAGCTCAGAATCCAAGTAAATTGTCCTCAGACTCAAAGTGACAGAGTCCTTGGCTTTCAGACACCAGGCATCTGCCCCTGTGGCTACATGGGCACCTGTCTTTGGCTTTCTGTGTAGTGTCACCTGGTGTTATTTATGAAGAAAGGAATGAGGACGCAGAACTCCTTAAGGACTTAGAAGAGACTCTTGGGGCCAGAAGAAACTCAAGATCCTATTTCTAGTCCAAAGCTTTGTTGCACAAATGAGAAACAGAGGCACAGAGAGGTAAGGTACTTTGTACAGGGTCAGCCAGGGAGTCAGCACAGGGGCGGGGGGCAGGGGAGGGGGGCAACACCCAGGCCGTGGTGGCATCACTCAGTGGTCATATTCAGCGTCTTTCTGTTTGATGGTTTCTTGTCTGTATCTCCCCATGAGGGTATGGACCTTGGTTACCTGGCACATAGCAGGTGCTAAATAAATATCTGTTAAATGTATGAGAGGATGGATAGGTGGATGGATGGACAGATGGATTGTTGAATCAATGGGATGACAGATGGACAGATGGATGGACAACCTGAGAATAGTATAACGGAAAGACCATGGGTTCTGGAACCATGTTGACTTGGGGTCAAATCCCAGCACTGCCACTTTCGGCAGTATAACCTCAAGCAAGTCATTCCACCTCTCTGAGTGAAGTGAGATAATGTAAGGAAAAAGATAGCAAACATGAACAAAATACAATAAAGCTCATTAACAGAGCTAAAAGTTGGTTCTTTGATTTACCAAAATGAATCACATCCTGGTCTATAATTCAAACCTCAACAAATTTCAAGAATTAAATTTATGAAGACAGTGCTTCAAACACAGTGAAAATAAGTTAGATATTAACAGCAAAATGTAAAGATTGCTAGAAAAGTCTCTCTGTTTTTAAATAAAGGAATGTATTTTTAAATAACCCTTGTGTCAAAGAAGAAATGACATTGGAAATTAGAAAATATTTTTAACTAAATGATAATGAAAGTACTACCTAACAAAACGTATGGGGAAATTGCAGCCTTAATTGCAGATATTCGAAAAGAAAAGGTCAACGATCTAAGCATTCATCTCAAGAAGTTAGGGAAAAAGCTGCAAAATGAAACCAAAGGAAGTAGGTGGAAGGAAATAAAGAACAGAAGTTAATGGGAGAAACCAGAGTACAACAGAGTTGAGTCACAAAGCTAGAAGCTGATTCTTTGAAGACTGTTCGTATTGATAACCCACTGGCAAACGGATTGAGGAATAAGAGAGAGAGCGGAAGAGCACTAATAACCAATACCTCATGTCAGGAGTGACATGGGCAATGTCACTGCAGGATCACATAGAAATTGACGTTATAATAAGACACCTTATGTCCACAAACTTGAAAATATAATCGACGCTGACAAACTCCTAGAAAAATACAATCTACTAAAATTGACACAAGAGGAAAAGTAACCTGCTTATGGCCTCATACCTATCAAAGAAATGGAATTCTTAATGGAAACCTCCCCGCAAAGGAAACTCCAGCGCCGGCCCAGAGTTTCACTAATGAATTCTGCCCAGCACTTCGGGGGTAAGGCCACTTGCTCCACACTCCTCCGGAGACTGTGACCTCCTCTCGCCTCATTTTCTTTTATGAGGCCAGCATCATCTTGACACCAAAACCTGAAAAATAAATTGTACGAAAATTGCAGGCTAATTTCTCTCATGAACCCAGATGCAGAAACTTTCTGCAAAATATTAACGAGCAGAATTGACTGGATTGGTCCTTTTCCCTTGTTTAGAGCATCTTAGCGCAGTAAAGTCATTCATGAATCCTCAGCTTAGAAGGAGGGGTAAGCTGAGGGCCCCTTTTTCTACTGGGAAGCTGGGGGCCCTCGAGCATCAGAGACGCCATAATGAACACTTTTGAGTGAATGAAGAGAGAAGTAGGATGAATGGACAGAGGAGCACACTGTGGTTTTTATGGGAAATGGAAGCATCTGCTTTCAAGCATGCTCTGCTCTTGGTCTAATCCCACCTGAGAGAGGACGCCCGTGTGACCGGAAGAGACAGAGCGAAACCCACCCAACAAGCTTCCTAGGAGCCCTGACATCTTGTGGGGAGTCCGCGGGAAGGGCGTCAGGAAAGGGACTTCCGGATTCAGCACTTCCATATCTGATAATGGACTTCAAGAGCCTTGGTCTATAAGAGAATCCAATATCCCGTGCTCCCTCCCACCTCTGTTCTCACCACTGAACGAGCAAAAATGCCTCTAAGCCTGGCAGATGGAGAGCACGGCTTCGTTTGAAATGACTGCACACTGGCACCCACTGCTGAAACCAGTGAAATGGTCTCATCCTTTCAGGGCTGGTCAACTACGGAGACCATCAGGGTCCTAGAGAAGCGGGGGCCACAGGCTGATCTGCTCCCCACTTCTCTGCTCTGGCCAATATTTGGTCAGTCACCGGGACTGAGTGAATGACAGTGGGCGCTCATGGGGACAGTCACGGTAACTGATGAATGACAGTGGATGGGGAGCTTCTAAGACAGTGTCCAGCCTTCTTCTTCCCTATGGGAGTGATCTGCCCAAGGTCACCGGGAATGAAGGGTTGGGGCCCTTTCTGCTCCTCTAGCGGGCTGTGTTATATAGGATCTAGGCAGACCTTCCCCGTTCAGTTCCTCACCAACTTCACTTATTGGACAGAATTTCTACCTTTCCAATCCTGAAATGGGAGAGCCCACAAGGGTTCTTCTGAGCCTCCCCCAGCCCTCTAATTTTCATTCATTCATTCATTCATTCATTCATTCATTCATTCATTCATCCATCCATCCATCCATCCATCCAAGCACTGACCCAGCTAGCTGAAGAGAAAGGGCACACTTCAGAGCTCTGCCACTTATTACCAAGCCACTCCCCCTGCGCCCCTGTTCTCACCTGTGAATGGGGCTGACTTCAAAGGCCAAACCTGAAGGGGAGTAAGGATTAACTGTGAACAGATTCATAAGACCAATGGTGTAGTGACCAGCATTTAATTTGTGTTTAATGCATGTTTGCTTCTTTCCTTCCTACCTACAGGCACTGGGGTTACCAAGGTGAGTCTGACACTTGTCCCTGACAGCAAGAAGCTCATCCTATCTAATAAAAGAGAAAAATGGTAATTGGCGTACAACGATACCCTTTTCATTGGCTAATCAGGGCTATATGCAAATTAACTGCCAACTATGATTGGCAGTTAACTGTCAACTATGATTGGCAGTTAACTGCCAACAAGATGGTGGTTAATTTGCATATGTAGGCACAATGCAGGGAGGCGAAAGGGAAAGCAGGAAGAAGCCCCCTGCCACTGACAGTGATCGGAAACCCAGGGGGGAGCTAAGAGCTGGGGGGCAGGGCAAAGGCGGCCCTGGGGCCGCCTTTGCCCTGCCCCCCAGCCATGATCGGAGAATCAGGCGCCTTTGCCGCCCTGGCCAGTGATAGCAGGAAGTAGGGGTGGAGCCAGCGATGGGAGCTGGGCACGGTCGAAGCTGGCAGTCCCAGGAGCTAGGGGCCCCTTGCCTGGGCCTAAAGCGAAGCCTATGATTGCGGGGCCGCTGCAGCTGCTGGTCCCCTCTGCCCGGGCCGGACGCCTAGGCCAGAGGTGTTAGGCCTGGGCAGGGGCGGAGCCTGCAACCGCGGGGAGGTGGGGGTCCCCTTCCCAGGCCTGACACCTCTGCCAGAGGTCTCAGGCCTGGTCAAGGGGCCGATCCGGTGATTGGTGATCGGAGGGTGATGAGGGTCAACTCCTCTGGCCGAGGCATCAGGCCTGGGTGGGGGGCGGAGCCGGGGATTGGGGGGATATGATGGTCCCCTTGCCCAGGCCTGAAGCCTGGGTCAGAGGCGTCAGGCTTGGGCGGGGGGTGGAGCAAGCGATCAGAGGGAGATGGGGGTCCCCTGCCCAGGCATGATTCCTGGGCCAGAGGCCTCAGGCCTGGGCGGGGGCCAGAGCCAGTGATTGGGGGGTGATGGGGGTCCCCTGTCCAAGCCTGACACCTCTGGCGGAGGCGTCAGGCCTGGGCAAGGGGCCGATCAGGCGATCGGAGTGTGATGGGGGTCTATGCCTCTGGCGGAGGCGTCAGGCCTGGGCAAGGGGCCGATCCTGTGATTGGAGGGTGATGGGGGTCAACGCCTGAGGGCTCCCAGTATGTGAGAGGGGGCAGGCTGGGCTGAGGGACACTCCCCTCCCCACAGACACCCAGTGCACGAATTTCATGCACCGGGCCCCTAGTCCATAATAATAAAAGCGTAATATGCTAATTAGACCTTCCAGACGAAGCTGGGGCTGCGAGGGCCAAGCCCCTTGCATGAATTTCATGCATTGGGCTTCTAGTATATAATAAGGGAGATATAGGGATACCAGTGGGCAGGTGCGGAGCGTGCAGGGGCATGCAATGCACCCGGTGCTGGGAGAGGGTGGACCAGAGAGGGCAGCCCTCAGCTACCCAGGCCAGAGGCAGGACAGGGTGGTTCTGTTCACCAGAGGGTCCCACTGAGGAGGAACAGCAGAGCATGAAGCTGGAAAAGTCTTCAGACCAGACTCGGGGTGGGGCGGGGAGGTTGGGAGGGGGGTGGAATCCTGAATGTCAGGCTCCGGGTTTGGGCAGCGTTCTGAGTGAGCCATGATGTAAAAGGCGGGCATACATAGGACCCGCTGCCACTGAGTCTGTGGGGCCGCAGCTTCCCTGCTTTGTGGACTCGGAATATCCAGTCAAAGTGCTGGAGGCGCTCCATCTGCCCTGCTCTTCCTTCCATCCTTATCTCACCATCCCTCCAGAGCTTAGGATCCTTGGTTCCCCGGGGAGTAACACCTCTCAGCTGTATCACCACCAAAGGGTCCGAGTCTGGGGAGTGGGGGGCCCAGACCACTGATGCCCATCTCCCTGCACCCAGACAAAACCGAGACCAAGATGTCATCCAGGCACCACCTCTCCCTCCCCCTCCCCAGTCAGTGTCCCACCCTCCTAAACATCTCCAAAACCCATCGTGCCTCCTACTGGCTCAACACCCCTCCTTCACCCTCCCCTCACCTCCCCCGCTCCAGACTTGGGTCCTTGTCACACCCTTGTGTCGAGTTCTTCAGTGGCTCCCCACTGTCCTCCACACGCAGACTTCTCTCCACGGCTTTATGGATCCTCAAGCCATAGAGGAGAGAGGCCTTGAACACACTCTCCCTCGCAGCCCCCAGAGGGAACCCACCTCCCACAATGACTCCGCACCAGGGACAGGTGGCCCCACAGGACCTTTGCCCACGGGGCTGGTGCCTTGAGCACCTTCCAAGAGCCAGGACTCTGAATGACATTCTCTAACTTGCTTTCTATGTGCCTCCCTCTCCTGGGAGCCCCTGAAGTCAGAGCCCTGTGACTAGATGTCATGTCGGGGCTCCCCCACCCTGACCATCCCCCTTCCATGACAGTCATTTGTGACCACCCCAAAGCAGCAGGATCAGCGCCCCCTCTTCTCTTCTCTTCTCCCACCACCATGTCCTTGACAGTTCTTACCACACAGCACGACACTCAGGCAGGCACAGGCCACCCCCCACACACACTACAAAGTCCCCAGGGTATTTTTAAAACTGGAAAATGTCAAAGGAACATTGCAATGGCGGGGGCCCACGAGGAACAGTTGGAGGAGCTGGGGTGGCGCAAATGAGTAACGAGAGTCGTCATCTCATCGGCCCTGTGCCTCCTCCGTCCTGGGCCCCCGGCCAGGTCCTCGACCTTTGGAAATTCAGCCTCCAGCCGCCTTGTGCTCCAGATGGGGACACTGAGCCTTCGTGTTGAAGACGGTTCTCCTCCTGCACAAATGCTCCTCACACAGAGGAAGTGAGAGCCCGAGCTTCGTTAGAGACACAATTGCCCGCACCGTCCCTGTCACCACCTGGAACAAACCAGCCAGCTGGCAGGGCTCCAGCCTGGAGCAGGGCCTGCCGTGGTCTCCCTCCTTCTTTTGCCGAAGTTGGTGGCTGCCATTTATTGTAATTGTTAGAAACATGTTGGTTTTGATACGATGCAACGTGTTTTTTAGATTCAGTCTTACCAATTTTAATCAACAGAATTATTTATGTTGACGTGCCCTGGAAAATTAATCTTAAGAGCTATTTTTAAAACTCCCTCATGATTTCAACTCCTACAAGAAAAGAACTAATTGTGAGTTTTAAATGCATTAGCCCTACTCCCTTTATTCGCCCTCATTAAAAAAAAAGTTTCTAAAATCCAAGTTTTGAGAATGGGAGGTTTCTGGGGAATGCAGGTGTCACATTAGAGCCAATCGGGCCGCGTCATTCCCATTTCATAGATGAAGAGAGTGTGTGCCCCAGGCTGGGTGACCACACCATGGTCACCACTGAGTGGCATGCAAAAGTGAGACAACCTCTAGTACAATCTCTAGTACATCCCTGGAAACAGAACTCCTGGAATCCTCAAAAAAACTAAAAATAGATAAATCATGTGACCCAGCAATTCCACCTCTGGGTATTTATCCAAAGAAAATGAGAACACTAATTCAAAAAGATATATGCACCCCTATGTTCACTGCAGCTTTACTTACAATAACCAAGTTATGGAAACAACCTAGGTATCTATAGATAGATGAATGGATAAAGAAGGCATGGTACATATATACAATAGAATACTGCGCAGCAATAAAAAAGAATGACACCTTGCCATTCACAACAACATAGATAGGTCTAGAGGGTATTGTGCTAAGTGAAAGAAATCAAGCAGAGAAAGACAAATACTGTATGGTTTCACTTATATGTGAAATCTAAAAAATAACAAGCAAACAAAACAAAAACAACTCATAGAAACAGAGACCAGAGGGATAGTTACCATAAGGAAGGGGTTGGGAGAATGGGTGGAAAGAGAAAGGGGAATATAATCAATAATATTGTGATAAGTTTTCACAGTGATAGATGATTACAAGAATTAGTGGAGTGATCACATTGTAAGGTATAAAAATGTCAAATTACTGTATTTTACACCTGAAACTAATATAATCAATATAATATTGTATACCAACTATACTTAAATAAAAAATAAATTTAAATTTAAAAAAAGAAACAGAATTCCTGGGTGTATTAGATATTGCAAATTTCCCACCTAAATCAATGTACCACTATACTATCAATAACATGAGTTTTCCCATTCCTTATTAATATATATCAATCTGAAATAAATGAAAAGTAAATTCACTTTTATTTTTTATTTTATTTCTTTAGCTATGAGTGAGATTGAATGTCTTTTCAGACATGTATTTCTTCTTTTCTAGAAAGAGCCTGTTTATACCCTTTGCCCATTTTTCTCTTTTGTTCTTCCATTAGAATTTCTGAGAACTTTTTATTAATAAAGAAATATTCTCTCTGTCATTTGTTGCAAATATTTTTGCCAGTTCAATGTTTGCCTTTCAGCTTATTTATGGCATTCTTTCCACACAGTATTTTAAATTATCTGTAATGTGTCCATCTTTTTTGGTTTCATGGTTTTATGCTATGTTTAGAACTCTTGCCCATCCAATATTCTTTTCATTTCACCCACATCCACCTCTAGTACTCTATGGTTTCTTAAAATTGCAATCTCTTGCTATAATGAGTGAAGTAGGAATATAGCTTGTCCCATCCCCTACCTCGAATGGCCAGCTGGTAGACCCAACACCATGGTAGATAATGCATGAAAAACGCCTATCTCAATGTCCGCAGAGTAGGCACTTAACCTGTTTGAGAAGATAGAAAGAACTTTAAAAGTTCCACAGGAGAAACTGTGAAGAGAGGGCACATAGTCCTCAGAGAGAATATGGAGCATGAAACCTGGTTGGTTTTTTCAATATAGCTAGATTTTCCAAGTCATGTCTCCACCCAAAAATTAGCCCAGTTCATTAAATGGAGCCAATTCCACATGGACCAAGGCTAGTTTACATGGGCTTTGTTTGGCCTTGGATGTTGACTTCCCTTCGGTAGACATGTTTGACATTTACTGCTTCTGTTAAATAAGAAGATGGGGAGAACACAAGTGGGGCCGGGGGCGGGGGAGGGGAGAGGACAGAAAGATTTTTTTCCAGAAGAAAAGAAATGTCACTTACAGAGCAGTATCGGGCATTGCAGGGAACCACTGGGACAGGGCAAAGTGAGCAAATGTTCCCATGGTGAACTGTCTCGGCATGGTCATGTGACGGTGAATCTGGCTTGAGTGGCAGCCCCATTAACAAACTGGAGAGGAGACTGGTGTCTTCCACGGTCGGGAAGGCGGGAAGTGAAGAGCTCTCTCAGGCCTGCACCCGTCAGCGTATAAATATGTATCGCTGGCTTCCAGGGTGAGTTATGATTTCGTTCTCCTAGTGGTACCTGGAATCTAGAGAGGGCATTTGTCTCGTCCTTGTATCGGGGGTGACAGCTATTGCAACGTGGTCACACAGGGGAGATAACTGCTTGGCAGATAAATCAGCGCTGTGAATGAACCTGTTGTGATCAATTTGACCTTGGGGGTTAAAGTCCTCCCCGCACGCTGAGCAGGTCTTCCCTTTACTGGAGCGTCTGCTGTGCTGCTTTCTCCGGCCTGTGGAGCCTCTGGATGAGCTGGCCTGCAGCCACCTGTCCCCACACTTCACACGAGACACCGCCTGCCTTGCCCACTAGAGAACAAGCTCTTTGCAGACAGATCCATGTCCGATGCCTCTATGTCCCTTTCGTGAGCACAGGGGCGGCCATTGTCTGTTCATTGAAATGAACAGGAGGCCAAGCCAGAAATCTGACCGCCACCAGCGGAGGAGACACTGGCATAACAGCGCTGAGCACGGGGATTTCCCCTTCTCGGTCTCTTTCACGCGACTTCCTGTTCTTTCCATGGTCATCAGGCAAGTGCAGCCCCTTCTGGGCTTCCTGTCTACCGTGGGAGTCACAGACCCCGAGTATCCACCTGCAGCCCCGGCCTCTCTCCTGTCTCCACACCTGTCTGTCCCACCTTCCTGAGGACGTGTCAGACCCAGCCTGTCCCAAGAGGAGCTGAGCATTCTCCCTTTCCCCCCCACGTCCTTCGTCTCAGCCAGTGAGGAGGGGACTTGAGACATTCCCTCAAGGACTGGAAGGACTTAGAATTCAAAGCAGACAGAACGATCTTGAGCATCAGTAAAGACCATAGTTACCTCGTACCTAATACCTACTCCGTGTCTGCTATTGGGTTAAGTGCTTACACATATATAATTGCGCTAATTCTCACTACAGCCCCGTGGTAGGGACATGGACCCATTTTGGGTCACCCAGAAGGAACTGGCACCCCTTGGTAGACAGGAAGCCATAGCCCAGGCTGGAACAGGGAGACAGATGGTCCAGATATGACTCCTGCCTGCAAGTGGGTTGTGGTCCTAAGCAGACTTCACATTCCCTCTCCACCATCCCTCACTGTGTGGAGTTGGTAAAAAAATAAAAATAAAAAAATAAAAAGTTCACTTCTCTGCCCTGACCGGTTTGGCTCAGTGGATAGAGCGTCGGCCTGCGGACTGAAGGGTCCTGGGTTCGATTCCAGTCAAGGGCATGTACCTTGGTTGCGGGCACATCCCCAATAGGAGGTATGCAAGAGGCAGCTGATCGATGTTTCTAACTCTCTACCCCTTTTCCTTCCTCTCTGTAAAAAAATCAATGAAATATATTCTTTAAAAAAAATAGTTCACTTTTCTGAAGCTCAGCCTTCTCATCTAGATATCAGAAATAATATTTCCTACCTCCATTGAGGGTATTGACAATGGAAAAGACAGGGAGGGGGCGGGGAAGAGGAAGGAAGAGAGAGGGATGGAAGAGGACTAGAAGGAAGGACTAGAGAAAAAGAAAGGAGGGAAGTGTGAAGACAAAACTGCCCTGTGGTAGGAAAAGGTGGGTGGATGAATGAATGAATGAACAAACGAACGAACGAACGAACTTACTTTATCTCTCCCTGCTACCTCCAGGCCCCACAGCCGTCCTCCCCCTGGCCCACGTGGCAGGATGCCTGTGCCAGTCTTTATCATTCCTCCGTGAGAGAGATTTCACTTCCTCCCCTTTGCAGCCCGTTTTCAATAAGTGAAACTTGGTTAAAGGCTCACTGCTCCAAGAAACAGCATCATCAGCCGAGAGCCCGCGCCTACTCCCATTTAGGGATATTAATAATACATGGCAAAAAGCCGCAGCTCCATTTTATTCTGTCCTCCAAGTCAAGCTCTTTAAATCAAATATTTAGGGAGGGAATATTTACCCACACGTCCTCGCGAAGCATTCCCGGTCTTCAAGACAAACGTGCACCGCAGCAATCGAGGGCTGCTGTGCACACAGCAGGGTGTAATTCCTCCAGTTCCCACACCACCCCGGAGGCACCCCTGCCAGCACCCCCATTTTATAGGTAAAGAAACTGAGGCTCGGGTGGTACTCTAAGTGCTTGGCCAAGTTTTGCTTGTGCAGTGGTCTTTTCATAAATTATCTCGAAGTAAAGGCACATTTTTTCTGGGTCTCTTCTAAGGAACTCTGCATTCAGCAGATCTTTTCTGTCCCACAAATTTTGAAAAAAATTGGGATATAACTGTCAAGCTTCAAAATCACACAATATGGCGAGGAGAGCTGCAAGTGCTGAGGGATTCCTGTGCATGACAGTACACACCTACCCTCTCCTTCCACACCTCACAGTGACCTCTGCCCCTTCCCGCTGGAACTTCCAAGACGGAGACTGGCATTGGCATATTCAAGGCCCCGCTGAGAGTGGTTGGTGCTCAAGGCCCCTAAGTCTGCCCCCGTCCTTGTTTGGAAACTTATCTCTTGCTTATGCCTCCCTCCAGCTAAATACACCATCTCTTCATAGCCTCACATATCCAAATCCTTCAAGGTGAGCTACAATAATAATAAAAAATAGCCAATAAGTGTGCGTGAGGGTACCTTCAGGGATCCTAACGTAGGGAACATTTACTGAGTGATTCATATAGATCAGTGGTTCTCAACCTTCCTAATGCCACGACCCTTTAATACAGTTCCTCATGTTGTGGTGACCCCCAACCATAAAATTATTTTCGTTGCTACTTCATAACTGTAATTTTGCTACTGTTATGAATCGTAATGTAAATATCTGATATGCAGGATGTATTTTCATTGTTACAAATTGAACATAATTAAAGCATAGTGATTAATCACAAAAACAATATGTGATTATATATGTGTTTTCCGATGGTCTTAGGCGACCCCTGTGAAAGGGTCGTTTGACCCCCAAAGGGGTCGCGACCCTCAGGTTGAGAAGCCCTGATATAGAAGAAGTTCTTGGTATCTGTTTACATTGAATCTGCACAACAACCTACAAGGCCCACCTCAGGAAATTAGTACCTTGCCCGAGGTCCCCAGCCAGTGAAGAGTGAAGGCAGGGCATGAACCAGGCAGTTCCCCACCAGTCACACTCCCCCTCAGCACTATACCGGGTTCCGGGGAAGAGGTGGGTACATGCGAAAAGGTTATACACATCTCCACAGGTTAAACATAGAGTCACCTTACGGCCCAGCAATCCCACTCCTAGATATACACCCAAGAGAAGTGAGAACACAGGTCCACACAGGACCTTGTACACGAATGTTTGGAGCAGCTTTATTCCCAGTAGCCAAATGGTGGAAACAACCCACATGTTCACCAACAGGTGAATGGGCAAACAAGTCGTGGTCCACCCATACAATGGAATCTGACTCATCATGAAAGAAATGGAGGACTGGCCCACGCTACGCCAGGGATGCACCTCGGAAGCTTCCTGCCCAGTGGAAGAGCGGACACATCTCTGCAGGATGTTGACCGTGGGTGGCTCTGCTTGTGGACATGCGTGGGGTCAGGGGGCACCTGCTTGATCTCCAACGTCTGCTTCCTTTTGCCATGAACCTAAAACTGCTCTAAAAAATAAAGTACCTTTTTAAATAATCACTGCATTTGTTTGTTAACATAACACAGACTTGGGGCTTATACAACAGAAGCGAATTCTTTTCCAATGCTGGAGGTTGGACGTGTGAGATCGCGGTGCCACGGGGTGGGTTCCATCTAAGACCTCTCTCCTTGGTTTGTAGATGGCCCTTCTCTCCCTGTGTCTTCACATGGTCTCCTCTCTGTGCATGTCTGTGTCCTGACTTCCTCATAGGACACTGGTCATATTGGGTTAGAGCCCACCCTAATGATCGCCACCATCTTGAGTGGAAACTGATCATAGGGAAAGCTGAGGAGCGTGTCTGAAGTCACACAGCCAGCGGTGACAGAGCCAGAGGTGGGCGTGCACCAGGAGTCCACAGCAGACTCTACTCTTGGACCCACCCTGAAGATGCAAACCTGAAGCCGACAGGGGAGAAGCAATGTGTCCACTCTCCCTCGGCGGGTAAGCAGTGGGATTCGCATCCAGATCTGTCTGACCCCCGAAGCTTAGCTGTTCGTCCAGTAAGCATGGTAGGCCTCTGTCCTGGACCATAGGCACACAGACGTCTCTATTTTCAGTGGGTTCCGTGGAAAGGAGACAGTGGCGTTGACTCAGACATAGCAGCATGGGTGTTTGTCCATCAGAAAGCCCGGGGAGCTGTGGGCTCATAGCAATGACCAGGAACCCTGCCTTGGTGGCCGGGGAATGCTCTCCATAGAAAGGGCCATCGAGGCTGCGTCCTTAGGATCAGACAGGCCCTCCCGGTGCAGAGGTCAATAACAGACAAAGCGTAGAAACCCCTCCACTCAGCTGCCTCTCGGCTCCACCCGTCTCGCTCCACGTCCCAGGCTGAGGGAGCGGCCTCTGTCCGTCAGGGACACTGTCGGTCATGACTGCGGAGACAAGGACACAGTCGTGGCAAACCAGGTGCTGGATCCTGAAGTTTCTTCCTTGATGCACACACGTCATTCCCCCACCCCCACCCCCACCCCCACGTATTGTCCAGAATAAGCCCATGGCCCATCCTGATGAAAACGGAAGAGGACAGCAGGAGCGGCACCTGTAAGTGGGAGATGGTACAATCTATGCAAAAAACGTTCCAGGGTTTGGGGACAGGCCCGAAGCCCGCGCTCACAGAGCCACCACAGCTCGCACGGGGCTCCATCTTTCTTTCCCAGAGGCATGTGATCGCCAGGGAGGGGCAGCGAGTTCGTGACATGGACCCCGTATCAGATGGACCCACGCCGAACTGTGGGCACAGCATTCCTCCCACGGTTTCTTCATAATGAACGAATAATAAACATTCCAGGGAAATCTTTAAATGGATAGAAGAGTTTAATTATAACAATTTAATATTCAGAAGCAAAAGCTGCTTTTATACAATTACAGTAAGACAACTTTTAATTAACTTTGGGAACTTTCTTTTGCTTGGAAAATCTAATTAAAAATACTTAGGAAACTATTAACGTAACACAAGATTCAGAAGGGCATAAAAGTAATATTGGGAAGGTATGAGAAAGAGGCAGAGAAAAGGTGTCCGTGGGAGGTAGGGTTGCCTACGTTTCCCCAAGCACTTGACGGCTCCTTTCCCTCCCTGAGCTCCATGGACGTCCAGGCGTGGTTTTGCCAACAGTGGCTCCATGGGGTTCCTCTAAGGCAGCAGTTCTCAACCTGTGGGTCGCCAACCTGTGTGTCACGACCCCTTTGGAGGTCAAACGACCCTTTCACAGGGGTCGCCTAACACCATTGGAAAACACATATATAATTACATATTGTTTTTGTGATTAATCACTATGCTTTAATTATGTTCAATTTGTAACAATGAAAATACATCCTGCATGTCAGATATTTATATTATGATTCATAACAGTAGCAAAATTACAGTTATGACGTAGCAACGAAAATAATTTTATGGTTGGGCATCACCACAACATGAGGAACTGTATTAAAGGGTCATGGCATTAGGAAGGTTGAGAACCACTGCTCTAAGGAATGGAGTCTGGTGGGAGTTCTGCCTTTTCTTTCTTCTCCCTTTGGGACTCCCAGCCTCCGATGTAAGGAACACAGAGGAGAGGGTGTGGTTAGGCTGGAGGCCAGAGGAAATTTCAGAAAGCGACAGGATACCATGAAACATTAGCCTCTTCTGGGAGGGATAGCAGAATGGATGTTGATGGCTACTCCTACTATGCCCAGGGGATGAGAGCGTGGTCCCGGCCACAGTGGCTCTCGTAGTGTGGTCCACGACCCCCCAGCAGCAGCAGCACTCAAAATATCTATACATATTAGATAAATATTCCAGAATCCTGCCCCACCTCAATCTACTGCATCTGAATGGGCATTTGAGCCCAATGCCCAGGTGCTTCGATGCACATCGAAGTCTGAGAAGTGTTGGTGGCGGCCACAATGGTCTCCAAGGGCGATCTGCCAATGGCTTGCTTCAGAATTCCTTGGGGAGTCTGATCAGAAAGTAGACCCCAGGCCCTACCACAAGCCTAGAGAATCAGAACCACTGGAGGGGGGGCCCAGCAGCCCGCATTTCAGAGCAGCTCCCCGAAGGTCGCTCTGATGCACACTGGCATGTGGGAGGCGCTGGCATGCTCCACACACTCCAAGCGGGAGGGCAGGAGGCCTGGCCTCCACCTGCTGGCCCAGGAGCCCCGCCCGTCTCCCGCCTCGGTGTCCTCATCTGTGACATGAAGAGAGCAGTGCCCACCTTGCGAGGTCATTGCATGTTGGCTGAGAAAGCAGAAGGGGGCGCTGTAAGTGATGCCAAGGATACTGTTACCCCCAACTGGAGCCACTGAAATCAGAGAGCCAGGGGTTAGGAGACCACCACCCTAACCTGGTCCTGCCACTGACTTGCTTCAAGACCTTGGGCCAATCAGGCCACCTTCTCTGGTCAGTTTCTCAGCTCTCTGAACAGCCAAGCAGAAAGCTATACACTGTGCAGGGTGGCAGGCGATCTAGGCACTCTCCCAGACTCCCTGAGACGCTGGAATCTGCCCTTTTCTAGAACTGCCTCGAGGTGGACCCCACCTCCCAGGTGGGTGCAGACAAGGCAGAAGGGGTCTCTGACAAGGGTAGCTACCGCCACTTCAGGGGCTTGAAGAGGGGAGGGATTAGTCCTCTCCGTGTTGCAGAAATGTGGCTTTCCCAATAAGTTCGCTCTGAAACTCTACATTCAAAGCAAACAAGCAAAATTGCTTCTCAAGTGGCTCTGGATCCCTCAGCCCACCTGGCCTGGCGCCTGCCTCCAGGGCTCCAAATATAACTCACTGACCCACATCCTAACCCAAGGGCCTCGGCAAGGTGTGTGGCAGAGCAGGCGGGGAGGAACGGCAGTGCTACACTGACCCCCGGTGGAAGCCAGGGGAGGCAGCCACGGCTCCGCCTGCAGCATCACCCCTCCTGGCCCCACCCCAGCCCCCCAACCTGGCCCTGTCAAGGGCAGCCCCAGGCGCTCGCAGGGAGGGCCATCCACCAGCCGCCACCTCTGAGGCAGAGACCACTGCCTCCAGGGGAACCCCACCAAGGTCAGACAGAGGACAAAGGGAGGGGGCCTGCCCTCGACTCCAGCCTGATGTCCCCCACCGGCCAACTCGCACCATCTCCTGCTGGATGTTACTACAGTCCCCCAGCCCCCAGCGTCCTCCTCCTCTGGAGTGAAGCCCTTGTTCATTCATGTGAGCCCCAGCCGGTGTGGCCCTCTCCCATCAAGGCCCACACTCTGCACCCATTCGTCAACTATGCCACTGGCCCCTGCGTGGCCAACACGCTGTGAGTCATGAACCAGCTGGCCCTCCAGGCCGTGGAGAAGCTGCATGCAGCAGACAGCCAGGCCACGTACGGGGGACTGTGGAAGTGCAGTGGAGGGCTCAGGGATCAGGGAAGTCTTCCTGGAGGAGGTGCTGTCTAAGCCAAAACCCAAAAGATAGGGAGGTGTCCGCTGGGGGAAGGAAGGAAGGAAACAGAGCCAGGGAGAGGGGACCACCTAGGGAGTGAGAAAGAGAGGAGCTTAGTTGTGGAACCCAATGGAAGGCGGTCTGGCTGGGGCGGGAGGGGAGGGGCCAGGTGGGGAGAGTGGACCCAGAAACCCTGCTAATACGAGTGGTCTTCACTGAAGGAGAGGGGGAATGGCATCCTCAGAGGTTCGTCTTAGAAAACTCCAGTCCCTGCAGAGGAGGGGACCACACCAGAGGTGGGGGGACCAGGCACTGCCCTCGGCACCTCACACGTTTATCAACACACTTCCTCCTCCCACGTCCCAGTCCCAGTGCGGAAGCTGAGGCCCAGGGGGTTTTCACAGCCCAGCAGAGACACAGAGCGAGGGGAGGAGGCAGCGGGCCTCGAGGAACAGCGGCAGAGCCGCCAGGGCCTCGGGGACGGGCCTCCACCTCGTGAGGCTGGGTGGAGGGTCCCAAGAGCCCTGGCTTTGGGACAGCAAGACCTGGGCGACGTTCCCTCTCTGCCCTCCTGCAGCGGGACGCGCTCAGGCAACTGACGTCTCCTCTGCTTTCTCAGCTGCCAACTGGGCATGATGAGACTCATCAGGCCGCTCTCTCACAAGGATAATAAGCAGAGAAGGAGAGCCTGAGCCAGAGGAGGCGCCCCTGAGGGCTCCCTCCCTCGGCTCCCCGCAGGGCAGCCTGAGGAGCCCCATGGGCACACACACTCAAACAGTCCCCCCACTCCCCCCCCTCCCCCCCCCCCCCGCGCCCTGCCTCCTTTCACAACTCCCAGGTTCCTCACTGCCTTCAGAGGGGGCCCATAGGCAGCATTTAGAAGTCTCCCTCTTGTGCTCTCTGAGAGGATGTCATAGAGCAGCGGTTCTCAACCTTCCTAATGCCGCGACCCTTTAATACAGCTCCTCATATTGTGGTGACCCCCAATTTCATTGTTACAAATTGAACATAATTCAAGCATAGTGATTAATCACAAAAACAATATATAATTATATATGTGTTTTCCGATGGTCTTAGGCGACCCCTGTGAAAGGGTCGTTCGACCCCCAAAGGGGTCGCGACCCACAGGTTGAGAACCGCTGCTTTAGAGGCTGTTGTTCCCTCCCTGAGGCCCAGGAGTGCTCTCAGCCTCTCTCAGGAACTGCTTCTCTGGGTGAACAAGTTATAGATGCTCCTTTCCCTCTTTGCTTTGGCTGCTGGGGAGCTCAGAGCCATGTATACGTTTGATCATCCAGCCCTATCGGTTTCCTAGTTCTCAGAGAGGGCACAGCATGGAGGCCCTTTGCGTAAATGCAAACGACTTCCCAGTATATAATGAAGGGAAGAAACATCCCTTAGGTATATCTCATGTTGCTATCCTTGTTTGCTCCTAGGCCTGATTTTCTTACTATTTTTTCCCTCAATATAAAAATACACACATACCACCCGAAATTCCACCCCTCAGATATAAACATTTATGTGAACATTTTGATGAACAGCCTTCCAGATGGGCATGGAACGCAAGTATAATTTTATAAAAATGGGATTCTATAATTGACTCAACTATATGTCATATATAGCATTTCGTGTCAATGACTATAAATCCACATGACTGCACAGTACACCATAGTACGGATTACCATCATTTATTTAGCCAGATCCCTATTTCAGTGCACTTAGGCTATTTCTCATGTTGGCGATTATAAAGCAAGCTGCCGGGGAATTCCTGGTGCAATTATTTTCCCCATTTGTGTGCTATCCTTCTGATGAAAAATGCTTAGCAGTGATCTCTTTTGTTTTGAATCTGACAGCATTCTTTAAGATTGGTAAATGCTTTGGAGAACAAGAAGAAAAATATTTATGAAATAAAGGATGGCATATTGACCCATTTATCAAGACAATGGAATATTACGCAGCCATAAAAAGGAGTGAAGTACTGAAATATGTTACCACAGGGACAAACCTTGAAAATGTCACACTAAGTGGAAGAAGCCAGGCACCAAAGGCCACCCATCGTGCGGTCCCGTCGATCTGAAGTGTCCACAACAGGGAACTCCTTGAGATGGAGAGTGGATTAGTGGCTGCCTAGGCCTGGCAGGGATGGGGATTCGGAGGGTGACAGCTAAAAGGTATTCTTCTGAGAAGATGAAAATGTTCAAAAATTGATGGGAGGATTGCTTCAAAACTCTGTGAATACCATTCAATTGGGCCATTGAACTGTCACTTTAAACGGGTAAATTGTGTGGTATATACCTCAAGCAAGCTGTTCCACAAAACAAAATAAAATACTGTGAAGGGATCCCTAGGAGCCTGAGCGGAGAAGAGGCTGTTGGAGGACAGGGGGGCAAAGAGCTGACATCATGGGGCCCCTCATCCGGCAGCATCTCAGCCCTCCCACCGAGGCAGGGGCAATGGTGGTGGAAGACTGGCTCCCTTGGAGTTTGGGGGGATGCAGGGGACATTGCCAGGGCCTCTCTCCAGTCCAGACTTGGTCCCCAACCCCAGTCCCCAAGCAGCTAGCTCCCACCTGCTATGAAGGTCAGTAACGCGACGGAGCCCTCTCCAGCACTCACATCATCAACCGTAGACAGCTTGAAACTCCCTGATTACGAACACCTTTCATCATTTCCCCAGCAAACCTACTCCCCTAAAAATTCACTAATATAAGCCAAGAAGCTACAAACTAAGAAGAGGAAGAAAGAGGAAACCTTCAGGGTCCCAGCACCCAGGAAGTGCGGGAGGAGGAAGTGGCCCAATTAAGGCCCATTTTTCACCCAGTTATATGGGGCTGGATATTTGGGGTCATCTGGGGGCCCCCTCAGTGGCCATCGGTAGGGCCCATAATCCACCACAGCTCCATACTGGCATCAGCCTCCAGGTGCCTGGCAGAGAAATGGGCCACGGGGATTCTGCCACCTGTGCTCCACCAGCTGGGGGCACGGGCCAGAGAGCATTTGTCCACCACAAGCTACCTGGTGGCCCCCAATATCCGGGAGTCTCCCTCTTTTCCTGTCACTATCCAAAAGGCCTTCCCCACAGGCTAGCTAGTCCACTGGAGAGGCCCATAGGCTTGGAGTCAGACCACATCTCCAATCCCAGACCCTGACTCCAAGACCCTGAGCAAGTGGCTTTCTCTCCCTGAGCCTCAGTTTCCACATCGATAAAATGGGGGTGATGGACATAATTTACATTTCGTAAATTGTGGGTGTTGTGAAGATTGAGTGAGCCACTGGACAAGATAAAGGGACTTAGGACAGTGGTTCCTCCATGCCAGACTGACTGGGCCCCCTTAAAAGAGAAATGGTTTGTTGGATATAGGGTGGGACCCAAGAACCTATATCTGAAAAAAGTTACTTAGCGCTTAGAATGGTGGACAAACACAGGGAACCTCTGCTTTACAGACCAATGTGGCACAGCCTCTCTGTGGGACAAAGGTCAGACAGTCAAAGGGAGGGAGTGCTGGTCAACCATGGGGGAGCTGCTCTCAGCTAGGCCAGGTACTCCCCCTTTCTGAGCCTCAGTTTCCTCACCTGGAAAATGGGGATCCACCCATCTTTCAGTCTTGGTAGATAAAGGTTGTGAAGTACTCAGCACACAGTGAGTCTTCAATAAATGGCAGCTGTTCCATTTTATATTAATTTATGATTTTCATTATTATTAGCTACTACTTAGAACATTCAGATAACTGAGGACCTAAAAGCCACCAGTTTTTATGTTTTTGCCTGACATTTTCCCTCTAAATTTTTTTCCCATTCCAAAAAGGCATGCATCCCCAGAATGCACATTCATTGTAAAAATGCAAACCATCTAGATATCTTGAACCCAGTGCTTACAGTTTGGGGCTTAGTTTTCCAGATATCTCTCTATAAACAGGAATAAACACATAACTGCCATTTCACACACACACAAAAATGACATCATCCATTGTAAGTTGTGCTGAAACTTGCTTTTTTCTCCACTCAACAATCTATCAGAGACATCTTTCAATGCCACTCTATCGATCTATTGACTTAGAGCTAAAACGTATTCCATTAAATGGGGGCACCATGATTTATTTAACTTGGCCCCTTCCAATGGACATTGCGGTAGCTTCTGATTGTCCGCTCTTAAAAACAAACCTGCAGGCCCATTTGGGGGCATTTATCCTTCCACCTCTGGGTAAGCAATCCTGGGAAGCCACCGTGTGCTGGTGCCAAATACTTAAGACACATTTATCTCATTTAAACCTCACCACATCTCTGCCAGATGAGACAGATGAAGAAGCTGAAACTGAGCGTTTCGGACCTCGTGCCTCTGCTCACCCAGCTAGTGGCAGGGCCAAGACGAAGTCTGAAAAAGTATTTGCATGTTTCTGCTTCTCCCTCAAAGCCTGTTCTGCCATGAGAATAAGCCTGGGCTCCTGGGCCAGAGAGGGGACAAACACATGAAGCACCCCATCCAAGGCCATCCTAGACTGGCCAGCCCCAGCCCCCCTGCCAGCTGACTTAAGAAACATGAATAAGCCCAGCAAGATTAGCTGACTCCGCCCAAGTCAGCAAAACAGCATAGGTGACCTGAGAGTCTTGAAAAATAAGAAAGAGTTTTTATGTTAAGCCCTTATGTTTTGGTATGATTTGTTATGTGGCAATAGCTAACTGATACAAAGCCAAACTTTGACTTACAATCTCTACTATCTCTAAGACCACCCCCCCACACCTGTCTTTATTAGGGGTCAAAACTCTACACTTAGTCCATATGTAACTCAGACCTGAAGGTCCAAGACTAAAGAAGATACAGTCCCGCCTCTGCAAAACTGACAGTCCATTGAGAAAGAACCTGGCGAATTATAGTTGAGGAAAGCGAGGCTAACGATGGCCCAGTGTCACTGAGCCCGGAGCTGCAGGACCGGGACCCGGCCCCAGGCCCCTGTTCTTTCTCCACAGATACGAACGAGGGGTTCAGAAGAGGCCTTCTTTGTGACGACTCAGCACTTCAGTGATAAAGAGAAACCTCAGGACGAAATCCAGAGTCTCAGGGTTCACTCAAACCCTCAAGCAGTCTTTTTTTTTAATTTATTGATTTGAGAGAGAGAGAGAGAGAGAGAGAGAGAGAGAAAGAGAGAGAAAAACATCGATTTGTTGTTCCACTTATTTGTGCACTCACTGGTTGGTTCTTGTATGTGCCCTACTGGGGGTTGAACCTCCAACCTTGGCTTGTCGGAACGACACTCTAACCAACTGAACTACCCAGCCAGGGCCTCAGGCCGTCTTGAGTGCCAATAAAAGTCATGCCTGGGTCCTGGGTCCTGGCCCTGACTACACCCAGCATCCCCGGGGACAGCCCGTTCCCAGTTTAAGTGAGTCAAGTCGAGAGCTCCAGTTCCATCTGAGGGCATCAGCTGCTAATTTATATTTGAGGCCCTGTGTGCAGTTTTTTATGCATCCTTAAATACCAAAACATAATTACCAATGTCAATACATAATGTTTATTTCTTTCAGAACCGACATTTTAATTTTCCTAAGCAGGCGGGAAAAATGATATGCATAAAAATAATGACAAATATTAAAAGTCTCCCAAATAAGGGCCCGAGATCACCGCATAATCCTAAATTTAAATGCATTTGCGATCACAGCCATATTAAAGGTCTGATAAGCCAAATTAGGTTCCGTGTAAGCATAATTAATCTTCTTTTTCAATGAAGATATTACAAGGGCGTTCATTTGGATCCCAAAGGCCTTTGGGAAATTAAATTATATAGATAAAGCAAATATTTGACCTTTTCAGATAATTACTATTTTTAAAAAAAACAAAACCACAATGCAAATGAACAGCAAGTACACCCTGGGTGTCGCAGGGCCCTGCAGAGATAAAATTCCCTATAAATATTCAGCGAGAGAAGAGGCAGGTATTGCACTCTGGTCGGTCTCCCAGCTTTTCATTTCAAATTTGAAGCATAGAACTCCAGCCTGGTGTTTATTAACAAATAATTGAATGGAATTGGCCAGTGCTGATTATGTCAAATTTGCAAATTATCCAGTATCATTTATAGGTCATTAAATTTCAAATGACAGAGCAGTGGAGCTACAGTGATGATCCCAGCGCCACCCTTCAACAGGGCTACTGATCATCCAGGTAAATGCCTCGCCACTGAAGAGCGCTTCTGTCACCTGCAAGCCCAGCTCCAGGGTCCCCAGGCAGGATGAGGAAGAGGCACCAACATCAGCGTCACGGCCCTTCCCCTTAAGCAACCTGGTGGCATCCAAGCATGAGCAGGGGTCTGGGGCCAAGTCCTGGTCATGCAGTCCATGGGCTGAGTGACCCTGGACCATCTCTTGCCTCAGTTTCCTCAACAGTAAGTGAGCAGAACCACGCCAGGGGTCACAACCCCGGGAATATGAAAGGAGATGGAGTATTTTGAGTGCTAACGCCGAGGTACTCTGAAGTTAGACAGGCCTTGTTTGCATCCTGGCCCCCTCACCTCTACAGATGCTCAGGGCTCCCGAGTTTCCCAGTCTGCACAGTGGGTCTCTAGCACCCTCTCCATTTCCTAAGGTTTTTGTGAAGACTCAACAAGAAAGGGCTTGTGAGGCGCCTTGCAGGGAGGAAGCGCTCCTGGAAGGTTGACTCCATCCCAGGGCGTTAAAGTCGCTTCCCCACGCTCCCAGCAGAGATTAGCCACGGGGCCAGCCCCCTCCCCAGCTGCAGAGTCTCTGGGCCCAAAGCAACCCTATGGGGCCAGAACCTGCACATCCTCCTGAAGACTGTCCCTGCAGCTCTGGCACTAATCCCTCCCCAGAAAGAAGTCCAAGCATCTGACATCACTGAGTGCTAAGCTGCGTTCTGTTCTAAACGCTTTGTATGGATATTTCATTTCATCCTCCAACAACCCTATAAGGAAGGTCCGTTAATGTCCCCATCTCCCTGATGAGGAACCTGAGACCCGAGAGGTTAAGGGAGTCCCTGAAGTGGCAGCAGAAGGGCTCACACCCATCACCTGGCTCCACCGCTCAAGGCCTTCACCCCTGTTGCTACCACCACACTGTACCAGAGGCCAGGCCTGGGCCCAGTCGATACCACCACTACCCCTAGGCCTGATCTCCCCAAACTTTCTCAGTGGCCTGATCACAAAGATAGGAGCCCACTCCGCTCTCAAGCAGAGTCCTTTATGTCCATCAACCCACTCCAGCAGATCCCCAGGGTCTGCAGCTGGAGGGGACCAAGAGCATGCGACACAAAGGAGCTGGCCTGAGGGTGGCCGAGTCCCCCGCATGGCCAACATTATAGATTGGGGTCTATCTCAGTTTCCTTTTATGACTGACTTGCCCTCAGCTACAGGGGACTGAAATGTTCCGATGTTCAGATCTGAATTCAGATCTAACTACTGCTTACACACAAAAAGCAGACAAATGGAGAAAAGGCAAGAAGAATATAATGATGCTATGCAATGATGGGACAGAGCAGAGTGACCAGCTTTGCCGGGGGAAACTGCTGGCCAGGATTTCAGAGGGGACTTTTTGAGTGGGCTTTGAAGGATGAGTAGGAGGTCACCAGATGGTGCAGGAGAGAAAGGACATCCCTAGTACAGGAAACAGAATGAGTGAAGAGAGGGAGGTGCATAGAGCATGTGCTGGGGATCTAGACATTCTCCGAAGGCCCTGGTCGTCACTCCATGTGACTCCCTTCAGCCCAGAATGTTGCCACCAGGTGCTTGGTCTCATCCTTGGGTCCACAGGAGCTGGTGGGATCAGAGCCAAGCAAAGGAATGAGTTCTCCCAACAACACTGTTTGCCATCATGTTCCACACTCTGCCTGAGTCATCATTCAAAGGCCTCATGTGGCTTCTAGAGAATATTGACATATGGAGATCAGATAACGACATTTCCAAGCCCTTGCCCTTCCCACAGCCCCAGCAAGGCAAGTCTAGAGGCCACGGCTCCCAGAAGTGTTTGCAGTGGGAGATATTTAAATGGTCAAAGTCATTTTCCCCATCATCATCACACTGGATTTTTCAATCTTTCTGATTAGAGCAAAATTGAATCTGGCCGGGCAAACTTGAATGTGTACATCTCCTAACCATACAATCTGCAAACACTGAGCATTCTAGTCCCAATTAGTCTTCTCTGATCAGTAAGGAGAGGAGGGAGATCCTTATTGATAAGAGGGGAATGACAACTCAGAGCCTGGAGTTATCGGTGATTGATCAGCTG
The DNA here is from genome assembly GCF_963259705.1 of Myotis daubentonii. Lineage (NCBI taxonomy): Eukaryota > Metazoa > Chordata > Mammalia > Chiroptera > Vespertilionidae > Myotis > Myotis daubentonii. The sequence goes on along the minus strand of NC_081850.1, from coordinate 67,677,416 downwards.
GGTCCCAAATAAAAGTCAGGGCCTTCCCAGGTGCCAGGAGGAGAGGCTCCCCTCCCAGGCAGGAGATGGACCTGGGGGAGCAGGGTCCGTCTGCCGTGGGCAATTTGGTGCCCCCATGATTTGGGGCAGTTTCCAGACCTTTCAGGCTGACAGAAGATATGTCTTGTGGGTCAAGTAACTATTTGACCATTGATTGCCAGGTGGGCTCCACAGCCAAGAACAGAATTCACATTAAACCTGAGGTTGGCCTCATACCCTCCCCGGCTGCCACGATGTCCATCTCCTAACGTGGCCCTCCTGACATCTCTTCTCGCACTGGACACCGTTTCCTGGTAGTTCAATCTGCCCTCTCAGCTTTGGTTACCATCTCCACCCCAGCTCTCCTTCTCTTGAGCTCCAAACCCAAGGATCCATCAGCCATCTGGATATGTTCGCTCAGATGTTTGAGGTGCCTCCAGCTTCACATGGCCCAATGGAAGTGACATCTTCATTTACTGAGAGCATCAGAGCCAATGAGAATGAATGAAAACCCCACGCGGGGCACTGTTCTGTCTAAACCAGGGGTGGGCAAACTTTTTGACTCGAGGGCCACAGTGGGTTCTTAAACTGGACCGGAGGGCCGGAACAAAAGCATGGATGGAGTGTTTGTGTGAACTAATATAAATTCAAAGTAAACATCATTACATAAAAGGGTACGGTCTTTTTTTTTTTTTTTTTTTTTTTTAGTTTTATTCATTTCAAACGGGCCGGATCCGGCCTGCGGGCCGTAGTTTGCCCACAGCTGGTCTAAACACATGAATATCCCATTTAGCTCTCTAACAATCCCATAAGAAAGGACTAGTCTCAGCCCTGGATTATAGATGTGAAGACTGTTCGCCTTTCTATGTGTAAGATTCTTTGGAAGAATAGATAATCCTTGGGCCACAACTCTGTAGACACTGGTCTGTTGCTTCAAAGGATGTCTAAAGCCCCTGACGTTTCCTGCTGGGTCACCTCTTAGATGTTTTGCTTCTTCCTGCCTGGATCCTTGCAAGTTATTTGCTTTTAACGTTTTCCTTAGTCAACATATTAACCAGGATTTATCCAAGTGTTGGTCTTAGCCAGGATGGAGGGGGCCTTTTTGACCTGCACAGTCTGTCTTTAATTTCTGCCTTGGTGACGACCGTACTGCTTTCTCAAGAACCACCATAATATATACGCTTGCCCCATCTCTGTGTCGTTATCTTTTTCTTCTGCCTTCCAAGGGAACTTTTCAAGATTATCTGCCATGTCACTGATTTGATTTTCCATGAAGCTGATTCCACTGCTGATGCTTCCAGAGATGTTGTAAGGATTCCATTGCCTTTCATGCCCCTTGTAAATCTTCCTTAGCTCATCCATCTTCATATTTCATCGAGGAATCAGTTCATCTCAGCTTCCTCTCCTATGGCTTGCTGCTCTAATTTCATAAGAGCCACGCTCTCCTTGCATTCACACGGGGTCCTTAAAAGATGCTAACATTTTCTTCTGGATCCAGAGAAAACACTTTTCAGAAGTCTAGTCATCCTCTGAGTTTTGAACAATATTCTCATTCAATTATTCAGCAATATTTTTTCCAGAGATCCCAAGCCATTTCTTGAAGAAAAATATAAAATCATGCTGATTTATTCGCCAAATATTTACTGTGTCATCATGTCCCAGGCACTATGGAGAATGTCAGAGAGGCCATCAGTAGCTCCTGGGGACCCACTGGCCCAGAGAAACTGGAAATGTGTTTCTCCTTGGCCCAGAGGGAAGCTCTGCAGGGGCGGGACTGAGTCTCTCGCTGGCCAAGCCCGGTGAACAGGCCCTGAAAGTGCTCATTTCTCATGGAAGGAAAGGTCTGAATTTGCACAACCAGTTCCCAGAAGATTGATTCACCTTCTTCATGAGGAAGGCAGCTCTCTTCCTGAGCCCTCAGACTACCTGCTGAGACAGAGACCAACCACAGAGCGGGGAGCCCGGGGCCTGCAATGGGGAGGGGAAACAGAGCAGCTGGCGCCGAAGCGAGCACATGAGAGCAGTAGCGGCTAACAGGGGAGCTCTGACAGCCGCACCCAGGCCTGGGCCCCTAACCCGGTGCTCCCTCCATTGCACGGGGACACGGTGCTTGAGAGCTTCTCAGAATGGAATGAATAGAATGGGCAGTGGCGTGGGCAAGGCGGTCATTATGAAAGACAGAGATTTTGTCATCAGCAAGAGCAGTAGTTCCCTTTTCTAAACAGCTGTATTGAAGGTAAAAATGTTACGCAAAACACTGCATTAGTTAATGCATACCATGTGCACACACCCCTGATACCATCACCTCCCAAAGTCTCCGGCTATCCTTTTGGTTTTTTCTTTGTTTGTGGTTGTAAGAGCACTTAACACACTATCTACCATCTTAAAATGTTAAGTGCACAACACTGGATTGTTAACTAGAGACATTATGGTGCCCAGCTGATCTCTAGAACTAATCTATTTTGCATAAGTGTAACTTTATACCAATTGATATCAATTCCCTGATTCACACACACACACACACACACACCCTGGCATTCCACTCTCTGCTTCTACGAGCTTGGCTATTTTAGATATCTCACATGAGTGAGATCATGAAGTATTTGTCCTTCTGCGTCCGGCTTATTTCACTTAGTATCATGTCTTCAGGTTCATCCATGTCAAAAAATAGCAGGATTTCCCTCTTTTGTAAGGCGAAATATTATTCCATTTTATCTATATACCGCATTTTCTACTTCTGTTCATCTGTCCCTGGACATCTGGCTTGTTGCCACATCTTGGCTATTGTGAAGAGAGCTGCGATGAACAGGCAACGCAGATAATGAAAAGTATTTCATAATCTCCAGGCAGGGGATGTTCCCTGGAAGCCAAGCCAGCGAAAGAAGCTCCGGATAAGACAACTATGGTTCCTGGGAGAGAGCTGGTGCTGCCCGGCCTTGGAGAAACTGGTGTGATTTCATAGAAGGAAAGGGCAGAACAACATGTGGACCAAGGAAACACCTGCATGTGTGTTTCACTAAAGTATGTAACACTGATGAGACATAGCATTGTGAATGCACTTAATGCCAGTACATTGCACACCTTAAAAATCATTAAAATAGAAACATTTATGCTAAAGAAACTTACGGAAGAGAAAAGGCATAAACCCAGGAAACAATAGCAGCTAAGGGTAAGTTCAGATCGAGGAAAGTGAAAACCAAATTACAAGATTATTCTCTGGCCCTGGCGTTTAGAACATGCCCTTTGAGCAGTAAGGGTTTTGAGACATATGGTCATATTATTGTCTCTACAGCTCTAATCCCATCACTTGGTTCTGCAGTGAATATTTCCATAATTGAACGTATGGAACTGGTATTTTATTGGATTTAAACATTTTTAGAACCAACCTGTAGAAAAACTATGAAAAACCAGTATAGTAACAGAGAGAATGTAAATATTATGAACCTTGACAATTATTTAACAAGAATTGGAGGGTAGGCAGGAGCCACTGAAGAAACTATAAATATGCTGATTTTTAAAATTTTCAGAACAGTGATCAATAGTTATAGTCCAAAAGAAATCAATAAAGAAGTACAAAGTTCGTACAGTGTTAAAAGTTACAAAATCAGAACTCAGAATAATGCCATAACTATAAAATTCAGTAAGGGAAAGGAGAGATGGAAGGCATTAAAGTATATCAATTCTTCATCTTTCTTAGCAGAAGGAAACAGGGAGTATCTAAAGAAAGTAAGTCAAGAAATAGAATTATAATATTTATAACTTCAATTGTTGGTGGACTCTGTTTTTGGTGACATACCCCTGCTTTTGTTGATCACATGATACAGCCTGACCAATCAGAGCCTTCCCTGAGATTTTTTTGACGAGCACTCTTGGGGAAGATACTGACTTTGAGCCAGTGTTATCAACTTGGGAGAATGTGAATCTGGGCCTTTCTGTGTCACCATTTTCTCCTCCGGCTTCTCCGCCCCTTCCTACAAGGTCCCTCGCCCTCTGACCAGTTCTTCTTTCCCCTGTTTTGCTTATAGAAATGCCATCCTCATGAAAGGACAAAGGGGCTGTTTTTGGGGGGTAGACACGATTCAGGTGACCTGTGCCTCTGGAGATACGAGGACTTGTAACGGCTTCACACGAAGGTAGTGTCACTTACAAATTATGTGGTGTTGGGTTCCTTTCGTAAACTTTTATGTGTTTTTTTTCCTTCTCTAAAAGTAATATTGTTTCTTGTAATTTTTTATTGTAAGTAATATAAGTGATATTGTTTATTGCAGAAAACACAGAAAGATAAAGAAGGAAATAAAAGTCAGCCACAAGCCCACAATCCAGATTTAAAAGTTCTATTAACATTTTGGTGGACTTTTCTCCGCTCTTCACTAACACCCTGGAAATCACACCGCACCTTGCACGCTGCTTTTCCGTTCAACATTATATTGTCAGCATACCCCCATGTCATTACAAATTCTTTTAAAAAATGTTTTTACCAGCATAATACTCCAGGATACCAAACTGTCCTGCCATTGAATATTTTAGAGATGTCCAGTTTTCACTACTAATCACTCAGCCTACATTTTTTTGTCTGTCCAGTAAGAGGCTTTCACCATTTGTGTGCGTTGTCATAACGAATGGGGTGAGCCTGGGAGGTGTCCCTGCCATCCACACACAGGGACGGCCCCCTGCCCCAGAGGCAGCCTTACTTGGCAAATTTTCTGTAAGTTTAAGATTGTTTCCAACTGAAGACATTTATTTTAGAAAGAAGTGATGTGCCTGATGGGCATGAGGGGCGTTCTGGACAGCACTCAGGCTGCAAGAAGCAGGCTGATCAATGGGACTTCAGACATTGTGGTCTCTCTCAGGATCGAGCCATTCCTGCCTTGGACCCTGTAGTGACTCGTTGCCCCAGGATCCAGTCTGCTCTCCTGGGCCTGGTATTCAAGGGCACCTCCCCAGCCCACTGTCCACCCTGCATCCTGCTCTCCCTTTAGTGCCGGCCTCCAGATGGGGCACTTTCCAGCAGATCCGGGGACCACGGAGTTTCTGCCCCTCAGCTTGGTTCTCTGCCTGGAACTCCCCACCGCCCTTCTCTCCTGGGAAGCCCCAATAATCCTCCAAGACTCATTTCAGGAGGCCCCTCCCCGAGTCCCCCCAGCTCCTTCTCCTTCCCCAACCACAGCACAGCACCTGGCACCTTGTAGGAGAGTCTGTCTCCTCCATCTGACTGGGAGCCCTGGAGGGCACAGGCTCCATCGCATTCCCTGCGGGCACTCAGCACCCAACCCCTGGCGTGGGTGCTCATGTGCCTGGAAGGGTGACTGCGGGAGCCTCCCAGCCCCACCCACGGGTCCCCAGAAGTGGCCTCCCTGTGATGCGCCCCAGGGAGTTCCAGGCCTGCTAAGGAGCCATTTGCACGGCGGCCGTTCATGAACCCTGAGCGGGGAATTAATTACTGTCTGTCGAAAGGAGACTTCTCCCGTCCTTTCAGATGCATCTTCTTTTTATTCTTAGTTAATTTTTAAAATTACGACGTCAGTGCGAAGTCTGATGTATTTCACTTTTAGCATTATTCCTCTGATACGCGATTTCACTGTATGCCAGGCGCCCTCCTCGGCGCCAATTTGTCACATCGACTCCCATTTCAGGGGCTGGTCAGATGAGCTGCTCGCCTTCCTGGGCCTCAGTCTCCCCGCTGGGGATGGGAATCCCAGTGACGCCCTCCGGATGCCCCCCTCCCCCCGCCCCAGGCCTCACTGTCTGCGGTCCCATGAGTGTATCCCTCCCTATGGCCTCAGTTTCACATATTGGGTCCCTGGGCCGGGCCTCCTGCCCACCTGCCCGCTCACCTGACAGCAGCCCCGTGGAAGGCCTGTGCCACCCGGGAACAGTGACTCACCAGTCCTGTTACCCCAGGCAACCAATTGTCGCGCTGAGCAGCTGAGCTGGAGTCAGCTCACGTCGGTCCCCTGCGACGCTGTAGCTACTTAAGGTCCATATGTCCGTGTCCCCAGTGCCCAGCGCAGGGCCTGGCACAGGGAGCAGCATCCCTCCAGGGGTGGTCATCGAGGACCAGGCACCATCTTAGACGAGCAGAACACATGGGGGCCCTGCCCGCATGAATTCACAGTCTAGGAAGGAAAAACAGACAAAATGGACAGTAAGCAGGACATGTTTGAAAAGTACCCGACACCCAGGCCTGAGTGGAATCAGAGCCCAGGGGGCAGGCTGTCCCTTTAAATGCGGTCAGTGTAGGCCTCACCGAGAAGCGGCTTCTGAACAAAATCTCCGAGGAGGGGCTGGGGGAGCCCAGGGAGGCCTGGAGGAAGGCATTCAGGCAGACCAAGCACCCAGGCTCTGAGGGGAGCACTCTGGGCCACTGAGGCTTATTCAACGGGGCAAGGCGGCCTGGCTGGAGGGACAGGGGCACAGGCAGGGGACCCCGTGGGAGACTGGGTTAGGAGGCCTGAGAAGTGCCTGTGGAACTCATTGCATCGTGATTTCTGCAGGTCCTGAGAGTCTAGGTGGCAAGAACTACATAAATAATTGGAAAGGGGGAACCAAAATGACGTGTTACAGCCCTGTGGTGACCAGGGGATGACTGGGTGAGGGAACCCAGGGACCAGGGCCACATGGGCTGCCCACGCGGGGAGCATGGGTACAGCCCCGAGGCTGCGTGTGCTTCCTGGGGCTGCAGGAACAACATCCCATAAACTGGGGGCTTTAAACAACGGAAGTGGATTCTCTCACCTTTCCGGAGGCTAGACGTCCAAAATCAAGGTGCCATGAGGCCGAGATGCGCCTGGGACTCTGGGTTGAATCCCTCCTCGCCTCTCCTAGCTCCTAGTGGTGGCCAGCAACCTCCGCCCTCCTCAGCCTGCAGCTGCCTTGCTCTTGCCCCTCTGTCTGTGGTCACATGGCCATCTCTCCCAGTCCACCTGCTGTTCTCCCCAGGCCTCTCTCTTTCTATATCAGTGGTTCTCAACCTTGGCTGCACGTTAGAATCACCTGGGAATCTTTTTAAAATCCTGATCTCTGGGCCTCATCCTCCAGAAATTCTGTTTCTTTGTTACTAATGTTGTGGCCCCACCCCATCACAAAGAAACAGAATTTCCGGAGGATGAGGCCCAGAGATCAGGATTTTAAAAAGATTCCCAGGTGATTCTAATGTGCAGCCAAGGTTGAGAACCACTGTTCTAAGGGCCCACCCTGTCCTGGATGACCTCATCTTAACTAGTTACACCTGCAATGACTCTATTTCTGAGATGCGAGGTATGAGGGCTGCAACGTATCTTTTTTTGCAGATGGGAACACAGTTCAAGCCACACGAGAGGCCTGACCTCCCGGAGGCCTGACCACCCGGAGGCCTGACCACCCGCTGTGGGGCCCTGGGTGTGCCCCAGGCTGGGCCTCCGTAAAGCGAGGGGGTTGGCGGGTCATTCCCGGGCGGCCCTGGCGTGTCTCCAGGTCCTTCAAAGCCTTTCCAATCTCCGGCACAGCAGCATGGAGACAGGAGCTCAGCTGATTCCAAACTGTGTCTTCACCATGAAACAAATATTTTGAAAAGCCTTTTGATGTCACTTGAACAGAGTGAGGAAAACACTGTTCAACCCCCTGCATTTTTTAAATTTCATCCCCTTTGCTATTTTTCCTCTCCTTGAAAGCTTGTGTTTGCTTTCATGTTACACTTTATTTATTTAGTTGCTTGTCAATTAGTGTCTATTCTCCAAGAAACAAGCACATTAGCAGCTGCAGAGATTGGAATTAAAATCTGCAGCCCAGTGGGTGTTACCGAAGGCTTGCCTCCCGGGCTGAGAAAACAGCACCTCGTTGTCATTTCAAAGGCTGACCTTCCTCTCCCTTCCTCCTGATCCTGGCTCCTGACTTCACTCCCCCAGGGTCACGGCTGCACGGGGCAAGATGCTTTAAGATGAGGCTTTTCCAAACGCGCGGAGGAGACGCAGGTCCTGCTAACAGCAGCCTTTGATGACTGTTCGTGTAAAACAGGAGGGCTGGATTTGAATAGCACGTTTGGAATTGCCAGTCCGGGGTTCTGGGGGCTCTGACCCAGCCAGTCCAACCCGCCACAGCTCCATCCTGCGGCTCAGCAGGTATTTAACGAGGGGACACCAATTGGTGGAGACAAAGGATCCGGCTCCAGTCCCGGCGCCTCGATTTACTGGGAATGCGACCCTGAGCAAGTGAGTTAACCGCACCGATGCATTTCCTGGTCTGCGAAGTGGGAGAATTAAAACCACTGCATAGGCAAGTTGTGAAGCTGAGATTGCGGGTGTAGAACTTGGCAAGGTAAGCTTCAGCGTCTGACTCTTAACATACACACAGTCCCTGCCTGTGGGCTCGCTGCTGGAATCCTGGGGCCTGAGCGAGGCCCTCCCAGGGGTCCCCCTTCAGTGAGAAGCAAGGACAAGAGCCTGCTGGAGTCCTGGCTCCCACCTACCCGCTGTGTGGCCTCAGGCAGTTCTCCTTCCTCTCTGACAGTTTCTTTGAGCACAAAATACAAGGAGTGAAGCTTAATTCACAGGAAGTTGCTGGGAGATTTAGCAGTGAGAGAATCTACTCAAAACACGGTGAAAATGGAGGCTCGGGCAACAAGGGAGATGAAGATAAAGACATTCTGAGGCCAAGACAGATTTTGTTACCTAACACACGGCAGGCAGGGCACCGGGGGGCTCCCTCTTTTCTCAGCATTCACCCTGGGCGGTCACATCCTGGCCCTGTGGGAAACCACAGGGTTGGACTGGGGGCAGGAGGCAGCCATTCCTCACCTGGATGTGCCCGGCCTCCTGGCACGGGAACCAGAGTGATGCTGCAAAAGCCCAGGTCAGAGCACACCCGCTCCAGACCCTCCGGGCTCCGCCCGCTCACAAAGTCACACCAACCCTCCCAGGGCCCACCAGGCGCGCACAGGCCCTGTGGTCATCCAAGCTCATCTCCCAACGCTCACCCCCAAGCACCCCGACCTGCTAGCTGCTCCTCGGGCACCCGGGCTCCCTCCTGCCTCCGGTATTTACTGATCCAGCAGCTGTCCCCTCCGCCTGGGACACTCCTGCCACCTTCCCCTGCACTGCTCTCCTGTCCTCTTGGCTGTATCATGTTCACCCGCCAACAGAGGGGGTTGTTGCTTCTCTACTATGTCCTCTCAGGGCTGAAATGTAAGCGGAGTCTGTTTTGTTCACTGCTGTGTCCCCAGGGCCCAGAACAGTGCCCAGCACGTGTTGGCTCTAAGCCTGTGTGGGTGCAGGCGAGGAGGCTGAGTGGGCAGGCCAGCGAGGTGCAGGCGGGAGGAAGCTGTTTTAGCTCCCACTGTGCAGCAGGTCCCCAGGGGGTTCCTAAGCCTGGCACAGACCCCCCGCCCCCACCTGCAGGGAGGGCCTCCCACCTCGATGAACAACACTCCCGGAGACCACGGCAGCCAGGGTGGGGAAGGGAAAATTCCACGTGACCGAGGGGACAACTTGGGATCTGATCTTGGGCAAGAACTTTCTCATCTGGATGATGAAGAACTTGGGCCACTGGTTTTCAATGGGGGGTTGTCCCTTAGAGCCCCAGTGTCTGGGGGAGCTCGGCGTGGGGATGGAGGGGCCGCCTGTCAGCTTCACGCAGAGCTGGCCCTCTGGTCTGTGTATGTGGTTCCATGTGAGATTCTTTGTGAGGAAAGGGTTCCAATTCCCAAAAGTGTTTGGGGACCACAGGCAAACGGTGGCTGGGACTGGGAAGAGACCAGTGGTGCCAGTTCTGGACCTTGGGCAGATGCCTCATCCCTCAAGGCTTCCCTTTCCCCATCTGTGGAATGTGGGGTTGGACCGAATGACCCCAAAATGCTCCCCAACCCTGAAGCTCGGTACTCTGGTTTCACGCCGGAAGACACATGAAGGGGAAGCGTGGGAACCGGATGAAGACAGGGAGACGGTGTCTGCAGACGGACAATTATCATCACACAATATAACACTCTAATGGCAGAATCTTTTATATGAGAATAGACATTATGGAGCACAGTTCCATCAAATGAATATAATAGACTTGTTTTATATTACAATGCACACTATAATTACACATTTCAATAATTCTTCCAATGCATTACACAGAGGCGTTCTGAAGAAATGGAGTCCTGTGACCATCTATAACAACTCGCCTCAGGGAGGATGCCGCGGGTGGCGACGGAGTGCCAGAGGCCTCCCAGCCTGCAGGGAGAGCCGTGGCCTCCTCCTGCCCACGGTCACATGGCTTCTGACGCTGGCCTCTGAGGGTCACAACAGTACTTTGTTCAAGTACCTGCCCATCTCCACCTGCACTTTGCAGCCACACCTCCGGGACGGGGAGCTCACTACCTCCCTGGCTGTCTATTCGATGGGCCTTGTCATTAAGAAATCACTCTAGGCAGGTCTCCTACCTGGAGCTAGTGCGCAGACCGCGTCGGAGCCAAGCCCAGCTGCTCAGGATGATTAGCGACGTGCAGTTCGCCATCTTCAACAACATGCTAGGCCTATCGCTCTTCCTGCTTGTCGTTCTCTATCACCATGTGGCCGTCAACAATCCCAGGAAGTAGGAATGAAAGTGGCGGTTTCTTCGCCCCAGGGTCCCAGGACATAGTGTGAGGCAAGATGGAGAGTGTGAGGGGCCCTCACACTTCACTTCATCCCTTCTACTCCCACAGCATATAGAGCAATTGCACCTGGATTTTCCCAAACAACTTTTATTTCTTCAAAGTCTTCCTTAGCCTATGGAGCAAGAAGCTGCCACAGAGTGGGGCCCAGTATAGGGGCTGCTTTCTTCTCTACTCCATGCCCCCGATACAAGAATATAGATTTTTTTTTTAAAGAAATTACTGGGCATTACCACAAGCCCATGGCATCCATCTCTAAATTCATATGATCGGCTCTACAGTGACTATGTTAGGCATTGCAGTGTATTGCTATTGCTGCTATAACAAGCCCCAAACTTGGTGGCTTAAAGCAGCACAATGTATTCTCTTACGGCTCTAGAGGTCGGAAGTCTGACATGGTTCTCCCAGAACTCAGTGTTGGCAGGACTGAGTTCTTTCTGGAGTTTCCAGGGGAGAATCTGCCTGCTCACCCTTTCCAGCTCCCCGGGTCCCCTGCATCCCGTGACTCGTGGCCCCTTCCTCCAGCGTCAAAGCCAGCCCCTCTGCCCCTCTTCCTGCTGCCACGTCTGCCTCTGACAGCAGCTGGAAAAAATCCTCCTCCTTTAAGGGCTCGTGTGATTAGAGTGAGCCCACCCGCAGCATCTCATCCCAGTCTGTAACATGAAGGACACTTGTAACCTTCCCTTTGCCATGTTAGGTAAATAGTCACGATTCCAGAGACTAGAGAACGGACAGGTCCTGGGGACGCTGCTCCACCTGCCACGGGCATTCTTTTATTGCAACACCAAGCAGACTGAATTTATTCCTCCTCGCCTATTGAAAGGGCAGAACAGCAGGATTAAATGTGACATAGGTATAGTGCCTGCCATATATATGTTTGATAAATGGAAGACCAATTTGATGACCAGGGTGACAGTATCAATGATATAATCCACTTTGCCAATATCCATCCTGTTGCCTGGTACAGGACAGGATCACAGATTCTCAATGCAGGATGGTGAGTCACAGACAGAGCATGACTCCTCACCACTCATTCAGGCTCTATACCTCTATGGATGCAGCTGAGGTAGTATTAGCATTTGAGGTCCCTTCTTTGGTCTCAGCAAACTTGCCTGCTTGTAGTCAATTAAAACCCTAAGTCTGTCTCCAGTTACAAGGGGACAAAGAGACCGTGCCCATTTTATAGTGGGAGAAAGTGAGGCTGAAAGGATGGAGGCCCTGGGGTGGTTCCGGAGATGAGATCAAGGATGAGTGGAGTGAGTCAAGTTGGGGGTGTGGGAGACAAGTATTTCAGAGCAGGAGACACGTGTGCTAACCTGGAGTTGCAGAAAAGGAGGTGATTTCGGGAACTATAAGGAGTGTGGCAAGACTCATGGGTGGGGGTGGGTATCACAGTGATGAGCCCAGAGAGATGGGAGAAAAGCCAGGTCAGGCAGGGAGGACCACACGCTGTTCCGTTTGGAAGAAGGAGCATTAATACAAACAAAGGATCTTTTTAACCCCAAAAACCTGTAATTAAGTTCTCATGTTAATGCCTGTTAAGAATGACATGATTACGTATTTGTGTGGGAAGGTGGTTGGTAACCACTGAAACTTTTAACTTTGTCATCAAGCAGGTAAGGGGCTCACCGTGCCCAGTGCTGCCCTCTGGGGCCAGGCGGGGGTATGGCTTCCCCAAGGAAGAGGATGGAGTCAAATCCACAGAGCTAAAGGGTCCTGGGAGACAGACCTGCGAGGAGTCAGCTAGAGGCAGCTCCAGCTGTTTGTCTCTTATGGACGATGGAGAGGCTGATGCCTCGAGAGTGGCAGAGACTGGCCAAGCCAGGGACAGGCCTGGGCTTTGGATCTGGTGGCGGAAAGCTTGGGCAGGCTGCCAGTAGAAGCGGCACTGGAGTGCAGACTGCGTCCCAGCCCTGAGCTCGCTTGGCACTCACCATCTCGAACTGTGGAACTGTGCTCGCCGAAGCACTGGGATGGGCCTGGGCTCTGCAGCTGCCAACAGCTTCTGCTTGAATCAGGCTCCACGCCCCACTGGCCCGATCTTGGGCAGTTTACTCTGCACCCCAGTCTCCCATCTGAAAAGAGCATCTCCCCCACAGGGCTGTCAGGTGATTGCACGTGATGTTACAGACTGCTGGCTCAGAAACAAGTCTTCCCTATTGGAGTTACTACCTGTGCTCCCCTTCTCCCCCCACCCCTCCCCAGTGTGATTTCTTCCAGAAGGAGGTGAGAGCAGCTCAGGAATGTTTGGTGAGTGAATGTATTTGCTGCTCTGAGGCCGACACCAGGGCTGGAGTGGTGAGCAAATCGCACCGGGCGTGTGGCCTCACAGACCTGCCAGCTAGTGATGGGAAGAGGCATAACCAAAGAAAGTCACACGGTGGCCAAGTGCCGGTGAGGACATCACTGTACAACAGGGGCTCCTGATTCAGAAGACTTCTCCAAGGCATAAACAGGAGCCAACTAACAAGAGAAGCAAGGGAGGCCGGGGAAGTGGATGGGAAGATGCAAGGCAGGGAAGCATGTGCAAAGGCCCTGTGGCCAGAAGGAAAGCCCTGAGGCTGGAGAGGGCAGGCCACTGGAGGAAATGAAGGAATGGGCAGAACTCAGCACACGACCTGTACGTCAGCCTAAGTGCAATGGGAAGCAGTCAGCATTTAAACCAAAGAGATCACACGATCAGCTTTGCATTTTAAAGAATCACTCTAGCTGTGGTTTGGGGATACTGGAGTGGGTAGGGGTGGAAGTGGGGAGGCCAACTAGGAGGCCATTATAGCTAGTGGTTCAGGTGAGAGACCTGGACCAAGGTGGGGATGAAGATAAATGAAGCAATGACCTTGGGAGACAAAGTGGATAGAACAGCCGCGACTGTGGCCAGGACAGAGAGGGTGAGGGAGAAAGAGGTGTCAGGGATGACTTCAGTGTAAGCTGCTGGCTGGAGGCAGAACCTTCACGGAGATAAATGAACAAGCAAACCCCAGGGATTTGGCCAATATTTGGGGTCAGAGTTAGCCATCTTTTTCTTTCCACATCATAATCTTGCAGAGGAAATGAGACTGGGTTCTACTAAGAGTCCCGGCGAGATCCCACGTCTCTGGACCCGCCGAGGCCCACCCCACCTGACACCCGCGCAGTGAGTTGGGAAGGCCCCAGCTGTGGCAAGAGGCAAACACATCTGGCCCCAAAGGCAGAGTCCTGGGCTTCTCGGGAGACTGGATGAGTAATTCTGATAATTGAATTTTTGAGTTAGACTTAAAAAATGGCCAAGATTGAAGAGGCAATTTGGCAGGGTCAGGAGCCCCCAGGCAGATTTCTCTGCCTCCACGATGCTGAGAACTTATTAACAAGATCACTCTTCCTCCTTCCACAGCCCCCTTTACAAGCGGTTCTCAGGGCTGTGGGGCCGAGGAATTCAATTGTGGGTCTCTGGGCCCCTGCTCTGGTCACCCAGAGACATTTTGTTGAAAAGGGTAGTGAGGAGGCTTTGGTTTGTAATATAGGGTAGGACTGCTGTTTGGGGAATAGAGAGCACTCGGGGAGACGGAATAACCCAGAGGACAGGACAACACAGAAAACAGGTCATGACAGACTCGGTTCAAATCCTGGCTCCAGCACTTACTCCGGCAGGGTGGGACTTTTTTCCTGCCCAGGGCCATTTGGATATTTATAGCATCATTCGCAGGCCATACAAAATTATCAGCTTAAAAATTAGCCTGCTCTACTTGGTCAAACATTTAATTATCTCACCCTTAACGCCTTGGCAGGGCCAGCCCAATGATTTCTGGGCCTTGTAAGGCCCGATGGCCGGACATCCCCTACCCCTGTACTAAGGTGATTCCACCGTTTTCTCGTTTGTAGAATGAACAGGATGGTTCAAATTAACTAATGAGAGGATGCACAGTGTGGCTACTGCTAGGCAGGTGGGCGCCAGCCTGCAGGAGCAAGGATTGTACCCTTTGGACTGATGCCAGGGAAGTGGGCAAGTGGGCCAAGGTGGGCGCACAGGAGGCCTGTGCCTCCCCCCTCCTGTGTATTTGACTTTGCAGCTGCCCCTCTCAGGTGCAGGTGCAGCTCCAGTCCGAGGACATAGGTGGTGATTAATTTCACCAACAGGAAACTGATGCATTTTCAGATTACGGCTTCAGAGCCTCCTGAATTCAGCTGCTGGTGAAATTAACTCACCAGGGACAATGGAGCCTTTTCTAAAGTCCAAATTGTCCTTATTTGCAGAGTTGGCTCTTGGCCCCAATCCAGCCCAAAGCGGGCTGCTCCTCCACCTCCTAGAGGAAGGGACTCCACTAGCCCAAGGTTGGGAATAGTTTGCACAATTCTAAGGGTGGGGTGGCGGGGGGGGGGGGGGGGGGGGGAGAGATACACTTTGCCTTGGATGGCTGTGTTCCTGAAAGGCTGTGGGTGGCTGAGGCAAGTGGCTGACCGGACTCCCAGAGCCCCTCCTCTTAGGCAAACACATGGGCCGGGAATGTGCCAGAAAAGTGTATCTGCCCTCATAACCCTTCCGCTCATGCCCTTGCCAACAACCAAGCCCAGCTCCCGGGCCTGTGCACTGACCACATGCCAGGCAATATACACACAATTGCCCCTGTACATCTGAACCCGCGTCTGACTTCCAAGCCCCACCTGAGTTCTAACCTCTGTCCTGTCCGCCCCCCTCAACACTCACACCTGCATTTGTGCTCACCAACCACTGGTAACTTAAAATAGTGCTTTGAAAGCGTCCTAGCGACCAAGCACTGATGGACACTGATTGAGGGTCATTACTTTTAGGAAAGGGCTCGGTTGGCTACTTCCAAATCTTGAGGCTCCCACACTGGGCAGAAGGGAGGTTGCCACTTACAGACGCAGAGACTGGTGACAGGGCTGTGACTTGGGACTACGAGCCAGGCCTCCTGCTCCCTCCACAGAACCACACGGAGCTGTCCATGCCACGGATCAGAGCTCCCGCTAAGGAATCCAGTTGTGTGACTTCTTGGAAAAGGAGCTGCCATGTTACTTTATGCCTGAACCTGAATGTATAAGGGGCACCTGTGCCAACACTTCTCATGAGAGCTCAGGTGGCAGGAACCCAAGCGGAGAGGGTCCTTCCTGCCCACCTGCCCTGCCCCTCAGCTGATGGGAAACAGGCAGAGAAGTGGGGCCCAGGCCAGCATGAGGCCGGCTCCCCGACTCCCAGCCTGGCTCCTGCTCCTCCATCCCTGTGCCTGCAGCCGATGCCATCACATCACCTCGTCACCATCGTGTCCGGGGAGCTGCTAGGGCAGCAGCAGAGAGCACAGGCGGGATCACGCCCAGCTTCACCTCGAAGGGACGAACCTTGGACAAGTCGCTCAGCTGTGCTGGGAAGACTGGCCCGATCCTGACCGCCCGCCCCTCCACCACCAGTGAGGTCATGGACTAAGGACGGTACTGAACTGAGTGATGGAGCTGAAACATCGCTCGGCCACCCCACCGGGGAGGGCTTTGGAAGGCACCGAGGTGGTGGGCAGGGCTGCGGGGCAGAAAAGCAGAGTGGCTGTTAGCACCGCTCAGGGCCAAATGCCAGTCTGGAGGCTCACCTGCCCCACCCTGTGTATGTCTCAGGGACATCACGAAGCTCAGGGCAAAGGTGGAGGACAATTTAACAGGAAGGCCAGCGACAGGGCTGTAGCAGATGCAGCAGGCAGTGGGGGGGAAAGACCAGGTCACCGTGGGGACACTGCACTGCCAAGTCCCCACCACAGCCTCCTGGTCAGTCCCAGTGGGAACGGCACCACCTCAGCGGGCTGCTCGAGGGCGTCTCTGTGCACCGCCGAGGCCATGCCAGGTGCAGGTGCCCCGGCCATGCCACGTGGCATCATTCCTCTCTGGACACCTGGCTGGAATCG
Organism: Myotis daubentonii; assembly: GCF_963259705.1. Lineage (NCBI taxonomy): Eukaryota > Metazoa > Chordata > Mammalia > Chiroptera > Vespertilionidae > Myotis > Myotis daubentonii. The sequence goes on along the minus strand of NC_081850.1, from coordinate 67,660,907 downwards.
GCAGAGAGCTTAGCAACATCTGAGGGCCACTCCCGAGACCCAGCCTGTCCCCCTTGGGTGTGGGGGACCTGGGCTTTGAGCTCCACACACAGTCACTGCATCACCAAGTTGAAACGAATCATTTCATGTGAACCGTCACCCTGCAGGGCTGGCTGAGCACTAAGCGAATCGGGTGGCACAGAGCACAGGGATGCCTGGACGCCAAGGCCTGCACAGCATGGGAACCTTGTCTGACAACAACCCTTAAACCAACTTCAGGACAGAAAATATTAAAAGGAAAAACAGATTTCCTTTGAGTAGATAGCTCTTTTCCTCGGTAAGTAGGAACCACGCCTGTGACAAGGAGACTGTGGGAACCGCAAGCTTTATTGTCTGCACGCTCTCAGGAGCCCGGCCTGCTGGGGCTGCACGGTCCTGGGTGGGCGCCCCCGGGCCTCAGCTGGAAGAGAGGAAAACAGGAGAAGCTTAGGAGCGAAGGAGGGTGTCCGAGGGAACAGAGTTACCAGGAACCCTGTGATGCTGAAACTACCAAATGACAACGCGATCGTATTTACAAACATTCATCCAAAAACTACTTCCCAAGCGCCCAATGTGCGCCAGGCACGAGGCACTGTCTCTCCCTGGTGAAAACCGCAGCCAGTTGGTAATCAGAGCCACTGAGGCCGTGGCAGATGAGAGGCAAGTTCTGTGCTCCTGTGTGTGGAGGGCACGTGCCCTGGTTCACCTTCGTTGTTCAAAGAGGTCGCTGCCTGCCCTGCCCCGCCCGCCCACCTGGCTTTCCATGGGAGGAGCTGCAGGGCATTACCTCCAGGTTTCCTCGGGCCTTCCGAAGGACCTTGTGGGTGATGAGCACTGCGGAGAGAGCGGAGAACGAGAGGGTTAGGTTCAGGGAGGAGCCCTCTGAACCCCAAATAGTTCAGACAAGCCTGAGCGCCCAGGCCAGAGAGAGGTGTGAAGGTGATACCCAGGACCAAATAATCATCAGAGAGGGCGGACCAGACACCTGTTCAAGATACCGTGCTGAGCCACAACCTCACAGCGACATGAGAGGTGGAGCAGAGGTGCTACACCTCGTTCCAGACAAATCCAAGGCTCCGAAAGGCCAGCTGATGCTCAGGTACGCCCAGGGCTCACCTCCACAAGCCAGGAGGGGCCAGGGCAGGGCAGGGGGGCCTCCGCCTGACTAGCATCCTGCATACCCTGGCTTCTGGAAGGGGGTGTGCCCACTGAAGCAAGCCCTTGTGTGGAGGCCAAGCCCAGGGCGGAGGGCAATTTTGTAGTCAAACGTGTACCAGCAGCACCAGGCAGGCTCCAATGACCAGGGAGGCTGGCACTTTCCCTCCTGAGCTGCGCTGTAGCTGGCAGAGGAACCCGACATGGTTCCCTGAGCAAGTCACGCTCTGCCAGGACAGGAGGGGTGGGTGGGACAGCTGCAGAGGTGCCCCCAGACCCGGCACTGAGCTGTGTATGGGCAGACTTCAGAGGTGCCCTCCCCCATCCCGGGCTCCAACCCAGGGAGTTCTACCCTGGGTCCAGGGGTGCGCTTTGGAATGGCCCAAATCCCCGGGAACTAAGTGTAAACCTTGACATGTGTGTGGACGGATGCATCTTTCTGGAGAGAGATCATACCTCTCCTGAGAGTCACCAACAAGTAAGTGTCCCGGCCCTGGAGGTTAAAATAAGGTTGTGATGTTAAAGAACAAGACGCCCCGGGGATGAGCTAAGGCTCGCCGGGAAGGGACTCCCACATCTGAACAGCTCTGCACACCTGCCGGAGCGCGGAAATCCCGCTGCAGCAGAAGCCCAGGACAGAGCGGTAAGGGCGCGGCCCAAGTCCAGACTCGCAGTGTGAGGGCGGACTGGAGCCAGGCCTGTTACTCAGCGCAGGGCTCCTCCGCATCAGCAGAGGCTGGCAAGAAGACGCCAACCCCAGCGGTGTCTCGCTGGTGACAACTGTGACCTGGTGAACACACCAACCCTGAGCAGCAGGGACTCCTGTCTCAGAGGCTGGGAGGGAAGCGGGTGACTCCAGGTGACATGGCGAGGGAGTGGTGGGGTCCTGGGGTCTCACGGTGACCCCTCTCCTTCCTTTCCCCTGCAGACTCTGGGAGGAGATGTAGTGCTCAGCATCCCGGCAGGGACCACCTTGGGCCTCGCTCCTCCAGTCGCCAGGCGGAGAAGGGGCAGGAGGGGACACTTGCACACAGCCACTCACAGCCAGAAGCAGCCCTGCAGGGCTGGCAGGGTTTGAACCACTCCCAAGGACCCAACTCGTCGGGATGAGCTGCCGAGCCTGGCCAGGGGCAGCCACAGTCCAGGGCCTGCCACCAGCGGTGTGGACTCAGGCAAGGCCCTCCCCTGGCACTGAGCTGAGCCCCCGCTGTGCCAGGCCTTGGAGACAGAGATGGGGGACACCACCTTAGCATGGGAGCTGCCATGACACATTTAGGTTTTTCACACTATTAATGGTTTACCACCCCCATACATGGGATTCAGTCCGACCTACTGGAAAGAGAGGCAGCGAACTAACGTTTGTTGAGCTTCTGCTCTATCCAGAAAGAGTATAATGAAGTTGAGGCATTGTTACCGTTGATGCGATAGATGAGGAAACCGAAGCACTTTTATAAAGTTGTGTTTAGAACTTGGGCCATCTGGCCAGTCTGAGTCCTTTGGTGTAATTGTCTCCAATCAGAGATGATGAGTCTGAAGTTCAGAGAGTTAAAGCCACGTACTCCAGGTCACACAGGAGAGCGGAGACCTGGCCTGTGCTCACTAGTGATTCCAGGCACCGACCTTGGACGTGGGGGCTAGATATGCCCTTTGGGTCTGCACGGTCCGGTCACTCACCGTGCACCTACTGCCCACTTCCGAGATCCCCTCACCTGCAGCAGGGTTGACTTGATGTGCCCTGTGACTGCTCAGGGCTGCCGAGGAGAGATGCCCATAGGGCGAGTTCCGACTTTGCCGGGACTTGGGGGCCGAACAGAAGCACCTCTTCCTGCCCCGCCCCCTTGCTGCTCCAGCAGGCCCACCTCAGACAGGACCACACTGGCACCGTCTCCCCCAGGTCCCCTCCAGGGCTCCTTTTCTCTACCAGTGACATGAACCCTGGGCCAGAACCTCACAGACACCCACCACTCTACCAGGACTACTGCCTTAATCTTTCAAAGCCACCCCCTCTCCTCCATGGCCCTGTGCCGGCCCCATCGGGCCTCTCCACTGCCTGCCTGGGCAACTGCCACGGCCCTGGAAGAGGTGTCCCCACTTCCAGCTCCTCCATGCTCAGCCACGGACCTTCCCACACACAGTGAACCAGTCAGTCCCTGCTGCTCATTCTGAGTCCGGCCCACAAGGCCCTTTGTGACAAGACCCAACTGGTCCAGAGCCTTGAAGCCCTTCTCAGGCTGCCTGGGATGCAGGTCCCTCATTCTGCAGCTCATTTTGTGTCTCCCCATTCAGGCAAAGCTCCACCTGGCAAGAACTGTCTCATTCACGGCTGTCCCCCGAGCCTGGCACGGGGCATGGAGCGGGAACTGGTGCTGGCTAGCGACTAATCAGCTCTCTCCGGCAGTTCAGTCTCACCGTCTGTTTTCAGAAAGCTCCCAGGGGCTAAGGAGAACTCTTATGTGACAATAATCCATGTCCTGTGCTTCTCAGAAATGCTGGCCTTTGATAAGAGAGTGCACAGGCAGCGAGGACAGGAAAGTGCCATGGTCAGCAGTTCTGCTAAGACAGGGCGGTGACAGGCAGACAGCCTGGCGCACTGGAAGGAACTCGGGGGGCTGCTCCCAATAACCTGAAGCTCCCAGGTCGGGGCAAAGTGGTTTTACCTCTGTGACCTTGACCTTGTATCTGTCTCAAAAATTGTTTCTCAACCCCATCCCTGCCTCTGGATGCCCACTGCCTGGCACAGGCGTCCTTCTCGTCTGCCTGGTTCCTCCTCACCAGCCTGCCCTGCACACAGATGTGACAGGGCCGTGCCCTGCTCTCAATGTGAGACACCTGAGCCTGCCACCTAAGGCAGTGATGGCGAACCTTTTGAGCTCGGTGTGTCAGCATTTTGAAAAACCCTAACTTAACTCTGGTGCCGTGTCATGTATAGAAATTTTTTGATATTTGCCATAGTAAAACAAAGACTTATATTTTTGATATTTATTTTATATATTTAAATGCCATTTAACAAAGAAAAAATCAACCAAAAAAATGAGTTCGCATGTCACCTCTGTCGCATGTCATAGGTTCGCCATCACTGACCTAAGGCCTTCTGGCAACACAGTCTTGGTCCCCCTGACCCCTCCTGCCTCACTGGCCACTTAACAGCTCTTAGTCCAGCAACATGATGTGCTGGTGGTTTCTCACATACAAAGCCTTCTTTCTTTCCTCCCTGCCTTTGTCTACACGGTTCCATTTCCACCTGACCAATGCCTACTCCTCCTTGTGGACTCAGCTCCCAGGGCAGGGTGGCACCCGCTCCACTCCCACCTTAGTGCTCCCTAGGGCCCCGCACATGTCCCTATCAAAGCACATGCCACACGCCGTCTCACAGCGAGGTGACTGCCCCTGGCACAGAGTGCCTCTCCACGAGTCTGTGGGGTGAATGCATTTGTCTGTGAGTCAGGAAGGATGAAATATGAAAGGAAACCACAAATAGGAGGTGTGATGACAAACGGTCTGGCCTCCAAAGAGGGTGGTCCAGGGCTGGCTTTTTAGTCCCCAGAGGCAGGAAGTGGACATGGTGCCGCCCCCGACCGTTCACTTACACTGATCAAAGATGACTTTTTCCTGGTGCTTGCTCAGCTGCAAAAGCTTCATGGTGTGTTGCAACTTCTTTTCTTGATCAAATAATTTTTTGTTCAGTTTGGTGATCTCAGCCTTCATTTCTCCAGTCTAAAGAGGAGAGCCATTGGAAAAATGAACACAGGGTATCCAACATCATATCACATGGGCAGAGTTACAAAACCACATATAAAGATGCTCCACCTCACCTACAAAGGTATTCGATAAAAACTAGAAGCCATTTTCTGTGGTCAGGTTGGCAAAAACAGGCCAAACCCAGCGAAGGTGAGGTGTGGTGAAGCAGGCCAAGGGGCTGTGCCCAGGTGGAACAATGACCTGGCAAGATTTGCCAAATTATAAAATGTGCTTACCCCTCTGACCCGGCAATTCTACCCTTTGGCATTTACCCCCAAGGAGTAATATAAGCACAAGAAGATGCCTATGTTCAGAGATGTCCATCTCAGCACTGTTCATAGCAGGAAAAAACAAACTGATCGGTAGGGTCTAGATCAGGGGTGGGCAAACTTTTTGACTCGAGGGCCACAATGGGTTCTTAAACTGGACCGGAGGGCCGGAACAAAAGCATGGATGGAGTGTTTGTGTGAACTAATATAAATTCAAAGTAAACATCATTACATAAAAGGGTACTTTTTTTTTTTTTTAGTTTTATTCATTTCAAACGGGCCGGATCCGGCCCGCGGGCCGTAGTTTGCCCACGGCTGGTCTAGATAAATCACGGTGCTCACACACAGTGGAATAATTCTGCAGCTATTAAAAATGATGTTGTAGAACTCTACTTATTGACATTGAAGGATGATAGTAATTAGTGACAAAGAGCCCAGAACAGCTATTGTATATTAGGCATTCCTGTTCCATAAAACCGATTACATACATCTACATTCACAGATGGGTACATCAAGACATCTACAAAAATACTGGTGACATAGAAATGTCATCAAAATGTCAATAACGATTATCCCCGAGAAATGTTATTTGGAATGTTTTGTTTCATTTTAAAAATTTATCAGAATTGATTGACTTTTTAAACAAAAACTACAATGCTAATTTTTTTAAAATGTAATGCTTAAATCTTAAAAAGAGATATGAAAGTATTATTAGGAGAGCCTGACCCATTAGGGGCACCTTTCTTGATTTTTCAGAGGTGAAGGGCCTCAAGACAAGCACCCCGTCCTCTGAAGGGAAAAGGGCACACCACGCAGGCCCTCTCAGCAAGCCTCCGCCTGACTCACGCAGTGTGTTAGCACACCCCCTTCCTCCTAAAACCCTGACTGCAAGGTGCCCTGGCACAGACCACTCTCCCCTACATCGAGACACCTCTGTCCCCAAGAGGGGAAACGCTGGGCTCTTAGCTTATAGAGTCACTTTAGTTCGTTCCCGACTTATTTATGGCCGTTTTACTGTAATCAGTTACAGCAGGTCCTCGAATAAGGTCGTTTTCATTCAACATCATTTCCTTATTACGTTGACGAGATGTTGCAGGCACTTAACCCTTATTTGTATCAATTAGTCCGTGGTAAAATGGATTTCCTTATATGTCATTTCGCTTAAAAGTCACAGAACCTATTGACGACATTAAGCGAGGACTTACTGTGTGTGATTTAATTAAGTGTTAAGTAACCCTGTGAAATATGTGTGTGAAAAGACCTGGTTGTATGAAAACTACTTCAGGAAAGACTTGGAAAAGGCAACTCACTAAAAACCCATTTCTGGCAAATGAGGTGTGGGTGCATCAACTGTAAAAGTTGTGGGAGGAACATGGTCTAGATGAATTCTACATTCAAACTGCTTTTCATGTGTCTACATTTTTTTCTTCATCTTAAAGAAACAGAAATTGGAAGTGACAGACATACATTATGGATGTAATTTATGAAAGAAAGGAAATGTAGAACTCCGAACAGCAGACCCATATTCAAAGGAAAGGCTCTGGCCCTACATCAAAAGAATGGCAAATGAACGTACATTTAACTGTTTTAAGTTAACCTAAAATGTTTAAGGTATGTATCATTTTTTGATTCCCTGCTTTAACCTACTTTTAAGATTAAACAACTGTGTCAGCTACAAGGACTTCAACTGTTCTTCCAAAACATTCTAATTTAAATATTAGCTTTTCTTTGATTCTCTTCCTCATGCTAAGAGCCCACAACGACCCGTGTTCTGGTCACGGCTTCAAGGGCCACACCTTTCAGGACAGTCATTCTATCCATATTCAGAGCCTCAGTTCCCCCCACGTCTGTAAAATAGGGAGGACCCCCACCCCATCCATCTCGAACCCACCCATCACACTGCAATAGAAAGCCTCAATGAGGCGCTCCCGGGAGGCAGGGAGGACGACTGCTTCACCCTTGCCTGGCCAGCACCTTTCTCTTCCTAAAGTCAACTCAGGCACCACCTCCTCCAGGGAGCTTTCCCTGAGACTCTCCCCAGGAGTCTAGGCTGGTTTCTGCTCCTTTGGGTGCCCACCGTGCATGGTGCTTCCCTTCACATTTTAATGCTCAGATCTTAGAAAAAGATATGAAAGTATTAGGAGAGTCTGACCCATTGGGGCACCATCCTGACTTTTCAGAGGTGAGGAGAGCAGGGACGTTGTTTGCTTCCCTCCTGGACCAGCTCGATGGGGGCAGAACTCACTTGTTCCTGACCATCAGCGCCTGGCCCAGAGGAGGTGCTGTGAGACCATCCGCCAAGTGGGGGTTAATTTCACCTGCACTCTCAAACACTCGGTACATGTTCTACCCAGCACTTAAATACAGAATTCAGATAGTGCCTGCTGTTCCATCTAAAATCTTCATTTTTATAGGATAAATACACCTTGGTAAACAGCAGGGGTCCAAAGCCCAGCTCAGTCCCTTCCAGATGGTGATGGAGCAGGGGGCTTCGGTCTTTACTTCCAGAAAATGGAAATAATCCCTCACTTTCTAAAGTCAACTGCGAGGGATGAAGTGAGATGCCGAGTGTAGAGCAGAGAGCCTGCCACAGAGCAACCCTTCCCCAAGGCCACCAGGCTGAGCTGGGCGCCAACACCACACCCCTCCTAGGGGGCCTCAGACTCACTCCTGAGCGGCCACCTGGCTGCGGGGGCTGGGATGGTTCCGTTGTGTCGTGTTTGCTTTCTTTTTCATGATGAAAATTCTCAAACATTGACAAAAGGAGAAAGAACAGGACAATGAAGCACCCACGTTCCCTCCCAGCTTCAGTCATTACCAAATCATGGCCAACACTGTGTCATCCCTGCCCATCCTCACCCTAAAGTTGTTTCTAACATCAATCCTAGGAGCCGATCATATTTCATCCATAAAATATTTTAGTTTATAGCTTTAGAAGAAAAAGATTCTTTAGAAAAACACAATATAATTACCACATCTAAAGCAGTGACGATAACTGCCTCCTATTACTAAACATGCCAGTAGACACATTTCCCTGATTGCATCATAATTTTATTTTTTGAACAACTGGTTTGATTCTAATTAAATTGGAATACAAATAACACATTTTGCATTTTACTGATGTGTATCTTAAATTTCTTTTACTCCAGTGGTTCTCACAGCAACAGGACTTGTGAAAACAGAACGCGGGGGCCCACGCCCAGACTTTGATTCAATGGGTCTGGGATGAGGCCCCCAAGTCTGCATTTGCACCTAGTTTCCAGATGTGCTCATGCTGCTGATCAAGAACCCATACTTTACGAATCACCACGAACCTGCAAACTTCACTCCCCCCCGCTCATTTTTCCTAGGGTGAAAAGATGTTCTAAGCTCATCTGGCACATTTCCTGCCCCAGACCTAGACTCAAGCCCTTTCTCCAAGGACTCCTAGTTCCTAGCAGTAGGAAAGGTAGTTAGAAACCACAATCTGGCACTAGAGGTGTTCACTGGTTCTGTTTCGGAAACTCTTAAAGCCTTTTAATTAGAGAGAACTATAGCTGCCGGGGTCCAACCCCAGCAGGTCCAGGGGTCCCCAAAGGTGTGGACGGAGTCGGTGAAGAAGGAATGACATGGAGGCAGTGTTCAGTTGATCAGCAGCCTAGCCAGGATCTCTAGCCAGGATCTCCAGCCAAGTTCTGGTCTGGATCTCCAGCGAAGTTCTGGTTCGGATCTCCAGCCAGGTTCTGTGTCCATGTTCCCTCACTAGGTTCTTCAGCCAGGTTCTGTCCAGGTTCTCCAGCCAGGTTCAGTCACCAGGTTCTAGTCAGGTTCTCTTGCCAATTTTTTGTAGTCAGGTTCATCCAGGATCTTTTGCCATGTTCTCTCCAGCGAAGTTCTTCTGTCTGTAGGTTCTGTGTAGGTTCTGTCTGTAGGTTCTCTCTTCTAAGTTCTGTCTCTTGCTGTCTTGTTACATCTGTATTTATACCAGTTGATTCAATCCTATCAATCTCTATTACAAAGGTTAGGGCGTTTCTTATCTCCATTCCAGGGAGTAAAGATTATGTAGCTTAAGCATGATTGTTCATAGTTAAAGTGATTAATTACCCGCCTGGCACTTAGTTGAGGGGTTTTATTCCCTCCCTAACTTCAGGGGAAAATCCCTATCTGGGGAAACAACCTTTCTCAGAGAGGAGACCTTGGTTAAAACACATAGTGCCAAGAAGGTGAGCAAACATATTAAGAACAGTATGCCATATATGCCAGGTCCTTTGAAACAGCAAGGATGGACTGGCTCCCGGCATATAGCAAATACACATGAGTCCATACTGATATTTCCAATTTAAATTAAGGATTGCAGGATTTTTACTTCTTTGATTTTTATTTTATTTAATCTCTTCCCTGACAGTAAAAAACTCAACATAGTTGTTTTATCCTATAATAGAAATATAATAGTTTTATAACATCAATATCAATATTGTTACTAATAACTTGATCAATGAGAACAGTTTAAAACTTTTTGCAGTTCTTTTTGCCCTTGGAGTATTTCCATGCAGCCAAATTGCTGTTTTAGTCACTGAACTGTTTCCTCTCTTTGTGGTCATGCCTTCAGTACTATAGACACTAAGGTTTGTTGGTTTCATCTCCCTATGAATTCTTAGAAACTGCTTTTTTCTCATTTTGATTTAATCTATAATTATGTAAAGCATTTATACAGTTTCAAAGTCAGATTTACAAAACAAGTTCTATTCAGAGAAAGGTACCTTCTATCCTGCCCATCCATCCTCTTTCTTCCCACCCCCTACAAGTAACCTGTTATTATTTATCCATTAAAATTTTTTTATAAATAAATGTATGTATATATTTATACCCCTCCTCACAACTTTCTTAGAAAAACTGAAGTATATGATCACACTTTCCAGAGCAGTCCTGGAACTGCAGAGGATGATGTATTAAATGCAAAAGGCAAATTAATGACACTCAGAGAAAACACCAGGTAGTAAAAAGCCATTGGGGTTGCTGGTGACAACTTGGAAATCTGATTTACACACATTTCACACCAAGAAAAAGGCACTGTATGAAACATGGGCAGGGACAGAAAAGTGGCTGGAGGCAATTAAACACCACACAGGGGGTCTGCGTACACCAGCAACCATATCAGAGCATCTCCAAGGTCCTTTTTGTGGTTCTAAAATTCTATGATGCTAAAGTGAGCATCATCAATTCCCGGAGAAAGACTCGGAAACATGGGGCGAATCATCACAAGTGCTGATCAGTCCCTAGACTGATTTGCGAGTGGGGAGATCAATGTGAGCATAGTTAATCTTCACACACGCGCGTGGAACAAGGACTGCATTCTATTTCACAGGCATTCCCACGTACTGAGGACAAAAATGTTGCATTGAGAGTAAACTGTTTAGTTCAGACACGTTATGCTCTAAAAATCATATGGGCAAATACTAGTTTGATAGTATGAGAGAAAATTATTCATTCATTTAAAAATATGAACAACTTAGACTTTGCCCCTCGTGGAAAATAGCAGGAGGCAGTCATTAAACAAATGAATGTGTAATTATAATTTGTGATAGGGGCTATAATGAAACGAAAGCTATGCTGAGTGAACAGGGAGCCCTTTCTGACCTTGACGTAACATTTTAGGGGAGATGAGAGAGATGAGGAGCCAGCGGCTGGGAAGGAGGCAGGGTTAGGAGGCAGAGCATCTGTGTCTAAGCCTCAGAGGGAAGAGAGCACAATGGGTTAGAAGAAAAGGAAAGGTCAGAGGGGGCCTGGAACCCAATGGGCCTTCTTCCCTCCAACATTCCATCTTCCACTCGGGCCCCACCAGCTACAAGAGGGTAAAGCAGGATTTCCTGCACCAGGACTGGTTCCGTACTTCCAACACTCAGTGCACCCCAACTTCCCCCCAGGGTCCCAAGACGGAAGTCTTAGCACAGGCTCCACAGACCCTTCAAGCAGAGAGCTGCTTCACCACCACTTCTGACAGACCTGAGAGCCATCAAAGAGGCTTAATTAGACACGTATTGACATGGATTGTAAAATTCCCTCTGCCTTCCTGCTGCCTTTGGCAAGAATGTATAGGTTAGACAAGTACAGGGGGACACATCTATCAGGGCACCAGGCAGAGTTCTAATGCCTCCTCAACTTGCGCGCCCCTGCTTCCAGGAGGTTTCTCTGGTCAGCAGAGTGGGCGCTCACCTGTTTTCCCACAGACAAAACCCTGGGACCACTTCTGCCCACCTGATTCCTGAGTAGTGCCCATGAGACATGAGATGAGGATGGGCATGGGATCAACAGTTCTTAATTTAGTCACATTCAAGTGTCTATAAAGTTGAGCTTTTAAGGGAGGATTCAATGGTTTCATAGTAAACTAGAGGCCCAGTGCACAAAACCACATGAGACCCCAGACCATCAATGCACCTCCTGGTGACAGGTCATTTGGTCATTATGGCGTTACGGCCACTGGCCTTTTATAAGATAGATGATTTTCACTGATTCAAAAAAGCAGTTCCTAAATCAGTGGTTCTCAACCTTCCTAATGCCGCAACCCTTTAATACAGTTCCTCATGTTGTGGTGACCCCCAACCATAAAATTATTTTCGTTGCTACTTCATAACTGTAATTTTGCTACTGTTATGAATCGTAATGTAAATATCTGATATGCAGGATGTATTTTCATTGTTACAAATTGAACATAATTAAAGCATAGTGATTAATCACAAAAACAATATGTAATTATATATGTGTTTTCTGATGGTCTTAGGCGACCCCTGTGAAAGGGTCGTTTGACTCCCAAAGGGGTTGCGACCCACAGGTTGAGAACTGCTGTCCTAAATGGTTAAAACAGACTTGAATACGACCAACTTAATACAATGCTGAAAACTAACAAAGGCACCAGCCGGCCCAGAAGAGGCATCTGAACTAAAAGACTCTGAGAAGAAGGGAAGGAGCTGGGCCACGGGACAAGCTGGGACCTACAGCCCATAAAACAAGTTCATTCCTTGGATTCAGACACTTGTGCTTTCAAACCAGCTCTGTAACCTTGAGTATGGGCCTCACTCCCCAAGCCTCGGTTTCCTCATGTGTACGATGCAAACAGCATCTCCCTCAACAAAGACGTCCTGAGAGTGAGGACAGGGCCGGGTTAGGGCAGCAGGGTGGTGGTGGATGCGGAACACACTGGGAGCACCAGCTTGGTGCCTGGCACAATGCCTTCCCGCCCTCTGACAATCCCCACAATGAGCGCCCAACTGCTGTGAGCCAGGTCCTGGAGGGACGTGCAGGAGACTGGGACACGCCTGTAGTGGCTCCCCTGAGCCTCTGCATCCTGTGTCACCACCCACCTGTTCACAGTGGAGTGTGCACTGGCCATCCGTGGGGAGTGAGACTCTCCAGAGAAGCGTCAGTAACCTCGCGGCCTCTTCCAGAATCAGCTTGGCTCTGCTCACGCTGGTGACAAACCTGCTCAGAGGCGCCGGGTGGAGACCCTGCATGCGGGGATGAGAAGGTTGTTACATGCAGCCTTGAAAACGATTATGGACAAGCCAGCTTTAATGGGCAGCATAAATCTCCAGACCGCAGGGCTCACGCTCCACATGCTGAGCAAGAGCCTGGTGCCAGATGACACCAATTTATTGTTCTTAAAGACGGGTGAATTATAGATTATGAGAGAATTCAGTAGTGAATTTAGCCCAATCAATAACCATGATTAATAACCACCTGCATTAACTATATTTACTATGCCAAGAAGAGGGTGCATGGTCGGACCACTCTCTCTGCCTCTCGGGAAGGCAAATGACGCCAACAGCACGTAATGCAACACAAACACTCCTTCCTCAGTCACCTGCTGAACGGCTCTGCTTGCTGCCAGTGCACAGTCTCTCACCCTCTCTGCTGGCAGAAGCAAACTCAAATTGGGGGATGACGAGGGCATGGGAAAGCAAAGAACATGAATCAAGAGGGGAAAACAAAATAAATTTAAAAACAGAAATTGAAAGGGCATTGTCTTCACTATCAAATAAACGTAAAATAAAACACCACACTCCCCTTTTAGCTATCAAATTGGCAAAATAAGGACACAAACTTATAAATAAAAACACTCAGTGCAGTGGATAGCAATATTTTTGGAAAGTGATGTAGCAAGAGATATCACAAGAGTTCACAGCCTTCGAACAGGTAATTCCACGTTGGGAAGCTCATCCCTAAGGAACCAGTCAAAGACATGACCAGAGCCCTATTTATATGGATCATCACAGCTGAGATACCCACCAGCCAGCTGTGAGAGTAAATCAATGATGGTACACCCACAGGTTAGCTTATTTTTCAGCCATTAAAAGTCAAGTTCTAGAAATTACACTGAATGAGATAGGAAAAATGTTAGTATAATGTGAACTGAAAGTCAAAATACGAAACTCCTATGTGCTAGAGTCAGTTTAATTAAGCTTTATGAATGAACTAAAAGTATATTTATCAAAATTTCAAGTGTTAAGCACCATGTGGTATTTTTATGTTTTCCTTTTATGCTTTTCTAGTTTCTTTTTTAAAAAATTTATAATCAGAAAAGAATAACCTTATTAAGATTGATTAATTCATTCAACAAATATTTGCCATGCAGCTATGCCATGCCAGGCCCTGAGCTAGGGAGTGGGTAACAGTGTTGGGCAAAGCAGGCACTACCCCCTCTCCTGGAGCTCATTATCTAGTGAAATGTAAGACGCGAAGCTGACTTTTACAATATGGTAGTAAAACAAAACGAAACTAAAAGGCAAAAAGGTATCAGAAAGCAGGGGGCTCCAATGTCCGCAGTAAGGACCTGAGAAGAGGGACTAGGAAATGTGACCCATGGAAGCTGGGTCCAGTCTGGGAGGATTGAAGGACGGGAGAATGGCTGGAAGACTGGACAGACCGAAGCAGTCTTACGGCAGGTCCCAGTAAGCGATGGCAATAATGCAGGGCACCAGCCTCGACAAGTGTCCCTCCCACAGAAAACAACAGAAGCCCCCAACGGGCCCTGACCTCTCAGCTCGCGTGGTTACACTTCCAGGTTCCTCGTCCCAGGGCCTCAGTGAGGTCACGTGTGCCCCTTGCCTTCCCCTCAGCCGACACGTCCATGCCTGCCCCTCCTGAGCATCAGTCTCCCTCCCAGCTCTGTCACAGGTCAGGTTACCTTTGTTTCCAGCTCTCGACTTGAGGGGCTGGGTGCCTCCTGGATCTGAATGTCCATCTCGGCAAGGAGCTTCTGGCCCTGGCCAACCTGCGTGCACAGGGCCTCGTAGTCCTCAATCAGGCCCAGGATGTGGCTGCCACTCTTGCTGGCCCACAAGTGGTGGCCCAGGACCAGGCGAGACATACTCAAGGCGCTCGTGGCCGAGCTGCCACTGTCGCAGGAGAGGGAGTCCATGTCATTTCTAGAGAGTGGAGGACTCTCTGACGCTACAGAATGAGAGGGAAGATGTCAGATCTATTGGAGGCAGCACCCGGCGTTCCATGAGCTTCATTCAACCAGCTAGGGGGGCTAAGGGCGGCCCTCAGTCTGTACATTGCCCCACACCGGGCTTATTCATCTTGTGGGAGAAGCTCAATTCCATTCAACCAACACTTAGCAGGTCAGGCACCCGCTCTGCAGAAGACCCCGATTCACACAGATGAATCAAGCCAGTGCCTGCACCCCAGGAGCCCATGGTCTAATCAGAACAGACACATGGGAGGTGGAAAAGCACAACAACGAAGACCCAGGGCTCAGAGTTAAAAATTCTGGCTGGGACACCAGTGAAGTTTGCATTCGTGGTGAGTGGCAGAGAGTGGGACAAGGGCGGTCTGGAAAAGGAGGAAAGTGGGAGCGTGTCTGCAGGAATGTGACCCTCTGTATGAGAGCATGAGGGCAGAGGGATAAGGACGGACAGAGCCCACTGAGTCTGGCTGCTCCAGGACCTTGAATCCCACGCTAATCCAGAGACCCAATGCTGTCACTGAGGTTGGTAATACCAAGGCACCAATTAACTGGCTTGGAGAAGATCACCAGCTAGAGATGCTGACAACACGAAACCCAAATCCTGCCAAACACCCTCTTAAGCTAAGACCAGGGACACCCTTTTCTTCAATTTAAAAAGTCCTGCTCTTGCCGGTTTGGGTCCCAGGTTCAAAACTGGTCAAGAGCACATGCCGGGGTTGTGAGCTCGATCCCCAGTAGGGGGCATGCAGGAGGCAGCCGATCAATGATTTCCTCTCATTGATGTTTCTATCTCTGCCTCTCCCTTCCTCTCTGAAATCAATAAAAATATTAAAAAATAAAATAAAATGAAAAATAAAAAGTCCACTGGCAAATCCAATCCTGCTGTAGTCAACCCAGATGTCGGCTTTGTACCTGATCTCGGGCGCACAGGTGGGGCCGAGTCACGCAGATCACAGGAATTATCGGTGGCCACAGGACATTTGTCGCCATCTACAAAATGCAAAATAAGAGAAGGAAAATGAGCTGTTAAGTGTTTTGTCTCACAGACAGAACTGAAGGAGAATATGGTGAAGTATCGGACACACAAGCAATCCTTCATAAGCTCACTGGATCTCTCCTGCCAGGCCCTGTGCAGACACCAGACAAGAGCGAGCAGGCTGCCCCGGCCGGGTGGTTCAGGTGGTTGCAGCATCATCCTGTATACCAAAAGGTTGCAGGCTTGATTCCCAGTCAGGGCACGTTCAAGGGCAACCGATCTATCTCTCTCTCTCTCTCTCTCTCTCTCTCTCTCTCTCTCTCTCTCTCTCTCTCTCTCTCTCTTCATCCCCCTCCCTCCCATTCCTCTCTCTAAATCAATTAGAGAAACATATCCTCAGGTGAGGATTAAATAATAAAAATAATAAATAAGTAAAAAGAATGAGCAGACTCAGTCCCCTCCCTGGAAGGACCCTCTTATCCAGACAAGAAAACAGGCCATTTCCCTTGGGGTGCTCAGGGCTAAGGGAGGGAAGCCCCGGGAGCTGTGGGAGCTCAGGGAGGGGCGCTAATCCGAGGAGAAAAAGAAATGCAGGCAGAGGAAGGAGCAGACGCAGAGGCACAAAGGAGTGAGCCATCTCTGCACGCCCAGGGAGACTGCCGCAGTTCAAAGGGCTGAGCCCAGGGAGCCAGGCCAGAATTGTGAGGACGTGGGACCCACTCCAGGGAGTGAGGCAGGGCAGTGTGCAGCGAGATCTGCACTTCGGGCTGGAGGAGCGAGCCTGGAGGCTGCCGCAGTAGCTCAAGCAAGAGAGAAGAGTGACCCAAATAAGGATTTGGGAGGTGATGCATTTCTGAAACAATGTAAGGAGGCAAAATCAATCAGATGCTATACAAGATGATCTGCAACACAAGCAAATGCAACGCAGAACCAGT
The DNA here is from genome assembly GCF_963259705.1 of Myotis daubentonii. Taxonomy (NCBI): domain Eukaryota; kingdom Metazoa; phylum Chordata; class Mammalia; order Chiroptera; family Vespertilionidae; genus Myotis; species Myotis daubentonii. The sequence goes on along the minus strand of NC_081850.1, from coordinate 67,644,371 downwards.
TTTCAAACCTACTAGGATGCCCGTCAGGTCGTGAAAAGCATTGACAGTCGGGATAAGAGGCTTAAATTCTCTTTTAAAGGCAATAAGAAGGACTAAAAGGGATGTTCAGTAGTAGAGGGACGTGGGCAGCACTAGATGGATGGGAGGCAATGAGGGCGGCTGGCAGCCCAAACCCCACTCCCTGAGAACCAGGAGGCTCCAGATAGAGCTTACACTATTTTGCCAAAGGTGGCAGCTAATTAGTGGTCAGGTCCCCTGGCTTCCAGGGTAGAGCATGTCTGCTGTCAATGGAAAGACACCTCTGTGAGCAAGGGCAGCATCAGGCGTGTGCGTGTGCTGCACAGACACCCAGGGCTGCCTTCTCTAACAGGGGGGAGAGCGGGAGCAGTACCGTGTTTGTCTGGTGGAAGGGGCTGCTCAGGCGTGGGCAGGGTTTGGAGTGCCTTCCTCCCGCTCTGCCCCAGCTGCTCCTCCAGCCTGCCCTGCAGTGTGCTGTTGGTATCGATGCTCCTTTCCAGCTGTGCCCGCAGAGCCTGGATCTCGGTCAGGAGGTCATGCAGGTCACCGAGCGGGTCCTGCCCCTTCCAGCCTTCTCCCGGCGTCTCTCCGCTGGACTCTGAAACGTGCAGGAGAAGCCTCGACACCTTCTTCCACCAAAGGGTCAGCCATCAAAAGCGCTCGTTTTAAACCCGCCACCATCACCCTCCCCTTCCTAAGAACCTAGTCCAATTTAAAATAACAACTTGACTTTAAAAACAAAAATATTGGCAGGCCTAATTGCTGCTATTCCACAGGCTAAATAAGAGCTGGAAATTAATTTTCACTTCTGGCCATAAAAGCATAGCAAATTGCACACCAAACCCCGAAATTATGTCTAGTAGTAATAAAATCTATTTGGGTGGAATTATAGAATGAAAGGGGCTGATTTTAAGAGCCACAGTATATTTAAAAAGGCAACAGCAAGAATAAGAAAAGCAACTCGAAGAGAAAATAAAAGCTGTGACCCTTTTCTAGATAAATTTTCAATAGGGAGAAACCATCTGGAAAATTAGTTTTAAAAAAATCCCACCACACCTCAAAATTGATTCTAAAACATCTGAGTTTACAGTCGAGTCACTCTGATCTGGAGTCCCTCTCAGGATATAGAGAGGACCAGGGCCAACGACCACCTCTGGAGCAATGGCCACTGTGGAGTGGGTGCTCCATAAATACTTGCTGAATGAATGGGCAAAAAGGAAACACATAGTAGCAAGAAAATTGTAGTAAAAACCGTATCCTGAGTGCCTACTATGTGCTACATACTGTGTTAGGGTGCATTCAATAAATGACCTCATAGAATGTTCTCAACAACTCTGCAGAACAGGTACCAGTGAGCACGCTTTACAGAGGAAGAAACAGGCCCCAAGGGGTGAGACACTGCCGAGAGCCACAGAGCGGGAGCAAGGTGGTGAAAACCCACACGTCAGCGGCCTGACTCCTGAGCCTCCGTCCTTCCGTGAGTCCGGCGGCTTCTTCAGAGGAAGAGTGGGCCAGAGAGCTTGCTTCGAAATACATCTACCATCTGGGTGAGCTTGGGTGTGATGACAGCCCAAGACACAGAGCCCAAGCCGAGAAAGCCCGACCAGCGCCCGTACCTCTGGGAATCCCGTGCTGCGCATCCAGCTTCTCGTACACCTTCAGCTCCACTCGCAGGGACTGCAGCAGCCTGTTGTTCTGTGAGAGCAGCTCCTGCCTCCATTTCAACCTCTCCTGCACCCTGCGAAGGCCCAGCACCGGGGAGGAGAGGTTACTCTAACTTAGAGTGACGCAGCTGGACCTCACAGGCAGCCAAGTCCACCCTTAGCTGGGAGAGAGTGGACCGGAGTGACAAGCGTGGTTCAGAATTGGTCACAGCCCAGCCTTTTCCATACATTATCTCACGTAATCTTCACGGACACAGAAGGAACCTGCTATCTAATCCTCCACTCGGACATGAGGAAGTGAAGCCCAGGGGGCACAGCCCGGAGAGGAGCCAGGACGGAAAAGACCAATTCCCACCCCGGGAGACCCAGGGCGAGGTCAGTCACTCCACAAGAACAAGGCACTCACGCTGCCGACAGGAGAGGCTGGAAACATGGGGACAAGACAGAGTCCAAGGGGAAACGGCAAAGAGCAGTTGGCACATCCCTTTAAAATCTAAGTCAGACTCATGCGGCCCCTCTACTCAGAATCTCCCCAGCTTCCTGTCACTCAGAGTAAAAAGCAAAGTCTGACCACGTGACGAGGTCCTATGTGATCCAGCCTCTAGCCACCTCTGCCCTCCCCCGTAACACAGCCTCTCTCCTCAGCTGCACTGCCTCCCTGCTCTGCCCAGCAGGGGCCAAGGACGCCCTGCCTCCACCCATACCCTTCCCTCCGCCCCGTACCCTTCCCTCCCACAGTGATCTTCCACTAGCTATCCGCAGAGTTCACACCTCACTGCCCGAGAATCCCTGACCCGCCCTGCCACAATCAGCCCCCAGGGCCCATCCTGCTTACTGCGAAGACCTCTCTCCAAATGTTCTATTCCCACGTGTGTTGGGTGTTTACTGTCATACTGTCTGCAGTCCCTGTGCACTAGGGCAGGGGCTGGCATGCCCTGTCCCGTGGCCACTGCCCAGTACCCAACGCCTGCACAGCCGCCAGGCCAGGGGTGCCTGACTACCTGCTGAGCTCGCTGTGGCTGGCACACAGCTCCTGGCGCAGCTGCTGGTTGTGCTGCTCCCTCTGGCCCACCTCCTGCTGCAGCCTTTCCTTCTCCCCCTTCACACAGGCAAGCTCCCGCTGGAGCCGCTCAAGGTTCGCAGTCTTCCTGGAGAGGGACTCTTGTAATTTTTCATTCTCCTTCTGTTTATCTGCAAACAAAATGCGCCACTGAGAAGAGACCCCATTTGTTTTTTCCAACCTTATTACGCAAATACGGCACTTGAGTTCGAGCACTCCAAGAATACAAAAGAGAATGAGATTTAATCTGGCATTTATGATTCTGGCACTCCAATTATCTTATGCATTGTGGGCAGATAAATCTGTCAACACCACGGCTGCAGATTAAACGTCACTGGGATGAAATGGGCCTGTTTAATTTTCTATTAAATAATGGGCTGTGCAAACCTAGTGACTTTGCCTTCACAGAGCAAACAGTGGGTAGAAATTAGACAGAGGCAAGGAACAGGCCCCAAATCCTGGCCCTGGGTGTTGGAAAAGTATGCGAGCCTCCCCACAGGCCAGCGGGGCTGTGCCGATGGCGGCCTGGGACCCATCCACTCCTCAGCCCTGAGGACAGCCCTCTCCTGAGGAGGACACACCTCGGGCCCAGAGGCAGTGCTCTTCTGCTCACTGGCTCCACAGCCTTGAGTGAGCTCCTTCCCTTCTCTGTGCCTCGGTTTCCTCCATGTACCAGTGTGAGGATTACCCGGGACTGCACGCACAGTGCTTCCACAGTGCAGGCTGCTGGCAGTGCTGTACCAGCCATCTGCAGGCACCACATGAAGATCTTCACATGTATCATGTTATGTACTCTTCACAGCAAACCTCCAAGGAAGGTACTAGCATTCTCCCGTTTCCCAGATGGGAAAATAAGGAGCAAAGAGGTTAAGACTTTCCCAAGATCACACAGTCAGTAAGTGGCAGAGCCAAGACTCAGACCCGGGTTTTCTGATTCCACTCTTAACTATGACACGTTATTTCTCCAGCAAGTGTGCTCCTGCCCCCAACCCCGGCCCATCTGTACTCGCCCCATCTCTAACTGCTAGGCCTGTGTCCGCTCTCCTTCTTCTATTGAAAAGGCCCTGCTCCTCTAAACCGGAGGCACCTTGGTTAATCCCTACTTATCCTCTAGACCAGCGGTTCTCAACCTGTAGGTCGCGACCCCTTTGGGGGTTAAACGACCCTTTCACAGGGGCTGCCTAAGACCATCGGAAAACACATACATAATTACATATTGTTTTTGTGATTAATCACTATGCTTTAATTATGTTCAATTTGTAACAATGAAAATACATCCTGCATATCAGATATTTACATTACGATTCATAACAGTAGCAAAATTACAGTTATGAAGTAGCAACGAAAATAATTTTATGGTTGGGGGTCACCACAACATGAGGAACTGTATTAAAGGGTCGCGGCATTAGGAAGGTTGAGAACCACTGCTCTAGACTCTGCTTCTGAAGACCAGTTTTCCCTGGCCAGGATGCTATCTCCAGGATCCTGTAGCTCTGAGTCTGCCTGCATCGTGGCTAGTCCACAGACTGGCCTGCTGTGTCTCCCATCAGACCACGAGGAAAAGGACCAGTTCTCAATTCATTTCTGTAACAGCATCCACACAGGCCCTGACATAGAACTGGAGCCAGGAATGTTTGCTGAGTGAATGAATGATCTGCAGAAGCCCGAATTTCATCTCAAACAAAATCAGCATGAATAACCTCTAGGGAAAGTGAAATAAACCGGCCCAAGTTTCAGCTCCACCACCTTCGAGCTCTGTGACCACAGTTCAGTCAATTCCTTAGGCCTGTCTCTTACCTGTGAAACAGGACTGATGACATATCATTCCAGAAACATTTTAAGTATTGAGAGGTAATGTGAGTGAAAGCTCTTGGGGGACGAAGCTCCAAACAGAAGGAATTAAGAGAAGGGATCTTTATAAGAAATACTGGGAAAACTTTCCTGACAGTGGGAAACCTCTGATTGAGATGTGGCAGTAATATACTTCCAGGCCTTCTCTCTCCCACTGGGAGCTAAGACAGATGAGAGGTGGCTGGATAGAGGGGATGTGTAACAAGGGCAAAAAGCAACATTTACTGAGCTGAGGGCTTTACAGTGTTTAATTGTCACTACAGCCCTGTGAGGCATTCCTGTTTTCCTGGTACAGAAAAGAATACAGAGGTTCAGAAAGGTTAAGTGACCCACCCAGAGCCACGGGAGGTGAGCCTAGATTGCTCCGAGTGCAGTGCCTGCATTCTTCCCATGCCACAGAAGGCAGTGGGGCTCCAGGCTGCAGGAGACCCCTTTAAGTCTTACCTCTGGATCCTCTAGCAAGCATTGTATTGAGGGCCTGGTTCTGCTTCCTCAGGAAACGAATTTCTGATGTCAGAGAATTATGCAGCTCTGAACCACAAGCAAAACTGTTTGAAGAACCTATAAAAACAAAAATATAGTGATTTATCAGTCTCAAGGTAGAGAAGTTTCTAGAAAACAGCTTTAAATAATGAGGAAACATAAGAAAATCACTCTGTGAACTATATATGGTGCTACCAGAGCCCAAAGGGAGACAAGAGTGAGCTTAAAAGAGGAGACAAGAGGGGCTCCCCCACATCCTCAGCATTACAGGAGCCATGCCTTTCTCAAACCTGCTCCCAAGGTGAACACTTGGCAGCAGGGGGAGGCGCAGCCACATTTATTTCTTTGTCTCTCGGAGGCTGTGACAACATGGTGAGAACAGCATGTCTTTCCACCAGCGTGAATACTTTATGAATGCCTTTTTGTAAACCTTCCTGTCAAAGTGAATTACTCTCCAGAGCAATTGCCTGCTCCATTATAGCTGGTGGCCATTTGAGCCCCCAAATAATTCTATAATTGGATTTGCTAGGGAAAATGTAAAACAGGATGAATCTAATTCGGGCATTACCAAGAGCGAATGTGAAGGGCCCAGGCGTGTATTTCTTTCCTGTGTTTGATGTGACTAATAACTCAGATTAATAAATTTCCTTGGGGCTGACGGGGGGAGGATGCTGGATGCAGGTGGGAAGGGAGGGAGGGAGGGGGGAGAGAGAGAGAGAGAGAGAGAGAGAGAGAGAGAGAGAGAGAGAGAGAGGGAGAACACCATTTGGAACCAAACAGCAGCACGCACAGTACTCTGGAAAGATGTCCTTCTGACTGCGACAGGCTGGAGAGCAATGAGAACTGGACTAGGGTCCAAAGATTCAAGTTAAGGAGCTCTTTGCCAGCCACAGCGAGCTCAGCGAGCTACCACTGAGTACATCTCTGATAAAGATGCAGAGCTTCGTCATCTCATCTCCAAAAATGGAATGACATCAGCATCCCCACCCTTTGCAGAGCGCTGCAAAGTTAAACTGGTAAAGTTACACAATAAATAAAATAAAACTGTTAATGATGAAGAAAACCACCATTTATTGAGAGGAGCTTAAGCAAGACCCCATTCATAACACTGCCTCATTTAATCTCTGTGACTCTTATAAGATAATTAAGATGGGGAGAGCTGGGGAGATTTGCCCAAAGCCACAAACTAATCAACAGAAGCTCTGGGATCCACACCAGGTAGTCCGGCCCAAACCATCTCCCACTTTCCTGGGGCACAAAGCTGCTCTCAGACACATTCTTCACGAAATGAGGACACAGTCCTCGGAGCAAGAAGAAATGATGTCCAAAATGTATTGTTTGAAGAAAAAGATGGAACAGAATAATGATACAAAGTATTCTACACCTTCAGGGTAAGTGAGAAAGGGAATAAGAATATATATTTGGATTTACATTTAAAAAGACAAACACTGTTTAAGAACACAGAAGAAAACTAGCAGAAATGGGAGCAGAGAAGGGATAATAGGACTGATGGGTACAGAATGAAGGCATCAACTTTTGAATCATAAGAATATCTTACCTATGGAAAAATATTTAAAAATTCTTCATGGAAAAATATCCCATTCAGAGCTAAGTGTGGCTATGCAGCATTATTGGTGACTTTTTGATTAGCATGTGAGATTTACTAGACTGCTAAAATGCTAATATTTTTATAATCCATTATTAAAAAGACAAAATACTGCTTTTGTGGTTTTAAAATACCTATCTATTTCTGTACAGCTTCCAAAGGCAAATGAGGAGCCAACCACAATTCAAGGCGTCTGGGGGGCTGGCAGACTTCTCCAATGGCTGGGAAAGGAACATTTATCAAGTGACTACTATGTCAGGGGCTATGGGGCTCTCTACTTAAGTTAGCTCATGGAATTCTCATCACAATAGGATAAAATGGAAATTACTATCCCCATTTTATAGAAAAGTGACTAAAACTGAAAGTCAGCAAGCTTAAGTGAGGGCACCCTGGAGGTAAGCAGCAGAGTCAGGGTCTGAACTGAAACCTCTCTGGCCATGAGTCCGATGCTCTTCCCAGTGCACAGAATGCTGATCCAGGCAATGAACACGCACAGACTGCGCCGGCTTGGGAAGGTCCTTCTTACCTTGATCAAACTCAAGCCCTTGCCGTTCCAACTGTCTCCGTAGCTGCTCATTTGTCTTAATAGATTCTTCTAAACGTTGCCTCAAACTTCGAATTTCCTGTATATGTTCCATTAGTAGGTCTACAGGAAGAAGGACAGTTTTTATTTACGGCCTGAAGCCCCTAGCAAAGTGAGTAATTTCTAGATTATGCAGTGATCTTGAAATTCCAATGGCACTGGCTGTGCTAAGATAGTCAGCAACTGGCAATTCCTTCTTAGCAGGGGGAGGCTGAGCTGATGCCCACAGCCCACAGACACAGTTCTGTAACGATTCTCTGCAGCCCTCCACGAGAGAGATATTGTACATCGCATGGAAAAATTATATTCCATACAATTTTAATGCTAACTCTCATGCAGCCCTTTATTCTTCTAAATATCAATTATTAATTTAAAATCTTCCTTATGGTGAAACTAACAGATCGCTCTGAAGTCTGCCTGAATTGCCTAAGAGTTGATTAAACTACCTCCATTATGAATCCAGATATTTTCAGGACCAATTCTTTGAAAGGCTTATGTTATCCATTTATCACTTACTAATTTCAGTCTTAAAAACAAAACAATCAATACTCTTGATGTTAGTGAGAATGGTACGATCAAGAATACATCCTGTTAGCATGAGTATAAATGTATATGACTTTTTGGGACTGTTTTTATCATTAACCTTAGAAAGGTTCTTTCCAATGTCTTTTACTAAATAATTCTAATTCTAGGAACTTATTTAAGAGGTCACCAGAGCTACTGACAACCATTTGCCAGATGCAAGAAAATGTTCTTTTTGACACTGTATGTAACAGCAAGAACTGAAAATAACTCAAATTATTAAATAAATTGTATTACATGCATTATGATGTAGTATTACACAGCTATTAAAAGTATATTATGATGACCTTATAGTACCATAGAAAAATATAGATACAAAATGGCTTATCAGTACAATCAAAGCTCTATTTAAAACTTTGCAGACAGGAAAGAGACATACACAAAAGAAGTAAATACACCGAAATATTCACAGAGATTGCCTTTGGGTATAGATTTTTGGTTTTTCAAAACTTCTATATTACATCTTAATATTATATTTAATAATATATAAAAATTTAAACTTCCCACATTTTCTAAAATGAGCATGTCATTTTTTTAGCCTCTGCCACACCTCACTTTAACAAAGAAGGAAGCGTAGCTCCAACCTAGAGGTGGGTTTCCAGAATCAGTGTTTAAAGCACAACCACATTAGGTATCCAAAGAAAAACTAAAGTCTTCAACTCATCAATTAGGGTACACTCCGTATGTCTTAGTAATGTTTACTTTAAAACATTATACTAATGTTATGACCCAGTTTTAATTCCTCCAACACGACTTTCATTTAAAAGTAGTACAATGTTACCGATCTTTTCCTAATTAAATAGCAATTTAGCCATGAATCTGAATGTTGATGAGATGACTTAATTCCCAAACCCTCAGCTATCTCCTATTAATGCCACCCATGTGGCAAGCCATTTGCTGGACTGTCTGAGGCCCTCGCTGCAGCCCAGACTGAAGAACGGCCTGTCACAGACTCCCAGCGCGTCATGTCACGTCATGTCACCGCACCTGCTGCGCCTGCCTCGCTGCCCTGCACACCTTCCAGTGGCTAGTCAGGTCGGAGCGAGCCGGGAGCTTATTGCTCTGGCTGTGGCCGTCCTTGCCAGTTCCTCCACATTGCATGCTGCTGTCTTCTGCGGTAATAATCTCAGCAGCCAGCAGCCCAAGTCATCTTCTGCTGAGTCTGGCCGGGAGCTGGAATCATCACTTGGGCTTAAGGACACATTCCCAGTTGAACTGGACACCACTTGTTAATTATGCAGCCCTCACCAAGGAGAAGGAAACAGTATACTCGCCTTTACAGGTGGGAGAAAAATATCCGTCCCTCCACAATAACACCCTTCTGACAAATGCTAACTCTTTAAAACCACAAATCCTGTTTAAAGCAACCACCAAAAACATTGTGTACATCTTCTGACTAGTAATTCCGATTTACAGAATCTAGGTTAAGAAATGCCCTTCAATAAGGTGAAAGCTCATGTTCAAAGATATTCCCTACAGCACTGATCAAAACTGTGAGATTTCTGCAATGACTTAAATGTTCTGCAACAGGGAACATAAGAAAACCTGCAGTTCGGCCATTCAGCGGACTAAGCCAAAGCCAGTAAAAATGATGTTCTGTAACATGTTAGAAAGCTTATGATATAATACTAAGTGAAAAAAAAAGGAAAAACCACAAAATTCCCTCTCCATTCAGATTATGAATATGAAAAAAGGAAAAGACAGATGCAAAGACTAAAATTCTGAAGACAAACCAAGAAAGTGAACAATGGGTTTGCTCAGGGGTTCCAGTGAGCACCATCCCCATCAGGGGAGTGCCTGGGAACCCAGGAGGAGGGCATAAGCCCAAGGTCATGGGTCCTAAGAGGAATCAAAATTAAAGATTCCTGAATGGTTCTACACTGAAAAAAAACAGAGACTAGAAAAAAGAGGGACAGACGAGAGGAAAAGTGGAAAGTGCCCAGCACCACAGAGGAGGGCTCTGCAGAACGCAATCTTAAGCATTCTGATGTTACGGAGCTGGCTTGCTGCATTGGGACCTGGCCCCTCCTGGTCCTCCCACCCTCAGTCAAGTCGGCTCTTCCCACAAAGGCCTACGGTCCCGGGGTTTCTGGGAAAGGGATTGACAGTGCAGGAGTGCTACTGGGGACCAAACAATTCATGGTCTGACCTAAATTAAAAGAGGAAATGCCCCATAAAACCTAAAATATTTACTCTCTGGCCTTTTATAGGAAAACAGTGCCAGTCCCTGGTCTATTTGTTCTGGTCTATACTGTTCCTTGAACTTCTGAAATACACTGAATTATAAACACCAAGCCCTACCTAATACCCCAACAGGATGTAACGTAGACTGCAAATACCGAAGAGGTAAAGGGGGGCTTAGGGGCAGGTAGGGCCTCGGGAGGCTGATTCTGCCAACTGAGCCCATGGCTCCACGATCAGAGGGAGGCAAGGGGCTGACCCATGGGCCAGGGCTTCCACGAAAGAGAAACACAGCAGACTTACAGAATTACAAAACACCTAACAGGGGTTAGGTGATCTCTGGCATCTGTACAATTCAAAGCAGAAGAGTCTTCCTACTGCCCCTGCCTTAGGAAGAGTTTGAAAGAAACAAAGGAAATGAACCAGAGTTTCCAGCCTGCCTACTTAGAAGAGCAAGAAAATAGCCAGTCATACAATAAGTCATCATTTAAAAAACAAAAATGGCTTTTCCCCAGTCACCAACACTGTCAACAACCCTAGCTTTTCCCAGTGATAAATGACACTCTGAGTGACCAGCTCTGGCTCACCCAGAATCTCCTTCCCTCAAAGAAATATTCAAATGTCACCACACTCTTGCTTACTATGGCAAGATGGCACACTGTCGTTTAAACCAGGAAACCTTGGCTGTGTTTAAAATGCTTCGTAAAGCTTAGCTTACCTTGAGAAAAATTGTTCACCAAAACTGAAGTCCTCTCAGACTCGCTGTCTTGCTTCTGGTCTTGTGAGGAGGAGGACTTTTCGGACATTTCACCATCAGACAATGCGTGAGAGGCTGCAGGCTCAGGAGATTCAGGTAGAATATGTTGGTAGGGTAAGCTGTCTTCCTCAACCCTTGACCATGGGAGAGAGAGAAAAATCTGAGATCCCAAGCCAGGACCATGCCTTCAGAACACATAAGATTCCTGGGCCCTTTGCTGTGTTGGAGCCCCTTTGCTTCCCTGGAGCATTTTCAGCAAGGACATTCAGAAGGCAAAAAGGGCTCGGGGCTTGAGTCTGGAGCAGGGGGAGCACCACCATCTGGCTTGTGGGGGAGAGATCTGAGAGAGAGCATCAGTCCATGGCATACCAGGCACTTGAGATGAACTATATTACTTGGTCCTCACAGAAACCCTGTAAAGTAGGGAGTAGGATTCTCACCTAGAGTTGGGGGGCCTGAGCCCCATATAAACTTGCCCGCTGTCTCACAGCTCCCAGGTGACGGGTTCACATTTGAACCCAGGTCTGCCTGCCTTCGAGGCCCCAGGAGAATGAGAGAGACCAACCCAAACTCATGAAGTGGCCTTAGGGGTTTAAAAACCTCAAAACCCTTGTGGCCCAATATCTCCATTCTGGCAATCATCTGGTTATTAACCTGTATTTCCCAAGGCAACCTAAGCCATGAGGAAAAACATCCTGAACTCTGTAAAAAGCCCATGTGAATCTCCATTATAGATAAGCTCCTTAATTTAAGCTCTTTTTTTCTCCCACTTTTTCCTATTACTTCTTGTCTCATTATTCATAAACTCAGACAAGAGCAAAGGACTCCAAAGCTGCGATGCATTCATTAACAGGTAAACACCAGATGCACCTTTGCTCAGACAGCGTGATGGATGCGTGGGCTTGCCGCTGCCTGGCAAAAGTACGGAACGGGCCAAGAGCCCCCATTTAATTAGCTAAGGAGAGGCCCATGTGAGTGCTAAGCCTACAGCTCAAACAGGTAGAACAGAAGGAAAGAAACAAGCCTGTCAGAAACGGAAGGGTGACACATGGTTGAGGAGGCTCCCTGCCTCCCTCCGTCCATTCTCCAAGAACCACCATTGCCTTTCAGATGGCAAATCTGATCATGTGTAATGCCAGCTCACCCTCCTTCAAAGACTCCCCTCTTCCTACAGAACACATTTTGGACTCTTAACACAGTATTTGAGGATAAGCCCAGCAAGGCCCTGCCTGCCTCTCTAGCCCCAACCTTCGCATTTCATGCAGCAGCCACACTGCTTAAAGGGGCCACAACTCCCGTGCATCAAGAATGGACACACTCCCAGCCCTCAATGCTCATCCTTTAGATCTCAGCAGACTGTCTCTGGTCTGGGAGGCCTTCCTTACCCTCCCACAGCCTGCCAATGGGGTGTGATCTGTTATTTTAAGGATGGAAGTGGAGGGTTGAACTGGGAATACTGCAGGGGGAGAGGAGTATTTCTTCTAAAGTTACAGAAACACTGATAGAAATGTCCTCCAGTGAGCAGTGATCACCTCCCTGCCTGCTTGCTGGTGGCCTTCATGATGCCAAATAAATTCTGCACCCCAGACTGGTCTCTATTTCTTTATTTTACCCCCAGGAACCCAAAGGGCTGTAGTTCCAAAGAGGAGAGAAGTACTCATAGCCCTGTAGCATTCAGAACCTTTACCAAGAAAACAGAGGAGGGCAACACCTTGACACTTCCAGTTGCCCAGAGGCAAGCTACGAGAGTATGCAATCCATTTAGTCCGTGAACATTTTCTGAATTCCAACTACATGCCAGATACCTGAGGTTGGAGCAGGTATACAGGTATTAAAAACACAGTCTTTGCCCTTCAAAGGCAATGTGGAATAATAATAACAGCCCTGGTGATGGAGTACAACAGGCTCAAGTTCAAATCTCAGCTCTGCTCTTAATGGCAAGTATGCAACTCTGACCCTTAGGCTCCTCATTCAAAAATGAGAATAATAATGCTCACCTTGTAAGGCCAGAACTATTGAAAGTGAATGCCTAGGCAGGGGCTGACACATACCAATACCCAGTTAATGCTAGCTCCTTTCCTCTTTTGAGGAATCTGGGAGTAAAAGATGAATGCAGAAGTATTACAATACCATGTGCTAAGTTCTGTAATGTAATTATGTGTCAAGTGCTACAGGAAGAACAACTGATCCTGAATGCAGTGGCGAGATGGGGGTGTCAGGAGGAGGCAGTTCATTTCCATGTGAACTGACTGCCATCATGGTCTAGAGCAGCAGTTGCCAACTGGTGGTCCGTGAGGTCCGAAAGGTTGGCAACCGCTGGTCAAGAGAACAACAGTCAGAGAAGCCTGGGATACATGATGGAAAGGAAAGATGGGTCAGACCAAGAAGGGGCACAAATGGATTTATTCTGCAGGTACCAGGTGCCAACAGGAGGAATGTGTCCTCTGGGTCACAGCACCTGGCAGAGTAACCTGTTCAACTGGATGAAGGCTGCAGGACACACAGCATGACCCCTTGGTTTAGTGTGGCCATTCTCAGTTTCACAGGTGTTTATGCTTTATTTACAAGAAGCAGGAAACTACCAGGGGGAGGGAGCAGGAATACTAAAAACACCCGCAGATAAACCACACCTGCAGCCCTCTTACCAAACACTACACACTCACCTCTCTTTCAGTTCACTCTGGGTACTCATGTCCACTCCTACTGATTTTCCTAGAAGCAGAAATAACATGAAGAAAAACATTTTTAAAAGGTGTTCCCTGATGATTTCTTGCTCACACGTTTGCAGAGACACTATTCCATCTGTTGAATCACTCTTTATAGCAACCCCGGGTATTTAAAGTAGGATTACCAAGAACATGGTTCAGACAACGACTCCTCATACTGTTTGGGTTCCAGTTCTAGCAAGACTGTGACAGCACTAAAGCTAAAGGCAGCGGCACAGGTGCAGGTTCTTGGTCCTTCTCTAAAACTCTGATACTAGCAGAATACATGCTCTTTATAGGAAACTAGAGGCCCAGTGCACGAGATTCATGCACTGGGGGGGGGGGCAGTCCTCAGCCCAGCCTGTGCCCTCTTCGCAGTCCAGGAGCCCTCGGGGGATGTCCAACTGATGGCTTAGGCTCGCTCCGCTCCCCACAGGGACCAGGCCTAAGCCATCAGTCGGACACCTTTAGCGCTGCTGTGGAGGCAGGAGAGGCTCCCACCACTGCCGCTGTGCTCATCAGCCTTGAGCCCAGCTTCTGGCTGAGCAGCACTCCCCCTGTGGGAGCGCACTGACCACCAGGGGGCAGCTCCTGCATTGAGCATCTGTTCTGCTGTTTGGTCGATTTGCATATTAGCCTTTTATTATATAGGATAGAATGGGTAACAGAAGCAAGAAAAAGATCACTATCCTTTGGGTACCCACTACGCACATGTCACTGAATCCAGTCTCTTCTATTCTTTGTCCATGCATTTTGGCATGAGGATAGGATACTATGACTGTATTTTTCACTTCATACTTATAAGCATTTCTCTTACTAAATGTGCTTTAGAAACATCCTTTTTAAAGACCACATCAATATACCATTATAGACATGCACATACAACAATTTTGCCAGTCCCATTTTGACATTTAGGTCATCTCCAATTTTTCACTTTTATATATTAAAAAAAATGAAATAAACATCTTTGTGCATGCAGCTTTATCTGCATTTAAATTGTTTCCTAAGGAAAAGCTCTCAGAAGAGGGATTACTAGGGAAAGGAGTATATGATTACCGTTGAAAAAGCCAGTGTCTACAACAGGGGGATGACAAAAGAAAACAAAATGAAACAAAGCATAGCTGGGCAAAAGATCCTCCTCTCTCTCCTGCAGGTCCTCATTTGCTGTTTGAAAGGAGGCACCTGAGCCCAGATTTCAAAGAGACTAACAACTTTATTTGAAAAATACTTCAGAACTCTGGAAACTGCAGACTGAGATGAGCTCTTTGAAGAAACTAACGTGTGGCTAAAGAACAAAACAAACCCTTCCATAGCCGTACTTGAAAAATGAGCCTACAATTAAACTACACCCACACACACCATTTTCAAAACGACTCCTAAAGGAGAGTTCACAACACCACAGCCCCAGGAAAAGATCATTGGAGACTCGCACATTTGCTTTCTGTCTGTGGTTCCCACGAATGAACTCACAAGCTGGCTGGAGGGCTGCCAGGGCTCCCCCTCCACCTGCCATGCCAGCCCCTGGGCTGCAGGTCACAGCCCTATACCCTGTGCTTGAAAGTCACCTCCCACTGCAGGGCTCTGTGGGCACCAGAATAAGACAGGCCTGAGCAACCAGGAGCCGGGCCCTGAGGATGGTTCTTTAATAACCACTGATATTAAATAGGCCTCACAACCATCCTACAGGCCCAGTGTCAGTATCTCCATTTTACAAGTGAAAATCCAGGAGGTCTACTGCTTCCACTCTCTCACTCTGCCCAATGCACACTCTCACCTCCTTTCCGGCAGGTTCCTGTTTAGCAAGGGACACAGAAACATTCCCACACATCTCCACCACACATCCACGTCTCCATCTTCTTGCTTACATCCTGCAATGACATGCTATTTGGGCTCCCGGGAGGGGTTGACTGGCCTCTACCATGGTGGATGCTCCCACGGGCTCCATCTCTCTGTTCTCCACATTCCTCCTCAAAGAGGGAATCTCTATTTGATTGGGTCAGGTTCCAAGACCAAGGCTAGAAGTCCCGACTGCAAGACCACCACGAACGGACAGGGACAACTGCATATCCAAAGAACAACTCAGCGTTCATCTCCCACCTGCACTGGGGCTGCTCACCAACTTTCAGCGGATGATGAGATTTGGGCCCTACAGACCCCGAGGAGGGGCCATCTGCTGCAGCCCAGCCTTCCAACGAGCCAGGTGTTCTACACACACCGGCCCGGCCAGCAGTAACTCCACACTTACCATTGTTCTTTATGGGCACCATTCACTCCTCGGGAAGTTCTCGGGACAGGGGACCCTTGGTCTGGGGCAGATTTTAGGCATTCACAAACTGATCTCAAAACTATCAAAAACCTCTCAATTTCTAACAAAACTTATGACCAAAGAAGGAAGTGGCCTGATGCCACCAGCAGCAATGGGTTCTTCTTCTTCAAATAAGAGATCCTTTGAGGGGCTTATGATGACTCCACAATTGCATTCCACCCAACCCCTATCACAACAGTGTTCTTTAAAACCAAATGACAAATTGCTATAGTGGGATTCACATGGCGATCATTACAGCTGATGCAGTGAATTTCTTGGTGGAAACTGCCTGCATGCAGATCACAGGATACCATCTGTCAGGCTACTCCAAAAGCGGAGGAAGAATGTCACGAGCGCACTACTGCTCCCATCTCTCAGGTACGTCTTATTGCTACCCCCGGAAGCTGTGTGCCAGCGAGGGGACTTCATCTTTCCAAATGAAAGGACATGTAGTTATTGAATCCATATGTGAACAAGCAAGAGAATTATTATGCAGGACAGACGTGTAATTGGTTGACCCATCTCCAGTTTCCTCTCTGCACTGATCCATCCTTGTACACTGCCACCATTTAAACAGCTTCTTTTGAAACAGTACTCCCTAGCTCAAAAGCGACCAATTACGCAGAATTAAGATCAAATATCACAGCCTGGCAACTCCTACCTGACCCAAATGGGATGTGAACTCAAGTTGGTTTGGGTCCAAAGGTTTGGTTCTTTCCATCCCAGCACATGGCCTGCATCATAAGCCCAGATGTGACTGTCAGCTGGGTGCTACAAACAGCCCAGCAGTAAAGAGAAGGAACAAACTGGCTCTACTCGGGGGTAAACAAGGAAAGCTTCCTAGAAGGTAGACAGACTCTCTAGAAGTAGAGAGGCAGTAAAAGCCTTCTAGAAAAGGGACTGGTTTGAAGAGAGTCACAGAAGTGGGGACATGCAAGACCTGACCCACAGAAACATTTGACCAAGACCCCTAATGTGACAGGAGCGTGAGACTCACGAAGCCATGGTGGTCAGGAGGTTAGGGTGTGGAAGCAAATGTCTGAGCTCAAATCCAGACTCTGTCACTTCCCGTGTTACCCTGAGCAAGTAAATCAACCTCTCTGTTCCCCATTCATTAAATGAAGATAAAAAGTACCTCATAGGCTGAGCACAATGCCCAGAATACAGAAGCACTTGACAATGACCAGCCTTCCTCATTGCTTCACCTTTATCATCATCATCATCACCATCATCATCTAGAGCAGTGGTTCTCAACCTTCCTAATGCCGCGACCCTTTAATACAGTTCCTCATGTTGTGGTGACCCCCAACCATAAAATTATTTTCGTTGCTATTTCATAACTAATTTTGCTACTGTTATGAATCGTAATGTAAATATCTGATATGCAGGATGTATTTTCATTGTTACAAATTGAACATAATTAAAGTATAGTGATTAATCACAAAAACAATATGTATTTGTTATGGGGTGGGGCCACATTAGTAACAAAGAAACAGAATTTCCGCAGGATGAGGCCCAGAAATCAGGATTTTAAAAAGATTCTCAGGTGATTCTAATGTGCAGCCAAGGTTGAGAACCACTGATGTAAGGCCTTAAAAGAAATGTATTCGTCCCTGCAGGCCAAGGAGAGCCAAGGGGAAGGATCCAGCAGCTGTCTACTCATGTGGCTAACCCTGGTGCACCTGGCAAGCACGCTCAGGAAAGGGACTATACGTATTTCATCTTCTTTGTACCTTCGCCAGGGCTTACTCAAACATCCCTGAAGACAAACACTGCCATCCCGATTTATGCTACTGGTCTTGGGAGGTACCATGCACAAGGAAATGGTGGGAGACCTGGGACTGCAACACCAGTTCCTGATCTATACTGGGGTCTCAGCCCATTTTTTTTGTTGTTGTTGTTGTGTGTTTTTTTTATTGATTTCAGAGAGAGGAAGGGAAAGGGATGGAGAAATAGAAAATCAATTATGAAAATCATCGATCGGACCTGAGCTTGTCAAGGTAAATAACAGAAAAATAAATCAAGGGGGTGGCTGAACGAGCAAGGGACTGCAGCAGGAGCACACCCCGTACTGGGGATCAAGCCCGCACCCCGGGCATGTGCCCTGACTGAGAATTGAACAGTGACCTCCTAGTTCCGTGGTCGGCAAACCGCGGCTCGTGAGCCACATGCGGCTCTTTGGTATGCAATTGATAAATGAATAAAGGGCAGAGCCACACTCAAGGGGCCAAAGAGCTGCATATGCCTCGTGAGCCGCGATTTGCCGAGCCGCAGTTTGCCGACCACTGTCCTAGTTCATAGGTCAACACTCAACCACTGGGCCACACCAGCCAGGCTCAGCCTGTTTTGAAAATCTAAGTTTTAGACCCTCACCCCAGAAAAGTGCACATACTCACAAAATCTGCAGGGCCCCAGACCTACTCTTGTCAGCTCTCATGACAAGCATTAGGAAACCACACTATCACCCTGCTTCTTGGGTTCTACCAGTCAAATATTAACAAAGAAATAGCAAGGATGTGCACAGTGTTCATTACAATAGCCCCAAACTGAGAGCAACTGAACATCCATCTAATGGGGATGATTAAATAAATGATGGTACATTCATACAAAAGAATGCTCAGTAGCGACCAGAACTTACAATGTAGAGTAATGCTTACCATCTATAATTGAACAAAGGGAGAGATTACAAACAGTCCTACTTCCACAAAAAAAATACAAATATATATAAAAAAGGTCTGAAAATATTAAACGCCAGGGTGTTCATGTTTTGCGGTATAAATGGTGCAATTACAGGAGTATTTGCTTACCTGTTATTCTACAATAAACATGTACTGCTTTGTATTAATAAAAAAAGACTATATTTAAATTTTTTAAGAACTCACGCTATGCCACTGCCTCAAATATAAAACTAGTCTGTGGTAAGCTCATTTCATAATTCAGGAGCCAGACCTTTGATAGCATCTAGGAAGGACCCACCTCTGTTCTATTTTATTCTCCAAGGAAAAGAGTTGCAATGAGGTTCCCGAGACCTTTGTGCCTTTTGGAGAAGAAAATGAAGTTCTATGTTTGTGTCGTCTGCCAAGACTGAAATACTCCTGCTTTGCAGGAACAGAGAGTGGGATCTCCCTGGGCTTGTCAAGGTAAATAACTAAAAAATAAATCAAGGCGGTGGCTGAACGAGCAAGGAAGGGCAGCTGGTGCCAGGCACTCTCAGCCCCACCTCCTGGGCCCAGGTGGAGGGCTTGCAGGGGCAGATGGGAAGCACTGGGGCCCTGGAAGGTGCAGCTCCATCTTGAAGACCCGTTATTCCCCAATAATAAAATGAAAACTAGCTTATTTGGAAACCCTTCACCAGAAGAAAGCAGATTCCATAAAGCTGGGAAGCCAAGTGCCCCCACGCCCTGGCGGCCCTCAGGGCCCCGCAGATCTGGGCCTAGAGGATCAATCTGCCACCAGCCTTGCTGCTGGGCTCTTCAAAAAATCAAGGAAAAACATTCTCGGGGCTCAGAGGCCAAGCTACCCCATGTTCTATCTTGGAATTAAACTGAACATATGTAGACCTTCCTGAACCATCTGTACCATAGGTATGAAGAGAGAAGAACTGGGGTCAAATCCCAGTTCTATGACTTTGAGCAACTGACTTTCCTTTGTGAGGGCCAAGCTCCTCCGTCCACCAGGCTGTTCTGGAGACTCGGCCCCTAACTCACAAGCGCAGGTCCTCGTGAGCACGCAGGACCTACAAGCCTCACGCCGTTTAATTTAACCCTCACAGCTCACACAGGAAAGCCCCTGATGTGAGCAGAGAATGGACTGCCCGGACTTACATTTCAAAAAGATTGCTGACTACTGTGTGGAAATGGACAGGAGTGGGACCAGGGTGGGAGTGCGGGCCCAGGGAGAACAGGACTGCCATGACCCACGGGAGGTGGCAACGGCAATCTGGAGCTGTGGCAGCAGCAAGGGCATGACCATTGGCCCGACTCTGAATCCAGGCTGAAGGGAGAGCTTCCGAGGGGCAGCCCGTGGGGTGGGTGCAGAACTGATTCACTGATTTCATCTCAGAAACCAAAACTGCTGTGGGTTTGAGTGAAATGCAGTCTGAAACGAATCACTGGGTTCAGCAAGTGCAAGTTTTTAGTGACTCTGGCAAATGCCATCCAGACGGAAAGCTTGGCATGTCTGAAAGCCCCGATCAAAAGGGTTTAAGAGAGGAAGGGAGACTGCAAAGTAATACTAATGGACATAAAGAAAAGGGACAAAAATAATGACTTCATAGAAGCAATTTAAAAGAATGAAAGTTTTAACTCTGGAACCACATTAATGTTATTCACATTCAAAAAATGAAACTAAGTTTAATCCGTAAGGACAGGGGAACCCTAAAATTGAATACAAACAGAAAGAAAACAAAAATCTGACTGTATTTCAAATGAATAACATAACAAGACTGTATGAAACCAAATAACTAAATTTAATACCTGACTAAATACCCTTAGCCTGAAAACAAGAATAACTATAAACAAATCCTGAACTCTTTTAGGTTTGTATTTCACCAGGGTATGGGCGAAGCGATTCTGGAACTCTGAGTGTATTATAGAATTACGCAAATAAGCAGATATGTTGATATTGTGAGAGCCAGGAGAAGGGAAACACAAATATAGAAGCAAGAAAGGCAAAAAATAACACAGACTGGATCTGAATAGAAATTGGAAGTACCATTGTAATTTTTTTAATATATTATACTAGAGCCCAGTGCACAAATTCGTGCACAGGTGGGGTCTGGCGACCAGCCCCAATCTGGGCTTATTGGGCCAGGCCGGCCAGGTGGAGGGGCTGTGGGCGGTTTGGCTGGCCAGCCCCACCCCCTGGTCAAACTCCTGGTTGAACTCCCAGTCAAGGGGACAATTTGCATATTAGACTTTTATTATATAGGATACTTTTAAACATACATACTTTTTATACATCTATAGATATATTGTGTGTATCAGTGTATATATATGTATGTGAACATATATCTTTGTTCTCTTGCTAAAGGACCTAGAAACAATTACACACCAGTAGCAATAAACACAGCCAGCACCAACTCTTGGTTTTTAAATGGCATTGCCTTTTAAAATGAACCAGGGCTACTTAGAGAAATGGCTGATTCAGGGGAAAGACAGAATAAAATGAGCTTGGAGCCCTGGCCAATGTGGTTCAATTCCTGGTCAGGGTACATTACCTAGATTGCAGGTTCAGTCCCCAGTGGGACTGGCTATGGGAGGTCACTGATCCATGTTTCTCTTATACATCCATGTTTCTCTTTCTCTTTCTCTCCCCCTTTCCCTTTCTCTAAAATCAGTAAGAACATATCCTCCAGTGAGAAAAAAAAGAAAAGAAAAGAAAGAAAACAAAAGCCAGCCTGGAACATCTTTTGGGCTAGGAAGTGCCCCCCAAAAGGATGGAGATATGTCAAAAGGAACTGCCAGCTGCTGATTCTGGAACAATTTGAGCATTAATATGAATGATAGAATGGATAATACATAATCCACTGAATAAAAGAAGAATCTACAAGTCAACACTGATAATAAACAAACAATAACTATATAAATAAAAGGAGATAAAGGGAGAATTCATCCTTTTAACAGATGCCACCTAATAATAAATGAAGGAATGATGGCATTAGAAAAAATGACCATGATAGCATCATCACAGTGATAAATGACTAAGGCAAGAATCCTCAATGGATGGTAAATCCCATGGATAAAAGTCTGAAGAGGAATAAAATACTTCAGAGTTGCAAAGTATCCCTCATTAGTTACTTTTAAATTACACAGAGAAATACTGTAAACTACAGTGAAGAAATCTGACAGCCATTACCTTACTAGGAATTAAAGTTACCACCACCAAAAACGGGACAAACTGATATCACGGGCCTCCTTAACATGACACCATGAGAACACAGTCATTTATGCAGTACTCCTGCCAAAGTCATGTAATGCATCTAATCTAATCATGAGGAAACAACCGATAATCCCAAATTGAGCAAGCGGCCAAACTCCTGGAATATATCATGAAAGACAAAAGGCGAACTACTCCAGACTAGTGGACACCAACGAGCTGGGACACCTAGATGTAGTGTGGGGGCTGGATCCTGGATCAAGATCGGGAATAAAACGCTCATAAAAGACATATTTTTACTATGGTATGATTCCATTTACATGAAGTTCAAGAATAGACAAGACTAATCTACGGAAAGTCCAGAACAGTAGTTGCCTGTGGGATCATAAAAGACATTATTGAATCAATTACTGAAATTTGACTATAAACTATATATTAGAAAATACTTTTTCCTGATTTGATCATTGTGGTCTTGGTCTGAAGTATCTAGGAAGACTGATGACACATGATATCATCAATCTACTCTCATAGGGTTAGGAAAAAAATAAGGTGTATATGTGTCTGTATATATCCTATCCTATATAATAAAACCCTAATATGCAAATCAACCAAACAGCAAAACGACTGGTCGCTATGATGTGCACTGACCACCAGGGGGCAGATGCTCAATGTAGGACCTGCCTCCTGGTGGTCAGTACACTCCCACAGGGGGAGCACTACTCAGCCAGAAGCCTCACAGCTGAGCCTCTCCCACCTCCGCTGCAAGCGGGCGGTAAGGAGCGAGAGGTCCCGGACTGCAAGAGCCCCAGATAGCAAGAGGGATGTCTGACTGCACCCTGAGGGATCGGGCCTAAGCCGGCAGGTGGACATCCCCTGAGGGATCCCAGACTGCAAGAGGGCACAGGATGGGCTGAGAGACCCCCCCTCCTCCCCAGTGCATGAATGTCGTGCACCAGGTCTCTAATATGTATGTATGCGTGTGTGTGTATATATATATATATATATATATATACACACACACACACACACACACACACACACACACACACACATATACACTGAGTGGCCAGATTATTATGACCACCTGATGTTTGTAGGCAAATTAGCTATAATTAGGCACTGAAGTTGCTAGAGGGTCAGGCCATTATAAATAGGGAAGCAGGTTGTTTACCATGACAGTAGAAGTAATTTTTTTCTGAAGATATGGGTAAACAACGCAATTTAACAGCCTTTGAACGTGGGAGATATATATATATACTAGAGGAGCGATGCACAATATTCGTGCAAGAGTAGGCCTTCCTTCCCCCGGGCTGCTGGCACCAGCTTCCCTCTGGCACCCTGGACCCGGGCTTCCCTCGCAGCCCTGGCTTCGTCTGGAAGGTTGTTCAGAAGGACATCTGGTCTAATTAGCATATTATGCTTTAAATATATACATACACACACACACACACACACACACACACACACATATATACACTGAGTGGCCAGATTATTATGACCACCTGACATTGTAGGCAAGTTAGCCGTACACTGCAGCATATGGCATATGGAAGCCGAAGGCCTATTCGAACACCTTTGCTGTCTGCAGTTACCAAGATAAAATGTCTCCAATTCGCACAGGAACACAAGGATTGGACAGTTGAACATTGGAAAAAAGTCATGTGGTCCGATGAATCACGTTTCCAGTTGCATCATGCAGATGGCAGAGTGAGAATTTGGTGGAAAACAGCATGTAAGCATGCACCCCACATGTATGAGTATGAGTACAACCCTTCAAGCTGGCGGGGGCAGTGTTATGGTTTGGAGCATGTTTTCCTGGCATGATATGGGCCCTTTAATTCGTGTGGAACAACGCCTGAATAGCACAACATACCTAAGTATTGTTGCTGATCAAGTTCATCCTATCATGTTGATGGCGTATCCCAATGGAGATGGCTTCTTCCAACAAGACAATGCATCATGCCACGGTGCTCGTATTGTGCAGGAGTGGTTTCAAGAACATGAGGGAGAGTTTACCTTGCTTAGGTGGCCCCCACAATCACCAGATCTCAATCCAATTGAGCATTTGTGGGCCGAAGTTGAAAGAGCCATCAGGCAGCTGGTTCCACAACCATCAAATCTCACAGAACTGGACAGTGCTATTCATCAGGCATGGTGTCAGATTCCTCGCATCACCTTTCAACATCTCATAGAGTCAATGCCAAGAAGAATCGCCGCAGTACTGAAGGCAAAAGGTGGCCCAACAAAGTACTGATGGGGTGGTCATAATAATCTGGCCACTCAGTGTGTGTGTGTGTGTGTGTGTGTGTGTGTGTGTGTGTGTGTGTGTATCCACATTCAAAGGCTGTTAAATCGCGTTGCTTACCCATATCTTCAGAAAAAATCACTTCGACTGTCATGGTAAACAACCTGCTTCCCTATTTATAATGGTCTGGCCCTCTAGCAACTTCAGCGTGAAATTATAGCTAATTTGCCTACAAATGTCTGGTCATAATAATCTGGCCACTCAGTGTGCGTGTGTGTGTGTGTGTGTGTGTGTGTGTGTGTGTGTGTGTGTGTAGAGAGAGAGAATGATAAAGCAATGTGGCAAAATTCCAACCACTGACAAGGCTGCATGAATGTTATACGGAAGTTCTTTGTTGTAGTCTCAGAAAATTGCAAATTATTTTTTAAAAACATTTTACAATAGTAATATTTATTAAACTAGTAATATTTATTAAAGTACCTAGCATATGGCAAATGGTTAGCAAAGGTTTTCTTTCATCCCTCTTCTGACCACCTCTGGCCTTTAAATATATAGAAATATATAATCTTTATTGTTGAAAGTATTACACATGTCCCCTTTTTCCCCTCCATTGACCTCTTCTAGCGCCCTCCCGCCCCCTTCCCCTCACTCCCAGGCCTTCACAGCCCTATTGTCTATGTCCATGGATTATGCATATATGCATACAAGTTCTTTGGTTGATCTCTTCCTACCCATCCAATTGAATGTATTTTTTAACCAATAAAAGTTCAGCCCTAGCCGGTTTGGATCAGTGGATAGAGCATCGGGGCCTGTGGACTGAAAGGTCCGGGTTCGATTCCAGTCAAGGATACATGCCCGGGTTGCGGGCTCGATCCCCAGTAGGAGGTGTGCAGGAGGCAGCCGATCAATGATTCTCTCTCATCACTGATGTTTCTATCTCTCTCTCCCTCTCCCTTCTTCTCTGAAATCAATAAAAATACATTAAAAAAAAAACAGTTTGGGGTTTTTTGGTTTATTTGTTGTTGCCAATATTTAAAACTCATGTGTTTTTTTACCAAAACAACAACAACAAAACACCCCAATTTCCGTCTTCTCTTATGGATGAACCAACCACCATGTGGCAGGTGCTGAGGGGCAGCACCTCCCCCTGGCTTCACTTGTGTGCCCCACCAGCCAGCCCAAGGCAGGGCCCAGGTTGGAACAGTGGAACAGTCACCAGGAGAAAGAAGCAGTCAGTGTGGTCCTATTGTCACCTCATCAGAGCATAGGGTGGAAGGTATGTGGGACCAAGGAGTCAGTTCCTCCTGGGCCCTCTAAGAAGTCCCGGGTCAATTACTGATGTGCCTTAAGACTCGAGTGCCTCGCCCCACTTACCGTTGAGAAACAGCTTTTCCAATTTCTCGAGCAGCGCGGCACATTGATTCAGCTGCTCCTGGAAGCCCTCAGCCACGCAGTAGTCCACATCGCTGGCCTGCAGCAGCTCCTCAAATGCCTTAATCATGGTGCTCATGTGTTGACGATAAATGACACAGATGTCATGGCTATCCTTGATCTGCTGCCGCTGAAGGGAGAGCTCCCTGGCTTGGGACTGAACTAATGAATTGTATCTGATAAAAGGGGGGAAAGAAAATGCGTGTGCCATTTTAGAATTGAATTTTTGTGACCTTAACACTAATTGGAAAAATGACAGAGCACAATTTTTAAAAGCCTGAAGCTGTACACGTATATATACTTTTAGAAAAATTGAAACTGTACAAGGTCACTCCTTCAATTTCAAAACAGCTAACAAATGCTGGAACAAAGGTTCTTCTGCAATATTTTTAACCTTATGAAGCCCCCAATTAAAGTAAGATTGGCAAGGACTCAAGAGAACAATCAGATCCATACACTCTTCAAAAATCCTATTCCGAGTTGTAGAAACAAGTGCCCAGGGGACAGGGAACCCACCACAAATCCCATGAAGAACAAAACAGAAACTATAGGCAGGAAAACAAAGACAGGACTCTCTCAGCTCAACCAAAAGGTCAAGGAATAGTCAGGATCCTAACTATCATTCATGGAGGGTCTATGACGTGTTTGTTAGTCACTGTAGTAAGTGTTTTTTATAAGTTACCTGATCCTCCCAATCTTCCAACAAATGTATGAACCTCCCCTTTTACAGAAGAGGGAACTGACTCTCAGAGACACAAAGTTAGTTAAATGGTGAAGATTTCGGACTCAAACACAGCTCTGCCTTCAGAGCCCACGCCCTATTATGCCACTGTACTGGGCTTCCTAGTAAGACTCAGGAATTGGGAGGCACTGAGGAAACCATGGCTCACAGAAACTGTGGCCACAGTAACCTGGCTCCAGAGAAGCTGGCAGACACTAAGCCCTCAGGTCAACATGTTCCTCCTCCCAAAAATGACGACAGTGTGTGGGACTGGTGACCACCTGCCCCCAGTTTGCACATACAATCATGTGACTGCAGTACTGCGGGTGGGGGCCAGTTGAATGGATGAGAAAGAACACAAGTATTAGAGTGGTCACTGTGGGCTGGACAACCTCTATGAGGCTCAATTTCCTCATCTATGAAAACATATTTAATAACAACTCCTCCTCAGGTGATTTTGAGGGTTAAATAAGAAAAGTGCCCACTGGAAGGTCTGACACAACGGCCTTTCAATAAATACAAGCTTCCTTCAATCTCAATGTTTGGAAGTCTTGAAAAATTCACTCTGGCTCCTGACAAGTCAGAACTATGTGTTTGACTCAAATTAGTGACGAATGAAGGTCAACTTTACAAATGATCCCATTTTTGCCAGATCTCCTGAAGCAAAGCTATATGTATCTATGCTCATAAAATATATCTTCATGACCTAAGAATTCTTCTCTTTTAACACTGGCTTGTTTCTTAAAGATGAACTTAAATGGTAAAGATATGGAAAATATTTATATTCTTCCCACCTGCCTAGGACATCTTTCAGTTCTGCAACACAGTAAGTAAAAGCCAGTAATAGTGTCCAGAAGTGAACACTGCCATTCAGCAAACATACTACTAATCACAAGTGACTGGTATAAAATGTTTACTGAGGCCCTAATCAGAGGAAGGCAAAATCTGCCCTGATAATTGCAGAGGATACAAGACTTGCATGTATGCAGGCACTATTCTCCGTGGCCTCACATTTCCCTTCTGGGCAGGGCCTAGATGCCTTCACCCCCAGCACCAAGCCTTCCACAGTACACACCCTACTCATGGTCCCTTTCAGCTCATTGGCTTCAACCTAGTGGCAACATAAGGAAACTGCAGGATTCAACAGTGGGATGTACCTTGAGGGCGAGAGATCTCTGAACTTATTCTGCAGGTCATGCACATCACTGAAAAGTTCCATGTTCGAACTGTGCTCCTTCTGCAGCTCACATTCCTGGTCTACCAGCTCTTGCTCAAGGCTCTCCAGCATCCTGTCATCAGCCATCTCTGGGTCCGGTGGATGGAGGATTTGCATGTGTTTCACATAACGTACTTGGTGCAAACTTGAAAAGGTCATTTCTTCTTCATCAGTATGACCCTTGGCCTTGTTGGAGCCATCCTGAGCCCCTTCTGTCCCACACAAAACTGTGATAATGGCCTCACTGCACTGGGAATGCTTCTGAAGCTGAAATATGAAATTCCGGTAGCCCTCAAGCTCAGTTTCCAAGTCATAGATTTTCTGTTTCAAGTTTTCTGTATCATTTGAGGTATCAATGTTCTTACACTGATGGGTTCCAATCACACTGATTTCAGTGGAAAGCTGACTCTTGGAATTCAGGTAAGTAGCTACTGAAGTTGGGCTCTGAAAATCTTCAGAAGGATTCTCTTTGCATGTTGGCAAGATGGCAAGGTTATTGGGTTGGTCAATTTCAGGGTCTGAAAATCAAGCACATTTATGTCAATGGGTCTCCTGTGCTGAAATCCATCCCCTCTGTCCTTCCTCGCAGCACTGCTAAGCTGAGACCACTGCAAGGGCCTTCTAATAAGCCCCCTGACTGCAGTCTTCCCTCTTACCTCTCAATCCAACTTCTTCCTCAGAGCAACTGTTCTAAAAAGTGAATTTAACCATGGGAACCACCCTCCTGCCAACAAATACTGAGACGAACACCAAGATACAACACAGAAATAAAAACACTGGGGAGGCAAAATGCAATTTATGAGATAATATTAATCTATTGAGCTGCCATAACAGGACATAAAAAGCATAAATACACTGCAGCTTGTCTGAAATGGTTTAAGTCCGGGCTCTCAAATAACTATGAGTGAGAAAATGATTTCCATAGACTCATGCCCACCCTTCCCAACAGAGAGGCCCCAGGATCTTCTGGAAAACTCTGGAAGGAAGTAGCACATGGTTGAGGCACCCTGGGGTCTCAGAAAGAAATAAAAACATTGGTAAGTGCAAATGGCAAGCCCTGGACAAAGTGCCAGGCCTATGTTTGGCTGAGTCAGCTTTGCCATAAAATCTTTCCTCTCTGAAGTGCACCCTCCTCCTGAACCACGACCCATGTTAATTTAATTATCTGCGTCCATCCCATGAGACCTGGAGTTCTCAGAAGGCAGAGACGGTCTCTCATTCCTCTCTCTCCTTACCCACTGCAGGAGGCCAGGACACAGCAAATGCTCAGGGACATCCACTGAACCAGTGAATAGATGCCTGCATGGGTAGATGGATGGATTAAGAGAAGGGAAGGAAGGAGGAAGGGAGGGAGAGAAGAGTAATCCTGCCAAAGGCCAACTTATCTTGAAACCGCAACTATGGTAAATCCAAGATGGAACCTAAAATTATATGGAAAATACCTCTGGCTACAGAGCATTCTAAAAATCCACAGATGAAGCCAGAAAAAAAGTCCAGGTTCAAGTCATCACATCTGGGGCACCGCAGGCAATCCCAAGTGAGGGGAGCAGTGGCCTCGCAAGACCTGTGAGCACCACAAGTCCCTGTATCCAGACTCAGAATAAAGTGAAAACAATAGATTCATTTTCCTTATTGTGTTCCCTCAATTGTGTATTTGTCAAGAGTCAAGATTAATCACTGCAATTCATGAAATTTATACTCGAACTTATTGCAATTCTAAACAACAAGGCTGACATTTCCAGCAGTTCAATCGGGTCGTTCATCTAGCTTGCGGAGAAGACATTTTTCTAGGTGCTTACCTTTCTGTAGCGTTTTGTCTGGCACTGGGCTCCCCTCCATCATTGCTTCAGCCAGAATTAACTTTTGGTGAAGTTGCTTGTTGCGAATTTTAAACTCCTTCAGCTCCCCCTGCAGTTCCAAGATCTGAGCCTGCAGCTGGGCCACCACCTCCTGCGTGGCTGGGAGCCGATACACACTTCCTAGCGACTGGGATGGTTTTATCAGGATGGGCAAACGGGACTTCTTAGCATCCTGAAAACATACACAGAGACACAGTGAATATACTTCCTGTGGTCGCATAATCAACAGTCTCATGGCCAATCTTATAAACCTGAATTCAAACCGCTATCCAGACTTCTGGTTCCTATACTGGCATCTCTGTTTTCCTCCCAGTCTGAAGAGCTTTTATCTTGGCAAGTCCCTCCTCTGACCAGCAAGTGCCAAGCTTTTCCTGCTCGACACCCCCTTGGCCCTGACCCACTGACCCTCTCTAGACATTCCAGATGTTCAATATATGGCAGTCCTTTTGCAACACAATCTTCTGAGAAACATTTTCTTCCTCTGGCCTGTTTCCTCACTTCCACCCATTCCTCAATCTAGGCCAATCTGCCTCCCACCCCTGCTAGTTCACTAGCACCACCTCTTACTACAGTTTTCAGTGGCTACTGAGTCACTAATCCAACAAATATTTCCCAGGCTCAAAGCTCGGGACCTGCCTATCCTAGACATCTTCATTTTCAATGGCTCACGGACACTCCAAAGTCAACGGAGAACTCAACTCTTCAATACCATCATCCCATGTCCCCAAAGCTACACCACTGAGAAAGTCTCTGTCCTGGTGAATCACACCAACTCCACTTACAGCACAACCCAAACCTGGGCGTCCTTTTTAAACTTCCCTTTACATTCATCACACACTTTCATCACTCACCAGGTTCCATTAATTCCACCTCCCACGTTGTCTCTGAATTCTTTCCACTCCCTTCATCCTCCACTACCACCATTCAACTCCAGGACACCCTCACAAGGCCACTGCCACAGCCTTCTGAGTGGTCCTCCCAACACTCACTCCTGCCCTTTCTAATCCACTCTCCATGCTGCAACAGACAAGGCAAACTACCATCCCTCTCCTCTGCTTAAACTATTTTACTGCTTCCCAGTTCCCTTATGATAAAGGTCAAAGTCCTGACCACAGCTCACACTGAGCATGACCTGCAGCCTGAGTTCCTCCCTTTCTCTCACTTCCTCACTGCCAAATACTCACCCTCTAACAGTTCTTCAACATCATAGGCTCTTTCCACTCAGAGCTTGGTGTACGCTGTCTCCTCTGCCTAGAACTCATTCTTGCCCATCCCCACGTCACCCACTAATCCCAATACGTTCATTAGGACTCCGCTCAAATGTGCCTTGCCCAGGAGAATGAGCTTTGATTTCCAAGACCAGGTCAGATCTCCCGGTCTTACACTCACTGCCGCCTATGATTCTTCTGAGAGAACATTAGTACCATTATAATTCAACTAGAGGCCAATGCACGAATTTGTGCACGAGGGGGTTCCTCAGCCTGGCCGGTGACCGGAGCCAATCGGGGCTGGCCGGCTAGGGGGAGGGACCGTGGGAGGTTGGCCAGCCGGCCCCTGCATTGAGCATCTGCCTCCTGGTGGTCAGTGCATGTCATATAGACTGACAGACATGTTGTTTGTTCGACTGGTCTTAACGGTTGCTTAGGCTTTTATATATATAGATGCCTATGCAATTCTTGCTCTTTATCTATCTTCTGCTCTGGCCTACAAGCTCTAGGGTTCAGGGACTCTGCATTTCTTGGTCACACTCTATTCACAGCTTCCAGCACAAGAACTAGTACTCAGTGGGTATTCAATAACGACTTGTAGAATGAACATGCAAACCATCACTTAAGAGGCCAAAAGGGTGCCTTTCAAGTGGGAGAATTTTAAAGATATTCACACTTTAAGGAGAGGGACTGAATCTGGAATATATAAAGAACTATTAAGTCCTAGCCAGTATGGTTTACTTCATTGGACGTCATCCAGTGCACCCAAAGGTTGCCAGTTCAATTCCTCAGTCAAGGCACATGCCTGGATTGCAGGCTTGATCCCTGGTAGGGGGCATGCAGGTGGCAGCGATCAGTGTCTCACTCTCATATCCATGTTTCTCTCTCTCTCCCTCTCCCTTCCTCTTTCTCTAAAAATCAATTAAAAATCTTAAAAAGAAAAAAGGGACTATTAAAATTCAATAATAAAAACACAAATAGCTCAATTAAAAGATGGGCAAAAGATCTGATAGACATTTCTCAAAAGAAGAAACACATATGGCCAATAAGCACATGAAGAGATGCTCAATATCATTAGTCATCAGGAAATATAAATCAAATTGCAATGAAATACTGCCAATCCTACTCATTAGGGCAGAGATAATTAAAAAAAGATAATAAAACAAGTATTAGTGAGGATGTAGAGAAACTGCACCCCTCACACATTGCTGGTGAAAATGTAAACTAGGAACAGTTGCTTTAGAAAACAGTCTGGTAGTTCCTCAAAAGGTTGAACATAGAGTTACTGTGACCCAGCAATTCCACTCCTAGGTATAAACCCAGGAGAAATGAAGACATGTATACTCACCAAAACATACACATCAAAGTTCATAGCAACATTATTCATAATAGCCAAAAAGTGGAAACAATTAAGATGCCTATCAAATTAAATGTACCATTTCCACACAGTGGACTATTGTTTGGCAATAGAAATAAAGCAGTGATACAGATTATAGCATGTATGAACCTTAAAAACATTACGCTGAGTGGAAGAAGCCAGTCACAAAAGACACATATTCTATGATTCCATTTATATGAAAATCCTGAACAGGCACAGCTAGGGGTAGACAGGTGTGGAGAAATGGGCAATGATTGCTAATGGGTTCAGGGTTTCTTTGGAATAATGAACATGTTCTAAAATTAATTATGGTAATGGTTGCTCAACTCTATGAATATATTTTTCAAAACCCACTTTATTATATACGTTCAATGAATGAATTGGAGGATATATGAATTATAGTTAAGTAAAGCTATTTTACTTTTTATTTTTTAAGTAGTGGAGAAGGAACCTGAGAGGAAAACAAGAAATATTTGGGACCCTGGGAATCAGAAAATCAGCAAGGTCTCTCAAGAAGAAAAGAAGAAAAACCCCTTCTTTCACATTCTAGGATATAAAATGCTTTCAGGCATTCTCCCAGAATTCTCAAGTAAACTGTATTCCCAGAGCTCAGAGAATAATAGATATTATCATGCCTATATTCCAAAGAACTGAGATGCCAAACAAGCAGTCAATGTCATACAACAAGGTTGGACAGACAGACCTCAAACAAGCTCTTCAGACTCTACGGCTCAGTTAAGAAAAGTGAGGCCTTTTCTGCCCTGAAATTCCAGAGTGAGAGAACAGGTTCAAGGACAAGAGCACCTGTGGTGGTGAAGGGACTATTCGGGAGGAGGTGGAGGCCTCATCATAGAGGACTGGAAAATAACAGTCATTTGCTTGGTCCTCTGTCTCCACCAATCTTTATTCTTGGATCCAAATCTGTGTGTCAGATGGCAGCAGAAAAGATATCTGCAAGTGCACAAATGCCAAAGCCAATTCCAGGCTGGAAGACTGTTGTCAGTCAACCTAATGCCGGTTCTAAAATAACACTGCAGAAAATGCTACCTTATGGGCGCTGAGCAGATTCCCACCTACCACCTTATTAATGTCATGAAACTTCTCACCTGGCAATGGCAGGGAACAGGAAAGCACACACACTGAGCTCCTACCATGTGCAAGGCACGGCCACACATGACCTCATTTAGCTATCATGCCAGCCTCAGGTTCTAGGTCACACTGATCCCATTCAAGTCATTGAGACAGATCGGGTGACTTACACAAGGACTCAAAGTAGCTAAATGTCAGGCCCGATGCAATCACAGGTATATCTGTAAAGTCCATTGTCTTGCTTCTAAAACTAAACAACCGGAATTATATCCACCTCCTATTTCACTGTTACACTGCAATGATGTTCTTTTCAACAAGGTACCAGAGTTCTGGCTTAAGCCTTAGGATTACTGATTCATTGACTAACCAAAGACCACAAAGAAAATCATTAAATTTTCTTCTACTTTGCATAGAATGGAGGCCACTATGGTGGTAAGAGGGCTCCACCCCTCCTGAGAAAGGCAGGTTTATAACAGCCCTGTCTACCTCTAAAATAGGACTTCAGTTTTATATCCTTCTCCTCCTCTTTTTTTAAAATATATTTTTATTGATTTCAGAAAGGAAGGGAGTGGGCTAGAGAGATAGAAACATCAATGATGAGAGGAGAATCATCGATAGGCTGCCTCCTGCACACTCCACACTGGGGGTCGAGCCCACAACCTGGGCATATGCCCCAAACAGGAATCGAACCGTGATGCTCAACCACTGAGCCACACCGGCTGGGCGCTTCTCCTCCTCTTAACAGCTGAGTCACTCTGGACAATTTTCTGAGCCTTTCACAGAAAAATTAAATGTGATGATGTATGCATAGATATCTAGCACAATTCAGGCACACAGAACAGATGCTATAAAATAAGCACATTTACCTTTGTTTTGAAGACACAGGCAAATAGGATAATTCTAAACTAAAAAAGGTTTTCAATACATTCAGGGAAATTAAGTTCATTCAATTACCCAAACTTCCTGAATATAGAATGATATCTCCCATACAAATGGGGGTTGGGAGACCTAGTTTTCCTAATATGTAGGTACAAACTAAAGGAGCTGGGGCAGATGAGAGCATTTCTATTTTAGCCAAATTGCACAAATTTGCATCTCAAGTACCGTTAATATAATAGCAGTGTCTTCTCATATACACTGTGTGTGTGATAAACAAATAAGATAGGGCTGGGATGAGGAAGGAAAAGGGGAAACAATAGTAATACTTTAGGGAAGGTTAGAACAGACACACACCTCTAAGTAGAGGCCAGGATAAGTGCAGGTAGAGGGGGACACCAGGTTTTATATAAACCCAGTTTTAGACAAACACAGGTGAATTCAAGGGTTCTGTTTGTATAAAATAAGTGATGTATGGAGAAACTCACTTTGTCAGCCCCATGGGGGACGGAAAGAGGACAGGCCTGATGTCCTGCCATCTCAGGCTGGTACCCGGTGCTGAATGCGGCAGCTGGCAGTGTCTCTTCCCAAGCCTCTCTCGTGCCTTCGTGTTTGAATCGGAGCGGGTCACGCTCCGTGGCCGTGGTCTGCACCGAGGCATCTTTCAGCTTCACCCTGGACGAGGCCTCCACCTTTACTAGCTGACCGCCCCTAGGTGACTTCAGCTCATCGTGGGGCTTGGAAAAGGAGTTGGCTTGGATGAATTGCCTGAGTTCACCTCTTAGCTGAACAGCCATCTGCTTAAGTGTCTTCTCAGTTTCAGCCTCAAGGTGTTCTCCGGAAGCTTCCCGCTCTGGCAAGCAGATTCGTTCCAGGAGCAGTTCACGCAGCACTTTCAGAAGGTCCGGCCTGTTTTTCCAAAAGAGAAAGAAGTGGGAAAACTAAGCTTCCTGCTATGTCCTTGTTTCCTACCAACTTTCCCAAGGTGTCCTCACGGACTGGCCTGGTCCATCGTGGTGCATGGCTGGTGCTCAGTAACTAGGGTGGACTAACGGGATGCTGTAAACTGCTCTTAATAGAAAGAGCAGTGGCTCTAATATCAGACAAGAGTGGCTTGAAATCTAACTGTGATTCTTTGAAAATAAGTCTTCCTCCACAGGACAGCTACGAGGATTAAACGAGAGTGTATGGGTAAGCAGATGCTTTCTCTGCCCCTGGCCAGTGCCCTTAGCCTCCCTCGGACTCCAGCTACAGCTGTGTGGACGGACAGCTCTCACAGACATGCACAGTCCCACCTCAAGTACTTCCTGCATCTCTCTGCTGCCTTGGGACTTTTCCCAGAGCTCGCTGAGCCAGCCAGCAGGGCAGTGGGAAAGTGTGGACCAGTTCGTACATGGGGGAAACACTCAAGCAGTGGGGAAGAGAG
This sequence comes from Myotis daubentonii, assembly GCF_963259705.1. Taxonomy (NCBI): domain Eukaryota; kingdom Metazoa; phylum Chordata; class Mammalia; order Chiroptera; family Vespertilionidae; genus Myotis; species Myotis daubentonii. The sequence continues at coordinate 67,609,250 of NC_081850.1, read as the reverse complement.
CTGCTGAGTGAGTGTCCCAGGCTCCCATCCTTTGGAGGGACAACACTAAGGCACGGTCTGTGCTGTCCCTCAGGGGGTGGACAGTAGGACTGAGCCCCAGCTGTCCACAGCAGTAACTAGAGCAATGATGTATCCTTATTGACTTTGCCTCCATTTTCATCTTCCTTTCCCTGACCCCTCCTTCCTACTCCCTGGAATCAACATCCCAAATAAACCACTTGTACCCAAGTCCTCATCTCAGGCTCTGCTTTCCCAGGAACTCAAACTAAGCTAGCATGTAAAAGATTGTGGAGTAGTTCGAGAAGCATCCCTTGTGAGGTATTTCTTGTGCCAGGCACTGTAATGGGCACTGGGGGTACAAAACTGCCTGTGAGGACTGAGCCTGCTGTTGGAGACAGGCGTGTACACAGTCCTTCCTCCACAGGGTAAAAAGCGGATCACAGCACTGTGCACGTTTCCAAAAGCTACAGAACAACAATCCCAGGTGTCCAGACCACGGTAGCAGGAAGAATGTCATTAAACTATTCCAGAGTTGACAGAGCCTAGCCAGGGGAAAGGAAAATGGAATACTGTGAGCATGTAAAACATATGAATAGAGCCAAGACACACTGGAGAACAGGGAGATGAGGCTGGAAAATGAGGTGGGAGAACCAGCCATGGTAAGGAAGGATGAGCCACTGCGAGGCTCTGTGCGAGGGAGCATCACAGTCACACGAGCTCTAGAAAGATGGCTCAGGCAGGCTGTGGTGTAAAGAATGAATGGAGAGGTTTCCTGTCCAGAGCATGGTATCAGTATACACAGGAGCCCCTCCACTCTGTTCTAAACACATGTAAAGGGCAGCAAGAATACAGAACAACAAAAATGTTTTCAGGTGCACTACAGGATTCAAATTCAAGACGAAATTTATTCAAAGGTCAGAAACAGTAGAGCCCAAAGTCATGAGAAAGGGGCATTTGCAGAAAGCAGTGGAACCAGAAATTTCACTCCTACGGTAGAAGAGCCATGCAAATATCATAAACCCCACAGTAAGATCTAGAAAGTCAAGTTGAGGCAAACCACCATGCAGGGAGGAGTAAGGGTGGGGGACTGATCAGGGCTTAACACAGGCAAACCAAACTTGCCAACAAAACCCACTATGATCAAAGACAGATAACAAGCCAACAAAGCGAATTCACACTCAAGGAAATAAAAATAACAAAGCAATCTGAAGAAGAATTTTAAAATAAGCATGTTTAAATCATCTCAAAATATGAGAAAAAGTCATAAAGAAAAGAAGAGGAGGTTATAAAATTGAGACAGAAAGTTAAGAGAAAAGGAAGTGGAGGGATGGGGCAAGATTGGAAAGCGGTTGCTTCTTCCAGGAGAAAGATGTGGGGCAGGATGAAGTAGTGCAGTCAGTAGAGAGAGAGGACAGAACAGGCCATCATCAGTGTTAGATCCCTTTTCTTCTCTCTGCAGTTTCTCCCGCCTGCCTTATTTCCAAAAACCTGTGGGACAGTGAGACTACAACTACCAACACCTCCAACACACCTTGGGCTTCCCTTGCCTGTATCTCTGCTGCCACTAGAAGTAGCAGGAGCCCTCTGAGGGCAGGGGCACGGTCTCACTCATCTCTGGATTCTGATCATCTAGTTCTGGGGTAGAGTCAATTCAACTCAAAAGACCCAGCTGCAGCTCACTAAAACAGAGCAAAAAATAAAAGTATAAAAAACAAAATTAAAATGTATGGTACGTTTTTCACTTCTAATACGAAATCATCTAGACTACACAAACCATCTTAAAATTCAGTAAACTCAGACTTTAGAAATATTTCTGGTATTTTAAGCATGTTAAACTAAATTTTCCTTTCCTCTCCTTCCCTTAATATAGATTAAAAATAATGACAATTGCTATTCAGCTAGCCAAAGGAGGACCATTACTCAAGACCAAACAACACACAATAAAACCCAGGAAAAAGACTTTACAAATGGGTAGTAAAAGGTGGTGAAAGAGGCCATTATAATATACTAAAGTGCTGTGCTGTTAAATAAAGCATTTCAAGTGTTCCTTCGCTGGAAACCTGAACAGCAGATTCATTAAGCCGTCACTGCAGTCAGGACCTTTGCAATGGTCAGTCCCTGGGTCTTGTCAGAGCCCTAAACACTGTTTCCATGCCCTTCCGGAGCATCTTGGTCACACAGAAGGCATAAGGGAAAGGACTGATGTTTACGAAGCACTTACGGTGTCAGATCCTTTAAATATACTAAATACATTTAGTCATCAGAGGAAGACAGTGAGATGGGGGCTAATGTGAACCCCATTTTACAGGTGAAGAAATGAGCTTGTAAAGAGTCAAGATCCCCTGGTAACGTGCAGAGCAGTGGCTGGCACTGGGGCTGTTCTGACTCCGAAGAAGCACTGCACTCTCCCCCGGTTCCTAAAGTCATCTTCCGCTAGGATGCCGAGTCCAGGCAAGAACTGGAGCCTGCTACGAGGAGGGAAGCAGAAAAGATGTGAAGTGGCTGAACTAGGGATGCACGTTGAAGGTGCAATCAACAGGACTTGCTGATGAATATGGGGATTGTGGAAACTAGACTTTCAGCTACACCAATTAGATAGATCGCAGTGCTGCTAAGTGACATGAGAAAGGTAAGAACAGGGAGTTTGGTTTTGGACAGACTAATGTTGAAGGTGGAAATGTCATGCAGACAGCTGACAGTATGACCTGGAGAAGTCTGGGCTGTGGGTATACATCTGAAAGTCCCAAAGCGTACTCCAAAGCCATGGGAGAGGGAAGACAGAGAGAGAAACGGGCTAAGGAAACAGCTCCAGGACATTCAACATTCAACAGCCAGCAAAGGAAGCTGAGAGGCTGGTGAGGCAGAAGAAAAGAGGGAGGGAGGGCTTGAACAGAGACCACAGAGAGTGGCCAGCTGCTGCTGATAAAAGCTGCCCCTGGCAGCTGAACTTCACAACTTGGAGACTGTCCTTGGTAAGTGTCGTGAAAGGTATGAAAGCCCTGGGAATGAGATAAAGAGGGAATGCAAGGAAAGACTGTGGATACAGGGAATGTGAACAGGTCTTCCAAGAAAACTTGCCTTTGAGGGGAAGAAAGAAATGGGCAGCAGCTGGAGTAAAACTGGGGAGGGGAGGGTGCAGGGGGACCGTCTCCCAAATGGTTGCTATTAATCCAGGTCTTATGTTAATGGCGATGACTCATAACAAGAAAATACAAATGATGCAGAAAAGAGAGGCCCAATGGTTTGGACAGGAGCAGGCTATTCCTTTCTTCCATCCCAACAGCAGGAGTCAGAGTTTGTGGATACAGAAGCACATGAGCTGGCAGCACTGGTGGGAAAAGAGAAATAGCTTTTTTTCAGTCGGGTATAAGGCAAGGTCGTCAGTCAGGGAGGGGAGAAGAGAAGCTGCAATGCTGAGTGCTCATTTTGAAATTAGTGATGATAATTGGATCTGTCATATGAGCACATGTAACATGAGTAGCTGGTCAAGTCAAGGTCTTAGGAAAGGGTTGGATGCAACAGATAAACAGGGATGAACCTATGTCCGGGGAGGGTGTCTTCGTTCTTGGCATATGCAAGACTGATGTGGCCAGTCAGCTCATCCTGGGGACTGAAGAAGGGAGCGTGGCGGAAGCACAGAAAGCAGGAGCAGTGCTGACAGAGCTGCAGGACAGGACACGCAGCGCCTAGCAGGCCATGCTGAGGATTTGGGTCCCAAGAAAAGTGAAGTCTCTGGGGGCTAGTTAGGAGCCTACTGCAGTGATGCCGAGCAATCTGAAGGGAGCTGAGGACGGACAGGAGGCAACAGGAATGGTGAGAAGTAGGGGAATTAAGAGCTATTTAGGAGGCAGAGGGTCAGGACTTAGGTTTGGGCAGTGAAGGAAAGGGAAGAATTGAGGAGGCCCTGGGTTTCTGGGGTCCTGTCTAGAACCCCAACATCTATTCCCTCTCCAGCATGGACTGTACATTCAGGCACTTGCCAACTCTGCTTCCCCCACAGCCTACACACGCCAAGTCTCTTCCGCTATTTATGTGCTAACCTCTAACTTCTGTGGACCACTCGCCAGCGCCTCCTTCTGGTTCCACACAGCCATGCCCAGCAAAGCAGACTCAGATTTCCCAGGAGTAGCTGCCCCACTTCTATTACCTAGAGCTCAAGACTATATCAGCTTTTTTTAAAAATAACCCCCAAGGGCTCCCCTTTTAGATTTTCCGATATCAAATTTCACACCTAATTTTTGGCTACAAAGACCAAAACACTGACATGATAAAATCCTAAACCATGTCCTCCAGAGAATGGAGCCAAATGGAATTGGAAGCACCTAGAGAGAGTGCTGGGATCACACACAGTGAACACCTCAGGAGAGGAGGGGCCGGCCAGGCAGGGCCTGCACCCATCCTTTCATTCCACCTCCAAGGAATAAATTTCTCTGGTTGGTCAAGTGCAAGACAACTAATTAGACTACAGTAACTACTGGACATGTTGCTTCCTTGTAGCATCCTGGCAGACGGTAAGTTGAATTAGTGTTTTCCAGGGGCCCAGCTCTTCTGCTAGCCCCATAGGCCCTCGCAGAGGCCTACCGATGGCTGGAAGGTGGAGGAGCTCAAAAGCTGAAGGGAAGTCTCAGGCCTAGTCTGTGACCGGGGTTATCAGGTGGCTCACAATGACCTCGGAGGCATGAATCATGGGCTGGCCAGTGTCTTGCATTTGGTATGAATCTTACCTGAGGGCAGTGGGAAAAAGTAGTAGTACTTGGTAGGGCACAATTTAAGCAGTAATATCACCTAAACCCCACTTTACTGTCAACCTGGATCTATACTCTATACCCATTATTTTACTTAATCCTCAAAACATGCCTATTGAATTCAGAAAATTAAAGATAAAATTGTTTGTATTTACTATGAGCTTAATGTTGGTAGGTACCACAAAGTGGGAGTTGTCAACCAAGTTAAGAGAAATCTGTCCATTAATAGAAAAGTAAGAAATCAATTGCAAATTTAAAAAAAGTTAAATACTCAAAAGCAATAACAAAAACAATATCAAAATAAATGAGATAAATGGGAAGCAAAAAAAAAAAAAAAAGATGACTAATGGGATGAATAAGCATCATCACCCTGCACGCTACAGATGAGGAAACCAAGATGGGGAGTGATGTCACGGGTCTAAATGACACAGCTGAACTGGAGCACAGGTTTGTCTGACTCCAAACTCTGCTTTTTCTAGTACAAAACCACCTACCACCTGGAGGGAATTCCAGGTAGAGGATTGGTGTTTCTCTGACTCCTCCAGAAAAGTCTCCAATAGCTCTGCCATTCACCAGCTAAGGAAATGTCGAGTCCCCAAATGTCTGCTCCCACACTGTAAAATCGAGACTAGCAGCATGCAATGCAGATATGAGGGTAAAATGAGATCAGGCATTTTACTACAAGTGCCAGCTTGGGCCCTGGCAAAGTGTGTTAAAGAAGGGGGTGCAGACCCATCAGGTCGGCAAGAGGGCCCTTAGAGTCGGGCCCTCCTTCCCCCCATCATGGAAGTCAATGGTGCACTCTGAATGACAGCCTTAATGAGGCTAGGGCAGCAGGTTTGCCTGTGTAGGAAAGCCTTTCTAATAACTAGCCTGGCCAGTGCTGGCCTGTAAACCTCTGGAACCTACCGGGAACAGGGAACTGGATCTCAGATGTCATAAGCTTGCCTGCAGGGTATTGGCCCATAAAGTGCTTTCTTTAAAACTGTAACTAAGTCTCAATTTTTAAAAATCAACAGATTTAGAATATAATTTTTGGACTTCTACTGAAAGACCAGAAGCTCTGAGCCTGTGTGTTTGCAGGACAATAATCAGTCGGAGCTGAGAAGCTCCTGTCCACTAGAAGGGGGCACTCACACCCCAGTTTGCCCACTCCTACGACTCCCACTCAACTATCCCAGCTCCCATCACCCAAGTACATTCTTGATGGCCCTCAGAGAGAAAGAGAGAGTTGCATCTTCCACTCTGATGGGACATTTGGGACTCTGATGTTGAGGAAATCCTCCATTTCTCAAGCACTGACTGTGGGCACCTAGCTCCCTGTGATAATAAACCGGAAGAGCCACTGGGCACGTCCCAAGAGGACTCACGCTGGAAAATGTTAGACAGATGTCAGGACCGGGGAGGGGTTGGCCTGCCTGAGCTCACAAACACAGAACACTTCAATCCTTTTTCTTAGCTAAAGAAGCGACCATGAGGCTTAGTCCACCAAGGACAGAGAAAGAGTAGGGTTCCTGACTCCTGCCAAGCGGCATGGGCGGCAGTCACCAGCTCCATCTCGCCATCTATACTGGAAGAGAACTGACAACTTTCACTGTACACACCCACATGCCAGCCATTTTCCATAAACAGTACTTTTTCTTACTCCTCAGAGCAACCCTGAGGAGTGGTCAGAGAGGCTGAGGCACTGAGAGATGAGAGCACAACAGCTGTTGGTGAACCAGAAGAATGTGAATGGGGGTGGGGTGGCGGTGGGGGGAATGGCTCCTAAAGGATTAATTTTCAATACAAATGTACCAAAGGTTTCTCCGTTTTTGTTTTAAGAAAAACATCCTGTAGTATCTCCTCACGCAGGGATGACTCCCTGCAGATATAATGAGAAGAGAATTTTAGTTCAAGCTCAACATGAAACAGCAGAGTTACAACTACAATGGCAGTTTCTCAGCCATTGTGGAACCAGAAGCCATGTCACTGAGACTGATTCCTCTCACCAACATCCAGACAACCCCGTCTGGGGCTCCTAAGAATGACTCCATAGGAAGCTCGCTTTCTCCTCTTTATAACGGGCTGCATGGGCTGTGCTGAAGTCCCTCCCAGCCGCTAGCATGCAGCCTGATTACTTAATTGCATGGCTGGCCAGGCTCCTTCCCAGTCATCTCAGGAGCTTTCTCAGGTAAATTACACAGCACCACATGCCAGCTACATCCATTTAGCAAAATGAGAGTTTATTCTCCTCAAACTAGAGACAAAGCAATGCCTGGGCCCCGTGTCTACCTGGATTCCAGTAACGACGTGGCCTTCTCATTGATGAAAGGGGCAAGCAGGTTCATAAGTTCGCCTTCCTCCAGACTCTGGGCTCCAGGGCCACCAGGTATGTGGGCTCCATTGTAGTCCAAAATATTGGAATCTGTGTGCCTTAAATATCCATTTTTGCAGCCTCCTTTGGAATAATCCTCAGTAATCTGCAAATCAAAGTATTTGATCAAATAATGGACTCTGGAGGAGGGGAAGAGGGCAGGTGGAAGAGAGAGAAAGGATGGAGACAGAGAATAAGCAAGTGTAAGTAAGGCAGAGAGAACATGAATGAGGGAGGGGAGACAGGGACGCCAAACAGTCTCTTCATGGCAGGGAGACACTCTGGCAAGAGCACAGAGATATTTAGATCAGTTTCCTCTTCTATAAAACGGGGACAGTAATGCTACCTCCCAAAGTGACCATGAGAACAAGATGAGATGACCAACTCACTTAAGTGAGTGGCTCTGGGTCTTACCCACTACGGCATGTTTCTCCCCTCCTCCCCCGTGGCCCACTCTTTAGAAGTTCTTCCTAAGAAGGGCACAGAACCCAGGCCATGACCAGAGCTTTGGGCACTTATCTATACTTCTGCAATGTAGCCTCCCCATTATGAAACAGAAAGCCCACTTGCTCTTTACAGATACATCCTAATTAGCGTAACTTTGATTTGCCTCATTAGGAAAGTGGAGAGTTCCTCATTCCCATGGAGATGTTATTTCCAGATCCACCTTCTTGGGTCGCGAGGGTCCCAGGAGAGTGGTGCCAAGGATGCATCCAGTTAGAGCCTGTTCTGGGCATGTCTTGAGGTGCTGCAATTAGCATTCTTCCCCCCCTTTCCAATGCTGTAAATTTCTTTACCAATCTATAAATAACTCCCCTCGACTTCATTACTGCTGGTGATATACACTAGCCATCACACCCCTCTCTCCACGCTTGTAAAATGATTAAGGTTTTAAATGAAAGACAAGACCTACACAAATGAGCTGTTATTTATAGGATCTTGTGTGCCACCAATCTAGTTATTACATCCATCTAAATAAGCAACCTCCCAAGAAGGAAAAGTCTAGAACACACTAATAAAAATAGTAACCGCTACCATTTACTGAGCACTTAGTATGCATTTCTATATAAATATCACAGCAAGTCTAACAAGAAGTGTTATTATCTTCACTGATGGGGAAACTTGGGCTTAGAGGCTAAGTAAGGGTTAACCAGGGTCACAGAGATACTGACTGAGACCCAGAATCAAGTCTCATTCCAAAGCCCTGCCTTTTAACGGCTTTGCTCTCCATAACTATCTACATTTTAATGATTTCCCACTCGTGACTCCATGAACTTGAACACTGTGAAGGCTGCAAATGTCAAATCTGCAGCCTCCTATCTCCCACCACATCCCAGTCTTTAGGATCTTTTTCAAACTTGGAGAGTGTTTGCTCCAAATATTCAGTATCAATGTGACTGGAGGAACATTCAATGTGGACAGAGTCAAATTCTCATTGGTGCTGGTCACTCAGGAAAGTTATTCTCCCTGAAAAGCCCTATTTTTATTTGCAAGTATATGTTTGTTTACTGTTTCATTACTGGCTCTCCCACCCAGTCAGTGACTTCTGAGGAGGAAGGGACCTAGTCTCTCGGCTCTCCACAGGCACACAGTAGGCACTCAATACAGGTGGAATGAACAGGAAACCCATGGGACACATCCCAGATTAGATGACTGGGTTGGGCACAGAGAGGGGTAGAGGGGATAAGGAGTTAACTGCCGTGTTCCTACCTTATTAGTCTGCTCCAAATGCGGGTCACTCAGGGAAGTACTCTCATCACCCTCTCCAATTCTGATCGTGTCCTCGTCTTCCTTGCCAGCCGGAAGCTACATGGTGCGTGGAATGGTGTGAAAATGCAACCCAAAAAAGGATGTAGCATGAATATGTATGAATAAGTCAGTGATGACTTTTTTTTTTAATGCAAAACAAAAACAAACCAAAAAAGAGGCAAAAACAAATGCCAAAGCCATGAAATAAAAATGAACTAAAGTTAGAGTTGCTAGTTCTGGAAATCACAAACAGCTGCCTGGGACCAGGCATAATTTAAGGACAAACTCCCCAAGAAATAACTCAAGCTAGTTTCCCTGCCCTTGCACGGCACCTCCCCCCCCCCCACCTCCCCGAGCTGCTGCAAATGGAATATGCTGTCTGTTGTCCTGCTGTTGCTGAATTCACTTTCAGATTACATCAAAGTAACAAGATTTTGGAAAATAGCTATTGATGGGATCGAAAATATCAAATAGCGAGAAAGCAGTAAATGAAATCTATGGTTTATGCACCACTGCTTCTACTTTGCACAGGGCATCAACCTATCTTTGGAGTGTCACACATCTGAGATGGACATCCGAGCAACACTGTCATTTTGCTGACAAATGTCCTCATTGCTAATAAAGAGTATCAGGCTTGCCTGAGGATAACTTCATGCTTTTGAAAACGAAGAACAGTTATTTATAAAAAGTGCATAAATCCCTAATGCTTTAAAGAAGTGCAATTCCCAAAGGTTCTGCAGAATGCAGAACAGGCAGTACAAAGTCCTCAAGAGGGCCAGATCTCTGCTGTCTGGAAGGGTGAAAATTCTAATCATGTAGCACCTGGGTTAACCCAATAAAACATGAGGAAAGGTGGCCATACCCAGGGAGGGAATCAGTCACAACTGTCTCAAAAAGTATAGCAAACCCCATTTCACGAGCGTTAAAACCACAGGCCAAGCGCGGAAGTACCTTGCTAGGCATGTTGAACATATGAGATGTCTAGGATTCTAGCACCATAGTTTTATTCTATGAATCTATACATTTAATCAACTACCCATAATTCTCCCAGCCCAACTTAAAATTTTCTAATCTTCCTTTTAGAGGAAACTCTTGTTTTGGAAGAAGAAAAACAAAACACAGCAAACTAATATCAGAAAAGTCATTTTACAGAAAATATCTCAGTATCAGAATATATTCAATCTAACCACATCCAAATCTGCAATGAGGATCAAATAGAAGTGATAATCACAAATCAGATCTGTATTAACTATCAAGCAATAAGCAGACTAAGAATACGTAAGTATACCTATTAGGGCATACGAGTTTCTAAATACAGGGGAGGAACCCACTCCTGCTATTGGCTTCTTCCCTCATTATTAAAACTTTCTCAGTTATATAGATCAACCAGGACTGTTAAGCTTGTTATGAGAGTATAAAATGTTAAGCCACTATGGAAAAAATACTGGCAATTTCTTATAAAACCAATAACCCAATGATCCAGGAATCCCACTCCTAGGTATTCATCAAGAGAACAAGAAACATGTCCACATAAAGGTTTGCATATGAATATTCCTATCAGCTTTTATAACAATATCCAAAACCCAGAAATAATCCAAATGTTCATCAATAGCAAAATGAATAAACATACTGTAACTTATTCATATATTAGAATACTACTGAGCAATAAAAAGAAATAAACTGTTGATTCATGTAACAACATGGACAAATCTCAAAAACATGCTGAGTAAAAAAGCATTACACAAAAGAAAGCATCCTTTATGGTTCCATTTATGTGAAGGCACAGTCCAGGCACAACTAATCCAGGAGAACAAGATGAGAGAAGTGGACAGGGTGAGGGTGGGGATTGATTAGAAGGGCCATGATCTTCCTAGGGATTGGGGTTGCAAAGGACATACATTTGTAAAAGTTAGCAAATGTAGACTTACAGTTTATTCATTTCACTGTATGCAAATTTAACCTTAAAGAAAAAATGACTACAAAACATATTAAAGTTAAAGATAAGCATGTTGGAGCACTTAGGGGAAAGTGTACTGATGTTTGTACATTAAAATTTATCAAAAAGATAAGCTGAGTGATGATGGGCAGGTGGGAAATGTTAAAAAAATCTAGATTGTGCCGAAACCGGTTTGGCTCAGTGGATAGAGCGTCGGCTTGCGGACTGAAAGGTCCCAGGTTCGATTCCGGTCAAGGGCATGTACCTGGGTTGCGGGCATATCCCCAGTGGGAGATGTGCAGGAGGCAGCTGATCGATGTTTCTCTCTCATCGATGTTTCTAACTATCTCTCTCTCTCTCCCTTCCTCTCTGTAAAAAATCAATGAAATATATTTAAAAAAATAAAAATTAAAAATAAAACATAAATAAAAAAATCTAGATTGTGAGACTACCCTGATTATAGTCTGCTCAAATCACTACTGTTTGTCAATTCTCTCTATCTCCTTATTTAAATGCTCACCCACGGGTTTTTTTTAATCTTTATTGTTGAAAGTATCACATATCTCCCATTTTTCCCCTATTGACCCCTTCTAACCCGCCCCCACCCCCTGGTGATATTTTTTATTGATTTTGAGAGAGAGGGGAAGGTAGAGAGAGAGAAAGAGAAAGAAAAATATCAATGTACAAGAGAAACATCAATCGGTTGCCTCCCGTCAATACATACAGGGGATCAAACCCACAATCTAGGCATGTGCCCTGACCAGGAATTGAACCTGCAACCTTTTTGGTGCACAGACCATCGCTCCAACTGAGTCACCCAGCTGGGCCTGTATGTCAATTCTCAACCACATTTTTCTCTAATACATAAATTAATAACCAGTAAATAAATGTAAAGAAATAGGAGCAACCTCATGAGAGATTTTAAATGCACTGTAAAACAAAAGAACACCTGTGCATGGTCTTTGTGGGTGGTCTGAAGTAAACTGCCAGACACAGGGCAGCAGCGGGCTGCAGCAGCTGGAGGGAATCCACGCCACAGCAACCATTTTGAAGATGAACCCGACCAACTGTCATCAAGGGCCTCCTACTATTTGGACCCCTTTGTCAAATTAAAAGTTGTGGCAGGAGGGCATATAAAAATAAATGATATGCCTATTTTATATCTATATCTAATAGTATTTGTACTTCAGACCTAGTAACTACATATCTGGAAATAAAGCCTAAGGGAAAAAATCCTAAACCCAGAAAAGATTTGAGTCCAAAAGCACTCAGCAGGTAAATTTAAATAGTGAATCACTGAAAACAATCTCCATGTTCAGCAACAGTGAGGCAGTTAGTTAAATTTCAGTGCATTCATAAGATGCTATAACATAACAGTGACTGGAAAAACACAAAAAACAAAACTGTATAGATGTCTTGTGGGCATGCACGTGTCCATACACACAAACAGAGAAGGAAAGATGCCAAAATGCGAGTTAACTGTGAGTGTTTTCAAGTGACAGGATTATGGGGTGATTTCTTTTCTCTGTTTTCCAAGTATTGGGTAATGCTGTGGGTTAATTAAATATTGGAGAAAAATACCGAATTTATCATACAACTGTATTTGCCTTCGTTGTTTTCCTTTTCTAATTTCTAGGCTCCCAGAGAGCAGGATCGGTGCCAGCCCCACTCTGCAAGCCCTGCTGCTCAGAAGAGGCGTGGACACAAGCACATCCAGTGTTCCTGCCTCCTTCTCACAAAGGAGAACCAGGCGCCCTCCCAGGGAGGCAGCTGCCCCTCCTTGTCACCCACCCTCACCCCTAACTTCTCCTCCCTGGGCTCAAGGTTGTTGTGGGAACACCCCCTTCCCATTGCGGGGATGGCGGGAACTATGCTACAAAGGACAAGGTTACTCACAGGGAGCATCCAATTGAAGTGCAATCTGACATATTACTCAAATCTGAACCGGCTGGTATGAAGACCTCAGAGTGGGGAGAGGAAAAGGCCTCTGTTCTCCAAAGGACACAATGGGACATTGAACAGATTTTTCAAAGGACAAATGAACAAACAAACTTGCCATTTACCACTCAAATGAAGTAGGTGAAGAATGAGCTGCTTATTAAAAATGCTGCCTTGGAGAAAAGAAGCCAAGAGACTTGTTTCTCCCTAAATGAATCGCCGATATTCTTGGTTTTCAAAATGCTCCAGAGCCCGGGAGGCTTAGATCAGTAACAGTCCCTCTCCAAGACAGCAGATGGCCAGCGCAGCTTCGATACCTTTGAGCATTTCCCACGTGGAAGGTGGGAGGAGACAGCTTAAAGCCGACAAATCTTTCCCCAGAAATGATGTGGCAATGAGACGTCCATTGACATGACATGCCAGGCTGGTTCAAGACAACTCTGACCAAGAAGATTCCAGGGCCCCAAACAGGCCCACCTGCATTTCAGGAGAACAATTCGTCTTCCGGAAAAGGCTAATAGATGCAGGGGGTAAGGCTCTTCAAGCGGAGAGTTGGGCCAAGTTAGGGGCAAAAGGGAGGAAACAACAAACTCTGCCTCACTGTCACACTTTGGGGTCCTCCCATTGTACACCACGGGCTGAGAACAGAGAACATCAAAGGCAACACATCACAAAGATGAGCAGAGACCAGAAGTCATCAGGGTGAACAAGGCTTCCCTGGTCCTTCCCCAGAGCAAACTAACAGAATGGGCCTCTCTCCCTCGGAACACAATCCCAGGGAACTACAGGCTGCATCTACACTACCCAAATTATCTGGGTGATTTGGCAACTCTCCAATCCCTCAGACTGCACCTCTCTTCCAGATGTGCCATCTGCAGCACAGACCTCAGGGCCAGGCTTGGAGTCAAAGGCATCACAATGTTCTGATCGTGTCCGCACAAACATGGCCCAAACTGAGGAAGCCTGTGGACAGACCTGCTGACCCGAGAGGGCCCTCAAACCCCAACCATGGCCGAAGGAATTTCTCTAGAGGCTCCCCAGGACAGGCGCAGTCTTGAGAAATCTGGGGGGTTGTTTTTTTTTGTAATTACCACATGACAAGGTCGGTTTTTCTTACCTCCACTTGTTCTGTTGACTCAAGTCTGTCATCCCCCTGGAAGCCCAGGCAGGAGAGGTCAAAGATGGTTTTCTTCAGGTGCTGGTTGTCTGTATACAGTTCCTTCACGAGCTGTATGAGGTCGCTGACCTAGAAGGTAGGAGAGAGAACTGGATACCCACAAGCAGACTTCAGCTTCCCAGGACCACACTCCTGGGCACAGCCCTTCCTACTGAGCAGACCTTTCAGCAGCACAGCTTGGAGAACCAGGCGGTCTGATTCCAGGCTTCAGGCTGCCCTGGGGACAGTTGGGGGAAAACACCAGCATGCCTGTCCTCTAATCCCAGAGCCAGCACTTCACAGCAGAGGTGCTGGGCAAGTGGCCTAAGCTAAGCCTCCAATTCCTCATCTGTGGAATGGGTTACTGCGAGAATTGAGTCAGATCATGGTCACAGTGCACTAAAGTCCTTGGTACAGTCTAATAACAGTTAACACTACCTCGTACTTGAGGCCCCTGGGAGGAAAATGCCCGAGAATGAAGTTTCTGAGACTGTCAGAGCCTTACTTTACAGCATCGCCTTCTTTGTACACTTACCTAGCAGTGTCAGTAATAATAATAGTCTTCAATTACAAAGCAATTTACAGCTACTAAAATACTCCCACAAGCTTGAGTCGATTATTCTTTTCAAAAATCTTGAGGAGGTGGATAGACTAGTATAATTATCCCCATTTTACAATGAAGAGCCTGAGGTGGAAAGACCTTCACTGCCCAAGGTCCCACAGCTGGGGGTGCCTGGAGAACAAATGGCAGGTAACAGCCAACGCGCCTCGCCATGTGGGAAAGGGCAGCTGCCTCCACAGAGGCACAGCCAGGCTGGAGCTGAGATCCGGACGCTCCCAGCCCAGTGCTCCCCCTTAAGGTACAGGCCTTGCTAGGCCAGGTACAGAAGCAATTGAGCAGACACCACCTTTGTTCCCAGCAAGTTTCAAATCCCAATGGCCAGTAACTTCCCAAGGACTTCTTTACTTGTTAAGTGGGAAATCCTACCCACCCAGACTATCTATAGCAGACGTCCAAAATACACCAACACCTGAGTACAAACTGAACCCGATCCTCAAGGTTATAATGGGAAATATAAGATATTCTGATCCTATAAACACTATGTGACACTTACTACATGCCAACCAAATGAACAACTTCCTGCCTTAACACAGCCACAGTAGGTACTAGTAGCAGCTATATCGTCCCGTTTTCTTTACCTTCAAACATAAAAATGCCTCATGCTCCTTGCTTTACTCCTCCCACAATACTGAAATTTTCACAGTTCTCCTTTCTACTAGTATTTCTTACTTCTGTGCCTTACACTGGCTATTTCCCCTTTTCTGCTAAAAAAGCCCTCTACCCAGATAAACTCCTATCCATTCTTCAAAATCCACTTCAGGGCCTCACTTATGCTGAGACGCTTTCTCCCCAACCCCAACAGTTAACCTTTCCTTCTCTGCTACCTCCACACCCTGCACATCTGCCTATTACAGCAACCCCTGCACTCCCCATTGCAATTCCTTATTTACAAGTCTATTCACTCTATCAGAATGTAAGTTATTCCAAGACAGAAACTGAATCTGTCATACAAGTATGATAATTTTACAATAAAACAGTCTCCTCTGAGCTCACACTTCCTATTCTTATTCTATTCTTAGAACCTTGAAATATTAAACCATTCTAACCACACCAACAATCAACAGATTGAAAAACCTTTTTAGTTTTAAAAAAGAGTTATTGATCAAACTTGAACGTTTATTCTTTCAAAAAGCATCTATTAACTCCCACTACGTGTGCCAGGTACTGGAAAACTACAGATAAATGGGGTGCTCTTGGCCTAGCAGAGGAAATAGACAACACCCCGACAATTGCAGGCCCGCATGCGAAGGGAATCGATGTGCCTGGTACAAGAAGAGAGGTGAGCGACCTGAGGGAAAGGTGGCCCAACTCTACGTGGAGGGACTGGAGAGCATGTCCTACAGCAGCTCGAGCTGGGCTGGTCCTTGAGCCTAAGGAGTGTATCAGACCTGGGGAGGGCTCTCCAGCTAACGCACGTGAAGGAGCAAAGGCAAGCAGGGAGGAGAGGGAAGAAAGGAGAGAAAGGGGGTTTGAGAATCTTACACCTCTGATCAGGAACCCAAGAGACAACAAATAACCAAAAGAGCATTGAAAGTAACAGGCAAATACCTTTTTCTTAAGTTCTTCTTGAGAAAAATGCTCCACTTGAAACCGATTGTGCTCTTCAAGGCAAATACTTAGATAAGATGTTTGATCACTATAAAATGAAAATGGTTCTTCTGCTAAAAAGAAAACAAAGTGGCAGGAGGAGAAAAAGAAAATCAGAAATAGATCCTTCCCAGATCAGTCCCAGTGCAATCCATCTCTGGCAGTTTGAATTGGGTGGGGGTGGGGACAGAGGGACAGAAGTACGCATAGGGAGTCTAAGCTTTGGAGCAAAAGTAATTTTCCCTTCTTTCTCTACAGGCTGATGTCTCAAAGTGTGGTTTCATCATGGGCTGCAGAAGCTTTCACTGTAGCCAATTCTGAATTATAATTTGCATATCAAGTGTTGTGCCTGAGTGGCACAAGAAAATGGTGATTTCAGTTTAAAGGAGGGAATGATTCTGTTTAGGTGAGAATACAGGAAAATTAGATGTGACCTTCAAGGGTAGAACTCAAGGGAAATAAATGCCTAATGTATTTTTTACTGGCCCCAGAGCCTCCATGGTAGCAAACATACCCAGTGCAGAAAATGCCTGCTACATCTTAGATAAGAGAGTCGAGTCACCTACATAAGGGCCCGCTTGCTCTGCAGCAGCCGTCTTCAACCAGTGTTCCGCAAGAATGTTTAAAACATGCAATACCCGACTATGTAGTCAGGGGCACTGACCTCTTTCCCCTTAGATTGTCAAATAAAAAAATGACAACAGCCAACACAACAATAGCCGTCCAGTGGTGTGAATAAACCAAAATTATACCCTTTTGTTGTTGTTGTTAGATCAGCAAAAAAAAATATATTTTTGGTGTGCTGCAGAATGTTATAGTTAGTTTATGTGCCGTGAGATGAAAACGGCTGAAATTGCTGCTCTGCAGCAAAGGTCACATTCTAATAGGGAGGGAAGGCGCAGGGAAGGGGCAGGCTGTTTACTGAGTGAGGCACATCCACAGACATGACCTCATTTAACACACGGGGTAACAGCTGCTACACTTAATGCACTAGGAAGAGCTGCACTTCAAAGGAAGATGTCCTGGCTCACATCTGGGTAAACCAAGTCCCACTCCACCCCTGAGCCTCATTTCTTCATCTGTAAAATAAAGCCAATACCTACTCTACCTAACGGGATAATTGTCAGGATCAGGGATGAGAAGTTAATTGCCTGGCACTGTGTCTTGTACATAGTAGTTGCTCAAGAAATGGCAAGCCCACCACTATTACCAATTTATCCCACACATGCCAGGCTAGAGATACAGAAAGGGAGAAGATTCCAAGCCAGACGCTAAGGGGCTCAGGTTCTAGGAAGGGAGAGGGCCAAACATTCCTGTGAGAAGCACAGCAATACAAGAACCACGGGACCCTCATCTTGCAGCCCTCCCTAAATGAGTCCACTGTGGTCACAACAATGCAAAAAGCAGTGTTTGAATATGAAGCAGCAACCTCACCCTCATGTGTCTGTAGTCCGGGCTCTGCATGGGGTGCTGTGGGAGGCAGAGCCCGGACGTTCTGGGCGGCCAGGGCTGTTGTAAGGGGTATTGTAAGGTTCCAAGGTGACCTGGAATTAGAAGTATCACATGCTACAGAACCCGGGAGAGGCAGAGGGAAGCAGTCCTGCAGCAGAGCTCTGCAGAATTCACACATTTGCTGGGTCTTCCACTATGAAGACCGAAGCCAGACGGCTACAGACTGGGAGAGAAAACACTGTCACCACGAAAAAGGACCCGCAGATGAAATCCTGTGGTGACTCGTGTCCTACTGGAGTTTAGGACTCCCTTAGAGTCCAGTCCCAGTCCTCCAAGTGGAAAAACCAAAGAGAAATAAATACAAGAGCGTGTACCTTCCCGCCTCCGTATTTCACTGATCTGCTCCTCCAGCGTCTTTTGCAGATTCTGATAGGTGAGCACATCCCGCTCCAGCTGCTTCCGCAGCGCAAGGATGCTGTTTAACTCAGCCTGCAGGTTGCTGACACTTGGTAAAATAAGACAACAGAAATTAAAAAACAAACCTGTTTGTGCTTTAAGATGCAAAACTCTGCCAGCCTTCCCTTTGATTTTTATGTCATTTGTGGTTGTTTCTGGTTATAAAAGTAAATATGTTTATTATAGGAAATTGAAAATATAAGACAAAAGAATAAAGAAAACAAAAATTACCATGATCCCACTACCAATTAACACTTGGCAGACTGTATTTCCTCCCAATCTTTCCCCCCGAGTATTATTACAAGGTTGAAATGGACATACAATGCTAAGTTGTGTGTTCCTCACTTAAATATTTCCCTACACATTTGAAAATTGTTTGCAAACATCACTTTTTGGCTCTGTAGCATTAACTCCTCCCCTATCGGTGTGCATCGGGATCACTTCCAGGCTTTTGCTACAGATGGAAATAAGTGAAATAGTTTAACTCTGCAGAATGTCTCTGTTGGGAAACGCCTGTGAGGGCTTGGGCATAAAAAGGGAGGCTCTCCGGAGCCCAGTGT
Source organism: Myotis daubentonii (assembly GCF_963259705.1). Taxonomy (NCBI): domain Eukaryota; kingdom Metazoa; phylum Chordata; class Mammalia; order Chiroptera; family Vespertilionidae; genus Myotis; species Myotis daubentonii. The sequence continues at coordinate 67,590,693 of NC_081850.1, read as the reverse complement.
CACCTGGCCCCCAGGCTTCAGAAGCGAGGAGACAAGAGAGAATGTCTGTGTGTCACTCCAAAAAGAGGTAGTATAGGGTAAGGGCGAGGGACAGGAAAGGAGAAAAATAAAGAACAAAGAAAGTCAATAAAAAGAGGGAGGGAAGGACCAATTTAAAGACCAACAGAACTCCACTGTGGTTGGTCAGCCCCGCCCAAATACATGGTGGAATGGGTTATCTTAGGAGGGGGAGCCAAGTATGACTCAGGGTCACTGTGCCACCGTGCTAAGCTATATAGAGAGCAACCTGGAACTCAGAGGAGGCCATGAAAATGCACACCTCCCAGAAATGGCATTGACCTTGGGGAGGACTGTCCAACAGAATCCCTCTGATGGAAATGTTCGGTATCTGCACTATCTAATACAGCAGCCACGAGCTAAAAGCGCCTACAGAGAGTTTGAGTTTGAACTGTGACTAGCACACCAAAGAACTAAATGCCTAATTTTTTAAAATTTAAACTTAAATAGGCACATGGTTAGTGGCTCCTAATTGGGCCATGCACGTCCACAGGAAGGACTGTGAACTCCTACTGCTGTGCACACAGCAGAGGTCTGAACTGTTACCCCAGCTCCCAGAGGAACAGAGACCCCAGCCGAAATCGGAGTAACATAAACACGCTTCACTGAACTCGGTGCCTAAGCCTTGTTCCACACTCAGGTTAGTTTCTTAAGACAAGTTCCCAGCAGTGCAATGACAGTCAAACTATATGAACATTTCTCGAGACTACCAAAACACACTAACCCGTCAGAAAGCCTCCTTTTTCGGACACCAAGTAATGTATCACTCCCTTCCAGCATCTGACCCATCGTTCCCTGAGAGTGTCCATCAGCACTTTGGAACCGTCTATGTGGCTTTTTCTAGGAAGAGAGCCTGTAAGCTTTCATCAGACTTTTCAAAAGGAGTCCACACCCCGAAACAGATACAAGCTATTGCTCTAAGTATATGTGCTGCAGACTCAAGCCCCACTTCTCCTTCACAAATTTCTTTCAGCTCCATCCACCGGACTGCACACATAAATCAACATATATTGGAAGGAAAATAAACCATTATGTCTAATCTTCTATGCTCACTGCTTTGACGATGGCTCATTGTGAAGCCGTCTTCTTGCAAAGCCAGGGGCCCTACCAGCAACTTGTACCTACTTCCATTTCAAGACAATCATAATGACCAATTTGTCAGGCTGATGGAAAACCTTCCAGAGTGTCACAGCGCAGCACGCGCTTGGATACGGCTGGGCTGCAGACACATTTAACCAGGGAAAAAGAAAAAAGGAGATTGTTTTAGCAAAGCTCGTGCGATTAGGGCTGGGAAAGCTAACTGCTTCGCTCCCTCTTCCATTCGCTGCTGCGCCCCTGTCTATTATTTATGTTTCCCCAACTCCAGAGTCTTTTCAAGGTGCAGGGATTTGGTGGAACAAAAGAAGCAAAGGAAGCAAAAGCCCTGTGCTTTCCTCTCTCTGGAACATGGTAGGGAAAGAGGCAGAAATGAGCAGTCAGAGACCCAAGCACCAAAAGGCAAACCACCAACAGCTAGCTCCATGACCTCAGGTCTTAGCCCTAATTTCCTCCTCTGTAAAACAGGGTGGTATCTTTCCTTCAAGATTGTCTTGAGGATTAAATGAGGTGTTATATGGGAAAGAACATAGCATAGTGCCCAACACATACTTAATACTCAACACATTATTTCTTCCTTCCACATATCCTGAAAACTCCCCCCAAAAGATAACATTTGTAAGCCGAATGTCTGATTCTCATGAGTTACATCAGTGATTCCCATCTGGAAACAACCCTGGCGCCCGAGAACAAGTGGCAATATCTGCAACACTGACAGTTGTCACAACTGGGGCGTGGAAGGGAGCTCCCGGCATGTGGTGGAGAAAGTCAGAGCTGTTGCTAAATGAGACAATGCACAGCCCCTCCTAACAAAATATTACCCAGCCTCAAATCCCAATAGAGCCCAGCGAGAGAAAGCTAAGTCCCAGGGAAGTAAAAACTGTCCGAGTTCTCAAGAGAGACGTCTCGGGAAGGGCAGAGGCTCGGGAGCCAGGGAGGTCTGAGCTCTGGTTGTTCCAAACTGTAGACGCCTGGACAATACCCTGACCACCTCCGAGAACTGACTTCCACTCCTTGCCCCTCTAGTCCCACCCCAGCCCCAACCAGGAAGCCATGGCAACCTTGTTCCACAGTATCTCTGTCCACTTCCTCTGCTTCTGTGCTGTTTTGAAATGAACCCCAGACATCATCCCTTTCACCTGTTGGTGCATAGAGAGATGATTGCTTGGTGCATAGAGAGATGATTGCTTACTATGAGAAATCACTGAGGCCACCCCTGTGTTTACAGATGGGCAAACAGCGGCTCAGGACAGGCCACTTGCCTGGGTACACAGAGCTAGGGCTACGACAAGACCTCTAGCCTGTAATCAACTCTCCTCGCCACACTCCCAGGCACCAAATCATCCCAGCAATTCTGTAAAGACACAAGTCACTTGAGTGAGTTGTGGGGTTCTGTCACTCATCACCCATAAGACTTTGGACAAGTCGCTTAACCGCTCATGGAAAATGCTTTATGGAAAACAGGAATAACAGTACTTACCTCACAGAACTGCTGTGAGGATCACTGGAGATAATACATAGAAGCACCTTCTAAATCTATAATAATGTATTATAAAAATCTGAGTGAAAATCCTAAATTTGTTGTCAAGAGTCAGACAATTCTTGCTAGAAAATAGGTATATCTGGCTTAAAAAAGGCAGTCACCATCCAAACACTTTGAGCTTCCTAGGCAAACTTTGCTGCCTCAGAAACAACCAGCACTTATTCAAATAAGTGCTCACACTCACATATGTGTGATGTCCAAACAGAAACCCTTACCTGTCTGAGTCCTGCAGAGATTTTACCAGGCGGGCATAGATGTCCTGCTCTTTCTTTAAGACCTGAATCAGCTCTTCATAGTCTAATTGTTGCTTTTCCTGGAAATGACAATGGGTATCTGACATTAAGAGATGAATTTTAAAAGAGCACATCCTTACATTATGCAAACCTAGGTGGGTGCTTCTGGTTTCTAAATCCAAACAAAGGTGATCCCTAGTGCCGGGCTCTGGATCAGGCCACGGTCAGTGAGCACCACCTGCAGGAGGAGTGGGGAATGACCGGCCATCACTTCCCTCTGAATAAAGTGGAGCTGTGCTCCCAACACTAAATATCTATCACAGAGAACCATCACAGTTACCCTATTTGCCCATCATCAAGTAGCCATCCCTCAGAGCTTCTGGTTATTATTTTCACAACACTACAGAGAATGCCTTTCCACACTGCTCTTGTTCAAAAAAAAAATTTTCTAAACCCAAACCTGGCAAGTATTAGGAATAAGGGGCTTACATTCAAGTAGAAGAGGTCGAGTGAGTCGTGCTTTCAGGCATCCGAACGGAGTGATGCTGCCAGTACAGAGACCTGCCTGGAGCTCTGCACCTTGCAGCTACGTAGCCCAGGTAACTAGTTAACAAACCTCTATGAGCTTTAGTTTCCTCATGTATGCACTGGGGATGTAATTTTGTGAATTAGCCCTCACAAATGTGAATTTTTATTTTATTGATTTTTTTTAGAGAGAGGAAGTGGGGGAGAGAGAGAGGGAGAAACATCGATTCATTGTTCCATTTATTTATGTATTCATTGGTTGATTCTTGTATGTGCTCTGACCAGGATCGAACCCACAACCTTTTCGTATCGAGACGACACTCTAACCAACTGAGTTACCCAGCCAGGGCACTATGAATTTATTTTTAAGGTTCAATTTTGTCTTTGCCTCTTACCAGTTCTGGGGCCTAGGAGGTAATTTACTGAAGCCTTGGTATTCCATCTGTAAATGGTAGACAATAATCACCACCTCGAGGAGTTATAGAGCAGATAAAGTTAAATGTGTACTAGAAGGGATCCCGAGAGAAATGGCCAATGCCAGTATTGGGGCAAGAAAATCAAGAACAATACAATTTTGTAATGCCAGGAAAGATGGAATTGCTTAAATAATGATGCAGTGTGTTTCCAGAAGGACAAGGGAGCCAGTTTGAAAAGGCCACGTCTGGCCCTGGCCTGTATGGCTCAGTTGGTTGGGTGTCATCCCGTGCACTGAAACATTGCCAGTTCAATTCCTGGTCAGGGCACATGCTGGGTTGTGAGCTTGATCCCTGTGGATGGCATGCAGGAGGCAGCCAAACAATGCTTCGACATTTCTCTCTCTCTTTCCCTCTCCCTTCCTCTCTCTCTCTCTCTAAAAAAACAAACAAACAAAACAAAACAAAAAAATCAGGCACTCCTCCTCCTGGAGCATGCCTGTGCCTTTTCCTTTGCCTTTGCCTTCCCCTTCCTCTTCTCCCTCCTGCCCCCTCACACTCCCTGCCCCAGCATGTTACCATTATCTTCCTCACGCCTAAGCGCCAAGGGCCCTTCCTTTACCTCCATAACTTTCTCCTAAGGCCATTTCTTCTAGGAATTACTTCTTCTACCTCTGTGATTTATCAAAAAAAATGTTCTCTTAAAGTTAAAAAGAAATCAATAAAAAAAAATGTTTTTAAGAAAAGGCCAACTCTGGAATAATTTGAGCATCAAAATAAATAACAGTAACATTATAACCTACTGAATAAAATATGAATTCTTGAGTCCATATTGATATGAATAAATGGGAAGAAGAGTGCGCTTTTCTTTAAAGTAGAACAACAACTAACAAATGTAGAAGGAATGATGGAATTAGAAAACTCACCGTTTGCCAACCATCGTGGGAATTAATAATTCAGCCAAGAAACATAAAAGGAAACTAGTGGGTGAAAGTTTAAAGATCAAGGTATTTACATAAATTCAGAACACCCTCACACACACACACACACACACACACACACACACACACACACAAATACTTAATTACGAATGAAAATAACTATAGCTGAGACACCTGGCAGGCACCATCTTCATAAAGTTATCAGTCAGCGTGGCCAGTAATGGGACAAATTGAAATCATGTGCCATCGGACAGGACACAATGAGAACACAGCATCGCACCCGTGATATTCCTGCCCAAGAGGCCTAGCCACCTGCTTGTGGGTCCGAGGGCTCCTTGTGAGCAGCACAGTGCCTGGCACAGGTCAAACGCTGCCACAATACGTGCAGACCTGATGACTAAATATCTATGAGGCAACACAGGGACCCACAGGAATCTTAGGAGCACAGAGTCTTGTGGATATTTTGCATAATGGAGTCCGAGTGAGTCAACATCTTCCTAGAAGCAAAATGTTCACCCTTGTTAAATAAATGAACTCTTTGGAGCCATTTGAGCCATTTCATCAATCACCTATTCCCTTGTGTTGAATCATGCCCCATTAGAAAGAGCTGACAAACCAATGGGTCTCCTTGGCATAGAGGCAGAGGGGTGCCAGGAGGTCAGTAAGGACAGGCACCTCTGAGCAGGAGCAACCTCCACACTGTCCCTCCAAACAAGAAACAACCCAGACAGGAGGCCACTCATCCCACAGGAGACACGATCACCACGCATCTACTGTGTCTGATCTGCAGTTTGTTCTCTGCAGCCCAAGAATACCACCCAGCCAGCTCACCACCATCCCCTTGGCCCATCTGAGAACTGTCCCTAAAACACAGGGACGAGAGAGGGAAGACCCCTCTCTCCTCTGCGAGCTAGACCCTGGGTCCTCACGAAACTAGTATGATTCTCTCCAGAGATTCAGAAATGTGAACTGAAACACCATCAGTCTGGGAGTTGCTGGGTGTGACTCATGTCAAAGACAGAGTCCTAACACTGGCCAGTGTTGCTCACTAGTTAGAGCATCGGCCTACAGACTGGAGGGTCGAGAGTTAGATTCTCAGTCACAGGTGGGTGTGTGGGAGTGCAGGAGGCAACCAACTGATATGACTCTCTCACATTGATGTTTCTCTCTCTCTCTCTCTCTCTCTCTCTCTCTCTCTCTCCCTTCCTTCCTTCCCTTCCTTCCACTCTCTCTAAAAATCAATGGAAAAAAATATCCTCAGGTGAGGATTAACAAAAACAAAACAAAATAAATAAATAAAAAGACAGAGCCCTAGGGTGAAGCTTCTGCTGTCCATGGGCCTGGTGCAGGTTCTCTCTCCCCAGGCATGGCTGCTGGACTCTCCCCTGGCATCTGCGACACCCTCCTTATGCTACCAGTAAACACTCCAGTTCATTGCTATTTTGCTCGAACTACTCAATGTTGTATATTAGGCTTCTGGCAACCAAAAGAACCTTAACTAATACACTACATTATTTCTAATCCTCTCGGGAAATTAGCATGGAATTCTCCATTTTACAGATTAGGAAGGTGAGTTCCAGAGAGATTAAGAGACCTGACCCAAGTCCTAGAGCTAATAAGTAGCAGAACTGACATTCCAACACCAAAGCCGGGCATTTTCTACTCTGCCCCAGCTTCCTTAACGACATGAAGGAAACACATGCAATGTGTTGACCACAATCTGAAGAGATAGTAACAAGAGGACTTAATGGCTCACTTCTTGATAATGAGGGCAATTTAGTGGCCTGGTAGATGGGTGGTGTCTCTCTTGGTAGCTATGACACAGCCCTGCAATAAAGATATTTAATATCCAGGAACTTCAGCAACGATGTTCCAAACATGTCAACAGCCAGGGTCTAAAAAGCTCTGGCTGCTGCAAGTTTAATATGGTCAGTGGTTTTACTCTCTGTTCTTCAATTCCCTGAGCATCCAGCATTCGTTCTCAGGATCACACAATAATTAGAAGGGAAACAGACTGCCCAGAGTAAATGGGGACATCATTACAGCCTCAAGTTCTTTGTAGAAATGGGAAGAGGATAAAACCTAAATTAACACAAAATGGCCAAGGGCATAGCAAAAGAAATCCACATTTTCTACAAATAAAGAACTGCAATCTGAAAAGTATACCTTTGGGAGTGGGGGCGGAGGGAGGGGGACTATAGCCTCTAACAGTAGGGATTTCTTAAACTGACACCTTGAAATTTACAATTCCTAAATGATAACTTATAAATCCTTATCCACAATTTGCAATTAGTCTTGCAGAATAGAATTAAAACCTTTGCTAAAATACTTAGGCATTTTGCACAGTAATTTAAACATCAGGTTCTAAATATAAGGGAAATGCCCATGAAATGACTTTTTACTTGTGGTTATATGAAAGTACAAACACCACTCAGACCAAAAAAACCTAAACACAGAGAGGTGCAGATCATCCAACTCAGACTGTTCACTAGATTCATAAACATGTTATTCAACATTTACATACTTTTTACATGACTAAAACATGATGCAAAATAGCAAAATTTAACTAAATGTGTCCATCTAGAACACCTGATGGGGTGCTATCTTGTTTCAAAACAGACTGTACCTTAGACAGGTTAGAGTGTATCCTAATACCCAACTAAATTTGGTCAAAATAAAATAACTATACGTAGGTTAGAATTACAAAATGTCAGTTCTGTGAGGTTTCATTATCGGACTTACCCAACGAAGTGACATAGCCAAGAGAGGAATCCAGGCCTGCAGACTTCTGGCCTGGCTCTAGCTCCTCACTAGTCTATGCTAACACTCTTATTCCAAAAACACAGAAAAATGCAAACCCATAAATGGTCAAAGTTAAGAAAGAGCTCCCACTGTCCAGCCAATGATGCCCTCTGGACCGAACTGATACTGAGCTGATACTTAGTGCAATGGCTAGTACTGATGCTAAAATACTGAAGTACTTCTACACCCGTTGTAAAATAACCCCTGATCCATCCACCCCAACTAGCCCAGCTGTCCTGGCCCCTCCCTGTAGACTCCTAGGAACCTCTCCAAGACCCAATAACTATAGTGTTGGTCCCTGGCACACAAGCAGGCCTCCAGGACCCTGCTCCAGCCCTACTGCCTGAGTCTATTCCCATAGCTGGGCCCGTGCTGCATCAATTAATTATTTTGAGACTCACCCTTTGCAAAACCACACATCATGATCAGAGCCATTCATCAGAGAACTAATTTGTGTAAGAGTCTGTCCTAAATGCATGAACTTAATTAAAGTCAGCTTTCAAAACTTGAACTCCTTTCCTTTCCCATTTCTGGCGGCCAAGTTGCATTTCATTCAAGCTGGGGTCAGAACAATATTTACGCATCTCTCACAAAGCAACAGAGTCATTCATTCACTCAACAAGCACTTACTGAGCCAACCACTGGGCTAGATGTTGGGGCTCAACACAAGCGTCAGTTCTCTACCTCTGAGGTGCCTGCCCATGGTGCACAGGGGCTCAAGTGACGGGAAAGCAGAAAGGTGGATCCTGTAATGTCAACACAAGACCTAAGTGCTAGGATGGGTGGGCGTGCACAGTGCAGTGCACCAGAAAGGAAGAGAGACATCACTACTAAGCGGGTTCAGGGGAGGGGCCACAGAGAAGGTGACACTAGAGGGCCATTAGAGATGTTCAGGAGTCACCAGGTGAACAAGGAAGAAAAAGGAATTCCAGGAGATGGAACAACGCGTGCAAAGATGGCGTCTTCGGGAACCTGCAAGAAGTTGGCTGTTGTTAGTGATGATAAGGAATGAAAGAAAATGGGACTGGGAGATAACTTGGGAGCAGATAAGGAAGGACTGCTGTGCCCTTTTCCATGTGCGTTTGAACAGGAAAATGTTCTTAACACCTGAGATTACCTAGTTCTTGACAGGTGAACCTACAGAGCAAACATGAGGTTCATGTTTTAAGGAGCCGCGATTTCTGTTTCCTGTGCAGTGCAAACACTAATGTTCGGCTGCGGAATACTAATCTGTAAATTACACAGACTCACGGCCCCTCCTCTTACCTGTTGTAAGCTCAACTATCAGCAAAAAGGCATCTGAGGCTTCCTAGATCAAAGGAATTACCAAACATGTGTCAGAAAAGAACATGAATTCGCATGTGAACGTCCCGCTTCAGGCACGCTCACCTCGGAGAAGATGCTTCTGCTGCCTGGTGACTGTTGAGAGGAGCACTTTTCTGTTATTAAGTCTTCACTCCTGAATTTGAGATCCTCCGCAGTCATTAAGTAACGATTTTGCTGTACTGCTTCTGAATCTTTGCCACTGAATTTCTAAAGAAACAAAACAAATCATAAGGAAGTTTTCATCAAAAAATACATTAAGAGATTATCCCCTGCACTTTAAGGAAAGATACTTTTTTTCTTCACAATGTCCTCTAAGGAACTTCCATCATCCCCAAATACTGGCAATTACAAAACTGTAATGCACCCCATTTGTGTGTGATTACAGCTGGAAGAGCAGATGCCAGCATGGTGGTGGTCATTACAAACCTTCCTTCTGGCACCACTGAGACAGCCTCCCAGCATGTGCGGAGAGCAAAGCCCAGGCTCTGGTCCATGGGACTGGGTTCCAATCCTGAGTCCCCCTGACCAGTGTGACCTCCGGGTCTGTTTCCCATCCCACGGGGTTACTGCAGTGATTAGGGAGATTATGTAAATCACAACCACCAAAGGGCAGTGTCTCTTGAAATATTACAAATTTGATAAAACTTGAACCATCCATATCTGTGGGGAGATTTGACTTCCAGGAAGAAAAAAGGCAAGACTGCAAACACTGCTCTGGGGTCTGGTCACACATGTAAAGCTCCTTCATGCTGATGCACAGTGCAGTTTCCCCTGCCCGACCCCTGCAGAAGAGGTGACAAGCAACAACACGGCAGAACTGGAGACCATTTCTCTGGTCTTGTGCCCAAGTTCAAGCATGGGATCTAGACCTACCTACTTAACACCTGGTAACCCCTGAACTAGGTTTCTGCACTCTGTCAGAAATTCAGGGCAAGAACCACATCTTATTCCTTAGCCTATCAGAATTAATTCATCATGTCAAGCTTGTCAGAAAAATTAGATGAACACACCCCAAAAAGCAGCAGAGACAAATTTCTGTAAAAACCCATTGATCTGTAAAAGGAAAAACTAGGAATCAAATAGCCAACACTGAATTTCTAGAATTTTCATAATACTATTGTGCTTGTTACATGTTTATCTTTATTATTATAAAGTCCAATTATACATATACTAGAGGGCAGGTGCACAGATTCATGCATGGGTAGGGTCCCTCAGCCTGGCCTGCACCCTCTCGCAATCCGGGACCCCTCGGGGGATGTCGGACTGCTGGTTTCGGCCCCATCCCCAAGGGATGTAGCAGTGCCGAAGCAGTGGTGGCTGCCGGGGAGGAGCCTGAGCAGGGGCTGGGCACCGTGCTTCTTCTGCTCATCCCAACCCTGCTGAGCTTGCCACTGCGCCGCACGGTAGTGCTGCCACTGAGGCATGAGAGGCTCCTGCCACCACAGCTGCCAGCGGTGAACCCGGCTTCTGGCTGAGTAGCACTCCTGCTGTGGGAGCGCACTGACCACCAGGGGGCAGCTCTTGCACTGAGCATCTGCCCCCTGGTGGTCAGTGCACATCATAGCAACCCGTCAACCGGTCAAGTGGTCAACCTGTCATAATGGTCACTTAGGCTTTTAGATAGATAGATAGATAGATAGATAGATAGATAGATAGATAGATAGATAGATAGATATTAATAGCACTGTAAAGCTTAAATAGAAAACAGTCACCTCCACCTCTCCACTTCTCAGCTCTTAGTCCCAATCCCAGAAAAAAACAACTATCGCAGAAGTCTTAAAATTTAGCTCTTATATCATCAGCTCCCCCCACACACTTTTCCTAATAGTTATATCACAATTTTAGTAAATCAATATTCCACATTTACATTACTATGGCCAAAATACTGTTCATGCTCAGCCACACATACTAAATTCCATGATTACATTTCCTTTCCTTTTCAGTTCTTTACTTTTCTTGGAATCAGTAACAACTGCTTTGTTCTGTTTGTCTACTTAGTTCATAAAACTAAACCATGTACTTAATGTTACCTCCAAACTCTCTAAAACAGTGGTTCTCAACCTTCCTAATGCCGCGACCCTACAGTTCCTCATGTTGTGGTGACCCCCAATTTCATTGTTACAAATTGAACATAATTAAAGAATAGTGATTAATCACAAAAAACATATGTAATTACATACGTGTTTTCCGATGGTCTTAGGCGACCCCTGTGAAAGGGTTGTTCGACCCCCAAAGGGGTCGCGACCCACAGGTTGAGAACCGCTGCTCTAAAAGAACTTAAAAATTCCTCTAGATGGAGTCAGATACTCCAGATAAGTGACATTCCATTTCAATTTCTTTGAGAAATTCTAACTTAAGCTCCCTCAACAGCTCAAATCTGGGCTCCCTACATCTCAGCCATCCGCCTGGGGCTTCACATCCCCGGTGAATTCCTTACTTTCTGGATTCCACGCTTCCTTTTGGTTACTTCCTCATTTAAAATCATCCTCTAGACGTCTCCTGCAAGGAGTCCATGGGAGGCAAACGATTTCAGACACCAAACATCTGGAAATGCCTTTACTCTGCCCTCACTCTTGCTAATAGCTCTGTGAGCACAGAATGCTGGACTGGAAATCACTCTTCTGCTCTGAACTGGACGGTATGACTCACTGGCAGAGCGTTAGCCCGAGGACTGAAGGGTTGTGGGTTTGATTCCTGGTCAATGGTACATACCTCAGCTGCAGGTTCAACTGCCCCACGTGGGAGGCAACCAATCAATGTGTCTCTCTCACGTCAATGTCTCTCTCTCTCTCTCTCTCTCTCTCTCTCTCTCTCTCTCTTTCTCTCTCTCTCCTCCCTCCTCCTTCCCTTCCACTCTCTCTAAAAACCAATGGGAAAAATATATCCTCGGGTGAGGATTAAAAAAAGGAAAGGTAAAAAGAAATAACTCTTCCTCAACAATCTGAAAATACTGCTCTCCCATCTTCTGGCTTCGTGTTCCAGCTGAGAATTCTGTCATTTTGAAGACTTTGTATGTCACCCATATTTTCCTCTCTCTGGAAGTTTTTTGGATGCTCGCTTTACCCTCGCTTTGTGTTCTGAAATTTTACAAAGATATGCCTTGAGCTGCAGATCTTTATCATCCATTGTGCTAGAAACAGAGCAGGCCCATTCAATGCACAGCTATCTGTCCTTCCATTTTGGAAATTTTCTATTACTTTGAAAATTTCTTCCCTCTGCTTTACCTGTTTGTTCTTTCTGGAACTTCTTAGTCATATACTGGAGCTCTTCAATCAAGGCTCCAATTTCCTCTTTTCTCTCCCATTTTCTGCAAAACTTGCTCTTTATCTTCCAACTTCTCTAAGTCTTGTATTAAACTTTTTCTATCTATACCAATTTACAATAGGTTGCTCTTCTTTTCCAAATATCTTTACCAGAGCCTGATCTCATTTATTATCTAAACATGTTAGCGTTGAGTTTGTCATGCTGTCTAGTTTTCTTCCCATCCTCCACTGTTTCTATCTCCTCTACGTAGCTTTGTTCTGTCTGTTTGGTCTTTGTCTTTCCTCTGAGACACTTCTCTCCTGTTTGACGAACTCCAGCCTCCAAGCACGTTTCAATGTAAAAGTGCTCAGAAGTTCTGAGTGTGGAAAGACCCATCGCTGGCAGCCTTACAATGGGGACTCAGCTATTCTATCAGCACCTTTCCATGTTTCCCCTTTCAGAGGAACCCACAGCTGGGTACACACACGTCCGCTTCCTCCACTCTGCTTTCAGATGCACTCAGTGACCTCCAGACCAGCTCCCCAGAGAGTAAAGCTCCCATTTCCAATTAGTGAAGAAAACAGGTCATCAAACTGCCCAGTGTTCCAGCCCCTGTCCTGTTTACTAAGACACCAGGTACTTGCACTGCCTGCTGAGCCTTTCTGGGTTCTATAGGGTAAGCCAGCTTGCTTCTTCTTAGCTTTTCATCCCAAAGCATGTAGCAGCAATGTGGAGAAAGAGGAAGCCCACGTAGTTACCACCTGCCCATTCATTTATCATCCAGACAGTGACCTGTTGTTGCATACTCCCCTCCTCCTAGGCCTGTGGGTTTATACCTTTTTACCCCTCCACTGCCATGTTAATGAGGTCTCAGCAGGAAGCAGAATTAAATACCCATCCATGTTGGATCCATCATGGTCCCTGTTAAGTCTGAGCTGAATCAAACATGATCAAACAAGAAGGGTCTTCCAAGACAAAAAGGAGCAGTTAGAGGAAAGTACGGCAGAGTGAAAGGGCACGGAAGGAATGGGCAACAGCAAGTTCCTGCGGAAGACCTACTCAAGGAAGCAGGGGGGCGCCAGAGCAAAGGAGATCAGGGCCAGAATGGGATCTGCCACTTACTAGTCATGTGACCCACGATAAGTTCCTTCCCTTTGCTGAGCTTCCATTTCTCCAAACTTACCTCCCTGGTGCCTGAGGCCCAAATGATAGAAAGAAAGTTCCAAAGTGCTCTGATATATAGCCATGAAGGCTATAATCATTTTTACCAAACGTGTTTTTCTATAAATGTTCATGCAAAAGAGTTTAAAGAAACCTACGCCAAGTCAAAATCTAAATACAAAAGAAAAAAGTTTCGATACCTGAGGCAACAAGTCCTTGTCCTTTTGATTGGTACTTTCTGTTAGACGGCTGATCACCTGCTCTTGACTATGTAATTTTTTATTACTTTCACTCAAAAGACTCTTATAATGGTTCTCCACTGCTTTCTCTCTTTCATTCACTTCGTTGCGTAATTTCTCAACTTCATTTCTAAGGTCCTGCCAGAAGGAAAAGAAAAAATTGAAATTTACTTGACAAAAATAAGCAAACCAGTAGATGTATTTAACAAATGTATACTTCCTTTTCATTTAAAGTCTTACAAAATCCAACTTTAACAATAACCTGAAATTTGGAAAAAGCACAGATGTTATCATATTATTTATAGCAGTGGTTCTCAACCTTCCTAATGCCGCGACCCTTTAATACAGTTCCTCATGTTGTGGTGACCCCCAATTTCATTGTTACAAATTGAACATAATTAAAGCATAGTGATTAATCACAAAAACAATATCTACACTAATAAAAGAGAAACATGGTAATTGGCGTACGACCGCTACCCTTTTCATTGGCTAATCAGCGAGATATGCAAATTAACTGTCAGCCAAGATGGCGGCCGGGAGCCAGGAAGCTTGAAACTAACATGAGGCTTGGTTGCCTCAGTGACGGAGGAAACCAATGTTCCCGCCTGCGGCTGCAGGCCTCTGAGCAGGCAGTTTCAAACATTGTAACAAATACCGCCAGACTTCAGCCAGCAGATTCGCAACATTGTATGCAAAGGCAGCGGAGGCCTAAGAGCTGGAGCCAAGCCTCAAGCTAAAGCTGGCCCAGAATAAAAATTTTAAAAAAAGGAAAAAAGGAGCGTATGGGAGTTCAGTCACCCCCAGCCTGAAAACAGCCCTCAACCCCTCACCCAGACTGGCCAGGCACCCCAGTGGGGACCCCCACCCTGAAGGGTGTGTGACCAGCTGCAAACAGCCATCATCCCCTCACCCAGGCTGGCCAGGCACCCCAGTGGGGACCCCCACCCTGATCCAGGACACCCTTCAGGGAAAACCAGCCGGCCCCTAACCATGCACCAGGCCTCTATGCTATATAGTAAAAGGGTAATATGCCTCCCGGCACCGGGATCAACATGACAGGGGGCAGCGCCCAAACACCCTGATCGGCCCTGCTCTGTGTGTGACAGGGTGTGGCACCCCAACCCCCCCCCCCCCCCCGCCCGGGCCCTGCTCTGTGTGTGACGGGGTAGAGCCATAACCTCCCCATCGGCCCTGCCCTGAGTGTGAGAGTGGCGGCGCCCCAACCCCCTGATCGGCCCTGCTCTGTGGGTGATAGAGGGTGGTCCCCCAACCCCCTCTGCCCCCCAACGGGCCCTGCTCTGTGTGTGACGGGGTAGAGCCATAACCTCCCCATCAGCCCTGCCCTGAGTGTGACAGTGGCGGTGCCCAAATCCCCTGATTGGCCCTGCTCTGTGGGTGATAGAGGGCGGCGCCCCAACCCACTGATCCGCCCTGCTGTGTGTGACAGGGGACAGTGCCCCAACTCCCCTATCGGACCTACTCTCTGAGTGACAGGGGGGAGCTCCTCAACCCCCTGATGGGCCCCGCTCTGTGCGTGACAGGAGGGAGCTCCCCAACCCCCTGATGGGCCCTGCTCTGTGCATGACAGGGTACGGAGCCCCAACCCCCCTGATGGGCCCTGCTCTGTGCGTGACAGGGGGTCGCGCCGCAACCTCCCCATCGACCCTGCCTTGAGTGTGACAGGGGGTGGTGCCCCAACCCCCCAATCGGCCCTGCTCTGAGCCCGACCAGGGGCTGCACCTAGGGATTGGGCCTGCCCTCTGCCACCTGGGAGCAGGCCTAAGCCAGCAGGTCGTTATCTCCCGAGGGGTCCCAGACTGCGAGAGGGCACAGGCCGGGCTGAGGGACCCCCCCTCCCCCCCAAGTGCACAAATTTTTGTGCACCGGGCCTCTAGTGTAATTATATATGTGTTTTCCGATGGTCTTAGGTGACCCCTGTGAAAGGGTCGTTCGGGCCCCAAAGGGGTCGCGATCCACAGGTTGAGAACCGCTGATTTATAGTACTGCAAAACCGGAAACTAAATATCTACCAGTAGGGAATTATAAAAGAAGTTATGGTATGAAAAAATGGAATTATGAATAAAAGCAAACCAGGATAGCCTGGCCAGTGTGGTTCACTAGTTAGGCATCGACCCGTGGGTCGGGGCACATGGCCAGGTTGTGGGCTCAATCCCCAGGAGGGGGGTGCAGGAGGCAGCTGACCAATGATTCTCTCTCATCATTGATGTTTCTATCTCTCTCTCTCCCTCTCTGAAATCAATAAAAATATTTTAAAATATATTTTTAATATAGAATAAATAAATAAAAATTTAAAAAAGCAAACCAGGATACTATGTACTGTGATGCTAATTGTTTTCTAACTGTTCACACAAAATGTTGTTAAGGCTCTAAGGGAACACATCAAAATAATAACAGCATACCTAAGCAGAGGAATTAAGGGTAATTTTCAATTTTTCTCAGTTTCTAAAATCTCTTAAATAAGTCTGTATTACTCTCATAATCAGAAAAAAACTGTCTTAAATCATGACATTTACATGGAAATGCTCATGTTTTGACATTAAAGAAAAATCAGGAAACTGTATACAGTGACTGTAACTACCTCAAAATATGTTCTATTTGTAATATTGAAGCCCTATTCATAACAGCAAAAGGTGGAAACAACCCAAGTGTCCACCAATAGAGGAATAAACTCTCATAAGTGCTCACAGGGGAGAACTCTGATGCTATCAAGGACAATGAATGATTACTCCATAAATATACTGCCCTGAAGTAATCTTTAGAATATATTGCTGCAAGGGAGAAGGGCAAAAGGGACAGACCCCAGGAGAAAAAAGAAGTATGTACAGCTTATTAACATTTATTTAACCATAAAACAAATTAAATGGCTGTCTACAAGGAAAAAGAAAAAAATAGAAGGGACAGAAATTAAAAGTAGAACTCATTTTATCGATGTTACATTGAAACCATTTAAATATTTAGGTAATTATTTTTTAAATAAAATTAAAATTCCCTAAAACTGAAAGCAGAGCAAAAACAAAGAATCTGTGTATCAAGTTGATTGGTTAACCAAACAGAAAGAAATGATTTCAATAACTTTAAAGGAGAGTAATTTGTGCATCCCTAATGGGATATTTTTCTAAGGACAAAAGGAACTGCTGCAAAAAAAATATCTTAAACTGTTTTTAGTACAATGTCATAAAAAATAATATTGGTATTGTTATTCTGAAACTGTGTGTATATTTATTAAATAAGTAATTATTAATGTCATAAAAACCAAGACTTTAAGCCTGAGAAAAAATACAAATACAAAAGAAGTTAAAATATGTAAGTCTAAATTTGAATTGGAAACATCAATATAAACTTATATTTTCTGTTATTTCCTTCCTTTACTGAAAAAGCCAAGAATCATTACCATCCCTAGCATCCAGACTGGAGTCTCTAAGTACTATTTCCCATCAAAAAGAATAGGGTTCTTTAAAGCAATGGTTCTCAAAGTGTAGTCCCTAGAGCAGCATTATCAGCACCACCTGGAAACGACGAAAGCAAATTACTGGGCCCCATCCAGACCTATTAAATCAGAAATTCTGCAGGTAGGTCAGGTCCATCCATCTGTGTTTTAATAAGCCCTCCAAGTGGTTCTGATGCACACTAAAGCTTGCCTTATGGGGAGGGGTGACTCCAGACCCAGGGCAGCAACATTCAACGTGGGCCCAAACATCTTCTCATGTCAGAAAGGAAGGAAGCTAACAAAGTCTCAATGATCATGTCTAAAGAACTCGGGGCCTGGCCAGAGTAGCTCAGTTAGTTGAGCATCATCCTGTGCCACCGAAAGGTTGCTGGTTCCATTCCCAGTCAGGGCAAGTACCTGGGTTTTGAGTTTGGTCCCTAGTCGGGACACATACAAAAGGCAACCTACCCATGTTAGCTCTCGCATCAATGTCTCTCTCTCTCTCTCCCCCTACTTCCTCTCCCTAAGCAAGTCCTCAGGTGAGGATATGAAAAAAAAAGAGGAGTCAACTTGAATAAGCTTTTCCACTATCCAAGGATAGGACAATTAGAACATCGAGGATAACAACAATAAAAATACATTAAAATTTTTAAAAATCTGAGCTCATAATACTATTAAAACAAAAACAAAAAACGATCACTATAATAGACAGAATAATGTCCCCCCAAATTATATGTTCACATCCTAATTCCCAAAATCTGTGAATATGCTAAATTACCTGATGAAAGTTGCAGATGGAATTAAGTTTACTAATCAGCTGACCTTAAAATAGATCAACCAGGAGGGTCCAATATAATTACAAAGATCCTTAAAAGTGAAAGAAGGAAGCACAAAAAGACATCAGCAGTCACTGCTGGCTGTGAAGACGGAAGTGAGCCCAGGGCCTAGATATGCTGCCAGCCTCCAAAAGCTGGGAAAGGCGAGGAAATGGACTGTCCCAGAGCCTTCAGGAGTGCAGCCTTGCTGACACCATGAACTCAGCCTGGTCAGACCCATTTCAGACTTCTGAATTCCAAAGCTATCAAATCTGTGTTAAGCCACCAAGGTCATGATAATTTGTTACCACCACAATGGAAACTAATACAGTTAACTGCCTTTGCAGAATTCAGTGAATTTTTTATTTTGTCTTTCCATAGGAACTGTACCCCAGGGTAACTAAATAGATGATGAGAAATGAGTTTTTCTTTATAGAAGTATATAGCTGTAAATGAATAAGGAATGAAGAGATTAAATTATTACCATTTTGCAAATGGTCATTCATAGTAACTTCACAAAAACAGGAAGTACCAAATATTATGCATCACCTATTGGAAGTACAAATGACCACCTATAATGTATATCTTGCCAAAATTTTAAACCTGAATTTGACAATGCATCTTATCTAACTACTAATTTACTAGAGAGTCAGCAGAGAAACAAGTTAAATGCCATTACAAAATTACAATAAGCAAAATCCAGAATGGAAAACTGTAAAGAACAAACTACCCAACTTATTCAACAAATAAATTATATGGGGGGAGAGGGGGAGAGGGAGAAGCTGTGGATTAAATAATTAATAAACTTAGGGAAGGTTAATGTGAACACATGAGTTCATACATGATTCCACAGGGCTCATTCAAGCCTACCCTACCTTTGTTCTCTCTCTCTCTCTCTCTCTCTCTCTCTCTCTCTCTCTCTCCATCTCTTTCCCTCTCCCTTCCTCTCTCTAAAATCAGTAAAACATAAAAATAAAATGATGGGGCAAGGCCCTGGCCAGTGTGGCTCAGTTAGGTGGGCATCGTTCCGAGCATCAAAACGTTGCTGGTTCAATTCCTGGTCAGGGTACATGCCTGAGTTGTGGGCTTGATTTCTGGTGAGGGGCGTGCAGGAGGCAGCTGGA
Organism: Myotis daubentonii; assembly: GCF_963259705.1. NCBI lineage: Eukaryota > Metazoa > Chordata > Mammalia > Chiroptera > Vespertilionidae > Myotis > Myotis daubentonii. The sequence goes on along the minus strand of NC_081850.1, from coordinate 67,571,728 downwards.
TGATGTTTTGCTCTCACATTGATTTTCTCTCTCTCTCTCTCTCTCTCTCTCTCTCTCTCTCTCTCTCCCCGCCCCCGCACCCCACCTCTAAAAATCAATAAAATATTTTTTAAAATCTTCATTACTGGTAAGAGCAAAAGCCCCCTATCATTAATTAGCTCTCATTAAATAAATAAATAATAGATAGATAGATAGATAGATAGATAGATAAATAAATAAATAAATAAATAAATAAATAAATAAATCATGTTAAAAGGCACAGGAATCAATTTGAAGGAGCTCCCAATGGTCAAATCTGGGACAGTGTGAGCAACAAAATCAATCATGATATCAATGACTTAGAACCTATACACTAAAACAAATGTCCATTAGTCCATATTGATATAAACAAATAACTACATCCTATATAATAAAAGCCTAATATGCTAAGTGTCCGGTCCCCTGGTCATTCGTTCAACCAATCAAAACGTAATATGCTAATGATATGCTAAGGCCACTCAACAATCGCTATGATGTGCACTGACCAACAGGAGGCCAACAGTTGACTGGTCACCCAGTCACTATGACGTGCACTGACCACCAGGGGGCAGATAGTCAACAGGGCAACCAGCTGCTATGACGTGCACAGACCACCAGGGAGCAGATGCTCCGACTGGTAGGTTAGCTTGCTGCTGGGGTTTGGCCGATCAGGATCGGGACTGAATGAAATGGGCCTTATACGCCCTGGAGCCCTCCCACAGTCCCTCCCCCGCTGGCCAACCTCCCGCGTCCCTCCCCGGCCTCGATTGTGCACCATTGGTGGGGTCCCTCGGGCTGGCCTGCGCTCTCTCAAAATCCAGGACCCCTTGGGGGATGTCAGAGAGCCAGTTTTGGCCCAATCCCACAAGCCAGGACGAGAGACCCCACTGGTGCACAAAGTCCTCTAGTAATAAATAAATGCAAGAGAATGGACAGTAGAATTACAACTACTAAGTATAGAAGAAATCATGAAAATTAAAAACTACTATTAGTCAAAAATCACAGTAATAACTGTAGCAGGTATCCTCAATAGATACTAAGATTCTTAAAAGTATGATGTGAAACAAGATATTTACAAAATCTCAAAGTACCTCCCCATAAAATAGTAACTTTACTGTGGAGAAACTCAGGAGCCCTCCTCCCATCTTAACCAACTAACCTCACCAGTAATAAGGCAGACTGCCATTATGCACCTCCAGATATGACACTCTGATGAGTGCACAACACATCTGTGCTATTACCAAAAATGTATACCCTCGATGTAATCATGAGAAACATCAGACAAGCCCAAATTAATGAACATTTACAAAATAAGTGACCAGTGAGACATGATACTTAAAGGTAATGTGAACCCTGGATTGAATCCTGGACCAGAAAGAGGGCATTAATAGGAAACCTGGCAAAATTCAAATAGTCTATAAGTAATAGTATTTTTTAATTACTAATTTTCTGGTTCTGATAAGTGTACTACAGTGATAACATGGCAACATTAGGAGAAGCTGGGTGAAGGTAATATGAGAACTCTGTATTATTTTAATACTAGAGGCCCAGTGCACAAAAATTTGTGCACTTGGGAGGGTCCCTCAGCCCAGCCTGTGCCCTCTCACAGTCTGCGACCCCTCAGGAAATGACCACCTGCTGGTTTAGGCCTGCTTCCCAGGGGACTGGGCCTAAGCTGGCAGTCAGACATCCCTCTGGCAGCCCGGCAGCCCTCAGAACATGTCCACTTGCACACTGACCACCAGGGGGCAGCACCTGCATTGAGCATCTGCCCCCTGGTGGTCAGTGTGTGTCATAGTGACCAGTGATTCCCAGTTGCTCTGCTGTTAGGGTCAATTTGCATATTACCCTTTTATTATATAGGATAGAGACCTGGTATATGCGTGGGGGCCGCCTGGTTTGCCCTGAAGGGTGTCCCAGATCAGGGTGGGGGTCCCGCTGGGGTGCCTGGCCAGCCTGGGTGAGGGGCTGATGGCTGTTTACAGGCTGGCTACAGCCCCTTTCGGGGGGCAGGGTCACCCCTGGGGTGCCTGACCAGCCTGGGTGAGGGGCTGATGGCTGTTTGCAGGCTGGCCACAGCCCCTTCAGGGTGGGGGGGTCCCTGCTGGGGTGCCTGGCCAGCCTGGGTGAGGGGCTGATGGCTGTTTACAGGCTGGCTACAGCCCCTTTGGGGGGGGCAGGGTCACCCCTGGGGTGCCTGGACAGCCTGGGTGAGGGGCTGATGGCTATTTGCAGGCTGGCCACAGCCCCTTCAGGGTGTGGTGCCTGGCCAGCGTGGGTGAGGGGCTGAGGTTCATTTTCAGGCGGGCCACACCCCCTTCAGGGTGGGGGTCCCCTCTGGGGTGCCTGGCCAGCCCAGGTGAGGAGCTGATGGCTGTTTGCAGGCTGGCCACAGCCCCTTCAGAATAGGGGTCCCCCCTGGGGTGCCTGACCAGCCTGGATGAGAGGCTGATGGCTGTTTGCAGGCTGGCCAAGCCCCCCAGTGAGGACCCTCACCCCATGAGGGTGTGGCCAGCCTGGGTGAGGGGCTGATGGCTATTTGCAGGCTGGCCACAGCCCCTTCAGGGTGGGGGTCCCCGCTGGGGTGCCTGGCCAGCCCGGGTGACGGGCTAATGGCTGTTTACAGGCTGGCCACAGCCCCCAGCCACCCAAGCTCCCAGTGAGGCTGGCTGGAAGCAGATATCTGGGATTTATTTATCTTCTATAATTGAAACTTTGTTGCCTTTTGCGGAGGCCACAGCCAGCCAGAACAGGCAGGAAGCTTGGCTTCCTCCACCACTGGGGCAACCAAGCCTCCTGCTGCTCTAGCTCCTTGGCTGCCGGCTGCCATCTTGGTTGGGTTAATTTGCATATAGTCACTCTGATTGGCTGGTGGACATGACTTGAGTGTAGTGAAGGTACGGTCAATTAGCATCTTTGTCTTTTATTAGTGTAGATCTTCCCTCTAAGTCTAAAATTATTTCAAAATAAAAAGTTGTTTAAAAGATATATCAATTGATGCAATGTATATACCTTCTCTGGATCATGACTTGAGCAAACTGTTTAAAACAATTTTTAAATGAGATAATCAGAGAAATCTAAACATTAATTGGCTACTTGGTAAAATTAAAAGATTGTTTATCTTTCTGAAGTAAAAATGATATTTGTTAAAAGAAAACTATCTAATTTTGTTAATCAATGTCGCAATAAATTCCAGAAAAAAGAACATCCTGAGAAGCTGATGAAATAATGTTTTGGAACTTCTTGAAATACTTCAGTGTTGAAAGAGAGGGAGTTGGGGAAGGGTATAGATCAACGGTTCTCAACCTGTGGGTCACGATCCCTTTGGCGGTCAAACGACCCTTTCACAGGGGTTGCCTAAGACCATCCTGCATATCAGATATTTACATTATGATTCATAACAGTAGCAACATTACAGTTATGAAGTAGCAACAAAAATAATTTTGTGATTGGGTCACAACATGAGGAACTGTATTTAAAGGGCCAGAAGGTTGAGAACCACTGGGTTAGTTGTTTGACTGCTTAAGTTGGATGACAAGTACACAGAGGTTCATTCTCTCATTTTATGTGTATGTGAAATTTTCCATCATAAGCATGTGTGTGTGTGTGTGTGTGTGTGTGTGTGTGTGTTTAAGCACCAATTAAAAAACTAGAGGAAATACGAACTCACATGATTATAAATCATATTTTTAATAATGTTATTTTTTCTCTATTTTTTAAATACTTTATGCTAAGCATATACTGTATTTATAATGGAGGGGGAAACATTTTTAAAGTAACATTTTTTAAAAGAAACTACCTTCAAAATTAAATGTTAATTTTTCTCTCGGGCAAACAGATGGTGATAAGATTGCCCTAAACCTTTAATCCAAAACAACTAGACCAAAAACCTATCATGAATTGTAAATGTCAGTAAATAGAAATTCAATTCTAGAGGGAGAAAAGACGGGTTTTTTTATATTATACAAATAATACTAAAGTGACATTAATAGAACTCTAAAGTTAAAAACTAAGAACAATTCCCACATTAGTGTCATGCCAACAAATTAAACCATTTTCAAACTATAGATGTTCCTATTGGTCCTTGTCCATCTGCAGCCATAATTTTTATACAATTTTAAATGGTTTAAATTTGTTCCCATTTTACTTGATTTATTTATTCCATTACACCACAACCTACAAAAGAGCACACACACATTAAATAATTACACAACTGAAAAACAATTGTAAAACAAAAAGTTTAACAGCATCAAGTCAAGAAAAGTTATTTAAAAAGAAAAAAAAAACATTGAGAGATGAACCCTAGGCAGTCTTGCCCAGTGGTTAGAGTGTCAGCCCAAAGACTGAAGAGTACTGGGTTCGATTCCAGTCAAAGGCACTATCTTGGTTGCAGGCTCAATCCCAGGCCCCAGTCGGGATGCATGCAGACGGCAACCAATCAATGTATCTCTACCACATCGATGTTTTTCTCTGTCTCTCCCCTTCCCTTCCACGCTCTCTAAAAATCAACGGAAAAAATATCCTTTGGTAAGTGCCGGGAGCCGGTCCATCCTTGCTGTTTCAAGGGACCTGGCATATATGGCATACTTTTCTTAATATGTTTGCTCACCTTCTTGGCACTATGTGTTTTAACCAAGGTCACCTCTGAGAAAGGTTGTTTCCCCAGGTAGGGATTTTCCCCTTAAGTTAGGGAGGGAATAAAACCCCTTAACTAAGTGCCAGGCGGGTAATTAATCACTTTAACTACAAACAATCATGCTTAAGCTGCATAATCTTTACTCCCTGGAATGGAGATAAGAAACGCCCTAACCTTTGTAATAGAGATTGATAGGACTGATTCAACTGGTATAAATACAGATGTAACAAGACAGCAGGAGACAGAACTTAGAAAGACAGAATTCAGAAGACAGAAGAACACAGAACTCAGAACACAGAACTTAGGAGACAGAACTTAGGCACAGAACCTACACAGAACGTTCTCTAGAGACAGAAGAACTTCGCTGGAGAGAACATGGCAAAAGATCCTGGACAGAAACTGGCCTCAGAACCTAGAGACAGAACCTAGCGAGAGAACATGGCAAAAGATCCTGGACTAAACCTGACTACAGAAATTGGCAAGAGAACCTGACTAGAACCCTGGTGACTGAACCTGGCTGGAGAACCTGGACAGATCCTGGCTGAAGAACCTAGCGAGGGAACATGGCTACAGAACCTCTCTGGAGATCGAGACCAGAACTTGGCTGGAGATCCTGGCTAGGCTGCTGATCAACTGAACGCTGTCTCCGTGTCATTCCTTCTTTGCCGACTCCGTCTACGCCTTTGGGAACCCCTGGACCTGCTGGGGTTGGACCCCGGCAGGTAAGGATTAACAAAAACAAACAAAAAAGTAGAGATAAGAAAAATCTACGGAGCTGGTACACCTGAGCTTACAACTGGGTTTTCCCCATCCTGCTGGTCCACGGGAAAGACAATACAGTATGTGGTCACTAGGTGATGCTCAGTGAAAGATAGACAATTTTCATATTTCTCCATTTCAATGAGTATATCACAATTCATTTTTATCTATTTCCCCACTGTCTCCAGATAATACAGCAAAGAAGAGCTCTGTGCACAAAACAAATTTTTTTCCTAACTTTTGATTTGCTTTCTCACTAGCACTGACATTTTCTTAAATGTTTGCTAATTTAATTGCTATAAAATGGTTCTTCGCAAGAGTTTGAATTTGCATTTCTTTTATTGTCACCATATTTCTATATATTTGACTATTGTTTGGATTTCCCCTTATGCAAATTGGCCATAATAAAAGTACTTTCAAGGGCGGTTCTCATGAAAAGTTGATCGCTCAGGAATCACCCATGGTGTGCATACACAAGCACACACACAAACTCCTTGTCCCCCCACATCAGAAAAGCCACCAGGACCAAGTCCACCTGTCTTACTAATGCTGTTAGAGAAGAAGTAGATTATGAGGATTCACCTTCCAAACCGTTCGTTACTTTTTGGCCTGCCTGGCTGTTTTTCCAGCTGTTACTAATCAGAATGAGAGCATGCACCAGTGCAGAGGAGTTGCTGTGGCTGAGCAGTGGGCAGTGTGTGGAGTGAGGAGGGCCTGGGAGCTCCCACACCTGGGTTCTGTTAGTAATAAAAGCTATTGCGTGTCAAATGGCTACTGCAGTTCCAGGCACTATGCTAGGCACTTTCGTGTTCACCCAGGTAATCTTCACAACATACGATGGCTGCAAGGCTTGCCTTGCTGACTTTGTCTCCTGCTGCTCTCCCCTCAACCTATTCTGCTCTGGCAACCTGGCTTTCTTGCTGTTTCTCTTACATACCCTGTGTACTCCCAGCTCAAGACTTTTAAGCTTGCTGTTCTCTCTGCCTGTGAAGTTCCTCAAGCCTGCTTCCTCATTTCCATCAAGTCTGTGCTCAAATGTCATTTCTCAATCCAGTCTTTCCTGACCGTCCCTTCTAAAATCACCACTAGCCCCACCACAACCTCACTCTCTGTATTCCTTCCCTTCATTATTCGTCCTGATAGCATCTTCTAATGTAGTGTTTATTTTATTTATAAATGTTGTTTATAGTCTCCCCCACCAGAATGTAAGCTCCACAAGGGCAGGGATTTTTGTGTATTTAGTTTACTGCTGAAGCTCAAGCACCTAGAATGGTACCTGGCACATAGTAGACACTCATGGCAAAATAAAGACAGCCATAAATCCCTTGACCTTCTTTTTATCAAGGGGCTGTGGATTCTATGTCCCCTCCTATAGCTATAATCTAGACAATGCGATGACTACTGGGACCAAAAGAATATAGCAGAAGTGACAGTGTGTCCATTTCTAAGCCCAAATTTAACAAACTGGCAGCTTCCAACTCTTGTCTCTTGTAACACTCTCTCTGGGAACCCTGTCATCAGCAAAGGAGTATGTCTACCTTAATGCAACTGACAATCCCAGCTGTGCTAAGCTTTCCAGCCATTCCCCCAAAGGCACGAGACATGTGACTGAAGAGTCACGGACCCTCCAGACCAGCCCACTCACCAGCTGAATACCATGAGAGACCTGGTGTTCAGCAGAAAACCACCTAGCTGAGCCCTACACTAATCCCCGACCCACAAAAATTATGAGATATAACAAAATGATCATTGTTTTAAGACACCAAGTTTTGGGATCATTTGTTATGCAATAATAGGTAACCAGAACGGCACCTAGTAGTAATAATACCTGTTGTTTGGTTGGTTGGTTGGTTGGTTGGATGGATGGATAGATGAGGTAGATGAGGTTGCTCCCATTTAATGAATGAGCAAACAAGCTCACACAGGTTATTTATCCAAGGTCATAGTCACTAAGGAACAGCACCTGCCTGACCCTAGGTCCCTCCAATTCCAAGACTTTCAGTTCACTTCCACACTATGACAAGGGTTTGGATTTCTTCTGCAATGATCCTAATCCACTGCACAGTCACCTGATGCTCGCCTTTGAAACCTCTCCCTAAAAACTGGTGCGAGAATAGGAACCATAAAATCTATGTTAAGCTACTTAGGTACATCTTTAAATTCACAACAAATTTGCCTGCCACCCTAGAAAGATCATGCTGACTTTTTAATTTTAAAATGTTTATGTAAGACATATGCACCATTCATGTGCACATTCATTATAGGTCCACTTATTAATGTATGTGTCAGCAATAATTTATTCCTTTCTCCATTTCATTTGCTTATAAAATTTTAATTCAGCTACCTATGTGTTTTAAGAACTTCTTACATGTTTTAAGAAAGGCTATTAATCTCGTGGCACATTTTTTCCACATATACCCCAACCAAACAGTTGCCAATATGAAAATAACCTGTTCCAGAATCCCAGAGGACATGTAATTTTGTCATTCCTAAGACCAGGAGTTCTTAACCTAAGATCCATTGAATGGGCCCCTGGGAGCCTATACAAATCTGTGTGTGTGTACATTTTGGGGATTTGAGGGCTGTCCGTATAAATCAGGGTCCCAGGACACCAAAGAGTATAAACCATTTCTCTTATTATAAGCATTAGTAATAGAAACTACTATTTACTGAGCACCAGCTATGAGCCAAGCATGGGCCAAGGCATTTTTACATAAAACATCCCCAGCCTCGATGACTGCCTACATCAGTGGTTCTCAACCTTCTTAATGCCGCGACCCTTTAATACAGTTCCTCATGTTGTGGTGACCCCCAATTTCATTGTTACAAATTGAACATAATGAAAGCATAGTGATTAATCACAAAAACAATATGTAATTATCTATGTGTTTTCCGATGGTCTTAGGCGACCCCTGTGAAAGGGTCGCTCGACCCCCAAAGGGGTCGCGACCCACAGGTTGAGAACCACTGGCCTACATGATAAGTATTGTTAGTTCCATGTTTACAGAAAAGAAACTGGCTCACAGAGGCTTTCACAAAGCTTTACAACTAAGCTGCAGTGCTGAAATTCAAACTCAAGTCAGTCTGACCCCAAATCCTGTGCTCTTTCCACCTACTGCACTGTTAAGACCAAAGAAATAGAAAACCACTCTATGACATGGGCTTCCCTTGGTTAATAATTTCAATACCCCAAGCTCATGTTTTAGTTTCTCAAGGCTCCGGACTGAAGGAACACCCATCCAGGGACGGAGGCCCTCCTGCTAAAGAACAGGACAGGACCAACAACCTTGGACCACAAGTGAAGAGCAATAAGAGAAGGCTTGAAGAAAAAGGACCACTGCAGGGAAGGGGGAAATGTGTGCTCAGGTGGCCTTGAGCAGGAGCAGCTACCATGGCAACACAAAGACAGCCGACAGGCTCATGTGCTTGGCACCAGTGGAGTCATAATAAATGTTTAGGGGAGGCATGGAGACGGCATGTCTCGTCTGCTGAGCAAAACAATCAGAACTGAAAATTGATAATCTTGGGTGGTTTCCCCAAACCTCCTTCAATATTCCAGGGCTGTGAAGACAGGCAGACCTAGCCTTGCATCCGGGCTTTACTGCTAAAAAGCTATGTGGCTAAAACAGGCAATTTAAATCTTTATGATTGTTTCCTTTCCAGTAAATAGAAATAATAACACAAACTCCTAGGGTCCCTGGAGAGGTAAATGAGAAAATGCAAGATGGGTGGCCAGCACAGAAGCAGGTGCACAGGAAATGATACTGCGCCACCTCCCCTTCTCCCCACACACATCCTCAGGCTGACCTCTATTCCCAGGTTGTCTTGTGTGGGCACAGCATCACCTTCCACCCAGCCCCAAGGTTCAACTCTTCCCCCTCCCTCTCACACACACCTTGTCATCCAACAGGACATCCAGGCCTGAGGGGACAGTGCATCCTCCATACAGAGCACATGAGAAATGAGCAGTGAGGATTTGGTGCTTTTACGTGGAACCAAGTGCCAAATCCTGCCCTGCCAACCGCCCCTCACTCCCACAGAACAAAGGAGCAAAACATAAGAAACGATCGCAGACTAAAAATCTCATACTCAGAGCAGGGCTTTCTGATAACACTGAGAGTTGTTTCTGTTTGTGTTTTGTGAATGGGGAGGGTATATACAGCTTACAGGAGCCAGTCACCTACCCAGCAAAGGCCAGGTCAAGTGAGGTCTGCGGTTAGAAAGCAGAAGAACCTAGAACTTGTAATCCACCCATTAGCAAGGCTCTGAATAACCGGGGGAGTCAGTCCTCCTCCCTTGAGGGGTATTAGAAAGGACGAAGGAAGCAGGGCGGAGGCTGAGGTACTGGGGGAAAGTGTCCCTCCCCGCACACTCAGCCCCTCTCCCGCAGCCCACTGCCGCTGCCTTCTTCAGAACTTAGCTCTCACCTGCTCAACCGCAGCAGCTTCCTAACTGGTCTCCCTGCCCCTGGGTTCACCCACAAAATCACACACACACCCTTGATCATTATATCTCCGCCTGGAACCCTTCAGTGACTCCAAGTGGACTGCAGAGTGAAGCTACCTTAACAAGCAGTCATTCCAGGCTCCCAGCAGTACATTCTAGCTGGCCTTTTAGCTTTCTCTCACCCAGCCACTTCATTAACACTCTCCAGGCCCTGCACCTGTACCCACCCAGTCTCCTCCAACTAGAAAAATAAAATGAATTCCCTCAATTCTGCCTGGAGACGGCATGCTTATCTTATAAGACCCAACCTAGTGCCACCTCTTCCACAAAACCCTCCCTGACTATTCTACCCTCAGTAATCATCCTTCAAAAACACCATCACCGGAAACACCATCACCTCATTCAACTCACAACCACCCTACAAAGCAGATGCTCTAATTATATCCATTTATCATCCAGGAAATGGAAGTTTGAAATGTTCAAGCCACTTAACCGAAGTAAAAGGTGTGGAATCAGGATTTTAAACCAGTTCTATTTGTGTTATTTTCACTAAACTAGCGATTTGGAGCCCAAGAAGCCCTAGGATTAGCAATGCCCAAGCCTGGCCGGCCATCCATATCATCTGACTACATGTTCATCCAGAAACTGACGCTATCAACTTGGGGAAAAACAGAGAAGTTTATATTTGAGGCATCAACTGAGTGGCTTCAATTTCTACCCTACTGGACAATTTCCTTTCAGGTTCACAGGTACACTCTCGACCAACACTGAGCCGAGTGATGCTTTTGCATGTCAGGCTCCCTTGGAGCAGACTGATTTTTAAAAAGTGTGTTATTTGAAAAATAAAATATCTCTATAATCTTAGAATCCCGTTAGAAATGAAAGCCAGGCCCTCTCACTTCCTTCTTCAGTCAGCTCGTTTGTTTTATCTCTGGCCAGATGGAGAATGAGAAGGTTCTCATCCATCAAATTTTTACTTTATCAGGTTCGCTGTGAAAAAGCTTGTCAAAGTGCTCAGTAGTTACCTTTAAATATACAAAGGAAACCTCTCCAAAATCTTAATGAGGTGCAGGAACTCAGTGATGTACGAATTCCCAGAATCAGTATGCGACGTGGTGTCCAAGCCCCCTTCTGTGGAGCCTCATGGCTCCTGGGGCTGTGGCAGAAGCAGGACATGGTAGGAACGGGGGAGCACCAGGCCTCCTCCCTCGCTTCACCCTGAGCAGCTCTACTTTTATATGTTTGTTCTTCAGAAGAGTTCATTTGAACAAAGCAACCGCATGCTTAAAAATTAAATAAATAAACAGAAGCCACTGGAAGGAGGCAGCCCTTGTCACAGAGAACTAGTATGTGTTCCTGGCTGCGAGGACTGCAGGAGTTCCGAGCAAGGAGCTCAATGCAGCTTTCACCAGAAAGATGGAAATAACAGACAAAGGAAATGAAGCTGAGCAGGGGTCAAGGCCCAGCTGAGTCACATAACAGCTGCCAGGCACCACACCTCTCTAAACCCCACCTGGCCTCTCCTCCAGCTCCCACTACCGTTCTCCCTTGTGCCACGCTCACTCAGGCCCCCAGCCTTTGCACGGGCCTTCCCTCTTCCAGGAATGCATCTGCCCTTCCGTCCAGTCTCAACTCAAATCCACCCCTCAGTGGAGCCTTCCCTCCTTCCCCTCCCCTCTTAGCACAGTTCCATTCTCTGTGCTCCCAAAGCATGTGGTCCAGCCTCTATCAGCACTTATTATTGGCTCTTTGCCTGCACTTCTATTCTATTTCTCTACTAGATTCTCTCAGAGACTGTGTCTGATTTGATTCTGTCCTGTACTCCCAGTGCCCAGGACAGAGCCTGGCATAGAAATCCTAAAATAAGACCCAGAGATCAGGAAATTCCTTTCTGTTTGTGCACCAGAAAAACTAGAGCAATTCCATATTAACACTGATGGGAACAGCCTTGAAACCAGCTCCCCCAGCAGCCCCACACGCGAGACACTGATACACTCCGAGTCTGTCACTCCAAAGGGTTCTGACTCCCTTCCTGGAGGGAACTATCAGAGGGACAGGAACAGACAAGCACCTTCTTCAGAGAAGAGGTGGGTGGTGACCAAGAAGGAAGTTACAGCTATGTTGACTTGATTGATAAAGGTAGACCACATTTATTAGTCAACTAGAGGCCCATTGCAGGAAGATTCCTGCAAGAATAGGGCTTCCTGAGGCTGGAGCAAAGAGTAGGGGCAGGCTTCGCTCCCTTCTCCGCTGCCTCACTCTCTCCCATCTCCGCTGCCTCCCTCCCATCTCCACTGCCTCGCTCCCTCCTGTCTCCACTGCCTCTCTCCCTCCCATCTCCACTGCCTCGCTCCCTCCCTTCTCTGCCACTTCACTCCCTCCCGTCTCTGCTGCCTCGTTCCCTCCCATGTTCGCTGCCTCAGCTCCACTCCTGTCTCCGCTGCCTCGGCTTTGTTCCCTTCTCCGCCGCTTTGCTCACTTCTGCAGTGGTTGGCTTCCTTCTACACTGTCTTCA